>NW_024499239.1:20566994-21166994 GCF_017590055.1 Onychostruthus taczanowskii | reverse complement strand
AGTGAAAAAACTCACAATTTAATGCACTTGTTTTTCTGATTTTCCAGTGTGTAGAAGAAATTTTGGGATATCTAAAATCATGTTTCAACAGAGAACCAACAATGGCAACAGTGTGTGTACAGCAGGTAAGGAGTTATTTTTTAATGTGTTGTGTGAGTGTTAATCTTGATGTTCTTTGGCTGTCAGTTGGATATTAAGAATGGCCATGCTTTTAGGGAAGTGGTATGTAGAAATATTGCGCCCAGGTGGAGGAAACAGAGCACATTTTCTTTAATTTTCACTGCTTGTTCTGTAACTTGATATTAGTTTCCTCTTGAACTGCTTCCAATTCACAGAACTATTTTAGCTGATGTTCAGAAAACAAGCTTGTTTCCTACCTTACCAAAAGTATTTTTCAGCCACTTAACTGCATCAAACAAACCCCAGAAAGCAAAGAACTTACTGCCTTAGTGATGGATTTCTTGCAGACTTCCAGTCAAATATTTAGGTTTACGTCCTCAAAGGTTAATTATAGTAAGAGCAAGTCAAGGGTTTTTTTTTCCTGAAATATTAACTTTTCTTATTTTCCTTCCAATTTTCTTCTCTAGCTATTGAAAACATTGTTTGGGACAAATCTGGCTTCTCAGTACGATGGCTTGTCTTCAAACCCCAGCAAAGCTCAAGGCAAAGCTCAGCGCTTGGGTTCCTCCAATCTGAGGCCTGGCCTCTACCACTATTGCTTCATGGCGCCCTACACACACTTCACACAGGCCCTTGCAGATGCCAGCCTGAGGAACATGGTTCAGGCTGAGCAGGAGCACGATGCTTCAGGGTAACTTCCTTCCCTTACCTCATGATGTTATCTTGTACTAGACTCTGTTCTTAGTGTTTTTCATAAATGTGAGTGTCACTGGGGTGCTGTGTAAGTTGAAAATACAGACTTAAGCAGAGTAACTTGTCTTGGTGAGCACATCCTGAATGTAGTTGTCACTAATGTGTTTTCCAAAGCAAAGTTAAGCCATTAAAATAGACATCATTGAAGTTTTTTAAAAGCATAATAATTTTAAATGCTTGTATTCAAAGGTATATTATTAATTTATAAATACAGCAAGTAGTGTGTTAAAGGAAAGGTAGAAGGATAACTAAGCAAAGACTAGAAAATCTTCCTTTGATCGAAGTGTATTGTAGGTTGTCTGTGCCCTTTGTTTTTACTAAAATTCTGGTAGCAGTTAAGTAGATTAAGAGAAATTGGCATTGGCACAGTAAAATGCATTTAAGGACAGTATATTTGTTGTATTTTGTTTTAATGTGTGTGGGGCTTTTTGTATTTTTTTTGTGACAGATGGTTTGATGTGCTGCAGAAAGTTTCTACACAGCTGAAAACTAGCATTTCCAGTGCAGCAAAACATCGTGCTGATAAGGTACTTGTATCTCTGTTCTCCTGAAAGAGCTGTACCTTAGATTTAAAACATTTTTCCTCCTTTCAAAACTAATTTGGCTTTGAATCAGAGACGTGTTCAGATGTTAGATTACTTTAAAATCTCTCTATTACAGAATGCTATTCACAATCACATTCGTTTATTTGAACCCCTTGTCATAAAAGCATTGAAACAATACACAACAACAACGTCGGTACAGCTGCAGAGACAAGTTCTAGACTTGCTTGCTCAACTGGTTCAGCTGCGAGTTAACTACTGTCTTCTGGATTCAGATCAGGTTAGTGCCTCACCACATTTGCAAATTGTCATACACATCTCACCAGCAGGCTCAGTTAACATCTGCAGCAAAAATATTTCCAGCAGTCCATTCATTGTACTAAAAGTGAAGACTTAACAGGAGGTTGAAACTCAATTTCCCAGCCCTCAGACACAAAATGCTTCAGACTTGTGGGGTTTTTTGCATGTAAATGACTTTCTGAGTTCTGCAACAGCTATTTAAGAACTGCTCATGAGATGGACTTCAGGAATAAAATGATGTGGACAATACAGTCAATTTTATTAAATAAAACTTCATTTACAAATGGAAATACCTTTGTCCATACTGAGAGTATGGACTTCCTTATGACTGATAATAAGCATCATGGTTGACAAATATTGTTTGATGTTAATGGAGGTGAGGGCAGCTAGTGGCAAATACTGTTAGCAAAATACTGTTAGTGGCAAATAGTCTGTTTAGTCCATAGAAGCAGTGAATTTGTAACATAAAATTTAAGTAGTTTACTTAGAGGTGTTTTATTTACTACAGTTATTTTCAGGTTTATAAATGAATGTGACTAGCAATGCTTAAGTTTTCTGTAAATTCATGAAGAGATAATTATTCTGAATACATAAGTGGATTTTGGATTTTATCTCAGTTTAGATTTTTAGCTGATTCTTACGTTCTTGACTGCAATACCTCAAAAATTGTATTTCATGAGTGAAAGATGAAGTTATACTTAAAAATATACAGACTACAGGTTAAACGTGGCATAAGTTCATGCAAGCCATAAAAAATATTCAACAGATTTCTCCATCTTTTGTAACTGCAGAGGGAACATTTCATAATGTGGTGCAAATTATTTTCAGTGCCTGTCTATAACTGTCAGAATGGTTTCAAATGGAAATTAATGTCTGTTCTGATGCACACTTTATTCTCTCTTTAGGTGTTTATTGGATTTGTGCTAAAGCAGTTTGAATACATTGAAGTAGGACAGTTCAGGTATGAAATTGGCAAACGGCCTTTGAACAATGAGGGTTTGCAACTGTCTTGTTCTGAAAAACATTAGTGATGTGTCACAAGTAGTGATTAGATTTGCTGGTTATTTCTGCCTTATGAGAAAGGGAGAGTTCTCTTGTGGGCAATGTGCTCGTTTATTCTCTGGCTCCAGTGGTAACTCTTCCAGATATTTTAGATTCCATGTGACTGAAAAAGTCAGGAAGTAAAATGGATAATAATAATAATAGTAATAATAATAATAATAATAATAATAATCTACAACTGTGTTGTTTTGTTTCTCCATTTTGGTATTGTAAACCCATTCCTTTGGGCCCTGCCAAAGCTGTGCTTCCAGAAGTCAGCATTTCATTGCTAGATGCAATTGCTTAAGGGAGAGCTACTTTTTCCTATTGTGGATTCAGAGTGAGTCCATATGTACTTGGTCATCTGGTACACTTTGGTCATAAGCAAGTCAGTGAAATTTTTACTGTCAGTTATTTCTGGTTTTTCTCACATTGGAGTTTTAATGAAGAGAGAAGTTGTTCTTTTGCTCTGTGGATGTTCTACAGAAATAATCTAGACAGTATGTTATAATATTAGTAACTGTAATGGTCAAAGATGGAAAGAAAACCCTGGGGAAAAAACACATTTTATAGAACAGGACACAAAAATTGCAGAAGTACTGTATGAAACCAGACCAACATGTTCTGTAATAAAACCTTGACTGTAAAAAGATGGGTTTTACTGAACAAAGCTGTGCAATTCAAACTTGACACTGGAATTTTTTATTTTGTTTTCAGGGAGTCTGAAGCAATTATTCCTAATATCTTCTTTTTCCTGGTGTTGCTGTCTTATGAGCGATATCATTCCAAACAAATAATTGGAATTCCCAAGATCATTCAGCTGTGTGATGGTATCATGGCCAGTGGGAGGAAAGCTGTTACACATGGTAATTCAAAGCAAAAAAAAAAAAAAAAAAGTTATTAAAAAAAAAAAGGGAAAGAAAGAAAAAAGACATCAACACTTACTAGTAATAGTTCAGCAATAAATCCAGGGTTGACTACTAAGCTATAGAAAACTGTTATCATACTGAGTGTTTCAGAAGAGCTAACTTTTAAGACATGAAATACTTTTCGCTTAATTCCTTCAGGAAATTCATTATATCATACTAACACTACTGCCCCACATTTTGCTTGTTTATAATTGCAGCAGAGCTTTTATTTGAAACTTTATTCAGTAATAAGTTCACAACTTAGCAGTATGTGCAAGGCTTTGATTTTAATTTTTTGTCCACTTCCCTTTCCTTCTACTTTCAGCCTTTAAGTAGAAGCATCTCTCTCATAATTTCCAGTGATTCTGCAGAGGAATACTTCATAAGAATATATTTTTTTAAGTTCTGTGAGAATAGGGAAATGTATTAATAATTTAAATTTTCTAAAAGAAGTAAAAAAAATATCCATCATTATGCATGATAAATATGGGGTTTGTGGGTTTTTAGGTATGGGTAAAACCTTTAGTGAACTAGAACCCAGTTTACTTTTAGTAACTGAACTGTTAGTTCAAGAAATCACTGTTCAGGAGTGATTTGTCTCATACTAAAACAAATACATCTCATTTCAGCAATACCAGCTCTGCAACCCATTGTTCATGATCTCTTTGTGTTAAGAGGAACAAATAAAGCTGATGCTGGAAAAGAGTTGGAAACTCAGAAGGAGGTTGTAGTGTCAATGCTGCTGAGACTTATCCAGTACCATCAGGTAGGAGAGGAGGATGAAGGGTCCCTCTTTGTGGTGGTCTGTGAAAGGGCAACATTGCTGTGACTGCTAAAAGTGCTTCAGGCAATATTAATGATTGTCTATACAAAACTGGAATAGGTGGACTCTGTGTGGTATCTTTCCTTGTAGGGAGAGAGCATGCAAAGATTTTTAAGGATATGGGAAAGGTTCTGCACTACAAGTTAGTATTTTAGGTCAAGTAACATAGCTGTAGAATTTCCTAGTCGAGCCTAGAAAATAGAAAACTAAAAAGCTCCAGTTAGGATCATGATCTTGGCTGTGTTGCAGACAGAATAAACAGAAGGTTGGTGGAAGAGAGGAAACTTAAAAGAATGGGATTAAAATGGAGGAGACAAGTTTAAAATTAGGAAAGATGCTGCATGGAGATGATTTAGGTATTGCTGTACTTGAATAACACTTACTTGAACAAGGTAATGACACTGGTAATTAGGTATTTGTTATGACTTAGTGCTTTGACCTAGACTTTGGAAAACATGTTTCTGCTTTGTAGGAGTGTAACAATGACTTGTCAATACACTTTGTTTTAAAGAAAAACATAAAAGTAATTTTAAGGGAAGTGTCATGATCAACATGGGATCTTACTGCTTATTCAGGTGCTTAACAAAACTAATGTGCCTTTCTTTCATAATGTGAAACTGCAGTTCTAGTGTATGCTAATGTAAGCACTGTATTTTCTGAAAAAAGTCAGTACATCTTGTCAAAATAATTTGTTAGAACTGCGTGTTCAGATTGGGGTAATTTTGTGTATCCACATTTTCTTTTGAATTTGTAGTTTTATAATCATAAAATGACTAATATAACTGTATAAAATGACACTCTGTAGACACATGATGTGAAATAGTGAATAACTTTGTTATATAAGGTACTGCAGTTGCTGGCAGATCCCCTTCTGACACACTTAACCTATTAAAGACCACCCATGCACTGCTCTTCCCACACCATCCCATTTGTAGTTCTTTTTCTACCCTGTTCTGCTGGTGCAATATGTATAAACCAACCCTGGGCTGTTCTGTTGTTCCCTGGCTGTGGCTGGGATGGTCTGCAGTGGTTTCCCTGGACATTTGAGAGGTTCCCAGAGCAGCAGCCTTCAACTTTTTTCTGTTGCAACTGGAGCTGCCACCCATGGAGCTCCAGAATTAAGTTTTTCAGCGTGGAATTGCCCCTGTCTCCTCTCCTGAAAAAATCTTTTGGGAAGAAAGTCACCTGGGAATCTCCCTCTCCCTCATCTGAACTACCTGAATTTGCTTTACAAGTGCTCTAACTTGTTTCCTGAAACAGATTCTTTTGTCCCCCTTCCCAGTCCATATATTAACATTCTTGCATGCTGTGTCTCTTGTCTTCCTGTCCTTCAAAGTGTAGTCTCTGTGTGTGTCTCTATAACACATCCAGCTACCAGAAGTGCTCCTTGCTTGGTGTGCTCCATTATGTTGTCTCTTAAAACTTTTATATGAAAATGACATATCTCAGGTGGATGAGCCCCATAAAAATGTCTGTTTTGTTTCCTTGACCAAATTTAAACTTTATTGAAGCTAGAGTTAAGACAGAGTATACATGTGGAAAATTGCTCTCTTTCTTCCTCCCCTTTTTGTTGAGTAAGTGGTATGGTATTTAGATTTATGATTCTTTTTCCAGTTGTTTGAGTAGTCTTTGACAAATACCATTTCAAAAAGTACAAAACAAACATTTTTTTTTCAAGTTTATAAAAGTAGCTGGAAAATTCTTTAAAAACCACCACCAAAAAACTCATAACTAAGGACAGGCTTTTAACCTGAAAATGGGGTTTTAAAAATGTGCAGTTTTCTCATGTGGGTTTTTTTTCCCTTTTGTCTTTTTGGTAAGTGGTTGAAATGGTATTACTGGAATGTTTTCTGTTAGTATGGGTGTTTACTTACTTTTTTTTTTACTTTTCCTCAGGTGCTAGAAATGTTCATCTTGGTATTGCAACAGTGTCATAAAGAAAATGAAGACAAATGGAAGAGATTGTCCCGGCAAATAGCTGACATCATTCTCCCAATGCTTGCAAAACAGCAGGTGGTTATTTGATTGTTTTAATTCTATAAACACCTTAAATAATTGCTGGAATGTATGTATCAATAGTAGCTTTGAGTATTTGATTTTTACTTTTTTTATATGAAGACAAAGGTTATTGAAATTGTGGTTGCCATATATGGAGAAAACAACTGCTGCAAGGTAAACTTAAGTCTTTGAAGTGATGAAGTTCATATTTAAATGCATGAAGTATATGCAGAATGATCAAGACTGTCTCCAGAATAAGGGTGTTCTGTTTCTCTTAGGTACATGGTAATATCAGAACATTTAGTAAATGGTTTGAAGATGGTCCCATGTTCACTGAATGTCAGATTTATTTTTTTCGCGGCTGCAGACCAGATTACTCAAAGTCCCATCCAACCTGGCTTTGAGCACTTCTAGGAATGGGACAGCCATCTCTTCTTTGGGCAACCTATTCCAGTGCCCCACCACCTTCACAGTAAAGAATTTCTTCCTAATATAAATCCACCTCTTTCAGTGTAAAGCTGTTCCCCCTTGTCCTATCACTACCTGCCTGTGTGAAGAGTCCCTTTCCAGTTCCCTGTAGTCCCTTCAGGTACTGCAAGAGCCTTCTCCAGACTGAACAACCCCAGCTCTCCAACCTTGTCTCCGTAGCAGAGGTGCTCTAGCCTCAGATATTCTTTGCTCCATGATGGCAGTTCCCCAGTTCTGGGAGAAGATCTCACATCTGGGGAGAGTGGGCAGAATCAGACAGCAGTTTTAGAGCAGAGCTGAAATGCTGACAAAATGATTTTTTTTTTTCGTGGCTGCAGTGGGTCTAATTGCAGACCAGATTACTCAAAGTCCCATCCAACCTGGCTTTGAGCACTTCTAGGAATGGGACAGCCATCTGACCAGATTACTCAAAGTCCCATCCAACCTGGCCTTGAGCACTTCCAGGAATGGGACAGCCATCCCTTCTTTGGGCAACCTATTCCAGTGCCCCACCACCTTCACAGTAAAGAATTTCTTCCTAATATAAATCCACCTCTTTCAGTGTAAAGCTGTTCCCCCTTGTCCTATCACTACCTGCCTGTGTGAAGAGTCCCTTTCCAGTTCCCTGTAGTCCCTTCAGGTACTGCAAGAGCCTTCTCCAGACTGAACAACCCCAGCTCTCCCACCTTGTCTCCGTAGCAGAGGTGCTCTAGCCTCAGATTTTCTTTGCTCCATGATGGCAGTTCCCCAGTTCTGGGAGAAGATCTCACATCTGGGGAGAGTGGGCAGAATCAGACAGCAGTTTTAGAGCAGAGCTGAAATGCTGACAGAATGAAATTGCTGTTGTTTTGTGTGACTGCACATGGTCATCTTCCAAATTACTTAAGCAGGATAGGGTAATCTAGATTTGTAGTCCAGTTCTTTGCTTTTTGCAGTTGATTACTTTATAATTTATCTAGAAAACTGTTCAAGTAAGCTGTCCTACCACTGTAGCTCTTCACTTTTCTGATGATTAGGTTTCTTTTCTCCTAGTTACCTGCGTAAGTTTAATCGTGACCAGCATTCCAGTCTATAAATAAACCTGGTAGGATGTGCAGTGAGGAGAAAAGTCTCTAAATTTTTTGACAAATCAGTCCTCTGGTCTCATTCTCTGAATAAGGCCTCTTTCTCCAAATGAAATATATGTGGTATGCACACTGGATTTCCTATGACAGATTTTTGTCCATGTTCTTAAAACTCATGTCTAGGAAGGCCTGCAATTAAACTTAAATTTATCTTTCATAGCTTTTGGTTGCTCTGGATTTCGTACTGTGAAGAACAGCTTTATTACAGGTTGTTACAGAAATGTTTAAAACAGAGAGTGTAAATTTGGTGTTGAAGTTACCTTTAGTGGACAGTTAGAAATTAGTTTTGTGTTTTTCTTTCACAGATGCATATAGACTCTCATGATGCTCTGGGAGTACTGAACACTTTGTTTGAAATTTTGGCCCCTTCATCCCTTCGCCCTGTGGACATGCTTTTAAGGAGTATGTTTGTTACTCCTAAAACAATGGTAAGCTACTGTTTTCAGAGAAGAGAGAATCTGGTATCTTCCATGCAAAACAAAAGAGAATGTGTTTCTCTTTAATAATTTGCTAAGTGATGTTAAAGTATCAGCAGCATAATTTGGAAACAAATTGACTAGAACTGATGTGATTTACCAGCTGGGAGTACTTGATTCAGGAGTGTTCTGCTTATGAATTACTTTCCTTCATTTTGTATGTTGAGGATCAGGAATGTCGAGGAAGGTACTGTTACAATAAAATAGAATACAATTTAATAGGTAAATTACATTTTTTTATACAAGTATTAGTAATGCTTTTATAGCTGAGAGATTGTTTACCAGTGAATATGAGCTTGACAGTTACCACAGGAATAGCATTTTGTAAGATCTGAACTTAAAATTTATTTCTGGTTTGCTCCATTCTCAAAAGGGTCTGATTTTTTACAAGTTAATGAAAATGCTAATTTTTTAATGCCTTTCTGTGTTGTGTCATTTAACTTCATAAGCATTCAACCTTCTGTATTTCTGTGTTTGTGTTAGGCATCAGTGAGCACTGTCCAGCTGTGGATTTCTGGAATTTTAGCTATCCTTAGAGTTCTGATTTCACAGTCAACAGAAGACATTGTTCTATCCCGTATACAAGAGCTTTCCTTCTCACCATATTTGATTTCATGTCAAGCAATCAATAGACTGAGATGTGGAGAAAATAATGTGTCCACACCAGAGGATCGCACTGAGGTCAAACAGGTGAAATACCCACCTGAAGAGACATTTTCCAGGTACACTGTCTTTTGAATAACCTGGGGAAAGGTAAAGAGTTCTGAGAAATCACAAGTACACTGGGCAATATTTAGCACATATAAAACTTCTGTATAAATGGAATCAAGTCTGTTAATAAGTTGTCATAGGACAAGTGTGTGTGGAGGACTGAATGATGAAACATCCCTTTAAGTGGAAGCCCAGGTTCTGTATTAGAAACTTGGCAGCAGTGGGATTCAAATCTGTTGAGTTAGTTCTGTTCTTTTTGTCTTTTTTTTAAGACCCAGCTTTGTTTAGTTGGTTTCCCTTGCTGATGTTCTTGGTCAGTGACAAACTTCAGGCAAAAGAAGCATGGAGAGATGGCAGCAGTATTACGTTGACATAATGTTTGTCATTAAGGCATTGTGTTTTAATGTGGTGGAAAGCATTAGAAATAGCTGTTTGTTTAAGAAAATAATAACATTTTACTTAAATAGGGAACTCCAGATAGGAATAGAATGCTGTTTCATGTCATTCAGCTCACTCTGAGGGTAGTGGGTTGAGGGAAGAGGGTCTTCTGGACACCCATACTGTGACCTTGTGTCCAACAGCAGTGCAGTAATGGAGTTGTGGTTATGGCCAGGAGCAAGGATGGCTTTCCTCAAATGCCCTCTTTTGGTGCTTCTTTTGACAGCACACATTGTCCCAGCTGGAGGTCTGATAAAGAACCTGTGTAGTAGAGTATGGATAGATGAGGTGAGGTAAACAGGTGAATTACTGTGACTTGCTGAATTACCCCTGCTCAGCTGAGCTGTGGTGACTGTCACAGATTGTTTTTAGCTTGATTTAGCTCAATTGCTTTTAGCAAATCACTATGAAGACACCGCAGCATTCTGAATATTTGCTTTGTGAGTTGGGCCAGTGCTAATGTGACTGTAGGTGATGAGAGATAACCTGAATTTAATATGTAATTATTGACATGCTCATGATCATATAGCATCCTATTTGTTTTAGGTTAACCTGTTCTGTAGCATTTCATTTACTATGTTATTTAGGATAGGTGGAAAAGAACTTCCTATCTTATTTTTCAAACCAAAGTCTCATAGGCTAACCTCATCTTTTTCTGAAAGATTGATAATTTTCCTATTGATTGTATATGTGTTTCTTTCAAGATTCTTACTACAACTGGTTGGCATTCTACTGGAAGATATTGTCACCAAGCAATTAAAAGTGGACATGAATGAGCAGCAACACACTTTCTACTGCCAGGAGCTGGGCACACTGCTTATGTGCTTAATACATATCTTCAAATCAGGTAATACTTGAAATGTTGTCCAGGTCATAGCATGCAATGCTAGGCTTTTTGAGTTCTAAGACAATTCATAAATGCATTGAACTACTGAGAAGGAATATGTAAGTGCTGAAGATGTATCTTACTCCATGTAGAGAACTTAGCAAACATGGTGCTCGTGCATGCAGGGCACATTTTGCACATTTCTTCTGTCTTTGTGGAACAAAATGTAAGTAGTGATTCTTAATCTCTCCTTTTAACTGTCTAAAATTTTTCAGTCAAAAAAGCACAGAACATTCCAGATTTGTGGCTGTACTTCCCATGTTTTGTCTCAGTTTGGAGGTTGGTTGGTATGTCCAGCTTAAAATACTGAGACACAGACCACTAGCTCAGACTCATGACAAGGAAAGTTCCTGGCTTTTGCCATAATTAATAAAAATATATAAAACAGTCAAGCAAAAAAACCCCCAACAAACCAACCAAAAAACTAACCAACCAAAACCAAAAAATACACCCCAGAAAACCAGGAAAGGTAGCACCTTTCCAGCTAGCTGGTCTTGAGTTCCTTTCTTCAGGTTTGCAAATTTTCCCTTAGGTTTCTTCTGCTGGATACCCAATATCTACCCCTTTAGTAATTCCTTAGTCCATAGCTTGATTCTTTAGTAATTTTCTGAGTAGTGGTACTATCATGCCTTTCTTTTATTCTTTCTTGCTATGACTGCCCTTTTTGCCTTCTGATTTTCAGCGTGCAACTGAAATGCAACCTTGGTTTGCTCTTAGTTGTCTGCAGTTTAAAAGGTCTTGGCACAAGTCCCTCATTCTTCATAGGCTTTCTTGGGGACATGGGACAAGGAACTCTGTGTTCTGTTGCCTTGGTCTGTAAAATTGGAGTCCTCCAATCCGAGCTTGGTGCAAAGGCTCCAGGAGTGTGTGTGAAGAAACACAAAATTAATCTTTGTTTTAGGTGTGCTTTAGGGGCCGGAACTCTGGACATACAGAGTGACAGTTCTCTTCCCATGTGTCTGTTACAGTAATAATTTTATTATGTTTTTATTCTATTTTATGATATTAAATTACGTAATTATAATAGTATATGTTTTAATTATATATTAATTTATGTTTAGGATAAATATTTGAATCAAATATTATAACAAATAACTTATACCAGGTTGTTTTGGAATAAAGTGATTAAATGGTGTCAAGCCAGGAGCAAGGAAATCAGAATTTGAAGCTGGTGATTGAAATTGGGCAGCGGGTTCTTCCACAGTGGGAGCTGGGGATAATTGAAAGGAAGGCTCAGCTAGTTCTGCTGCTGTGACTGGCTTCCAGGCTGCACTGGGAGTCTTGCCAGGAATTATGTAGAAATTTTCATGCAAAATTAAAATTAAATATTAAAATACTCATGCAGAGCACTGGGATATGTGGATTGGATGATCTCTAGAAATTAATTTAATGTAAATCTACAAATAACTTCAGGTATATTACCAGTATGGTGTAACAGAGTAAAAGAAAAGTTGTTCAGATATCTGGGCTGTATTTTCATGCCATAACATATTTATTTAGGTTGAGGATTAACTAAGTGCCTGAATTTCTAATGCTTTTCTTTTGTTCGGTTGGAACCTCCATAATTATTTTCTCTTTAAGTTATATTCTCCTAACTATGGGTGTAGCTTACAGCAATTTGTGTGTGGAAACATAGGCTGTATTCTGTCATTTCTAACCATAGTTCTGTTTGGTTGCTTTGTCTTCTCACCCATTGCAGTTTTTTCAAAATGTAAGCATTGCTGACTCCTGTGTTTCCGACTGTAGGAAGCTACTAGATTATAAGTGAACATTCTCAATCTATTCCTTTGAAGTTAGAAATAAAGGGCATGGACAAAGTAAAAAGATGAGCATGGAATGGTTTTAATGACTGTAGGATGTCACTAGATGGTGTAGTTTCTGCAAATGCAGGGAGCTGGAATGGGGCTAGCACTGCTTTACTAATAAGTGGAACCAGAGATTTGAGACTCAGCTATTTTTCCCATTCTTTGCTATTTACATTGTGTGTTTGTCAGTCCTGGGGGGCAGCTTAAATTGGTCCACATGGCTGTGGAATTTACAGCTTCATTTTTCTGTATGTCTGGCAAGGAAAGCAAGTAACACTGCAGATTTCCTTCATTATTCTGATTAGCTCTTGGTTCCTAACTGACTCTGAAGAAACTTTTTTTGCCCCCTGGTCTTATCTTCTCATAGAAACTCAGAGTCCTGTACCTTTAGACAACTTTCCTTGTTTTTCCACCATTTTCTAATTTCTTTATTTCCAAACCTTTGTTTTGGCATACAAACACAGAATCAGTAATTCAGAAAGCAAAATTCTGCTTTTTTGCTGAGTGTTCTGTTTTCAGGGTAATGGCAGAAATACGTAATTTTTGCACTTTAGAAACTGGATGAAAGTGAATAAATTTAGTTTCAACTAAATGTGTTTGGAAAGCCATCCTCTGAAGTAGGATACTCATAGGTGTTTTTCCTTAACATGCAGAGTAGTAGTTACCTCGTGGTTCTTAAGTAGAACATCTGTGTTATTAATATACAAACAAACTAACCCTGGTCCACAGGTGACAGTTTTAAGTTTAATGAAGGTTTTCATGTATCAGATTAATGACAATTGTCATGAAACCTATCAAAACATTATTTATTGAATCTGAGAGCTGGCAATTTCTGGTTTACACACTGCCCTTGGGCAAACTTCATCACTTACCTTAAATTTGTAAAACTGCTTCGAATTTACCTTTCTTGCAGGAATTCTACCCTGAATAATTGTAAAACTTCAGAATTCAGACTAGAGCTTTGTTACTCTAACATGGTTTTATTGTTTTCAGGGATGTTTAGAAGAATCACAGCTGCAGCCACCCGACTTTTTACAGGAGATGGATCTGATGGTAGTTTCTATACGCTTGAGAGTCTGAGTGACCTTGTTCAGTCCATGATTCCCACTCATCCTTCTTTAGTTCTCCTCTGGTGCCACATCTTGCTTCTTGTCAATTATACCAACTACAACTGGTGGTCAGAAGTGCATCAAACCCCAAAGTAAGTTTTGGTTTTGTTCCCTAGTAGTGTGTTTCATATAATTATATTTTCTAAAATCATATTAAAACAATCCAGCTGCTTTCTTCCAAGCCTGTCATTGAATGGTGCTGCTTGTATTATGAAATGTAGTTCTGCATTTACTTTGTGTGTACATATTGTCTGTTCTGATATTGGTGTGACTTCCAAGCTAAGGAAATGTGTCCTGCACTCAGTTGCTCCTCTGAAGAACTGCCAGGTAATCTCTTTACTTCTAAGGCAAGAAAACTTCATCTTTGTACTACTTTTTATTGAAACTATGGAAATAACTATAGCAAAATACTCAGTGTTTCATGTTGATATGGAGACCTCATACTTCACTTTCTAGGAAATAACCAGCCAGTGGAGATGATGGACACTGTTGTGTTTATGGCAATACAGTCTGATCATCTAACTGTAGCTACAGGATTATCTGTTCTCAGTGAGTCTAAATGCTGTCAAAACATGGTGTTAGCACCCTGCTGGTTCATTAGCATTAAGCACTGTAACAGCCTCACTGAACATGCTGTCTGAAATTTGGAGATGGGTTCTAAAATGGGTATTCTCTTGGTCTGAAGTTAGTTTATCCCACCTGTCAGGCATTGGAATAATTTGTCCTCCGTGGATAAGGAAGGTACCTCCTCTGAGGGTGGATTAACTGTAGAGGGAGGCGAACAAGTGACTTGAGGGACATTTCTGGTGCTTGTGCAGTGAGTGTTGGGCAGTCTCATCTTGCTCTACACCTGAAGTGCATCAATACTTTCACAAATGTGAGACTCTTGCTTCAGTTCAACCTTAGGTATTGAAAATATATTATTCTGATTTGTGGAAACATGGAATTACCAGGATTATGAGCAAAGCAGGGCATCTACTCAGACATTGGAAAAGACTGTCTTGGGAAGGGTGGAATCACCATCCCTGGGAATGTTGAAAAGGTGTGTGGATGTGGCACTTCAGGATATGGCTTAGTAGGTGAGGCATGATGTGGTGCTAGTTTAAAGGTTGGATTTGATGATCTTACAGGCAACTTTGATGATTCTATGAACGAAGATAGCAGTACATTTTTTTTTAAATTTACCAGTATTGTATCTTTTCTGGGTTGAGCATCACTTTTAATCTGACACTAGACTAAGTGCTCAGGAACACTGGTTTGGTTTGAGAAGAAAATACAGGAGTAGGTTCTGCTGTCCTACCAGAGATGCAGCAGCCCGCGTTCTTCTTTTAAATAAATCATTTGGTTCTTTAGACTGTCTGAAGAAGCAATAAGCAATGCTGCAATTGTTAAAAAATAAAGATCTGATGGAAAGCAAAGGAATTGTAATGTTTGAATTACAAGCAATTCAAGGAATTGTAATGTTTGAATGAAGTTTACAGGCAAAGACGTGTCATATGTAAGGACCTTGGTAGGATACTCCAAACACTTTGGTTGTTCATGTTTCAGTAGCCATACCAAGAAAACAGTAACAACATACAATGTATTTTTTGCAGGCGACACAGCCTTTCTACTACTAAATTGCTTAGCCCTCATATATCTGGAGACAGTGATGAATCTGACCTGGAATCTAAGCGTGGCATGTGCAATCGTGAGATAGTGAGAAGAGGAGCACTCATTCTCTTCTGTGACTATGTTGTGAGTTTTGAATTATGACTTTTATAACTACAGTTTTGAGTTATTTCAGGATGCTGACAGTCATTTATTACTGATATGTGTTAAGTGAAAAATGAAGATCTGTGAAACTAGTAATTTTATTTTCAGATGGTGCTTCTGTAAGCTTAGATATGACCTCATTTGACATTGTTTTCTGTTCTGAACTGAGAGTTCTCTTGACTTGTGAAGTTTACCTGGTGGGCAATAGAATTACCTTCTGGATATTGCATCCCTTACTTGGGAGGTGCTTGGAGCACACTACGTAGTTCCAGACTTCCCAATATCAGTAGGAGTGCACAATGTCCAGGAGACAGCAAATTTCCATGCCTACACTGTAAGCAGAGAGGTTTTACATTAACATTTTAACTTCCATTTTGGTTCTCCAGTGAGAACAATTTCTGTGGCTTTGGCCTTTTGCTGCTTCAGTATTAGAGTTTTAGTTCATTGGGAACTTCTGAAGTGAGTTTTCAATAGTAGGAGGTATTGCACTTGGCTTTGCACCTCAGACCAGTTTTGAGGTAAGGAAACTGCATTCTTTTCAGGTTCAACTGAACAGAAAGCTTTGTTTAGGAAGCACTTCAAGTACTAATGGACAGTCACTAGAGTCAGATTAGAGTCGTCCAAGGTAAAATCCTCCAAAAACCTCTTTACTGAGGTACTGTACAAGCTCTCAGCATTGCCTGGTTAACTCTACAGATATTTTCGTCTTGCATTCCACTGCTTGTTTATATACACAAGCTTTTAGGTGTTTGACATTAATTATTGACAGATCTCTGGATTTGCTTTCCAGAAATTCTTCATTTTGTGTTAATGGCCAGTAGTAATAAGAAATCTTTAAGAAGCCTGAATGAAAATCACATTTTGCAAGACAATTCTGTGTGTATGTTTATTTCAAACCCATTTCATTAAAAGCAGCGTCTTTGAATCAGCCTTCTCAATTTACTTGTTTCTAACCTGTTCTTTAGTGTTTTTAGAAAAATAAGCTGCATGTTCATGGCAAATACCTAAATTTGCAACAAGAACAAAATCATGTAAAAATAATGATGGTGGTATTAAGATATAGACACTCTATGTCATTATTTCAAAATAGCTACCAGAATTATATATGAGAAGCTTCATGTTATGTCATGTGTAGTAATTAAAATCTTAATTTTAATTACTGCAATCAAATTTTAATTTTTTCCTCTTTAGTGTCAAAATCTACATGATTCAGAACACCTGACCTGGCTTATTGTAAATCATGTTCAAGACTTGATTAATCTGTCCCATGAGCCTCCAGTACAAGATTTTATCAGTGCTGTTCACAGGAATTCAGCAGCCAGTGGTCTCTTCATCCAGGCCATTCAGTCACGCTGTGAGAATCTTGCAGCTGTAAGTTTGACTTCTTGACTTCTTGTAAAGAATAAAGTATTTCATGTCAGCATAAGTTTAACTGATAAGTATGCAAAGTTTGACATTTCTGGGTCATTTATCAACTTCTAATTTTATTTTTAAATTCACTTACTTAAAAATGCAAGCAGCAAACCTTATATTAGCAACTTCAGCATTAGCTGTGTTCCAGTCCATCAAATCTGTGTATTCAGGTGGAGATGGTTAAGCTGCTTTTCTTCCTTAATGGATATTTTCCCACATAATCAATATCTGATGGGTAAATTAAAGCTGGAACTTTCAACTTCAATTTCAGTGCCTTAATAGTGTAAATAGCAAACTAACTACAGAGGCAGGAGTAGGAACCAGTCCATCTTCATAGGCCCTGGCAGTATGAAAATTATTTGTGAGCTCATGCCTTCCCCATGGATCTGTTTTGAAAGTTGTAGCCACTTGGTGTGGGAAAATCACTGAGAAATTCAGGGTATTATTTCTGTTGATTATTTTAGTTTTCAAATTAAAAGGAGTGGATGGTGTTTTATAGGGATGTAAGGTTGTATGCATCTCTCATAATCATAGGAAATTTCATTTGCTGGACTTTCTCTAGAGATAATTGTGATTAATGTGATTATAATCTAGAGATAATTGTGCCACCTGCACCCTGAGTAGCTTCAGTGCTGTTTCCTATCCCTTTCCATCGTCTCTGTGCAAATCTAGGGCAGCTTTAAAGTTATGTGATATTTGTCTGGGGTTTATTAGCTGAGAATCAGCAGAATGAACTAAGCTGAATATGTTTTAATAGAAGATGTAGTCACTGTGTGAAATGCTTGGTGATTATCAGGAAAGACAGTAAAACTAAAATAGCTGGTATTAACAGACTGTTCTAAACCAAGATTGGTTTCATGAGTAAAACTAGTTTGTCTCTGTGTTTCTTCCTTTAGAATATTAGTGCTGAAGGTGCTTATATTAAAAAAAAAAATTAAAAAAATTATTTGCACACCCTTTTAATCCTGAGTTGCTACTGCTGTTTCTTAACATATGCTCAGAAAGCCCCCCAGGAATTGTCTGCATTTCTGTATTGTCACGTGTCTTGACTATGCACATGTTCCTGCCTTATTCCAGAAAAGAGTTGAAGCTTCTCACTCTGTTCAAAGCTTTTTGCAAGTTTACCTAAATTTTAGCTTTTCCCCTAAAAGTTTTGCTTCCTATGTTTTGATTACTGTTGTGAGTTTTTACAGTTACACATCAAAGAACTTGGTCATTTAATTAATATGAACACTCAGTATCTCATTCACACAGAGATGATTATATTGATCAGGTAGTTGTCTACTACAGTTTTTTCTGAGCGTCTTTCCCTTTAAAATCTTTGTATTCCAAATGCATTGTAATTTTTTTGTCTGTTTCTCTGTTCCGTGCTGTGTGAACACGTAGCCCACAACCCTGAAGAAGACCTTGCAGTGCTTGGAGGGAATCCACCTGAGCCAGTCCGGGGCTGTGCTCACCCTGTACGTGGACAAGCTGCTGTGCACTCCCTTCCGAGTGCTGGCCCGCATGGTGGACACCCTGGCCTGCCGCCGCGTGGAGATGCTGCTGGCAGCCACCCTGCAGGTACACTGCACCCCCTGCCTGGGAAGCACTTTGGGTGCCCCCAGTGTTGTCAAGAGCTATGACATCAAAATATGGTTAAGTGATTTCATTTGACAGATTTTTTTTTTTAATTTTGTATATAGATATGTGTGTTGCCCTGATTGTTTGAGATTTTCTAAGCCTTCTGATGTTTACATTCTTGTAGCAAACTTTCTCACACACTTCCTGTAAATAAATTATTGTTTTGCATTCTTTTGTAGAGGAGGAGAAATTTGATGGACTGTTGGTCTGTCCAGTGTCATTGGAGAGGTGGCACTTTAACCCTCCAATCCACTGTCACTTCTGGAAATCTAGAAATGTTGGAGTCAGAAAATAAACTTCCCTTTTTTACCTTGAGAACAGCAGCATGTTCACATTGTGGTTTTTTGTGTCCTATAGTAATGTACATGGATGTTTACTTTATTTCACTTTATCTGCCTGTAACTTTGTTGATCTGGTAAAAGTATTTCTGGGGATTTTACATTTATCTGTCCTGTAAAATTCTTGTGATTTTTTTCATATAGAACAGCATTGCTCAGTTACCAGTTGAAGAACTGGATAGAATTCAGGAGTACCTTCAAAACAGTGGATTAGCAGCAAGGTAAATAGTACCAAAAATGCCATTAAAATGTAAAACTAAGTAGTGTTATAATACAGATCGTGTTAAGTCTGTTTTCCCACATCTTGGCTTTTTTCCTAGATGTCAGATAGTGGGTTGTTTTTGGGAGTAAACTGGGATTAAAGCCTCTCATATGATGCTGGCATGTTCTGGCCCAAGGTGCAGTTGTGCTATCTGTGTTGAATTTGCAGTAAGAACTACTTAAAAACTGAAGCAAGCTCTAGAAGGTTGCTTCAGATTCTCTTTCCTGCATCCCACTCAGTATTTAACTTTTGAGAGATAGCAGCTGCAAATTAATTTCTTGACAAAATCTGTTTTACTAAAGCGAACTTCATTTTCCTCAAACTTGCAAAATATTGTCAGTTCAAGCTAAGTGGGCTTGTGTGTTTTCAGTTTTTTTGGGTTTTTTTCTCCCATACAACTGTGTTAAAAGTTTTAACTGTTTAGTCTTCTGGCTGTTTAAACTGCGTGTATAAAAAGGAGCAAACTACTAATTTTTTAAAAAACTTCTGTTTGATGTCGGAAAGATCCTTATTTACTCCTCTTATCATTGCTGTTTGAGGTTAATATCTGTTGACTGAAATAAGTGTAGGGGAAAGAACCTAAAATGTGAGACTGCAGTAGATCAATAGTAATGTGCTTACCCAGGTAATGGTCAATTTAATTTTAAAGAAATTTAAAAATTACTTTGTACAAGTTCTTGGTAGCAGTAGTGGAGTTTAAAAAGAAACACAAAAAAAACAACCGTATTAAAAAAAATCTCTGACACTGACATAAATCCAGAAACTGGAGTTTTTAGTACAGTGAGGGATAATTTTTTTTTTAATAGAAGTATAGTTTTAGTGGGTTGTTGGTTAGCATCTGTTAAAATGTATTTTTTTGCAGTCAAATAATCAGTACACTAACTTTGACGACTCTTACTCATTAAAAGATGTGCTGGATAAAGAAAGCTATATTTTAAGCTTAGGTATATCACTAATTGTAATGCTAAATTAAATTTACATCTTTATTTGTTGGTGGTGCTGAATTAATTAATTTTGGCCTCTGATACCTGAAGGAAATTTGCATCATATGACTGCCTGTATCTAACAAAAAACTGAAGACCCTAGTGCTTTTTTGTCCTGGGATTGGAATTGAGTCACTGGATGTCTTTTTAAATTTAAAACTGGATTTATTTTTAAATGATTTACAAAGCTGAGATAGCCCTCTGCTGATGTGTTCTTCTGTTTTCAGGCACCAAAGACTCTACTCACTCCTGGATAGGTTTCGTCTCATGGTAGCACCAGACACGACCAGTCCCTCACCTCTGGTCACCTCACACCCACTAGATGGAGAAGACCAACCACCTTTAGAGAATGTAGTTCTAGACAAAGTAAGATTATGTTTAGAAAGAGTCACTAGAAGTGCCTTGGCTATGAACGAGCTTTGTTCTTTGCAAAATATTTAAATGCAGCTTATTTTTACTGTGCAGTTAATGCTCTCAGGATTGTCAGATTGTATCTCAAAAATAGATCAGTGATTAATTTCATGTGTGTTGGCTGACTGTTGAACATCCCTTAGGATGGATGACTAGCACAAACATAGATGTTTGTTATATTGACAGTGCTGTGAAAAATTTACCAAGTTTGGTTTCTTTGCTCAGCTTTAATGGAAACATTTATATGCAGTTCAATAGAGACAGATAAATAATCTTGGTTTTTTGATGTGTTTTACTACAGTATTGGTTTTATTCATTTACTGGAAGTTGTTGGCTGTCTCTTGGAAATTAAACATTGCTTGTTCAGTTTTCCCTTCTCAGCTTTCAATTACTTTTAGGGAACAATCAAGAATACTGAAGTGTTTCTGTCTTTCATGAACTTAGACGTGTTTATTTCCAAGTGAAGTGATAGGCTAAGAGCAAGTCTTGGGGCTTTCTGTGCCTTCCTTTTTTCTAGTTTGTCCCATGGTACAAATAATTTCTCATTTTCATCCCTCCATGTTCTGTAGTGATACACAGTAATAGGAAACTTATGTAACTGAAATGGCAAAAATTCTTCGATTAGCTGATAGTTGGGATGAGTCTGAGCAGTCATTGGCTTAGGGGAGATATTGAGACCTACTTGGACAGCAGGAGAAAATGCTCTGCCCAGAAACCATTTACCCATAGCGTTGTCTTCAGATTGCCCCAGAAATCTCAGTTGGGATGAGTCTGAGCAGTCATTGGCTTAGGGGAGATATTGAGACCTACTTGGACAGCAGGAGAAAATGCTCTGCCCAGAAACCATTTACCCATAGCGTTGTCTTCAGATTGCCCCAAAAATCTTTGGCTGTCACTGTAAATTCTAAACAAAAGTAGTTTTTGTATGCTCCCCCCACAACTTCTGCATGGTTCACAGAATCATAGAATATCTTACATTGGAAGGGACTCATAAGGATCAATGAGTCCAATTCCCTGCTTCTTTCAGGGCTGCCTAAAAATAAATCCCATGACTAATAGCATTGTCCAGATGCTCCTTGAACTCTGACAGGTTTAGTTCTGTTCTAATTAATTTCAGCAAAATTATTTGAATCTTTGACTATATATATATTTTTAAATAAATAAATATATACTATATGTTTATTCAATTTACATTTATTATGCACATTTATTTTATATATATATTATTTGAAAAGTTTTCTTCCTCGTTTATAGTATTGGCTTGTCTCTAATTACTGTTATATTTGTGTGACTACTGAGTATTCCATGCTTTTTTTCTGGTCGTGTTTAGGATCCTAATACAAGTACCTACACTCTGTATTAAGATAAATTTTTCCTCATTTCCTGTCCAGACTTTATGGGAATAGACAAGTTGTCACTGAGCATCCATTGGTCCAGTTTAATATGTTCCATTTCCATTCACCAGTTTTTTGTTTTGCTTTGCTTTTTAATTTGAGAGGGTTTTTTTATATTAATGTAGACTACAGATGTCTTAGACATTCAGTGCTAATGAGCAGTTCTCTCTCTGCCCCCATATACTGTGTTGTTTTCTGAAAACAAGTATGTAATAAATTTCCTTTTTTGATCATTGAAGGACTGGTATGTGTCACTAGTGCGGTCACAGTGTTACATCAAGTCTGACTCAGCACTTCTAGAAGGAGCAGAGCTGGTGAACAGGATTCCTCAGCCTGACCTGAACTCCTTCATGACCAGCAAGGTAACTTTGTCAGAGGAAGAGGATGAAATTAGTTCAATTGTTCCTATTGGTAGTATTAAAAGGTAACACTTCAAATTTGTATAATACTGATAATATATACCAATAATACTAATTCACTTAATTTTAGAAACTAAAATAGTGGATATTTGTGAAAAACAGTGGATATCTGTTTAGCAATGTTGCTAATAGAAACTTACTAGTAGTACAGGTTGAATAGATAGAGTGGAAGCAAAGGTTTATTTATGTATTGCAGTCAGAGAAATCCAATTTTATTGTTGTATCTAATCTTGATTTGCCATACAGTTTCTTCCAAGGCCAGCTGTTTCTGTAACCTCTTCAATATCTGTGCTGGATGACTTGCAGTAAGACAGTAACGGGCCACGGTAAACTTGGCAAAAAGGGCAACTTGTATCTAAGAATGTCTTTTGTTCACATTCTCACCATGATTATTTGCCACTGGTAATCGGAAGTAATACTGGGGAAGCTGTTTCTAAAAAGATACTTCATTACTTGAAGATTCCTTGAGTATATATATATCATCCTTAAGCTTTATTCACACATTGTCCTGAAAATTTGGAATAAGCGTATTGATTTTCCTTTCCAATATGGTGCTGGTTGGAATTGACATTTGGAGCCAGTGTGGGCTAAACCATGTTGTTACACCACAGTAGAGCAGAGGTACTAATAATAAGTTAGTTAATCAATAAACTGTAAATTTGCTACCATATTAGTATGTTAGAATAATACCACCAAATACTTAGTTTCACTTTAAAAGCAATTTTTAAAAATTTCCTGTTTGATTTCAGGAATTCAACCTAAGCTTGTTAGCACCTTGTTTAAGCCTTGGCATGAATGAGATCTCAAGGGACCAGAAGAGCAGCCTCTTTGAAACAGCTCGGAGGGTAACTCTGGACCATGTGTCTGCTGCTGTACAAAACCTTCCAGCCAACCACCAGGTTTTTCAGCCACTATTGCCAACTGAGCCATCAACCTACTGGAAAAAACTAAACGATATCTTTGGTAATAGAAATAATGATCTTTTAAAGTTTATTCTCTCCTCTGCAAAGATACTTTACAGATGTCTTGTGAATACATGAACTTACTATTAAAAAAAAAAATCAAGATACCTGGCATAAAAGTGCTTATGAAATAGTTCTGAAAATCATTTATTGAATGGAAAAAAATTCAAACTGCTAGATTTCATCCAGTCTTATTTTATAGGAGATGAGGTGATGTATCAGTCTATGATGACACTTTGTCGTGCACTGGCTCAGTATTTGTTGTTACTCTCAAAACTACCAGCTGGTCTCCGTGTTCCTCCTGACAAAGAGGGTGATATTCTGAAATTCGTGGTGATGTCAATAGAGGTAAGAAACTACACCACAATTCAAGATGCAATGAAATGTTGGGAGAGGGAGCAACTCTATCTTAAACTGATCACCACTGAGTAATTTTTTATTGGGGCAATTATTTTGTCTGAACTGTAGAAATTTCTTCTTAGTGTTTTTTTGTGTTTGACTTTTGCTAGTAAATCAGATTTGTGTTGTGGGACAAGGACAGCTTTGTACAAGGAGAGATTGAAGGACTGATGCTGGCATTTGGGAGAATGGGTCCTGCACTGATTTTTGGGACACTTAATAAACAGTATATAAATGTCATCATTTTCTTGTACTTAAAATAAATAGCATTTTCTTGGGGAAAAAACCCCAATATTATTTGCTACTAATACTTTACATTTTGCTGAGTTTAAAAAGGCCCGGTTGGTTAGAAGTTGTTCTGAGAATTTGCTGTTAATGGGGAGCTTCTCTTTTTGTACAGGCACTATCATGGCATTTAGCACATGACCAGATTCCATTAAGTGTAGATCTTCAAGCTGGTCTGGATTGTTGCTGTCTGACACTACAGCAGCCTACTCTTTGGAATTTGCTGTCTTCTGCAGCTCATGTGACATATGCTTGTTCTTTAATTAACTGCATTAGATTCATCATAGAAGCAGGTGAGTGCAGTTTGATCAACTAGGGGAAAAGTTTTGTAAACAGATTGCCAGTCATCAGTGATCAAATGCTGTGTATCTGGAGTATTTCCTTTGAGTCCTTATTAATAATTTGTTTGACACATTTAGTTTTTACTACTTTAATTTTCCATTTAAAATATAGTGTTTACTTTTTAACTTGGCAAATGCCTTGGATATGTAAAACATTTGACTACTGCGTGGTGTTGTTGATTAAAAAATGGAATATGAAATAGGTAATAGCTGTTCCATTCAAATATTTTCTCCAATTCAGTTGCTGTGGAACCTGGTAATCAACTTCTGAGTCCTGAAAGAAAGAATACTTCAAAACCTTTAAGTGAGGGGGAAATTGATTCAAATGTACAGAGTAAGTAAACAGTGAATTTTGCTTCTGCCCTAAACTTTCACTGAAGAAATATTTTTGGTACCCTTTCCATTACTATTATTTTTAACAATGAAAGTTCATCTTATTTGTATTTGGTAAATGTCTGTTAAATATAAGTTGCTATATTTTTACAGGTATAGTTGTTTTTTCTTGAAAGTTATACATTAATGCAGATTTTTCTTTTGGGGGATTCTGTTAGCTGTGCAGCATGCTACAGACTGAGCTTTTTAAAGTGTGGAGTTTTAAATTTTAAAAATTTATTTGTTTATATCCTTTTTGTGGTTTTGTCCTTTTTAATTAACATACTCTTTCATTAATAATTTTTTGTGTTTCTGTCTTTTTAAATTATTTGTCTTTTGAGTGGATTTGTAAAGCTGAATTTCTTTCTCTCCCAACAAAGAAACAAAACACATTATTGCAGCATGTGAAATGATAGCTGAGATGGTGGAATGCTTACAGACTGTCTTGTCACTGGGGCACAAAAGAAACAGCAGCATCCCTGCATTTCTCACTCCTGTCCTCAAGAACATCATCATCAGTTTAGCAAGGCTGCCTCTAGTGAACAGCTACACCAGAGTACCTCCCTTGGTATGTTTGTTATGCTTGGCTTTCAGGACTTTAAAAGTTGTTGAAAAACTTTGAAAACCAAACATGGTGCTGCATCTGAAGTTCTTCAACCTTCAGCTGGTTTGGTCAATCAGTTTTTCTTTTTGAACACTGAGTAACAAACAACACGTGCAAGGCCACTTCTCTGTTTCTCAGCGCTCTGTTTTTGAGGGGATGTAAAAACATAGTAAGTTTTTTGGTTGAAATGTTTTTGCCCCCTCTCTGATGTATCAGTGTGCTTTTTCAGGTATCATTAGTATATGAACTGTTCTCCTTAAAGTCTGTTGCAGCATAATTTCTGCATAATTTCTAAACTGAAATATGTGACAAGAACATACTTGCTTCTATAGATAAACTTGGACCATAAAACTGGATCATTAATTTACAGTGGGAAGTATGGTGGAAAAAGCCCTAAAATTAGAAATATGCTATACATTGTATATAAGTTTTGTTAGATTTCAGTCTTCCTTTGAGTATTTTTCTGTTTGGAGAACTGCTTTTATTTACTGATGTATTGTTGCCTTTGAATGGTTCCTATATATTTAGAGCTGTAATATAAATACTAGATCTGGTTTGGATAATTAAACTTCCATTATACTTCTTTAGGTGTGGAAATTAGGCTGGTCACCAAAGCCTTCAGGTGACTTTGGCACAGTTTTTCCTGAAATCCCAGTAGAATTTCTACAAGAAAAGGAAATCTTTAAGGAGTTCATCTATCGCATTAATACACTCGGTATGTACAAAATTAAATTCATACATTTGGCTCTTACTGGGCATTTACATGTGTTTTGAAATTACTGAATAACTGTATCTGAAACCATTTGCTTACTTTTGTTGCTTATGTGGAAGACAGATAATATTTCAGAGCAGGTTAGTAATTGTGCTGCAGTAATTCTTACATTTTGTTCAATTAAGAGAATTATACAAATAAAGTCAAAAGTTATTCCATCTCAGGGTGATTTCAGTGTGCTCTTGCAGAATGACCATTTGTTTTCTGGGGCATATGCTTGACAGTATGTTTGAGAATATTTTGCTTTCCCCCCACTTTTTTCTATTAATGCAGAGTATAAAGTCCTGTGGTAAGATCCCTCTGTAACCTACCTTCAACTCAGACATCAGATGTTTAGGCTGGAGTAGAAGATCTTGAAAATGTCCTTCCTACCCAACCCATTCGAAGAGTGTCTTAGCACATTGTTTCCAGTTCTCTCCATCTTCTTGGAGCTGAAGGAGAGAAGCTGCAGTGTTGTTCTCTGCCATTCCCATCCACACCTAGTAGATCACAGAATAAGCTGGATTATAAGGGACCCACAAGGATCATTGAGTCCCAGCTCCTGGCTCTGCACAGCACCATCCCCAGGAGTCACACCCTGGGCCTGAGAGTACTGTCCGGACACTTACTAAAATCTGTCAGGCTTGGTGCTGTGTCCACTTTCCTGGGAAGCTTGTTCCATTACAAAATAAACAAAACCACCAATATAAATAGCCAGTGGTATGAAACTAAATCTGTGGAAGCAGTGTACCTTTTTTTAATGCTGTTCCTTGTTTAGCTTTGTGTTGAGACACGAATGGCTATCTCTGAGTGTTTCCATAGGATGGATCAGCCGTACTCAGTTTGAAGAGACTTGGGCTACTTTGCTTGGTGTGCTCGTAACTCAGCCCATTGTAATGGACCAAGAGGAGAATCAGCAAGAGGTAATGTCATTCACTGTATTTTTTAAAGGAAATTTTACTTAAATCAGGAAAAGTGTTACTATTAAAACTGTAAAGCAGAAAAGAAGTGACTAACACTAAGGAATTTTTTCTATTTTGTATTTCCTTTTTCTCATACCGTAGTGAGTTCAGACACATCCATCTTCTGGCTTAGAGCCTCTACAAGCATGCAAATAGTGAGGAAATAAATTAATGAAGCTGTTTCAGCTCTTTATTAGTACATTATTCAACACAGTTTTTGGGGGTTTTTGGTAAGATTCTTGACTAGAAATTAATTGACCTGAAGATGCATATTCATGTGTCTTGCTCCCACTTGTAGACTGTATATTGGCTATCTGGGCTTCTAGCTTAGGTAAATGTTCAAAATTCAGGGGAGAGCATTTGGGGATCAGAGCTGAAGAAATTTAGAGCAGAATTTGTGTCTAATTTATATACCAAAATATATGTATTTATATACCAATTCCTATACCAAATATTTCTATCCAAAGAACAGCAACAATACTGGGGCTGGGGCTGAGGGAGCGAGGGTGTTTAATCTCAGGAAGAGGAGGCTCAGGGGGATCCTCATCACTCTTCACAACTACCTCAAAGGAGGGTGTAGGCAGGTGGGGATTGGTCTTTTCTGCCATCTCTCAACTGAACTCCTTAATTTGCACCAGGGAAGGTTGAGATTGGATATTAGGAAAAGAATTTTCACTGAAAGAGGGGTTAGGCTTTGGAATAAGTTTTCCAGGGAGGTGGTGGAGTAATTGTCTTTGAAAGTGCTCATTAGAGGTCTGGATATGGCACTTAGGGACATAGTCTAAGGGTGATTATGGTGGTACTGGATTCATAGTTATGCTGGGTGGTCTGTGAAGGTTTCTTCCAACTTAGATGATTCTGTGAAAAGTCAAGATGAGAGTGAACTTGGCAATCATGAAAGAGATTTTTCCGTCTTCAACTGTCTTAACCTGCTAGCAAACTGATTTTCCTGGGTTCTAGTTCTTTGACCTGAAAGGTTATTTCCCTAGGCTTGTTCATGGTCCTGATAGTAGATGCACAGCCTAAAGCTGTTTGAAGAATTCAGGGGACAAACTGTGGATCCTGAGTAGCAGACAAAGGGGTTTTCTTCTCTTGCTTCCTAGGTGTCACACTGCAGAAAGGAAGAGGGAATCATCATCCCTCTTCCCTGGTTTAGCATTTTCTCTTAGTTATACAGGCTTGGACACCTTGACTTAAGTGTTTGCTGCATAATGGCCATGTTGGGTCAGACTTAGGGCAATCTAGCCATTGGTTGTTCCTTATTTGTCATGTAGAGAGTATTTGTGGAACAAGAATAATATTGCTCCTTTGCTTTCCAAGGCAGACCAGTACATTCAAAATTGCAAATATTTTAAGCACTCTTGTAAATTTCTGTGTATTAATATTTTCTGAAATAAAAATAAAATATTTTGAAAGTTAAGCATTGGTTACCATTTTACATCTTCTAAAAAGGATCACATGCATTTGTGGTCTGTTGCTTTGTTTCAACAAGTAACTAATGGGTAGCTGCAAAGAAAGAGGCTAAACACTTTAAAAGAAGTTCTGAAATGGATATCTTGAGGTTTTAATGGGACAAGAGAAGGGTGCATGCAGAGTGACTGATGAGAAGGAAGGATGTGTTGCTGCTGCAGTCAGTGCTTTGTGTGCATTGTTAATGTCACATACATTTCTGGATGGGAAAAAGAGCAGGTGTCAGGCTTATTAATGATTATATAGTGAAACTGATATTCAGAGCTTTTGGGATTTTTTTTTAACAATTCAAATTACAGTGAGTTCATTTTACAGGAAGATACAGAGAGGACCCAAATCAATGTCCTTGCAGTGCAAGCCATAACCTCCCTGGTGCTGAGTGCAATGACCATACCTGTTGCAGGCAATCCAGCAGTTAGCTGCTTGGAGCAGCAGCCTCGCAACAAAGCTTTAAAAGCTCTGGACACAAGGTATTTGTTTTCACTTGTTTTCAAATGCATAAAACTTGTGCTTAATACATAATGACAGTTGCTTAGTCTAGTTGTAGAAAAAATGTGTAGATTGTATTTTCTAAGTAAGTCTATGTGAATGGATCTATTTACAGAGAAGTTGCATGGACTTGGCATTGTGAACCTGCTGACTTACAAGATTATCTGAAAAAGATAACATCTTAATAAAATCTAGTAAACAGTGTGCAGAACGTGTTTTTCAACATTTTCATTTCCATGATACTGAAAATATGCATAGACACATAACATTACAGAGTGAGCCAGACTTGCACAGAAGTGTTAAAGGAAAAATCTGCTAAAATTGATTTCTCTTGGGCTTTCAGGTTTGGGAGGAAACTAAGTGTTATCAGGGGAATTGTTGAACAGGAAATCCAGGCAATGGTGTCCAAGAGAGATAATATTGCTACTCATCACTTATACCAAGCTTGGGACCCTGTTCCATCACTTTCTCCTGCTACTACAGGTAAAAAGTGCTTCTTTGTGGGGGAGAAGGGGAGAGTGAATTTCTTTTGCATTTAAAATGTGGAAAAGGTGCTCTAAGAAAAATTGGAAATCCAGTTTGTGGGAAATGAAGCCATTTTCACATGTGCTTTGTTATGCACTTTTTAAAAATTCATCCTGTGTTTCCTTACAGGTGCTCTTATCAGCCATGAAAAACTCTTACTGCAGATCAATACTGAACGAGAAATAGGAGATATGGATTATAAATTGGGACAGGTTTGTTAAAAGCTCAGCTTTAAACTTGCTTTTTATTACATTTCTTCCAGTTCTGAAAAATTAGTTAAGAAGCATTGCTTGATATGAAATAGAAACTAAAAGCTCTGAGTGATGCAGGGTAGGTCATAACTGCGTGTCTCCTCAGCTAGAAGGCTGTGTATTGCCTGTCATTTAAATGAAAATATGTTTGACTTCTAAGATTCTTCTAGGCTGACTGTTGGGGTGTTAAATGCACTTCTTTGCTATTTGTTTTTGCTTTTTTGTGTTTGTTGCAAGGTCTCTATACACTCCATATGGTTAGGAAATAATATCACTCCACTGAGAGAAGAAGAGTGGGGTGAGGATGAAGAAGATGAGAATGATGTACCCGCTCCTTCCTCACCACCAATCTCTCCTATTAACACCAGGTATCTTACTTTTTTTTCCTCTTCTCACTTTTGAGTCATAGATAAGGTTTTATTTCTCCATGTTGTGTTCAATAAGCTGGGTTTATAAATTGGATGCTGGTAAATAACTGTATTATTTCAAATCAAGCATTTTAGCAGGGCTTAAGAATAGCTATTCTAACACTTCTTTACTGTTCCTTGCAGGAAACACCGGGCTGGTGTAGATATCCATTCTTGTTCTCAGTTCTTGCTTGAACTGTACAGTCAGTGGATATTGCCATCCAGCCCCAGCAAGAGAACACCAGTGATTTTGATCAGTGAAGTGGTGCGATCAGTAAGTCTGAATTGTTATTCAGAGTCATAATTGAGCATATGTTACCAAGTGTTCAGAACTAAGTAGCATTTATGAAGCATCTTTTAATATATGGAACATGCAGAATTTTCTTGGCTGTTCTGTGGGCAGTACAGAAACTTAACTTGAGCAACTACAGCATTATACTGATTGAAGCTATATCTGAATTTCATATTCTGCTGCTACATTACAAATACTTCATTGTTACTTAATGGCAGTTTATATTTTACTTGACTACTTGCTAAAGCACGATTTGCTTCTCCTATCCCTTTATAAGAAAATGAAGATGGAACAACAATGTATGTTGTTGATTATTAAGTGTAGAAGCAAAACTAAAGAACACAGGTGTGGAATGTGTCTTGACAGCCATTATTCACTATCATTCCTATGACTTAAAATGAAACTATCCCTGCAGGAGAAGTGTGTGTTGTTTGTTTGGGGATGGTTTAGTAAATTGTAAATAGCAATGTTCATGTCCCAGAGTTAGTTACTATAGTGGCTTTGGTTTTGTACACTTTTTGGTAAAAAGGACTTCTTGGAGGTCATTATTATCAGAGGTGAATGGTGGAATTAATTCTGGGCAACAATAGTAATAGTTATTTCAGACCCTTGAGTAAATGTTTACACATTTAATAGATCAGTTGAGGAATCTTTTGCTCACAGAAGGGAGAGTCAATTTGTGGCTGTCTGCTAATGGGAATTTTTTTATATTCAATTTTAATTTCTGTACAGCTTCTGGCAGTGTCAGACTTATTTACAGAAAGGAATCAGTTTGAGATGATGTACACAACACTAACAGAGTTGAGAAAGGTGCATCCATCAGAAGATGAGATTCTTGTACAGTATTTGATACCAGCTACTTGTAAAGCTGCTGCTGTTCTTGGAATGGTAAGAAATTCTCAGAAAGTTTATTGCAAATTCATGAGTGTTTAGGTTAACTCAGCTTCTGCTGCAAAACCTGGTATACTTGTTAATGGTGGTTTGTTTATAAGAATGTCCTTTAGCTGATCTGCATGGCTGTGAGAAGTAATAGGATATGTATTCTGGGCTTTCAGAGTTTGCAAACATTATCTCCAATTGTCCTGTATTCAAACAGAAAGGTTGTTTGGTTTTATATTTTTTTGAGGTTTGAGAATAATTTAATGTACTTTTTGGTTTGTTTTATTGAATTCAGTGTTGCCTTTGCCCTGGACTCTTCATTTGTTACATATCAGGCCAGAAATGAGGACTTGCAGAACAGTTTTTGCTAGGTTTATATGAATGGCTGTAATCTCATGGGAGGCTGGGACAGTGCATGTGATGAATATATAGCCCCAGATAGTCAGATATCCCTTTTCTCTCCCTTACTCTTCCCTCCACTGCATCATTCTGTCTTGAAATGTGTAAACCAGAAGTACTTTACAGGGGACATTTCAGAGTGGAGGTATTTAGGAAAAAAAATTACAAATCATTTTGGAAGGAGTGAGCACTTTTAGAAACTCTGAGACTAATATGAAGCTATATGGGTAATAGTGGTAAAAGAAATTCTGAAAGGCTTTTAGGGTGGGGCTTTCAGTAGCTAGTGCAGCAGCAACTGTGCAAGGGAAAGCTGGGAACATGATGGCAAACACACAGAAACAGTTTTAGAGATCAGCTATTCTGACCAGGCTGTCATTTCCCACTCAGTGAGCTAATAACACCTTCTCACAAGCAAACAGCTGAATGTAACAGCTTGGTGGGACTTAAAAAACCAGAAGCTGGTTCCATCAAGAGTTGCTTGTTTTTCTGTGCTCAGTTATATAGAAAATCTGCTTAAAAAGAGCAGCTAGAGAGAAGACACTGTCTCAAACTGGCCTGTGTCTTAGATACTTCATAAGTAAAGGGACAAGGTAAAGCAAGTAATTTCTTCTGATTACTTAGATAGTAAGGAGAAGACTTTCCAAAACTAAAATTCAAAATAGATTTTGTATATTCCAGTAAGTTGTGGTATTTGATAACAGGGAGTGAAGTATCCGGTACCAGCTTGACCTGTGAATACTGAAAATAAAATTGTGGAGTCATTTAGGTTGGAAAAGACCCTTGAGATCACTGTGTCCAACCATTCACCTAACTAAACCATTTCTCTAAGGATGGAGCCTAAGGAGCCTCAGGGGGAATTTGACAACTCTCTACAAGTTCTTGAAAGATTATAGCAAAGTAAGGGTCAGTCTCTTCTCTCAGGTGACAGGACAAGAGGAAATGGCTTCAGGTTGTGCTAGAGAAGGCTTGGGTTGGCTGTTGGGAAGAATTTTTTCACTAGTAGTCGTTAAGCATTGGAATGGGCTGCCCAGGGAGGTGGTAGAATCACCATCCCTGGAGGAGTTCCAGGAACGACTGGACATGGCACTCAGTGCTGTGGTTTAGTTGATGGTAGTGCTCAAAGCCTGGACTCCATGATCTTGGAGGTCTTTTCCAACCTTAATGATTCTGTAAAGTACAGGCTGGCAGTCACTGCCCTGGTCCTGCTGGCCACACCACTGCTGATCCAGGCCAGGTGCCATTGGCCTTCTTGGCCACCTGGGCACACCTGGCTCCTGTTCAGCCACTCTCAACCAGCACCTCCAGGTCCTTTTCCACGGGGCCCTTTCCAGCCACTCTGTCCCACCTGTGGCACTGCAGGGGTTGGTGTGACCCAGGGGCAGGACCCAGCACTTGGCCTTGTTGAACCTCAGACCCTTGGGTCCACTGATCCAGCCTGTCCAGATCCCTTGGCAGAGTGTCCCTCACCTCCAGCAGATCAGCATTTCTGCCCAGCTGAGAGTACACTTGATTCCCTCATCCAGATCACAGAATTGGTGGAGGGAAAGATGTGTAGGTCTGAGTACCAGTGGTCTCAGAGAATAATAAATGAATGGAATGATGTGCTATGAGTTGAGTAGACAGATATTAGATGGCAGAGTATAGTTGTCTCGTTTCAGATGGAAGAATCCTTTTTGTTTAGTTGAAAGACCACAAAATTTCAATCATTCCAGTCCTGTATTCTTAGTAGCACGTACTGTTTACTGAACTAATCCTTATCTTATTTGGTTTTTTTAATTTTGAATCGTGACATAACTTTGTACAAATAAAACAAAGTAGCATCAATTTCCTTGTTAATCTGCAACTCATCTCTTGTCTGATAGTATTATTCTTGTGACATTTATTCAAAGTAGTTTAAGCCAGACTCTGGTTTGTTCCCTATTTTCTGCTCTTTAATTTGTTCCAAGTATTTCTGAATGACAGGACTTGGCAGTATTTAAACCAGTGTTGATTTCTAATGAGTGCTCTTGTTGGGTGTATTAGGATAAAGCTGTGGCTGAACCAGTAAGTCGACTGCTGGAATCAACCCTACGAAGCACCCACATGCCAAGCCGGATTGGAGCTCTGCATGGAATTCTTTATATCCTTGAGTGTGACTTGCTGGACGAGACAGCAAAGCAGCTCATTCCAATTATCAGCGAGTATCTGCTCTCCAATTTGAGAGGAGTAGCACAGTAAGACTCTTCTCCCTTTCCCCCTGGCTCCAAACTGTTGCATGTTTATGTCTGAACAAAAGGGCTCTCTGTTGTTGGCAGTTGCCAATACATTTTAGAGCAGGCTGTTGTATCAAGCAGGTTTTGGCATTTTCATTGAAAATATCATCCAATTTTAGGTTTAATTTACAGAGTGGAATGGTATTTGAGGATTAGAAAACTGTTTGATGGTACAGGCTTTCGTGTCTTTAGTAAACTGTGTTGCTTAAACCTCATTTTTCTGTATTTTCATGATAGTCTATGTTCTCTTATGGTGCCTCAGCAATACTTTCTGTGATTGTAAAAAGAGCTTACGTTTCATGTTCAAAAATACTTTGAATTTCTAGGAATTGTTTATAGTATCTCTGTTTGTGACCTAAACAACTTTGGTGTGACCACTAGTTTTTTTGCTCATTTGCAGTTGTGTGAATATCCATAACCAAGAGCACATTTTGGTGATGTGTGCAGCTGCTTTCTATTTGATTGAGAATTACCCACTTGATGTAGGGCCTGAATTCTCTGCAGGAATTATACAGGTATGTTGTGATGCCTCCAGTGAGGGGTGTTTGTGTAACCTGAAATCACCACATTAGCTGTCTTTAACACTTAACTTGGGTAGTGAGGTGTAGGCATGCTTTTGGGTTTAGTTTCATCAGTTTTTGTTAATACCTGATGCTATTCCATGCTATTGTGGTGTGGTGCTAGAAGATGACCTGAATACACCTCAAAACCAAGTAGTTGGGGTTTTTTTTGCTTTATTTCAGATGTGTGGAGTAATGGTTTCTGGAAGTGATGAATCAACACCATCCATTATTTATCACTGTGTCCTGAGAGGACTGGAACGACTCCTTCTTTCAGAGCAGCTTTCCAGGCTGGACAGTGAGTCCCTGGTTAAACTGAGTGTTGACAGGGTGAATGTGCAGAGCCCCCACAGAGCAATGGCAGCCCTGGGACTGATGCTGACTTGCATGTACACAGGTATTCACTTTTTTTGTACTTCTTATGTGCTGGAAGACTGGCTTGCAAACAGTGCTAATTTTCTTAATTTATTTTTATTAGCAAGAGTAGAAGAAGTGTGTTTTAACATCCACAGTGAACTTGTAACAAATTATTTTGGTGTAGGAAAGGAAAAAATCAGCCCAAGCCGTATCCCAGATGCAAATCCTGGTGCTCCTGACAGTGAATCTGTGATTGTTGCCATGGAACGAGTATCTGTCCTTTTTGATAGGTAAGAGGACAAAATCTGTAAATGGGGCTCTGGGAGGGAAAGGATTGTGTTTGCCACTGCTTGGTCACTTCTCTGTTTGACAGTTCTTACACTTAATTAATGATGTTTCTCTACTTAGTCTTGCTTAAAAGTTACACTCCTGGTGCACACAGTAACACTGATGGAATTGCTGAAGGCAGCACAAATGTGCAGGAATGTAAATGAAAACCAGACATGTCCAAACTGATACTGTGTGTTGCACAAACCATGATACTTCATAAATGTATTTCCAGCTCCCTTCAGGTCAAACTCTTAAGTGCTTTTCAGGATGTCTTCTACATAGTCAAGAATATAAATCCAGTTTACAGGAAATAATCTTTCTAACCACCCTAAGAATTTAAAACATTTTTCCCCCTTCCCTCCTCACAAGAGTTGCTCTTTCTGAGGCTGTTAAGTAATTGCAGTGGAAGGATACAGTAAAACTTCTGTATTCACATGGAACTCATTAATGGGAATATTTCAAAACCCCTGTTTTGATCTGACAATCTCAAGCTGTCTTAAGTGAGTATAGCATGTTAGATTTTGTGTAGTAGTTTGTGGGTAATGGTTTACATTTTTTAAAGTGTTCAGTGGTTTTTCCATAAAACTGGAGGAGGGTTTCACTTCTGTACTTGGTGAGAACAGAACTAGAGCAGTGCTTGAGTGTTTTTGAATATATCACTCTGAAGAGCTAGCAAAATAAATGTGACTACTACAAGCAAAAAATAACTTTTTCCGGGAAGAATCACATGATGGTAACTTGATCTTGATACATCAACAGATGCTGCCTTTATTAGCAAGACTTTCCAATTAGTGTTATTTAAACAAAGTTGTCTGTAGGTTGGAGTATCTTTTCCCCACATTGCACAGCAATGCAGCTTGCTTTCCTTGTTTGATATATTGGTCATTCTAAGCTTGAATAAAAAATGCCAAGATGTTATGAATGCAAAGTAGTGTTCTGCTTATAAATGGTCTTTTCTCTGATAACTAGGAGGAGTGATCTCCCCCCTATTTTGCTCTTGTTTAGTTTTTTCAGCATTCCTGTTGGAAAGTCTCATCTCTGATGCAATTCCACACCTTCAAAACATGTGATTATTCAAAAAAGAAAAGGGGAGAGTGTGGGGTAAGGACACACCTGTAACAGCTTCTGACAGCTTTGATAGACCTCTTTGGGTAGTCTCTTATTAAGACTACATGAAGATTTGGATTCATCAGTGCTGAGAACTTGCCTACTCAGAGATGAAAGTAAAATGTTCTTTCTGTTGCCAATTAAATTGGAAAAGAACAAGATATGTGTTGACATTCAGTCATAATATATTTAATTTTTTATTATTTTCAGGATCAGGAAGGGATTTCCTTTTGAAGCTCGAGTAGTGGCTCGGATTCTTCCACAGTTCCTTGATGATTTTTTCCCCCCACAAGATGTAATGAACAAAGTCATTGGGGAATTTCTGTCCAATCAGCAGCCATACCCACAATTCATGGCAACAGTAGTTTATAAGGTAGTATTGATACATTTTTTTTTCTTGAATGTTTCAGAAAATATCTAAATAATTGACAGTTTAGCTTTTGTTAATTAGATCTAAAAAACCTGCCATGATTGAGCTGTCCTGCTGTGAGCTTTGCCTTCCAGGCAGCATTGAGGGCTAGAATTGCCATGTCACCTAGAGGCCAAAGCTCACAGCAGGAGAGTCCAGTCACTGATAATGAGAAAATAAAGAGAAGGTTAGTGGTTGTGATCCTGGTGCTGAGATTCTAGATCTGAGTGAGCCATCACCTTGTGAACCTAAAAGGCAAGCCCCTGTGGCTTCAGTTGGGCTTCTAGGCTTTTGGCTCTTCAGCACCTACTGGACTTGTGCATTACTGGAGAGTGCATGTGTGTAGCACATGTGATCTATAAAAAACAGAGACCCCACACAAGTTGTGTATTTCTATGTGATTGCTTCAGTTTGGCACATTTGTCATGAGTCCCGTTCAGTAATTCCTTAGACTCAGAGCTGACCCCAGGAATCCAGTTTGTGACCCTCAGAGCTTTGTAGCCAGAGAGAACAACCTTTACAAGAGAAACTGAACTTTTCCCCATATCCATCCACCCTGTCTTCATTCCTGTGTACAATTTGCAGGTGTTCCAGACTCTGCATAGCACTGGGCAATCCTCGATGGTCCGTGACTGGGTGATGCTCTCTCTCTCTAATTTCACACAAAGAACACCCGTGGCAATGGCAATGTGGAGTCTTTCCTGTTTTTTTGTCAGTGCTTCCACCAGTCAATGGATTTCAGCAATGTATCCTAAAAAGACTGAATGTGTGCCATTTCTGGGTAATTATAGTGTAAAGCCTTGAAGGATAAGAGTACAAGTGTAAGACACAAAAAAGGCAGTTTTACTGCAGATAGTAATGGTGTATATTGCTTTGTGCTGTTGGTACCTTGGGTTTGTAGGGGAAAAAGAGAACATCTAAACAGATTATGAGAACAAAGTTATCTAAAACTGCTGCTTTAAGATCAGTTCCTTTTGGCTATGCAAGATGATGGGGAAAGTCCTTACTTTGAAGGACTTTTTAAAAGCTTTGTCAAGATAGTATTGCTGTGACCTTTAAAAGCTTTGCTCTGTATTCCTTCTGCAAGTTAAAATATATTGAAAAAAAATGAAAGAAGCCAACAAACTCAAAATCAAGAGAATTCTCCTCTACATCCAAACTATATTTTCCTGTTATCCCCCTGGCTGTGCACTGCAGTAATAGTGAGCTTTGGTAATGGAATGGCATTGCCCAAATAAATTGGAACAGACTTATTCCAATTTATCTATATATCTATCTTTATATATATATATATGTGTGTGTGTGTGTGTGTGTGGTATTAGTGCTGGGTTTATTTAAAAACAAATAAAGAAACCCCTGAAACAAACAGAAAAATAACTAGTGCATTTTGTGTGCAGACAAAAAAATGGCCATTTGTCATGTTTGAAATGTCGTAATGATTCCCAACCTCAGCAGTGCTCTTTTGGCTCTCAGCAGTTGCTGATTGCATTGTTTGCTCCAATGGATAGAGAAAACTACTGCTAGCTTGAAATTAATTTCTGAGAATAAGAAACTGTGTGATGTTAAGGAGGAAACAGGATTTATGTAGTAGCAGTTAATTGCCAGATGACAGCATTTTGCACTTTAATGTCATTGCTGAACTTAAGAATAAGCTGTTTTAATAGAGAACACTGTTTAAACTGCTAAACCAAAAGAGGGACAATGTCTGTCATTTTATGACCTTAACTTTTATTTCAGTCTTCCACATATTATCAGCAGAATGGGAAAATCAGAGCAAGTGGATGTTAACATCTTCTGTTTGGTGGCCATAGACTTCTACCGACACCAGATCGATGAAGAGTTGGACCGGAGAGCCTTCCAGTCGGTGTTTGAGGTGGTAGCATCTCCAGGAACCCCATACCATCGCCTACTGACTTGTTTGCAAAATGTCCACAAGGTCACAGCATGTTGAACATCCTGATGTGTAGTGGAACTGCATGACTAGTGTTGGAATATGAGTTATGAGGAATGCAAGATCAAGAAAATCTCTGGGGTTGCATTTGTGATAAATACGGACCTGTCAGTTTTCCTTCCAGCATGCATGGACAAGTGCTCTGCAGCACTGGAAATCACCTGAAAAGTCAAGTGTAGTTGTTGTTGACACCAAGCACCTCTAAGTGGAATGAAGTATGTCAGTGTTTTTCAAGTGATGTTGGGGACTAAAGAAGCCACACATCCAAGCTGTAAAATATGAGCTAGCGCCACATGCAAGGTATCTGGTATTCCTCTTCTTCCCAATATGCAGCTGAAGCCACTGTGGTGCAGCCAGTAAGACACTGACAGACTGTTATTGCAACGTGCAGTCATTAGCCAGCTTCCTAGTTTTACGTACCTGTATATACTGTTGTGTAGTACAGAATAGAATTTGTTTCCTAATGTCTCTCCCAAACAAGGAAAAGAGAAAATGGCTTTTATGATTTACACTTCCAGCATGTAATTTCTCTCTCTGGATTTTCTGATATCCAGTGGTGTATGTGTTGGTGATACCAGAGATATAGTGCACATACGTAACCACACGTTTTTCCTTTTTCTTCTCAGGATTTCAAATTTGAGTACAGTATATCAGTGAAAGAAATTTTAACTTAAATATTTCTATATTATGTACAGTATGTAAAATTGTAAGATGTGTGGTGCATGAGCTGTGCTGTAATTGGAGATGAACAAAAGCCATGCTACTGAATGTCTTGACATCTGTATCGTCCTCATTTTTTTTCCTCATTCTTGAATTCATGTTCCTTTTGGAAATCCATCTTAATGTACAGATTACATCGTGTTTTGCATCTCACTTTTTCTTAAAAGTGCTTTAAAACTGGAATATGTTGATTAATTTGTCTTGAGAAACTGTACTAAGGAGGCATTCTTGTGATCCACTTTACTGTAGCTTCTTTTTAATTCCTTTATTTTGAGACATAATGGTAAAAAAGAGGACTAGTCACTCTGATCAAACTTTAGATAGTTAAAAAACTGCTCTTACTTGCTGTACAGCATTTTAAGAGACAAAATGGTGCAAGCTCCCCAGTAGTCAACAACCATTTGACCTTTCCTAACTGAGACCATGGAGTCATCTGGACCACTCTCATGCAAACAGATATGTGGTAGCAGTAAAGAATCAGAAGGCTGCTGTGGTCTACTTTGGGACTGGCTAAAGTGTTAGATTACACAACCTCTTTTATTACCTGTAGTATCCATAATGCTTTAGACACAAACACAAATATCCATGAATTTCAGGACACTACACAGGGCCAGATTTAGCTTTTACTCACCACCCAGGGAATGCCATTGATTCCTAAGCTTTACATGAGGAAATCTAGCACAGCATTTGTCTTTAGTTGTATTTAAGTCTTTCATTATAGAGAATTGATACCTTGGTTCTCAGTCAGATCCTACATTCAACCTCTCTTCATTTTCTTATCACACCTTTTGGTGACACTTGGAAAAATGAGATAGTGTTGTCAGGAGGAGCATGTACTGTATGTATTTCTGTATATAATGTATATGTTGAAATTATACACATGTGACAACATTTAATGTATACAGATGTGTATATTTGTATTTATTAAACCCATGTATTTAAACTAATTCCAATCTAGACCAAAAATTGTTGCTTCTGCCCGTAAATTGATTACAAAGGAATTGTCCACTGGTGTCTCTTCCTTTTAGAAACTGGTAGAGGAAATTGATAGTATGGGCAGTAGAAACAACTGTAGATGTTGCTGTATTTAGCTCTCTACAGGTCTTATTATCTGGAGCAATTATTTCTGTCCTTAGTTGGGTTACTCTTCTTCCTTGGGCCACAGCACTGTGGTGATTTTTAAAAGAAACTGAACAGGATTTCAGAAAAAGGTTTAATAAAATAGATACTGTTTGAAAGTTTTTGAGTTATATTGGAAATTATCTTAATTCTGATAAAAGTCTAATTGCAGGCAGTGAGATATAATGCCCTGTGTTTGCATTAAGGGGTAGTATAGATCACTCTTCCCTTTTGTAATCACCAATAATCGTTTTGTACTGTAAACCCACACACCAGTCAGTTTTTGTATGATATATAGTTTAAGTGAAAATATTTTTGTAAGCTATTTTCCAGAATTTAAAATAGATTTTAATATATTTTTTAAGCATCAGGTTAGTCAAATTCTCATCATATAACAGTATGTGTTGTGTTATGAAACTGTTAAATTCTTCATAATTTTAAGCTCCTCATGATTAACACAGACCAGCTGATTACTTTACCTTGGGATCACAGGAGCTAGACCCTTTAGGAAACTTTCCAAACCAGCTTGGGACTTGCTATAGCATCTTTCAAGCCGGTGAATACATTGAATTAAGCAGTCAGCACAGCTGGGTGAAAAACATTAGATGTGACAGACTCCCATTCAAATGCCCCTTGCCAGCCTTAGAGCAAGTACTTGCATTACCTGTATCAAGACAAGTTCTAGAGCTGATGCACTCAGTTCTAACCTCACACAGATTCACTGGTAATGACTTCATCTGTTTTAACCTCTCTTGGAGATTTGTTGTAGTGTATTACCTCCTGTAATGTGTCCCAAGTGTCTAAAGAAGGGCACCTCCTCTTAGGAAATTCTCTGTGACCCGAAGGAGTTGTAGCTTAAGGGTCTTCCTAGAGTGGAAGCACACTGCAGTAGTGCTTCAGTTCAGACATTTCACTGCAGCACACTTTCCTCTCTCCTTTCTAGACATTCTTTCCACACCCTAATTTCTTTGGGAATGAAATCATACTCAAAATCACTCCTGTCTGCTTTTAGTGACACGAGCCACGAGGTGTGCCACAGGGGTAGTAACAGCAGAACAGGCCATTAAGGGATTGTGATGTTGGATTTAAAGGAAATAAAAATACTGCTTGTCCTTTGAGACTGACTCTATGCAAGATTTTATTTCACAGAGTGTTTTTAACTTGCTGTAAACAGAAAGCTAATTCTGAAAATCAGGCTGTTCATTTTTTTCATTGAGATCAGGGTAGAAATGTGTTTGGTCTTTAGACATACATTTGTTGTCCTGGCTAAACAAAGCAGACAGCATCTGTAATGTGCTTTGCAGTAAAAGTGGCTTCTTTGCAGCCTTACAAGATGAGAGGTATGGCATGACTGGGAGCATACTTGAGACAGATTAATATTTAAAACTTCAGTTACAGTTCAGTTGGTAAAGAAACTGCACTACTAAATCTACAACGTGGCCCTCCCCTAAGAACACTGTATGCCAGCCAACTTGTCACAAACAGCTTTTGGACCAGCTACCCACTGGCCCATTAAATAAAGTTTGCTTTGTGTTGCATTTCAGCCTGCCCCCTCCCTTGCACTGAGTGCAAGAGTGAGGAGTTGCAAATGACAACTTATTGTAAACCTGTTCATATTTGTGGGATTCAGAGTATTTTCTTTACTATTTATGTTGTTTTCCAGTTGCAATTGAATATGAGTTTATTTAAATCTTCTCTGAAGTGTATACTCAGATGTCATTTCTTGCCTAAAGCACCTAGTAAATGACTGTGTGTTACTTTTGCTTTGGTAGGAATGCCTTCTTAGCACCAAGACATTGCTTGTTTTTTAACACCAGCAGCATTCCAAAAGCACTGAGTAATGACTGAACAGATGTAGGTCAAATGAAGGAACAAGTGGAACCTTTTGGGTTAAAAGTAATTTGTTGATATCTAGTAGATTTGCCTTAAGAGAATTCTGTCTTGCCATTCTCCTTTTTCAGTGGCTGTTAACTATATAGCAAATAAGGATGTTGTGTCAAAAACACTGCAATGACAGTTCTCGAAGAGCAGCAGACCTGGTTTGTCTTAGGATTTTGTGGAGCTGTCAGGGCTGAGCATTTATGCTTCCATAATAATAATAAAAAAAAAATTAGGGTATAATGAGCAATAAATAATAGCAATAAGCAGTTAAATTAAATTCAGTCATTCAGGATCTTACCCAGTGGTTGAAAGGAATGGGAGAAGATGGGGAACTGATTGAGTACATTCATTGTGTAAGTCAGACTTTTTCCATGTACAATCCCAGCTAAACTTTCTACTAAAGGTAGAAATCAACTGAGTGACAATGGTAGGTGCTTTGCTCTTGAAACAGTTTTGGTTATAAGGACACAATTGATGAAAGTTACAAGAGGGCAAAATATTTTGCTAGTTTTTAAGTAGTTTAAGTGTTTTAAAGTGAAAACAAGCTGCTGTAAAAACTAGAGTAAGCAATGTAGCAAAATTTTGGGAAAATTAATGATGTTAATTTAACCTAATACAGAGATTTTGGGTGAACTCATTGTGCATGCTACCTAAGTACCCATTTAAGAATCTTGAGAATCCCACAGTCATACCCAGGAGAGCTTCTGTGGTATATCTTGATCAAGTTTTTAGCTGCATTCAGGTAACTGGGTATAAATGCTGCAGAGCATTTGTGAAGCATGTGCTGCTTTAGTCATGTGCATTTTGTGTGAGCTTATCATTCCCATCAGTCCGTGTATACACACCATCAAGTTGGATAAACTTGACAAGGATAAGGTAATGCACCCTGTGGTGGGATACAGTTTGAGGGCAATGATGAGCAAAAGCTTGGAGCCCCAATCTGAAAAGCAATTGTACTCAAGGGAAAAGAAAAGCATATAATTTTAGATGTATGTTTAAGTTTAAAAAAAAATGCTGAAAATACTGCACATTGAAACTAAAAGAGAAAATAAAATGCAACTATTACTGTAAGTGATTTTTCTCTGGTTATTTAAAAAGAAGGGCTTGATGCTTTCTTACTAGAGTTTTTCCCTGGTATCTCTTCTTTTCAGCAACTATCAAATACTGAGTATTATTAAAATATGCAAGAATACTTGAACTCTCTTCAAATGTAGCTATGCTGCACAATCAGAGTGCTGTTTGCACTTAACCAAGAACTATCACTGTTGAGCTTTTAATTGTAACTAACAGTCATGCTTGCCAGAACTTCTCTGGGATTCTAGATGAGATCAGAAAAGGCAAAATTCAAGTGTACAGCTGTATTTGTGAATGAGAGTGTATTTATCCACAGCAGTCCTGGGGAGGGATAATGTTACACAGGAGAAGAAATGGTTTAACTTGCTGAAGCTTGGTTTCCCAGCTGTTGGGCTTGCATCTTAAAAGAAATTTCTGGGTGGTCCTGCTGCTGAACACTGGAGGATCTCTTGCAGTACTCAACGGCTCGCAGACATCTTGTTTTGATTAAGTTTGCAGCACTTGGCTGTTCCCTGGAAACTCTGGCATAAAGTCTGAAGTAGTAGCTTAATGTAGAAAGCACGTGCTGGTTTTGTCCTGAGTCAAAGTAACTTCTTTTATATCTTGTTTTTCCTGATCCGCCGCTGTGTCACCTTTTAGGGTAGCCGTGGAGCTGAGGGACAGAGCTGTGCTGTGGTAAGTGCCTTTGTCTGCAGAGCTGGAGACTTGTTTGAGTCATAAAGTCATATTTTTGTCACTCAGAGAAGAAAAAACATTTAATTTTTGGAAATATTACCCCTAAAGATGAATTGCCAGGCACAGGCAGATAAAACATTGCACTTAGTAGACTAGCACTTTTTAATTTGCTAGAACTTTTTTGCTTTCCCTGCTGCCTTTCCTGTCCTGGATAGGTATTGTGCTTTTTTTTCTACTTTTTAGGCAGTGCAGCTGTAAAGAGTATTGCAGCCATCATTTGGGAATTGGCAGGGCTCCACCCCAGTTACAAGACAAAAGGCTTTGATTGCCTGTAGAATTAAACATAATTATACCATAAGTTTTGCATAACTGTTTGAAGAGATGAAAAGATTTGTAACTTGTAGGTTTGTTAAAAAATTGGAAGTAGCAACATGAAAAATTTCATACAGTTTATATAGAATGTTAGCTTTGGAGTGAGCCAAGCTTTGTGCTCTTCTATTGCAGCCATAATTCCACCTTAATTTTGTTTCTGATCTTTCCCATGGTGTACACACCCCAATATAGCAGAGCAGTCCCTTACCCCAGGTGCTGTTTTCTCCTCCTTCAAGCTGCAAACACCATGGGTAGATTTTGATCAAGTGCAACCTTATTGTTTTATCTCATTATTTACATTTTGGAGTTCTTTCAGCCAGGCTGCAGTGTTTGGGCTCCAAGCAAAATTCATCCCTGAGGGCTGGGTTTGACCATGCACCAGATGCCCACAGAGCTGTGAGCCAGATTAAGTCAGATCATTTAAATACAAGGGTTTTGCTAATCTGGCTCATCTTGAATGAAATGCACTGTAAAACTTCAAGTCAGTGTTGAAATAACATCTCCAAATTAGAATCTTAGTCTTTTAGTCTTTTCCACCCCTTTCTTCCCCTGAGGAAGAGGCACTAAATGTGTTTTCATCCCTGTCTTGCTGTTAAATGGCTCTAGGATTGAAGCATCTGAATTGTCCAATGGAAAGGCAAGTGTAAAGCTTGCTAACTTAACTTTTCTTGGTGTGTCTTGTTAATGTTGACATTTCAAATATCATCTTTGGCATTTGATTTAACATCTATGAACATAACACAATTCATTGTTTAACTTTTATTTCAGGCAAGTTTGGGCAGATAGTCTTAATTACACTTTGTTCATAGTAATTTTTCTTTGCCTTCTTAACTGCTTCAAACTACCAGTGTTTTAAATGAACGCTGGATGCTGCAGATCTGGGAGGTATTTTTAAGTGCTTTCCAGGCTTCTGATCCTTCCATCTCTTGGTAATGTGGCTTAAGCTCATTCCTTCTCCTCCTGTCTTCTTTCCTCTGCCTTGGCTGCCAGAGTAAATATTTCACCTGTTGAATGCTTTAAAATAAAAGTTGTATGTCATCAATAGATTGGTAGGTGACTAACAGAGGATAGGGCTGAGTGATCCAAAGTACCTGGAGCTTGCTAATTAATTGGGAGTCCTGAAGAAGTGGATCTTTAGGAGGGGACCAAATGAACCTGCAGCTTTTTTGCTACCTAATGTAGCAATCTGAGAATATTGTTCAGATGTTTATCTTCATCAGTACCAAAATTGAATGCTTTCACAAATGTTTCAATCTGTACTTCTGCTGCTTTACTGCTTTTGTGGTTGTCTTGGGGATGGTTCTATCTGTGCTCACTGAAGCAACGTGTTTATATACTGCAGTTATTTAAATATGAGCTTGTGGATAATACCTGTTCCCATTGCAGTGTGATCTGATAATATTACCAAAAAAAAAAGTGAGAAACGTGATCTGGCAGCTGGGGAAACTTGCAGGCAGCAGTAACAGTAATAGTGAAAGGACCTGCTGCTTCAGAAAACATTATCTGGGACCAAGCCACACTATGGTAAACAGAGGCTTGTATTATGCTGACAGGTTAATTTTCCAGCTCTCCCACTGGCCTGCTGTGGGGTTTGAGAGTATCCCTGTGTGGGAAAGATACAGCAAACCTGGTCTGATTCGAGTTGAGTTGTCTCAGATGACAGGATTAAGCAAATCTATGCTTCTTAGATCCGTAAAAATCCAAACTGCACATTATACCTTGAGAATAATGACGAACCCAGGGGTGCTGATGGAGGGCTGTAAGAAGTCACGTTGAGATAACTCAATCTACACTTGAAAAGATTGCTGCTCCATGGGTACTGGTGAAAGTATGAGGTGCTCAGTTTGTTGTACTGAGACTTAGAGTGCCCAAAGTTCTTTTGTGTTTTTGCTGATGGGTTAAATATCGTCAAAGTGGTTATTAATTATTAACTTAGTGAGGTCTGCCTCTCCTTTGTCTGTGCTGCTTTTGTTCTCAGTTTGACTGCATTAACTCTAGATGAAATATAAATGCCTGTCCCAAACTAACAATGATTAAACTGTAGTATTCTGTGTAGCTTAATCACATGAAAAAAAATCAGGACAGGAGATCAAATTTATTATTTTATGTGTACTCAGTCATGTTTTATTGGCTATAAAATCTCCTGTAGACAGGATAACTTTAGAAGCTGAGTAGCATAAACAAGAATTTAGCCCTAAATTACATATTTTGAAGAGATTTTCAAAGCCTGTCATGAGATGGGCATTCATTCAAAAGAAAATAATTAGAAGTTAACATTTTAGCAGGGCCCAAAAAGGGGTAGTGATGAGGGTTGTCTGACGTATGTTTTTTCCCTTGTGCTTTTCTCCTCTAAAACTCCAGGATGTGATGCAGGAAGAAAGGATAGGATTTGTGCAGCAGCCTAGTGTGTGTTTTTTGTGAGTAAAGGACCTTTTGTCTGCTGAGGGCCAGTTATGGACAGGGAAATGTATCCATGTTTGTTTAAAAAAAAATATTCCTAACCACAAGCAGTTGCATGGTTCATTGCTGCCTGTTGCAGGTTGTTACTTTTTCTCTGTGAAAATATATGATATGTCATCACCTGGCTATATCATATGTAATATATGACAATCCAGGCAGTTGGTGGACCTTGAAGAGGCCTCCTTGGAGACCAAAAAGCTGTGCTGCCCCCAAGGACAGAGAAGCATTTATGACACTTAAGGGCATTGCAGGACAGAGCCAGGATGGTTCCTCCTGGGAAAGGGAGGCTTCATGTAATATGATTGCAAGATTCAGCCCAGGCACCAAGGAATGGTAGGAAACAGCATCTTCTCATGCTTCACCTTCAATGGCTTTGTCCACTTCACCATATTATGCCTGAAAATGCTGAAGGTTCCTGCTATTAAAGGTGTGAGAGCATTTTTTCTGTTGCTCCCAGCTTCTGTGTTTAGCTTTCTCTTGCACTGTGGGTTTTTATAGACCAGCAAGGGAAAGAAACCCATTTTCAGTAAGCTGTGCTAGTGAATTTATTGAGTTATGAGTGGGTCTTCCGTCTTCAAAGAGACAGGAGCAGTTGTTGTAAAGTTGTTTATTGCATGAATACATCAGCCTCGAAGGCAAAGAGTTCAGAGTATTGGAGTCCATGCTCAAAGCTTTTGGTGTTCCCAGCAGAAGCAGAAGCTACTGCCTCCTTTCTTTGCACTCCAATGTAGGGGGATTTTATTCATAAGTCATCCAATCAGCTGAAACCACAATTCTAAAACATTCTTCCTACACCCCTCCAAGCTTAATTCTAATGTGTGAAAGTAGTGTCAGTTCTTACACAAAATTTACCCATACAGTTCTCTCTGTTCACACAAATAGTTCTCTCTGATCTATCTAGAAATGCAAGCAATGTTCTGCTGTGTTTGCATTGTGTCTGGAGCTAATTTTGTGAAAGATATCACTACTGAACTTTAAACTAGGCTTTAAGGCTTTTTACTAGCTAACACTGTCTCTTAAGGCACTTAAGATATATTTCTACTTACTTAGAACTAAAACTTACACTCTTAATTCATGTCTGTGTGGTTTAATATATTTCAGTTTCTCTAAAGGTTCCAATTCAATCCCTGCATTCCTTTCTCTCTCTGAGGGACTCAGAGAGGCTTCTATTTCATGCATTCCAATATAAGTTGAAAGAAGGTTGCGGAACTTGAAACTGCTTCTTAGCAGTGTTCTTTTTTTCTTCGACTTAGACCTTGAGTGTTCCTTTATATTTGATTATGAAAAGAATAAATACTTTATTTTTTCTTTGAACTACAATTTTCCCTGTAAATTACTATTCCAAAGTCAGCCAGAACTGTCTTTCTTCTTTTTATACAGGTGCCTTTCATCCACTTGAGGAAAGCAAATATGCTTTTTTTTCCTCTCCTGAAAATCAAAAATACTAAAAGTTTTTCTCCTTTTTCTAGTAAGAGTTGCATCTCCTCATATTGCTGCATTTTTCTCTAGTGAGAGCCTGAGGTTTTGAATTTTCACAGGTAATATTCTTGCCTTATTTGGTTTCTTGATCACATGCCAGAAAGTTTCTTCTTTGAAAAGATGTTACTTTTAAGTTACCCAGTTTTGATGTACAGCATTCATTGCAACATGAAGACTTATCAGACAGACGCTGGTTTCCCAGATCCTCCTGCCGGGGGACAGAAGTGATGCTTGTTTCCAGTCCTCAGGAACCTCCCCTGATGGCCACAGCCTGTCTGACACCAGCCAGATTCCTCAGCCCCGTGGATGCATCCCACTCCATCCTGTGCACCCATGTATGCCTACCTTGTCCAAATGTTCCCCAGTTCCATTCTCTTGCACTGAGGGTGATCCCTCCTGGCTCCAGACCTTCCGTGGGTGGAATGGGCATTCCTGGAATCCTCCACCAAATTCGGTGCTGCTGGACATGAGCTTTGGTTTTTATTTTCCTTTCAAAAACATGCTTTTATTATGCTTTCAGTACTTCAGAAGAAAGCTGAACCCAGGTTTTCCCAGAGCCCAGCAGAGTGCAGGCACAGCCCCACGCGCCCCATCCCTGCAGCTCTGCTCACACTGGGCTCCTGCCAGCTGCCTTTGAGGGACAGCCTGTTGGGGACTGCTGGTGACAGATTAAAAGCTGAATTCACAGCCAGCTGCTGAAGTGGCCTCTTCCCGAGGTAAAGGCTTTTGTAGCTTTTCCAGTTAACTCTGAGCACTCCTGCCTTTCCCGCTCGCTCAGTTTAGCTTTGACTTTCTTCTCCTTATCTGTCACTAGAGAGTAATTGCCCCTTTCATAAGGACCTTGCTTTAACCTTGAACAGCAGTCCCCATGGCACCTGATGTGCATCATGAACTATATACACTGATGAAAGAGTGAGGTACAGTCCTAATGTCTTCCTTGATGTTTTCTTTTAAATCTGTTTCAAGGAGCCCTTTCAGATGGGACATGAAAGCTCCCCCATGATTATAAAATACCTTATGAAATATTTTGGTTTGAAAAAAGACATATTTAGAATAGTAGGGTAAAAGAATAGTCTTATCAGGCTGAAGCTGCAATATCCAAGCTGTTTCCAGTTGCTCTTATCTGTCCTTTCATCTGGTTCTAAACATGAAATGGGCATTTCATTATTAAATGCACACAGAGCCTTTCATTCTGGGGGATACTCCTGTACACACTTCAGTGGGGATTTTTGCAGTATGTGGTAACTTACAAGCAAAAGGTAGATGTTTTTATGACAGGGAGTGCTGCAACAGAATTCTGTGCTGAAGAGGGAGAAGTCTCCTTTCAGGACATGCTTGAGGAGACTCACTGGATCACAAGATGAGTGAGGCTGGAAGGATCCCAGTGAGGCACCTGGTCCCACCCTGCTGCAGCAGGGCCAACCCAGAGCACATGGCACAGGATTGTGTCCAGATGGTTCTGGAATATTTCCAGTGAAGGAGACCCCACACCTTCTCTGTGCAGTCTGTTCCAGTGCTCAGACCAGTAAAGAAGTTCTTCCTCATATTCAGGTGGAACTTCCTGTGCATCAGTTTCTGTTCATTGCCTCTTATCCTGTTGCTTGGCACCACTGAGCAGAGTCTGATCCACGCTCTTGACACCTCCCTGCAGACACTGGCAGACATTGATGGGGTCCTGTCTCAGTTTGAGGCTGAACAGGCTCAGCTTCCTCAGCCTTTCCTTATAAGAGAGACTCTCCAGAGCCTTCATCATCTTTGTCACTGGACCCTCACAAGGATCTCCAAGTCTCTCTTGTCCTGAGGAGCCCAGAACTGGACACAGCACTCCAGATGTGTCTCTCCAGGGCTGAGCAGAGGGGCAGGATCTCCTCCCCTGACCTGCTGGCACTGCTCCTCCTGACTCACCCCAGGGCTCCATCGGCCTCCTTAGGCACAAGGACACGCTGCTGGTCCATGGACAGCTTGTGTCCACCAGGACCCCCAGGCCCTTCTCTGCAGAGCTGCCTTCCAGCAGGTCAGCCCCCAGCCTGGGCTGCTCCGTGGGGTTGTTCCTCCCCAGGTGCAGACCCTGCATTTGCCCCTGCTGAATTTCAGAAGGTTCCTCTCTGTCCATCTCTCCAGCCCATTGAGGTCCTTCTGAAGCGCTGCACAGCTCCCTGGGGTACTGGCCACTCCTCCCAGCTTGGAACTTGCAGAGGAGGCATCTGTTCCTTCATCTGAGTCGTTGATAAACAAGTTAACACAGGGCCCTGCACAGCACCCCAGGGGACAGCACTGGTGACAGGTCTCCAGCTAGACCCTGTGCCTCTTTCTCAGCCCTCTGGGATCTGCCACTCAGCCAGCTCTCAGTGCACCCCACTGCCCACAGCTCCTGAGTGCCACGAGGATGCCGTGACACGCTGTCCAAAGCCCTGCTGAAGTCAAGGTAGACAAAATCCACTGCTCTCCCCCCAGGCAGTTGTGCCTTTGTAGGAGGCAGTGAGGTGGTCAAGGCTGATTTACCTTTAGTGAATCCATGCTGGCTGCTGATCACCACCTTGTCTTCCATGTGGATGTATGGCCTGGACTCACAGGAATAAAACTGAGTTGTTGTTCTGGAACAGGTTTCTTTTTGTGCTTGCACCTAGTGGCAGACATGAGCTGTTGTATTTATCTGTGGATACAACCAGAAATTCAGAATTGCTTTGTGAGTGGAGGGCACAGTGAAGGCTCCTAGGCTTTCTGCCTCAGCTGGACTTGTAGGGTGCAGGAACTGAGCTTTATTCAGCTTACAAGAGTAAAGCTGCAGACTGCCAGACATGCAGAAAAAGGAAAAGCAAGAAAAAGACTAGATGTGTTGTTAAGGGTAATGAGCAATGCACATTCTCTAGCAGGATTAGGATGGAACAGGAATAGACTTGCCAAGCTAAGGGAAAATCCTATTTTTGAAAAATGAAGGGAAAAAATCCTTTAATGAGTTTTGATAGGAAAATTGACAAGTATTAACAAGAATCAGGAAAAGCAGCAGTTAAATGGCCAAGCTATGCAAGATGTTCACAAATATTCAAGATGAACTCAGCAGTGATTAAAGGTAATAAAAACTTGAGCAAAAATGCTGGAGAGTACTTGAACTTGGTGTTAGCTGACTAATGTCTGTGATTCTTGCTGATGGTGTTTGTACAAGAATAAAGTGGGCAGATGTGAGCCCAGTGATCCCTGCAGTGCTGCCCTTCTTGCAGACTCGAGGCCAGGATGAGAAGTCCCAGTGAGGAGCAGGATGTGTTAGTTCTGCCCCAGCATTGCACTGATGCAGTTGTTTGATAGAGCATAGGTACAGTAAACTTTCTTCTGCCCAGAATATCACATGTGGATTCTCCTGTCCATCTCCCACAGCCTGCAGGGCCTTTGGGGAACTTCTGGGAAGGAAGGGAGCATGGAAGCGAAGAAAATTTATGAGGTAGCTCAGAGACATAATGGAAAGTGCTTTGAGTAGTGCTCCTATGTTTGTGCAAATGCAAGACACAAAGACAACAGGGGGAGAAAGTAAAATGCAATAAATAAAGTTAGAGAAGAGAAATGCTTTGGAACACAAGTGGTGGCTTAGAGAATCAGAGTGTAGAGGTGGGAGTAGAGCAAAGCAGCAGAAATGCTCAGTGAAGAGCACAGCAGTGCCATGTGCTCAGGGAAAGCAGCACAGAGGGCAGGGAGGCAGAGATGGACATGTGGGACTTCCTCTGCCTGTGTGAGAGAAGAGAAACTTGCAGGAAGGTGAGTGAAAAATCGAATGACAGTGTGACTGTTGTGTGGTGAGGACAGAATAAGTGGCATACAGGGTGTTTTGGAATTCCAGCATGCTGGGATTACAGGTCATGCCAAAAATACAGAACTGCTTAACACACATGAAAGTAGAAACCTGCCTGTTTTAAACTGCAGCCAGATTGTTTGATTCAGCAATACATAGCCAGACAAAAGAGATACTAATAATTCATAGAATAGTGAAAGCAGCATCATGAATTCACTAGTTTCTCTAGGCTGAAAGTTCCTTTAGTCACCTCCTGTGTGAAGCAATAGCTGTACTTGATTAGCAAAAAATAAATGTGGAGGAAAGGAAGCAGCACAAGAAAACAGATACAGCCCCTGCCTTTGGAGGGCACAGGGGTGAAGGCAGCAGCAGAGAATGGGGTTTTATGCAAGTTCTCCAGGGAAAGCAGGGTTTTCCCATGAAAAGCCTTCTTGACCTGAGGCCAAAGACTTCAACAAAGAAGAGACTTCTGCTCCTGATACTACCTTTTTTTTCCTCTCTCTTTTCTTCCCTGAAGAAAAAGAGGACTGGTGAGTGATCTAAGATTAAAGGTGCAGTGTTGCAATTTTGGGGCATTATGTCAGTTGTGAGAGATCAGACTGTGAATTAGGGGAAAAAAAAGTCAATTCAGAGGCATTACTAGAAACCCCTTTATTAGAAAACCCAGACATAATCTTTGATAAACCCATGAATATTTGCCAAGCAAAAGAAATTCCCCAGTGCATATGAAAGCTTAAGAGACAGCAGGCAGTGCTTTGAGCATGATGAAAAATTAAAACCATTACAAGAGAGAGACCTGGGGTAGAATGTCCTGCAGAGCTAAAACACTGATCCCCAGGGAGCTGCAATGCAAGCCAAGCAGCAGCCCAGTTCTGGGAAGAAAAGAGGTAAAATCTGCCACAGATTGTGTAGTTTTGCTGCAGGTGTACAGGAGGGGAGGGCTGGCAGGGAGGGCTCCTTGGCAGGGGGAGCTGATGCTGCTGCAGCAGGAGATCATCAGCCTGAAAGGAAAATTGGGCTCTTGTGGAGTTGGATGCTGTGTGCAAGCCAGTGTGAAGTTAGCAATACTGAAAGGGATTCACAGTCAGGAGACAGGAAATAGGTGGAATTCAGGGTTAGAGCTGCACATTTATCCCTGCAGAGGGAAGATGGCAACAAGCAGGTGTAACAAATGGGAAAAGTTACAGTTTGCTTGCTAGGATGTTAAAAGACTGTGTGTCATCCTCCTGAATCCATGGGGGAAAATTATTGCTGTGTGTGGGGAGTCTGAGGAACAAGGATATTGCTTAGCAAGGTAACATAAAGTATCCAGAGAACTCAGTTTTTAGTTCTGATTCTGAGAAAAGGATCAGTCTTAGCTAAACTGACCTTTCACTGCTCAGTTCAACACCTTACACTGTCAGCTCAGGCCCTGGAATTACTGTCCAGTACTCCTTGGAGACACACACCCTGTGGATGATGCTGTGTCTGACAGCAGTGTCCCAGCCTTCCACTCCAGGCACTGGGATGGTCACAAAGGGAAGGCAGATGTAAACAAGTCTGTGGCCAAATCCAAGCTCTGCCCACCCATTCCTACGGCTGTACCTGCTGGCTGTCAGCAGTATAAACCCTAGAAGCACCCAGAGCCTCGCCATGGTTTGCTTCCAAGCTGGGCTGCAGCTCTGGGAAGGCTCCTTTCAGAGTGTTTCACACAAATCTACCAGAAGCCCAGGTGATGGGGGTGGAGAGGACAGCAGCTGCCTTTCATCGTGGTGCTGTGCTGGCTGGATTTTTTTGTGTCCAGGCAGTTTGTTGGCACTGCCTACAGGTACCACTATCCCAGCTCTCAGTTACCCACTAGTAAATCTTCTCTGAAGCATTAATGAGAGTAACTTAAATCTCTTCTGCTGCTTTTATTTAGCGTGGTTTGAGTTGCCAAGCAGCTTATTACACTTCGCACTAAACCCAGAGCAGCTGTGCAAGGCGACCCCCAGGCCATGCATCCAGCTCTGGGACGGCAGGCACCAGCCACTGGTGAGTCTGAGAAGGGTTTTGAAATGGTTTGTGAAAACCCCCATCATGCCCTGGTCAGCAGTGGACTGCTCCTGCTGAGCCCAGCCTTTGGCTGTGGCTGGGATGATCTCCAGGCAGCTGCAGCGGGGTCAAGCCCAGAGCTCCATCACTCTGGTGTGGGGGGAATCCTGCCTCCAACTCCAGTCAGCATTTCCAAGTCCTGTTAAACCTGAATAACCACAATCCACGACTCTTGCTTCAAATACATTGAGTGAAAATGAGGGTTCCCAAAGCTCTAGTGAAGTAAATTTGTCTCTTCAGGATACTGCTTATGCACCAGGAATTTTTTTTCACTTTATGAAAGAAATGGATGTATGGATTATAGTTGACAGTGTTAGTGTCTACTCTTAATTTTTATACTTTCACACTGACTACTGCAGATACTTAAAGGTTTGTGTGCAGGGTGTATTTACAGCTATTCACTCCCAGGACTCTCACAGGGAGGTTTCAGTATGCAAAGTTCTCTACCCTCCCATATTCTAACAGCCAGTGACTGCCAGGTCCCATCTGCATTAAAAGTCACATTTGTTTTAAGTTAAGCTTTGAAATTGTTAGTTAAACTAAAGTTAAACTTTGAAATCTATTTAATTACACTGGTGTAAAACCGTTTGTGGATGCTCCTCTGTGCTTTAATTGAAATCTGATTTGCAGTGTTTTTTCTTTTGGGAAAGCTGAATCTGTTTAAGAGTATCCACATGGGTTTGTAATTGGTTTCAATAACTAGAATTAAAACCAGGTTTTACTTAAATTGCTGCAAGTTTTAATGCAAACAGGGCCTCTGCAAAACTGAAAATCCCCCAATTATTCTGGAGCATTTCTCTCTGTGAGACTGAGCGTTTTCATGAGCACACTGTGGAGGTTCTCCAGTATCCAACCTTTTCCTGAAACAAGCAACCTACTTTGAGTTTAGCAGCCTCTCCCCTGCCCCTGACTGGCTCTTGTGCTTCCAATCAGGCTCAGAGGAAACATTTAAACTCGCAGCCCCTCTGCTCAGCCTCCCTGGCTCTGCTCAGAGCAGGAATCAGCCATGCAGCTCAGCCCAGGTAAGGCCACACTTCACCATCCCCATTGCAGCCACGTTACATTTAGCAGGTTTTTCCCCTCTGAGTGCCCTGATTTACTCTTTGCCCCCTCACTGCACAAAGAGAGGGGGAGAGTAAACCCCTCCTGCGCCCCAGGAGGGCCAAGGCATGGTGAGAGCGACTTGCACACAGCCGCAGCTTCCCCTGGTACAGCTCCCAGCAGCAGCTGTCCTGGAGGAGAGCTGAGGGCTGGGGTGGGAGAGGCTGGGCATGGGATAGGAAAGCTGCCAGCTGCTCTCCAGCCAGCCCAGCTCCTTATCCCCCCTCTGCACGAGGCTGCTGAGGACACTTTGGGCATGTGGCAGCTCCCCTGCCACCAGCACTGCGTGATGCAGGAGTAGGGCTGCCACCCACGGATGAGCAGATCCTTGGAAAGTCCTCGGGAGCACGCACCTCCTAAAAACCTCCTCTCTTCCATTTCCACACGCTGTTAAATTACCCTGATGCCTACGTGTAATCTTCTGGCTGCCCATGAATTACTCAACATGGCACGCTGGATCCTTAGCTGCAGGACAGTTTTTCCAGTTGTTTGTTTTGAAAGCTCTTAAGAGCAATATGCTATCAGCTGAGGTTTCTAATTAACTCTGAATAGCTAGTCTGCTGCCACTCAAGTATAATTCTCATTAGCATCTCAGCTAACAAGCTTCAGTGTTTGCCCTCCTAATTAGCTTCTAGTTAGAAGTCTTTCCCTATGCTAAGATGTGCTGTTGTTAATTGCAGTTCCAATTGCTTTTACAGCAAACTCCTGAGAGGCCGCTCAGGCTCTGCCCTACAAAGCCTGACAGGATCCATGTCTGGGATACAGCCACGGGTTCTGTGCTCTGCTCCAAGGGGGTGTCTTTACCTCCTGTTGTGCAGGGAGAAGGGGGGACGAGCCACGGCTTTTAAAAGCAGCGAGGAAGTATTTTGGCTTTTAAACAGGTGGTAGAACTCGAAATGAGTCTGCTTAAAGCAGAGTGCAACTTTCACAGCTAATACTGCATAAATGGCTTTCCAGGGTTTTTTCCCCCCTGCAGCTGGCCATACCATGGCTAGTTTTCCATGCCCTGGGTTTCTGAGGGTTCCTGAGCACCCCACAAAATGCCCCATTGCTGCTCTCAAAAGCCGGTGCATTGTCTGTGACCTGGACACAGAGTTTGTCAGGTGGGCTATTCCTCCTGGGCTGGCTCGGGATGGTATTTCTGTGGAATGCTCTCAGCACATTTAATGTATGCCTGCGAGCCGGATTAACCCCTTATTCCCCACGGAGAGCACTCACAGCTGTGTCAGTGGGCTGGGACTGTGCACCACTTAGGGCTCAGGGGAGCGGGGCAGGGCAGGGGGTCCCCCTGAGCACGCAGAGGAGAAAGGTGAGCCTTGACTTGCACAGAGCACCTGAAGCTGTCAAGTGCTTGTTCCCTGGGAGTAAATCTGCTCTGTGCCTTTTCTAATCACACATTTACTTCTCAAAGTGGGGAAAATATTGCTCAGTTTGGGAAGATTTACTAGTAGGCTGTTCCCTGCAGGTGTGCCCAGAACCCACTGCAGCCAGCCCCTAAACTGAAACCCACTTTTTGCTGAGCCTTCTGAAATGGTTTAACACATCCTGTGCCTCCTGCTGCTCTGTGTAGGATGAGAAGAGGCCTGCACTGAAACCAAATACTGAATTTTATCATGGGGTGCCTGGATCCTTCTACCTTGGTAACTTTTTCCTTCTCTTTTTCAAAATTGAGGGGTAAGGTTTCAGTGTTACCAAGACAAAGTTAGAAGGTTAAGGTGAGTCCTTGTCTTGGCAGAATGGCTGTAATCCTATGATACTTCATCATGCTGTGACTGCAGGCTCTGGAGAACCCTGGTGTGCAAGCAGAGTCCACCTGAAGCAACATGCAGGTGTAAGGATGTGCCCCATCAGTCCAATTATGGTATCCAATTATCTCTAGAAAGAGAGAAATCCTGGTAATGAATGTGCCTGTGGTTCATAACTTCTTAAAAATTTAATTTAAATATGGGCTACCTGCACTAATAGCAATAGATTTAATTAGCCATAAGTCTTTCAAATCTGCTTTAAAAGAACATGTAAGAGCTTTAGATGGACCTGAGGTAACTGGGCAAGTTGAAAGGGTGAGAGTGTGTTTATGGCTGGTGCTGTGCATATCAGGTCTAATATTCTGGTGCCACATGATTAATTATATTTTTCCAGCTGTAAAAAAACCCAGAATTTAAAACACAGTCCTTGATGAGAAGCTGAATTTCTTGATTTGACTTCCTGTATCTAATTAATATGTTTGAAAGTGGGAGTAACGATGGTGAGCAAATCTCAGTGTTTGAATCTATTTCAGTTATGTATCAGAGGCATATTTAAATGAGCTGCTTAACCTCTGTTATCCATAAACTGGATTCCAAATCTCAAATATGTCATTTACTGTGCTGTACTTCAGTTACAGATGGCACCATAAAGTGAAGCACATGATATGACAGAAGTTTTTTTAGAAGCTTTGAAGTAAAACTTGAGTTTGGATTTAGGGAAAGAAAATAAATATTTCCAATGAGGGATCTGTAGAGTAACTAATAAATACAGATAAAGACAAGGGATTGATCAAAGGTAGCAGAAAGAAGAATTCAGAACAAAGGGTTATTTTGGTAAAGCAGAGAAAGGCATAAAACATTAAAATGAGATGTACCATCTGTGTCCAGCTACTGAGGAGCTTTATTTTCAGGGGAAAAAAATCCCAAACCAATCAAAAGTGCGCTTTCAGATCAAAATTGTGCAGATGCTACCGCTGTGTTAGGGTGAGCTGTCAGACATGAAGTTGTATGTCCTGCATATTTTATCTATTTGTGATAATAAAGTAATTCCTTCTTGTAGCAATGTCCACTTTTTGAGGACTTTGATGCTCTCAATTTCTGAGAGAAAAGTCACCAGAGACCATGAGAGCCCAGGCTGTAACAAATACTGCCCTTGCAAATTGCTGAACAGATAAAGCCAAGTGTGGAGGGCACCTCATCGTCTCTGTCCTCTTTTACATGGTCTGCCCTAAGTATTTTTGTCAGCAAACCAGTTTGTAGTGCTGGCTTATTGCCAGATTTGTCACATAAACTGTTTTTCTTGATGTGATTATGAGCTAAATTGGTGTCATGATCTTTTTTTCTTAAGGCAAGCAATAAATTAAATTGTGGGATAGAAAAATGGTGACAAAGCACCATTTATGCTGACAGCATAGAAAGAATAATGTTGGAACAACTCATAAACACACTGATTGAGTAGGTGCCTCTACCTTGACTCCGTTTGGTTCAGAAAATGTTCATGAGGTTGTTTGAGTCTGGAAATGGAAAGGATCTTCTAATCCTCATAGCTCTTTCTTCTAACCAGGCTGATCCAGGCCATTCCTTACAGCAGAACAGCTTTTCTGCATAGATCATTAGAGAGGGCATCCCCTTAATTATTTATACTACACATACCAGGTGTGCTGATTATGAAATTTCCCTTGAGGCTCCAGAAGGAAATGAAATCCTAATAATGCATGAGATAGTAGAACAATGCTAGAATCTCCTGGATGGAAATCAGTCATCCGTGCCAGCGATCCTCCTTACAGAGTTTTTAGAAAGCATTACAAAAGCTAATCTTCTTAGGCTTCTCATCCAAACTATCCTGGAGGTGCAAAGAAACTGCCCTTCCAGGGAACTTCGGTTCTCTGGTGGGAAACAAAGGGAAAAAAGGCTGGAGGAATGCATTTCTTGTCCTGGGGAAGTGTGGAGGTGGCAGTGTTGATGCTGATGTTGACTCTGTTTGTAATTGGTGTCATTGCACAGTGTTGGCTGAAACGTGGTCATGAAACTGTCTGGAAAATTCTCCTCAAAATGCTAAGGAAATGCGAGGACTCTGTTTTGGAAATACGGGCTGCCCTGGCCTTGGCAAGTGGAGCACTTTAATTTGGAGGAGAGACTGGTGTTTGAGGCATTTGTTATCCAGAGAGATCAGTGAAGTCCAAGGGAAGAAAGGGCCTTTCTCTGCACAGGTAAATGGAGAAATACCAAAGAGACTGAAGTCCATTTAGAGGATCAGAAAAGGAGAGAGACCTTGATGTGACAAACAGGGAAAGCAAGGCAGGGTTGTGAAACAACGTGAAATTGTTCTGTGATTCTGTGATTTAATGTAATGGGAAAAGGACAACGCTGAGCAATGTGCAATGAGCATGACAAACTCATTCTCCTGTCTCTGTGCCAGCAATACAATTTTTAAGAGGTAGAATAGGCAAATATATGCATGATTATATGAATTTTGTTGTTCAAAGGAGCAGCTAAAAGGGTAAGATACTTGCAGAGAACAGGCAGCTGGTGAGAAAACTTTATAATATGAGCTTGAAGAAGCATGTATCCTCTTCCATCAAAAGGATTGAGGAGGACTCTGAAAAGCTGGTAGTGTTCAGTAGAAGAGCAGAATGATGTTAGGAGTGCAAAGACATCTTTCAGAAAGTGGAGGTTGTGTTTGAACAGAGAAAATAGAAAAAAGCATACAGGCAAGTTAAATAAGGCAAGTTAAACAAGGCAGGTAAAATCAATTTTGAGGAGCAACTTGCAAAACTCATCAAAACAATGAGGAAATCCCCTTTAAACACATGAAGGGTAGGGAGCCTCTCCATCACCAGGCTTGATAGGCAATTGCAGTGTAATGAGAACACTCAAAGTACACAGGGCTGTTACAGCAAGGCTAAATAAATCTTTGCCTTTCTGTTCATTATAAAACATCTCAGGGAACTCTATTTTCTGGAGAATTTTGGTATCTGAAAGCATTTAAAAGTGTGTTTTAAACTGAAGTGTCAGCAGAACAGGTTTAGAACAATTGGATAAATGCGTAATACTGTTGATAAAAATAGGTGGTAGCCATGGTAGCCACCCTAGAGTCCCAAATGTGGAGTCTTAAAATTAATGGTTTCCTTTGATATGAACTAAATCATTGATGTGGCAAGTGAAGGTGGCAAATGCAACTGATGTTTAAGGGGCTGGCTACACTGGTAAATCAAGCCTGCCCTGGTTGATTTCCATTTTATTTATGGAAAATGAAATGAAGACTTGAAAATATAATGTATTGGGTCAACGTAAAAATGAATTTTGTAGAAGGAGCTGTCACATCTGTGTACTTTGAAGCCCAGCAGCCCCTGTGCAGAGGTGATTCAGCTCACAAGGCATAGCTGAACTTCCAGGGTCCCTCAGCAACAGTCATCAAACCCCCTTAACAGTCAAGATATAAAAGGGAATGTGTGCCCATAGTTTTGAACTGGACATGGTTCTAATTAGGTAAAGGTAAAACAGAGGGTGGGGATTGAGTCATCCTTTTTCAAACTGCAGGCCATCACCAGGTGGTGATGAGTCTCTGTTGGTTTCTGTATTGTTAAATTACCTACTAAAAGCTCTAGGGAAAAAAGCAGAATTGGCAAACTCACCAGTAAGAAATTTTCAAGGTAGGTTAAAATTAAAACTGGCTGTGAATATTCTCTATTTTCTTACCTAACCTAGACATCTGCAAAGTAATGCAGGAAGGGAAAAGAAATGTACACAGGAATCCACAGAGACATCACCATTCAGGAAAATATCTTGTGTTTTGAGTAGTTCTTGGAAGGTATCAGCTCAATCCTTAGGAGTTATCAGGATGATAAATGGGATGTAAAAGACTTTAAAGAAGACCTAAAATAAAACCAATAAAAGGTTTGTGTGTAAATCCACAATGCACCTGAGTGTTGCACAGTGTGATAACTGTGTCTGGAATAGAGGAGAAGTAGAAATAGGACATATGAAAGCTGCAAGAGTGGTCACAGACACAGCAGGGTTTCTCTGCCAAGAGATTTAAGCACAGGTTGGAAAGGACCCCTGGGATCACTGTGTCCAGACTCTCCTCCTGCTGGCACCATGGCACACAGCTTCTTCATGTGTTTCTCAAAAGCTGCCAGGGAGCTGTCTGCTCCCTGAATGCACAGAGCGTGTTCAGCTCTGCCTACATGTCAGTAGACAGCTGTCCTACTCTTGTTACACCACCTATTGTGCCTTCCCCCCTTGTTCAGCAGTGTCACTCATCCTGAAAACTGAGCTAGATTCTAAAACAATTTTTTTTGGGTTGCATCTGAATTATCTGTCATATCCACTGAAAAGCTGCCCAATTTTCCCTTCTCTGTCTCTTTTATGTTTGTGAAAATCCTTTCTCGTATTTATTTTGACATCAGGGAAAGGAAATTTTTGAGTTTTGGCATCTGTGGGACATATGGGGGTAGGTAAGCATGTAAAGTGTCTGATGTCTCTGCTGTTTCCCACAGCCCTCATTAAAGGAAGGAAGGTACAGAGGAATTTTTTGCTCCTACTGTTCAGAGAGATGGTTGAGACAATCACTGGGAGAGAAGAGTTCATGGTTGGTTGTTTCTGTTGCAGAATAATTAGGCTGACAAAATCCCTCATGTAGCCATAGTTAAAGGAATTCTTCCCTTTTGTTATATCAGTTTTCCTTACTTTATCTGAGAAACAATTCACATACCAGTGAATCCCCTTTTTTCCCTTACTAAAAACCAAGTCTGTGCAATAATGAATCAGTCACAAGAAGACCACTACCTCATTGTAGCCAGATACAATTTTAATTGAGGATGTCTCTTTAAAGTAGTCCAAAATTTTTTATATAATCCATATAGGAAAAAATATTCCTTCATTTTCATTGCTTGATGCATGTTGTTTTCTTGCTTCTAAAGTTCTTGACATCACAAATCAGTGGAAGATGCCTTCAGTGATCCACACAACCATTTTAGATCTATACTATTACAATACATCCTAGAGACTGTTCTCTGGGAGTCAGGGGAGCTACTGGGAAGGCTCTGGGCACTCTCTGACTGTGTCAGAAGAACAAAAGGTGAGCTGCTGCCCTGGTCTATGGAAAAAAAAAAAAAATGCAGTTCTGGTGCTGCTTATTGTTTGAAGCACACAGGTTTATCTTGGTTGGTGCCAGGTCCAGAAAAGGCATCAATTTGGATCAAATCAAGTAATATTTAGAATTTGATGCATTTGTTTCAGTGGCCAGACCAGTCTGCTGATGAACCACCCTTTCTGTCAGGGACATTGCTTAAATCTGGGTAGAAGCTGTCTTTTTAGCATTCGTTGGGAGTTTCTGCTTCTCAGGGCTGCTGAGTGCCGTACCAACACCCAATCTCTAGCTTATGTGGAGCATCTCTGGTGACTGACCTAGACAGAAGTGTGACCTAGAGGGGATATTTTTTCAGATTGTGGCTGTATTTTGCCACTACAGAAGCAACTGTGTCATTGAGAAAGCTCTGCAGAGAATGTCCATCTCACTGGAACCTCTGCCCAGGAGCTGGGCTGAAGGGTTGGAAGGTGAGGACAGGATGCTGAGGGCTGTAGCAGAGCTCCACAGAGCTGTGTGGGAGCTTTGGATTTTCCTCACGTGATCTTTGCTTCCTTCCACATTTTGGGAGAACGATGGTGGTCGGTGTGAGAAAACAAACGCTGCAAATTGTGGGGAGGTAAATCGATGCTGAGCTCCAGTGCCAAGCAGGAAAAGTCTTGACTGAGATGTGGAAGAGGAGGGATGCAGGGCAATGGGAGCTTGCTTGCCTCTGAGTAAGGGGTGGTGGTGGTGCCAGCCTTGGGTTTGGGTGGCAGCCCATGCTGGGAGAGTGGCACAGTGGCACAAAGGCATTCCTCACAGCGGGATTCAGAGGAAGGTGTGTGCAGCAGGGTTTTCTGCAGTCTGGATTCTTTGTGGCGCAGAACACACACTGACAAATAATGCAGCAACTGCTGTGGATATCAGGCAAGCTCTGATCTGCACCTTGGTGTTCTGTGGGGAAAAAAGAAAGCCTGAGCTCAGATATCCCCTGTGGGGTGTGGATCCATCCTGTGGAATGCACGTGGGAAATCTTGCCCAACAGGCAGAGGGTACAGCTCAATCAAGCTGAGCATATGTAGAGCGAGTACTAGCTACCAAGGCATAACCTGACCCTGATTTAGGGCCAGTAAGACTGTACTCTGTATTGGCATGTGGTAGAATTAATTTTGGGGTATTTGATTAAATAATGTGATAGTGCAGGGAGGATTGGCTGGCATTGCTCTCTAAGAGACAAAAGCAATGTTAAACTTTGTGAGGCTCCCACACCACTGCAAATGCTGAAAAAATAACTGCAGCAAGCCACTGGAGACACAGCAGTGTGGTATTTCTTCTGTAGCCACCAGGTGCTTGGCTGCATGGATCATAAGCTGTGTCCATGTCCTTATGTTCAGACTTAGCAAAATGCAGGATTCCCTCTTCTTTTTCCTTAGAATGAAAATTTAAAAAAAAAAGGACTTCCAAAGAATTTAATCTCTGTGCAACTTTTTGCTAACAGGAGTGTCCCTAACACTTAGTGATGCTCTAGGTACAGGATATGAAACTCCAGCAGCAGGTGTGCTCAGAGCTGCGGGGGTCCAGTGAGGAGGTTGTGTTCCTTGGCACAGATTTTTTAATTATCACCTTGCTAAGGTGAGTGGGAAATTCTGTCTAAAAATCATCAGCGTGGAATGACAGAGAGTTTTACCTCTCACTTTCTTAGTCTGTGGGAGGAAGTTTAGGGCACTTGATGTTCACTTTTAATGCTGCTGGGTAAACTAATGACTGTGTCACCGAGATGGGTCTGAAAACTAAATCAAATTCTTGTGTCAGATTTTATTTCTGATTGGGCCCAAAACAGATTCTGGAGAGCTTGTACACATCTATCTACAAAACTATCTTGCTAAATATCTAAAGTGCATTGCAAATATTTCCATGTACTCAGCCTATTCATCTATCCCTATTTAGAGGGATACCTCCTCTGTTTTGTCAAAAAGTACCACTTTTCTACCTCATACCTCCTATTTTTAGGGTTAGTCTGTTTTTATGAGATTAAAATGTATTTATTTTCTAAAAATACTTATTTGCAACTTCCAAATAGTGCTGCCTGCCCTTCTCTTCTTTCAATGTATATCTAAGGAATTGGAAGAAACAACAAATTTGAAGAAAACCAGGCTCACACTATTTAAAAATACACATGTAGACTTGCTCTTTATTTAAAGCCCTTTTCCTAACAAAAGATGTAGAGCTAGCTGATATTTTATTGTGTTGAGTTGTGATAAAAACACATAGCCAACAGTGTGTTTGTAACAGCTACTCTCAAAATTCCTTTAAGAAATGCCTTTAGTTAACCTTTTGCAGAAAAGCTCTTTTAGTCTGAGGATGAAGAAGGTGCAAGAAGCTAACTAGGCACTCAGTCCTTGGGAAAACTTAGAAAACTTTCTATAGCCTATTGTACTCCAGAGGGTTTTATGATCTGCTTAGCAGTCAAGGAGCCCAGGCTCTTTTTAACCTCAGCTTAAACAAACGCTTAAAATTCAAGGTAAAAACACTTTGGTGGTGATAAGAGAGATTTTACTTTGACATTTTAACTCTAAAGTAAGGTGAGGACTTCAAATGGTGGGAACAGCAGTTGTTTGCAGGATCTGGTTCCCTCCAAAGTCCTTTTCTTGGTGTCTGCTCAGACTCCTGGAGACCCTTTTCCCACCTGTATCCCCATGCCAGCTCTCACACTGCGTCCCATGAGCAGCTCCCACACTCTGCAAGCTCCAGACCCGGCCAGGTGAGTCAAACCTGCCCCTGCTGCTCAGGTCTCAGCTCACAGCCTCGCACTTGCTGCTTAAGATACAAATGATTGGTGTGGTGGTTTTCATATAATAACTTAATGGTTTTAATATTCATCTCAGAAGTGGTCGAACTTGGGTTTGGGTCCTCCTTCTCCCAAGGGATATTCAAATCCACCTGTCCCTTCCCAGGCTGTAGGCAACCTCTCAGCCCTTCCTATTGAAGTTGTGCCATGGTGCAGAGAAGGATTCGCAGACCCGGAGAGGAGAAGCAAGTGGGGGCCTGACTGTTGCCTCCCTAAAGGGAGGTGGGGAGCAGCTATCTGGCAGCATTCCCAAGGCTGCTTACTATACAATTTGCATTAAAACATCTCTGGATAAAAATCAAAACCAGCCCTGGAGGCAGAGTCCAAACGCAGTGCCTCTACCCACAGGGAGAGGTTGCAACCACCTTGCCCTGGCAGCGGGTGCTGTTTAGGTGCCACCCCAGGCACACCCTCTTCCCCCAGCCCATCTTTAAAGGGAACTCGAGTGCCTGCTCCCTCACACCGACCCCAGAGGCAGCTGAGGAGAGCTGGCTGTGCCCAGGGCTGCCCAGACCCGAGGGGGCTTCACAGGCATCAGTGCTGAGAGGTTCAGCTTGGCCACAATGCCTGGAGCTCAGCACAGAGGAAAGGAAACTTGAGGTACCCAAAAACCTTCTTTTGGTGAAAAAGCTGATTCCTGTGGACTGTTGGGTTGGAGGAGGGGAGAAGTCATGGCTCATTTAGCTCAGCATTTTAAACTTGGAATTTCCTGTTGTGACACTCTTCAGGTCCCTGTGTGGCTTTCAGGACCTTGCCTGAAGTGAATTGAGGGTGTTTCATTGTGAGGTGTGACTGAAGGACTTGCAAGGTTAACTTCAGCTCTGGAGTGTCCAATTCTCTTTTGAAAATTACTTCAGTTTCACAGTCATTTAGAAGCTTTAGAAATTTCCCCCTTCGTTTATCTGCCTTCTCCTTGTGTAAAATAGCAATTACAGTTCCTTTCAGGACCCACCATATGTTAGAGAAAGATTTGTCATCCTCTGAAGGACAGCAGGCTGAGCATTGAGTGTTAACTTGCTAATGGAGAAGTTGGGCAGATGAGAAAAGTCGGGAAAAATTAAACCTGCTGGAGCCCTGGGTGAGACTGGAATGACTTTTAAGGAGACATCTTTTGTGGGCAGTGGTGAAATGTGCAGATGGGAGTGTCTGTCATATTCTTTAGGCTTCAAGTGAGCAGCTTTCAGGACACAGGAATGAGTTTGTTGAAGGCTTATGGGCCGATTCAGGTTACTTATGTTGGACTGGAGAATGGGGAAGGCCTTTGCTGGTGCAGTTTGAAAGGCTAGAGTTTGAAAACTAAACCAAACCCACCTCTTTAGGCCTTTCCAAGATAGCCCTGGCAGAGTGTGGGTGACCCTCGGGCTTGGTAGGACATGTCCCCTCACTGCCCTCCCCACACGGAACCTTGTCCTGCCAAACTCTCTCTCCCCAGATGCCAAGCTCTGCTCTGGGTCCGTGATCGGCTGTGAGGAGTCCTGTGGTGACTTCAAGGCTCATGGAGGATCTTGTGCTCCTAGCACAGCAGGTACTGAAGCTTTTCTTCCACACCATAAAGTTCTTCCAGTTATAAAGGTGTGGGTTTGTGGGCTGAGCCTGCGCTTTCCTTCTGCTCCTCTGAAAAGCTGGGGAAGGGAATGGAGCCAAGTGGTGAGGGCTGCGGCCTGTGAGTGCTTGAAGGTGCTGTGTTGTCTTCCCTCCATCCAGAGGAGGTCGAGCTGGCCACTGCTCCAGTCCCTTGTGGGGAGTCACTTCACAGGCTGGCACCTCCTGGCCAGAGGAGCCCCTGGTGTGACACCTGCTCCCTGTGACCACTGCCCTGAACTTTCACAGGGTTTTACTGGCCAGGGCTTTGTCCTTGAACCATGTGATTCCCTCGATGCACTGGCTCTGGGGGTGCTCTGTGGATGGACCATTCCAGAGGTTTTTGCCAGTAGGCTGGAGGGATGGATTTTAAAATGTGTTGACTTTTTTCTTCATGATTTTATGAGTCCAGCAACTTTTTGTGCCTCATGGGGGACAGGCCTTCTCATAGGTCCATATTGGACTTATTATTTCCCCAAGCTTTTACCTGCAGAATTCCCTGATGAGAATATTGCTTTAAAGACAGGCAAAGTAATTTTTTTTTAGGTGATGCTTATGTAACACTACAGGCCACAGAAAACAACTTGTGGCGTGCAAGCATGGTTTTGATTTTTAGTAGTCATGGTTTTGTCCTGAGATGGTGCAGTCTGTTAGGACATGCAATGCTTTTCTGAGTTTTTGGAGGGAAAATACGATATTCTTGCACTTTGTGAGGTTTAATGTGCCTGTAGACACCTTTCTCTGGGCTCTGTGGTGAGGCCATGGCCTGGTCTTGCTGCTGCTGTGCTTTCTTCTCCTCTTCCAAGACTTACATAGGAATAGCTTCTATTAGAAAGCAACCAGGTAAAATAATGTGCATATGTATATATATTAGTATGAAAACTGTGTGTATTTATATGTGTGTGTGTAAATAAATAGCAACACAGATGTTGGCTCTCTGTCAAGTTCAAATGAAAACCTTATTCACAAGATTTGCTTACAGTTTTACTGTGGTTTCATACTGAATTGAGCAATTGGGAATGAAAGAGAGTTGATTTTTTTACCATTTCTGAGTGCACTGCAATCATATTATGTTAATAATCTCAACCAAAGCTGATCTTGCTTTCTTGCATTGTAGCACTTTGAAAGTATTGAGAGGCATCTAAATTATATTAAAAGTGACAGTGATTCCAGAAACTTTGGTTGATTCCACAAACTCACACCTCCTGTAGTATTTTAAATGCTTAGATGGGAACTTGTATGTGATGCCTGCCTTAAGGATTTATCACTTGTAAGACAAAAACAACATAGGGAGGCAGAATAGAATATATCATAAAAATATTTCTAAAACATTTACATTAATGAGCTGTACTCAATACTCTCAAAATAATTCTGATAGTTGTGGTGACCGATATTCAGGGTTCTCTTCTGCTTTTACAGTAGAAGAGGCTTGAAAATGTGTATATTTTTCAAAACAAACACTAGTAAGTGTAAGCATGTTCCTGCTTTTGGGACCATGAATTTTATTACTGAGTGAAGCATCTGGTTCTGCCATTCCAAGGGGTGTTTTCTGTCCCTTCAAAACAAAAAATAAAAAAAGCTTTTTGGACCTTTCTTTCAGCTTTCATGTCTGGATAAACGACTCCTTTAACCCTGCAAGGCACTGCAGAAAAAGTACATTAATTTTTTCATCTGGAGGTCTGCCATGCCCCAGTGGTTATGGCTTTTACCCCGAGGCTGGAGGAAGGCTGGATGTCAATTGTTGTTAACTGATAGCTGTGTACAATGCCCAGAGAGGCACTGGCCAGAGCAGAGGTCAGGGATGAAGCTACAGATCTGTTGATGGAAGAATTTGGCTATTGTGGAAGCAGGTTAAAGCAGGGATCAACACAAGCTGCAGTGGCTGGTAATTGGTGGCTGCTTGTGGTATTCTCCAGACTTCAGGCAGAGAAGATCAGAGAATTCCACAGGAATATTTAGTGTAACATCAAGCAGCTCTTGTCAGGCTTGCTCCTTTGTTTGCAGGAAGGCAGGATGTTATTTTGGAAAACACTTATCGCTGTTTTGCTAGGCTGGTTTTTACAGCAAAAAAATGGATAAAGGTTGGTCTTGTCTCATTTATAAAGAATGTCTGAAGCCCTCGTTTCTCACATGTGTGTTGGGTTGTCCAGCCACTCCAGCTTATGTGTTCAGTGGTCCTGCCAGATCAGCACTTCACTTAAGTTCTCCTTAATGGATTCGCAAAAAGTGATAAAACACTCCAGAAGAGGCCTCAAGGAATGATTAGTTTAATCTTCAATTAGTTCCTGCTGAGACTTGATGAGAAATCATTTGACAGAGTAGGCATGAGCTTTAATATAATCTGCCTGTCCAGTTATCATGAAGTGCAGTGTGCAGAGAGGAAAGAAGCTGCAAATGGAGAAAACCATGACATGAGCATTGAATGTTTTAGACTGCTGCCTGTGTCTGCTTGAGTGGCTTCAGCCACTGGGATATTGCTATGGGACATTAAAGTCAGCGTGGGGAATATTTTCATCTGTATGGCTGGTGAGAGGCTGACAAGAGGCAGTTGTACTTTTTCTGCCCTTGCTTGGCACGGTTTGTGGATCAGACTGTTGAGCTCTTTTAAAACCACAGCAAAAGAGGAGCTAAAGGCAGCCCAAGTAGTTTTTAGAATAAGGGGAGTGAGCTGGGGGAGAAGAGGGCTGACTTTTTAAGTCCTTTGGAGTTGGCCAATTGCCTCTAATAGCAGTTGCACGAGAGTGCCTCCCCTGGGAAACACACTGCATCCTCCTGTTTGCACAGAAAATGGAAAATACTGGCCACTAAAAGTGGCCACAAAAGAATGAGACACTGTGCTGTGAACTGGTTTGATTTTCTGTAAATTGTTTAGTCTTGTTTCTCTGCAATCAGATGGTGGTTCCTTGTTTCTTTGTTTAGGTCCCTTGTCCTACAGTCATTAAAGCTGCATTTTATAACAAAAAATCCCAACCTTCTGAGCAATTGAAGACTTGCTAAGAACATGGGGATCCTTCTGGCTGTGCAGAAATCTGTCAAGTGAATGCTCAGGGATGAAACAAAATTAGAATTCCCTGGTGTCATTCACATCTGCCATGGACTCCCTTCAGACAGCTTGTCTGTACTTGCATCTTCACGCTGTGTGTCTCCTGCATCTGGGTGGTTTTAGGTTTCATACGCTTCAGGTCTGCACTTCCCCCTCAAACACCCAGTTAGGTTTCTTATTTAAGCTGTAGATGCCTGGTCCCCTATGAAGCTGAACTGGAAACAGGTTCAAGCTCTCCAGTACTGAAAATCTGGTTCATAGCTCTTCAGTTTTGTTACTCTTCAGAAAAATCTTTGCTGACTTACTGAAGGCAGTTTTTCTGCCAAAAAGAAGTCATTTGTGTGCTTGCTAATCTGCCACAGGTGAACTGAGACCAGTTAATCCATAATTTAAATTAATCCTTTTGATTGCACTTGCATAATTGACTCAGCTGAGACATGGATGATGGCAGGTACACTGTCACTCCCTTTGTTGTAGTCTTAGCTTTTCTTGCATCCAAATCTGCATCAGGGGAAGTTCAGATTGGGCATTAGAAAGGGGTTCTTCACTGAGAGGGCGGTCAGTCACTGAACAGGTTCCTGGGAAGGTGGTCATGGCACTAAGCCTGGCTGAGTTCAAGGAGTGTCTAAAGGATGCTCTTGGTTATATGGTTCAGTTTTTGGTAGTCCTGTGAATAGCAGGGAGTTGAAGATCCTGATGGGTCCTTTCCCAACTGAGTTAGTCTGTGATTCTGTGAAGAACCACACTGCAGTGGGTATTTATAGCCAAGGAAATGATGCTCTTTTCCCTGCACAGACCTACACTTGGGGCCCATCCTCTGGGCTACAACACCACCTTGAATGAAAAGCACCAGGTAGGATTTTAAAACCCCTGGTGGTACTGGACAGCTGGTCTTGAATCTGGAGAGGTTTGCATCCAAATGTGGTTTGTGGGTGTGCATTAGTTCAGGAGAATTTATGAAAGGAGGCAGATGGGCTTCCTCAGGTGGCCAGAATGCTCCTGTGCCAGATGGGAAATGCGTCCCTGGGCTGTGGGCTGATGGGTTTGCTGGCAGCATTGCACTGCAGCCATGAGAAGAAGCAAGGACACAGTCCTTGGTTTAGTTTTAGCCAAATAAAGCCTGGATCAGAGCAGCATGCTAAGGCTGCAATATAAACTGAACCTTGGTGGGTGGAGAGTGATTGGAGCAGAGTAGTGTGTTATAAACAGCAGGGAGCCAATGTGAAGGGGAAACAGCTGGGAGAAGCCAGGAGTCAATGAGGAACACAACAGCAATTGCAGTGTGGGCTTATGGTGAAGGCAGTGAGGGGAGATGCTGGGTCCTGGCTGGAGTGGCACACTTGGAGCTGAGAGGGGTGGATGACCCTTTCTGGCTGTCCCTGAGATGACTGGACCAAGAGGGATTGGTGCCTTAAGCTTTAGCTTTCATATTTTCCAGATTCTGTACTGCATTAGTATATAACTCTGAACTTCATGTAAAGTGTTAGCAAGTTCTCCTCACAGTTTAGTCAGACAAAACAATCATTTTCCAGTGAGAACCGAGGACACCATTGCAACTTCAGCCCCAAAAAGTACAAACAGCGAATTGAGGAGAGCAACCTGGGAGGATAGCACTTCATAACCTGAAGCTGTATTTGGACAATTAACCCCAATATGTAAATGGACCAAAACTTATAAAAATGTGAAAACTCATGACCTGGGGTCCATCTTGGGTGTAGCCACGGCTGGGCTCTTGTACTGCCCAAGGTGTATCCTTTGAAGGCCTTTTAATAAATACCTACTTTATTCCTTTAACACTGGGTAGCCTCTGAAGGCATCAGGATCACAGGACCCCAGATAGTGCAAACCTGTGTGATAAAAGGGGCAATATTAGACATGCATATTGCAATAAACCTGCCTACGTTGAGATGGGTCATCCTCCTGCCTCTCACGAGAGTTGATGCTTAAGTTCCCAGTCCTGTCTTTGTCTTGGAGATGCTACCCAGTTTGTGGTGGCTGAGGAATTTGTGTAGATCATCTGCACAAAGGCAGAAGTTATCCTTTTGGGGCAAGGATTTGCAAACACAGACCACAGAGGACTTCATGGGCCCCATCAGTAACTCTCAGGGAAACTTAACTCTCCCAAAAGAGTTTGAGCATGGCATTGGGAATAAAGTGTAGTTCACTCAGAAGATGTATATGCTTCCAGTGTCAGGACACGGATGCTGTGGGATGGGTGACGTTGCTGTCAGCCCATCCCAGAAATGGCATCTGCCTCTTTTACAGTCCCAACTTCCATCAGCAACCACTGAAGCAGACATGCTTGCTTTCTATCACATCATGAGGGTGCTGGTGAATTTGGTTTCACTTACGTTTTGGCAGGTCTCAGATGGGACAGGCTTTTAAGAATACTTTTAAGAGTACTGTCTGAACTTTATAGGTTGCAACACTTTTCTTGAATTTCCATTCCTGAGGCTGCTTTGCAGTAATACCCAAAACACCATTTACATTTTAGTATTTAAATCTTTTATGAACTGATATGGAAATCTCCAGTGCCCTAAATATTTTATCTGAAATATTTTTTTTTAAAAATCTTTAAATTTTCCTCTGAGGGGCTCAAGAGCTGAGTGAACCTTTTTAGGGGAAAGGGCTGCAGGTGGGGGTAGGCTTGGGTCCCCATGCAGAAATGCGAGGTAGGCAGGAGCTTTTCTGCCTTTCTCCATTTGGCAGACATCTTTAGATTGTAATAAAAATTTTGAAAAGCTGTGGTGATTAGAGTGCAGAGCAGCAGGAGCCAATCCCATCGCTGTCCCCGGGAGCTGCGGGGCTCACCTGGAGCGCGGCTGTGGCTGGAGGGCAGCGATGACAAGGGGCTGGTCCGGCCTTCCGCCGTCATTGCCAGCCCTGGCAGGGAGCCAGGGACAGAGTGGGGATGCAGACAGCTGCGAGCTGCATGCAGCAGGCTGCCAAGCCAGTAGCAGGCGGTGAGCAGCGAGGCCGGGCTTCTGGCAGCGAATTGCCAGCGACTTGCACTGCAGCTCCTCTGAGCTTGCTGGAAAAGGGCCCGCACGCTCTTCTGTCGGGAAGAGCAGCGAGCTGGAAGCCGCCTGTGGAAGGCAGCGCTGCCGAACCCGCCGGGCTGGCTCCCTCTGCCCGGACCCGGGGTGGCCCCTCGCTGGGGGATCCATCATCCACAGCCTGCTGTCCTCCCAGCGTGTGTGTCAATGCCGCTGGCCCCCGCGCTGCAGCGAGCACGGAGGGAACTGCCCAAGGTGTATCCTTTGAAGGCCTTTTAATAATGCTGTCAGCAGCAATGTTGCCCTTGCCGGGCACGGCGATGCTGTGAGCGGCAGCAGCAGCAGCAGGGTTGCCCTTGCCGGAACACAGCGATGCTGTCAGCAGCAATGTTGCCCTTGCCGGGCACGGCGATGCTGTGAGCGGCAGCAGCAGCAGTGTTGCCCTTGCCGGGCACGGCGATGCTGTGAGCTGCAGCAGCAGGGTTGCCCTTGCCGGGCACGGCGATGCTGTGAGCTGCAGCAGCAGCAGTGTTGCCCTTGCTGGGCACGGCGATGCTGTCAGCAGCAATGTTGCCCTTGCCGGGCACGGCGATGCTGTGAGCTGCAGCAGCAGCAGCAGGGTTGCCCTTGCCGGGCACAGCAATGCTGTGAGCTGCAGCAGCAGCAGTGTTGCCCTTGCCGGAACACAGTGATGCTGTGAGCTGCAGCAGCAGCAGCAGGCGATGGAACCCGCTGCCGTCATCTGTTCGTGACACGGCTTCTTCCTCCTGCCCTGCTGAGTCACGGCTTCGGCTCAAGGCACACTTGTGCACAACAGGGATTGTTTTTCTTCTGTTGTGATATATCTCAAATCCAAGCTGGATTAACTCACGGTTTGTGTCTAAAGCGAAGTGTTTAGGACAGGTTCTCAGAGGAGTTTGCTTCTGGAAGAGCAATATTTGTGTAGCACTGTAGCAGCAGTTTTTAATGAATTAGGCACTTTTCAGCATGTAACTTGCTCAAATGTGCTAAAAACCAAACCAGGCAGGAGGACTTATTGACTAACCCCAGTAAGTAAGCAGGGCCAAAATAATTTTTTTCAAGTGGGATTTGGGAAACCATTCATTGGGAAACCATTCATTGGGAACTGATTTTCATCGTAATATGATTTGTTGCTTGCTTGCCAGAAAAGGAGTATGTCTGATACTGCATTCTGCAGAGTTGTTCCATATGCTAAGGACCTGCAAATTATTTTGTAAGAGTAAGGAAATCTAGGAAATTCTCTGTTTATTATAAATTGGGAGTATGACACATGTAGAACTGATGAACTTTGCTTTCAATATTATATAACTAATTTTTTAATAATTTGGCCTGTCTTTTCCTGTATGCTTGAAAATTTAGGAACATGTGTGACTCAAAGTCCATCTTGTTTGGCATCCTGCCTGCATAATATTGTAAGTGCCAGACGTTTGGGCAGTGATTACTTGTACCTTCTGAACATAAGGGATTTTTTTTCCCCTCTCCAGTATGCTAAACTAGGGTGTGTAACACACGTGTTTGTGTTTCTGCTAAACTTAAAAAAAAAAAGTAATTTAAAAATATTTCAGTATTGTAATTCTTAATCTAATTACTATGAACATACCAGTGTGTACCTGGTTTCTCCAAACAGTGAATTCTCTAGGTTTCCTGCAATCCCTTCTTCTAAAGCCCCATGTAATTCCAGTTCTCCCCCTTGCCTGCTAATGCTTCCTGATCTGACCACAAAAACTGCTGAAGCCTCATTTCCCAGCTTGTCTGCATTCACCTCGCTGTCTCTCGCCATCCTCTCTCCAACTGAATGTCAGTGCAAAGCTGGCTTCCATGGTTACTACTAAAATAGGCAAAGCAGATATTTTTGGTCAGAAACTGCCAGTTCAGCAAGATCAAAACGCTTTTGGGAAATGCTCTGAATACAGTGAAATTTAAGCAGGACATTTCTTGCAAAATGAAATAAAAAAACCTCTCCAGCTTCCTGCAGCTCACCTGCACCTTCCCAGAATACAATCCTCCTGGGTGCCCTGTGCCCTGCTCCACCATCAGGGAGACCTGTCACTTGGACAGCCCTGTGGCAGGGCTTTTGTGTGGAAACCTTTATTTTTCTTGGTTTTGTTCTAAGTGTTTTCAAAATCTTCTCTGCCCCATGTCAGCCACGTTAGCCTTCCCTTCAGCCAGCCTCCTCCACAGCACCCATTTCTGTTGTCAGACTTCTGTGCAGGTGTTATTTATTTTAGATGTACATAAAAGCTATCCAACCATGCTTTTGCTCAGTGATGTGTTGCTGTCACTTGTCCCTTCTGGTGTCTCCTGTTTGTTTCCCTTGTGGCATGTCCCAATTAAGTTTCAGGCCCTCTGAGGAAAGGAACTGCCCTTTTTTGTGTATCTCGAGACAGCTACCGTTTTTCCTCAGCCTGAATAATTTTTTTTTCTGTATTTGTAATAATAGACCCTCCTGCAGTTTAGATATCTCTGGGCTTCCTTTGCAAAAGCTGCTGTATTGCTAAAATTCCCTCAGAGGCAGTAGGATGCATGAGCTGTGTTCTGTGTGCAGCTCCACGACACTGACCTGCTGGCTCTGTGTTCACAGCCCTGTGGTTCTCTGTCACTTCTGAGCCTTTACAAAGCCCCATGACCCCATCACCCAAGGAGACTGGCAGAGTGCAGGGACCTGGCTGGAGTTCCTAAGCCAGGCACCACTGCCTGCAGGGTGCTTCCCTGCCTCTGGGTGGGCTCCTCGTTCCCAGCTCCTCCTGAGCACAGCAGCTTCATTCTTGATTTCATGGAGGAGAGAGAAAAAAAGGCAGCTTCTCCTCCTGATCATCTGTCCCAGCCTATCTTCTCTGGCCAAGATTTTCAGAAGTATTGGAAGAATATTTTCTCTCCCACAGAGTATTTCACAGAGTATTTATTTTCTCATAGAGGATCACAATATCACTGAGGATCCTGAGTTGGAAGGGATCCACAAGGATGCACCCCAGGACATGGATGTCTCTCCTGTCTGCCAGGGCACTGCTGACTCACATTCAGCTTTTGCCATGGACCAGGACTCCCAGATCCTTTTTCACAGTTGCTGCTCTCCACTGTCTCATTCCCCAGCCTGTCTGTACTGGCATTGCATTTAATCATCTTTGCAAATTGCAGTAGGCAGCAGTCAGAGATGCAAACCCCATAATTCTTTATAAGACCTTAGAAAGTGGGCCTTCTAGCCCAGTGGATAGCAAAATGTGGGGCAGGAGGCAGCCTCCCAACGCATGCAGCCTTTTTGAGCTTACAAATAGTATCCCCCTGCAATGCAAACTCCAAATGCTTTTAGTCAAATATGTACGCAGTCCTGCACCCTTTTAAGCAGAATTATGAAGGTGTGTCTACTCAAAATTCCCAGAGAATGAACATGTGCTCTGCAGTCACTATCCAGTTCCAAGATTTGTTATTACCCACAAGTGTTAAGCTCCTGGTGGGCCAGACCAGAGGATTGCAAAGAGCAGTGACCAGCCTGTGCTTTGGACAACCTTGCTTTTAACAGCTTGCCCCAAACACAAAGTGTGAAAGCAGCTTTGGATGATTGGTGGGTTTTATTTGTTTTTCAGTATTTTTATGTAATTAAGACATTATAAATAGTCTACTGAGGTACCCATGTGTTGTAGAGTTGGACCTGTGTCTGGAGAGGTGATGCTCCTTCAGCAGGAAACTCCTCCTCCTGGTGTCACTGGTGTTTGCTGCCAATTGGCATCAAGAGTCTCCTGAACCAAAGCTAGTGTTCTTCCATTTCTAAAAATCCCTATAGGCAGTGACCTGTGTGTCAGCATCCCTGTAGACAGTTCCCATGGGGATTTCAGACACAGCAGTACATTTAGGAGAAGTTGGAGAAATCTCTTGTGTTTTATAAATAAATAAATAAATAAATTCTGATTTGCACAGAGGTTTCTGCCTGACTTCTACCACAGTCCCCATGAGCAGGACTGGACATGCTCTGCTGTAATCCCGGTGTAATGGCTCAGTTTGTGGGCTGGGCTCTGGTGTTTGAGTGACTGGAGCCGTTATTGCCCTGCAGGCACAGGGGAAAACACCATTCCCTAAAACTTGGCTGAAGGAAGTTTTATTTGGCATGCATTAGCCCACCCTTGCAAAGCTGAAGGCTGTATACACAGTCAGTTAGCACAGATCACCTGAGGTTTAGTCAACAGATATGTAAGGATTAATGGAGTTGTCTAAACTCTGTGGGAGCAGCATTTATAGGGGAACTTCATTAGATCCACAGCTGCAAATTATAAACCCTTCTACCCTGTTTGAGGTTTGTTATCTTTAGAGATCACCATGAAAGGTGGAACAGCTGTGAGAACTATTATTCAAGCTGATATATATAATGATTGCAAAAAAGGTAGAGTGTTTAGGCAGATGATATGAAGAACAGATTTGCAAGAGGATCATTAAATTCATGTTCCTCTGAGCTGGTGTGCATTGAAAGGAAAGGCACAAGTGAGATACTCCAGCACAGTGAGGTGTTCACAAGAATATCTTCTGAACTTGTCACTGCCCATCAGAGGAGGGACCTGGGTGAGCAGGAGAGTGGAGGAGAAGAGCTTTCCCCTACAGAGGGAAATCATGTACAAAGGTGTACTCAATAGCTCAGTTTTGTATGTCAGTGGTTTCCAAGACTTTAATATCCTTATTTAATTGATGAGAACAGTTGCAGCTGCAGTTGCTTGCGTGGTGCTTGGTGCCAGGCTGGTCCTCGATGTGGAGGAAGCTGGTGCTGGGGGACTCTGCCATCAGGTGTTAGAGGGGAGAGCAGGAAGGGTGTCAGTGCCTTCAGCCTGGCAGAGCTGCAGTTATTCTGGGTTTGTGACCAGCCAGTCTTTGAGGTAGGTGACAAATCTCGACTGGCCTCTAACTGGAGAGGGGCAAGAAGCAGCCGAATTCTAATAGAGCTTCTCCTCCCAGTGCCCTCATCGTGGGCAGGGACTGCTCTTGCTGACACAGAGCTGCTCTTCCCCTAAAAGATTTGCTGCTCCTGTCTTAGCTGTTTGTCCCAACTCAGGGACCAGGACAAAGGCTTAGTGATGCATTGGGACTGCACATATCTGCAGAACACCAGCAGAGTCAGCCTGGAGAGGTGTATTTCCCCTCCCCTGTCTCTGGTGAAGACTGCAGGAATTATTTGGTGATAAAAAAATCTTCTCTCGCTCTCAGACCCACATAGGAAAACTTATTTGGGGATAAAAAAATCTTCTCTCGCTCTCAGACCCACAGACCCAGGAAAAGAGTCACTTTGTCAACCACTTGGCACGTGGGCTTTGGTGAGGCAGAGGAGGCAATGTGGGGTCTCCATAATTATTATCAATGACTTTTTCAGAGGAGAGGGTAGAACCTGAGTCCTTGAAACTCAGATCCCCTTCAGGTGCTGAGAGGAGGGGAATAAGGGAGGTATTATTAGAAAGCATTTCATTTATTTAACAGATGTTCAATAGCACTATACCGCTATATCAGTCTGTCAAGTACACTAATAGAAAACAGCATATAGAAAAGTTGAGATGTGAATTTCACAGGGAAGCAATCGCCCCCCTTCTGCAGGATCCTGGGGTCTGGGGGCCAGCACGGAGCCCAAGGAGCAGCTGCACATATGCCAGGCACATGTGGATGGAGCGGGGAAGGAAAACTGTGGACTAAGACAGAAAAAACTTGGTGCATCTGGAAAGGTTTTCACCCACCCTGTCCTCGTTGTTGTACTTGAAACTGGATTAAAAATATCCTTAAAGCAGAGACCACACATATCTTTTGGGTTTGACAAGTTGTGTGTATCATGCTGTGGGTTTCAGCGGTGTTAATCAGCATTTTCACAACAGAGCTGGTTTAAAGTCTGAGGGAGAAAAACAAACCTCTAATGGATGATTAAAGGTTGAAAAGCAAGCCTGGCTTTACAGCAGTGTGTGTTAACTCCAAATCAGACCCAGAGCCATGGTTTTTCCTTCTGGACTCTGTGCTCCTTCCTTAAACTTGTCCTGGTGATGCCCAGGCAGTGGCTGTGACCACAGGCAGCCCAGGCTGTGGTTTTATGGAAAGAGCTGCCTGAAGCCCAAGGTTAAGTGACGGGAATTTCAAAACAAAACAATAAATTAATAAAATGAATGTGTCATCAGCTGATCCTCTTCTGACCACCATCTGTCCCCTGATCATGTGACGTCTCCCAGCTGGCCACCCAAGAGACAAACCATGCAAGATCATCATCACAACATATGCTGCTATTTACACATTTTTAAAGGTAATAGTTGCTAGGCTGTCATATTAGTAGTTAAAGGCAGCTATTTGGAAGCTAGGGGATTTTTTCTTTATTTCTCTCCTTTTTATTTTTTCCCTTAGGAAGGCAGTGACTCAGCAGGTATATTTCTGACAGAGACATGTTCAGGGTTGGATCAGTGGAAGTTCCTATGTAAAGTACATGTAATTCTACCCCCTCATACCCCCACCTTGTTCTGTGGTATGCTGTTGTGCCTTTTGTAATATGCAGTAGAATAAATAAAATAGAAAGAAGGCAGTGGTCCCACAAATGTCACTAGTGTACCTTTCAGGAACATTATGTGCTCTCTTTGCCATCTCCAGGATGCAAACCAAGCTCTGCATTTTTTAACTATTGTTAAGATCAAGGATGTGGTTATGAGAAGACTTACAATTTATAGGATACTTAAGCATTAAGGATTGAGGCAGGGAACATTTCCTGGGGATTAACGACTGACTGGGTGAGCCTCAGGCCATTAACCCCTGCCTGCCATTAATCTTCAGGAAATGCCCTGCAGTCAGGTCGTTACTGCTGTTCCATGCTGAAACACAAAAATAATAATAAGAAAGGTCCGTGGATTATTTATTTATATTTTACATAACACAATTCTATTGGGACTGTAGGAAATGAACATCTCTCTATTCAGCTGGTCGTAAGCTGGAATTAATGCAGTTCCTGCATCTCAGTCTTTTGTGGAAGATTATTGTCAGACTGCAGGAGTGTAAGTGGGGCAGGATTTGGCCCACTGCTTGCATTGCAGTGTTTAATACAATGAATATGCCCTGCTTCTCTGATATAACTGCTGGCACAATTTAGCCCTATATAAAAACCAGCTCAAAATGCTTGTTTTACAGCAAAGCAATTTATTCACAGTTCTAAGCATCTCACAGCCTTTTTTTAACTCGTTGAATAATCCTTTTAGGTTGCCCATAAAGCAGGTGAAATGCTTCTGCTGCAGTCCTAAGGCAGAACACAGGCTGCATAAATAGCATCTAAATTACTAGGAATACAAAATACACATACAGTAATACATACCTACAAAGGCAAATTCATACTGACAGGACTGCAGTGTGTGCTTATCAGCAGCAAAACATCTCAGGGGAAAAAAAAAAGTGGCTTTATATTGAAAATTTATATATATTTCTCTCTATATAAACACTTAAATACTATTTTTTGCATGTTCTAAAGCCCAGATGCAGGCTCCTTTTTAATGAGCCTGCCTGCTTAAACATTTATTAGCTTAGAGATGTATAGTTTTCATAAAGCTGGCTGATTCTTTTTGCAGAATATCTTTGCAAAAAAAAAGCTTTTTTTTTTTTTTTTTTTTTGTGTACATGGCCTCAGTCCTTGCAACCTCCTAGAGAGTCTGTCAAGGCACAACTTAAAAGCTCGTTCAGGCGACCATGACCCCCTGCTAGCAGATTGTCTGCCTAAAAGGTAAGGGAAAGCTAAAAAAGAAGTAGAAACTTAAAAGTAGCTTCTCAAAGGCTGCATAGATCTTTTTTTTTTGTTAAACCTAAAGTGTTTAAAAGCTTTAATATTGATGGCCTGTCAACTTTGTCCTGATTCTTTGGCTTTCAGTTAAAAGGTTTTTGTTGTTGTAGCTTATGCAGTTGCTCTGTTGCTATGGAAACGTGACATCAAAATGACGTTTCTCTGTTTAAAAGCTTTTAACTAAATTCCTGCCTGTCAGATGTAGGCCCCATTTTGTGCACTCAAGCTTCAAGCTGTTGCAAAAAGGTTTCATATGTTCTGTTGTCATTCAAATTCTTTATCCACATATGCATGTCTTGCACTACAAAAAACCTAAACTAAAAACTCAATCTATATTAAGTGTCCTCTTTTAAAACCCTTTTAGGTCAGTCAGCAATGGCTGCAGCAGAAATTCCCAGTTACATTGTCTCTTCTCAGACTGAGAAACACAGGAGGGCCAGAAACTGGACTGATGCAGAAATGAGAGGTTTAATGCTGGTTTGGGAAGAATTTTTTGATGAGCTGAAACAAACTAAAAGGAATGCCAAAGTTTATGAGAAAATGGCTAACAAACTCTTTGAAATGACTGGAGAAATTCGCCACGGAGAGGAAATAAAGATAAAAATTACAAATATGACATTCCAGTACAGGTAAGCTTCAGTTAATTCTTTTTATTTTAAGAGATTTTAGCAGGGACGGCGCAGTGATTTTTGCCTTTCAGAAAGAAGTCTCCTAGAGGAAATCTGTCGATAAAAGATTAAAGATTGTTCATATCGCTTTTAAAATTCTCTCTTGCCAATGCTGTTACGTCATTGTTAATTTGTCCCCCCCATTTCGTGTCAAACTCTGGGACAACTTTGTTTCTTTAAAATTAGCTGGCACTGTTATGATGCAGAGGGATGGAAATGTATTTAATGGGGAAAAGAGATTTTTTTTTTCCTTCTTTTTGCTGAGGGGACTGATTGTGTTAGCTTGGCAGCCAGTTCCTTGCAGTGAAACTCCTGCAGTTTCAAGTGGCCACTGAGGATCGGAATTGCAAGGCAAAGTTAAAAAAAAAAAAAAAGAAGAAAACTAGAACAGAATAATGTTTGGGGGGGGGGGGGCCTGATGCTCCTCAATTTTGGTCTCGTGAGTTGAAGGGTTACACTTCACGGGGCCAAGAATAATTGAATGTCTTATTACTGAGTGACACACATTGCTATAATTATAAGCAGCAGCAGTGAAAGAACTATTATATCTGCAGAGAGAATCAATGTGCACCGTCAATACTGCTCCAGAGGAGTCGGGGGGAGGGCGGAGGTGTCTAGGAGGGGATGATAAAGAACAGGCAAGCACTCAGGAGGGGAAGTTGGCTTCAGAAAATGAGAGGCATTTGTGGATTTGTTGTTTGCAGGGAGACAAATAATTAGACCTTAACAGAAATGTTTCCATTTTTTTAATCTTCTTTTTTTCTTTTCTTTTTTTTCTTTCTTTCTTTTTTTTTTTTTTTTTTTTTAATTCTTATCTCTGCAAAGCACAAACTGCCTCATACTGGAAATCCTGAGTGGTGATTTGAGCTAGGTGCTTGTAATGCAAGAAAATCAAATATGTGACTCTTTTATTTAATCTCTCCTCAAAGCTCATATTAATAATAAAAAAGGTTATTACAGCAGGCAACCATGTTAAAACTGCTCGCTTTTCTGTAAGGCACCCTTACTGTATTTAATGCAGAGAGAGACTGCTCATCAAATAGAAAACTAGGGAAAATCCTGTAAACCCCTTAACTTTGAATGTCCTTCTACATTTCTATGATCCACAAGCATGATGTTTAACATCATCTGCCATAATATCAAACCTGATGTTTTGTGGCAAATCCTAACGTCTCCAAAATGTTTCACCAGCCCTGCTGTAATCCCCACAGTTTCCTTCACGCAGACTGTAGATGAGAAAGCTGGAAGTAAGGTAAATTTTTGTCCAGCATCACCCAGCAATTCCCACTCAGATGCAGATTTAGGAGTTGCAGGCTACCAGGCTTTTGCTTAGTCTGCTAAATCTGCAGTCCTCCCTGCTGGGAATTGCATCTCGCGGCGCTGAGATTTCACAGGTGTCTGTAGCAGCAACACTGCACCATAGTTAAGTGCCGTAATTGCCAAGTGGAATAGGTTATTTCTGTCAGCCTTTGTTCTAAATTTACAGTGTTGTCATCCATCAGAGAGTCTCATTTTTTCCCCTAATTAATGTTTTTACTTTAAAGTTGCACTGGGGGAAGGGAAGAAATAAAATCACTCGCATGCATGCACTGGGTGTGTGAGAGAAACCACACTTTTAAGAAATATCCTTCTATTTCTGTGAACTTCTAAGATTGCTTCTGTTGCGTGTTGTCAATCTGCTTTTCTATTTTGCAGTGCATGGCAGCTCCCTGCTTATTGATTGAGATGCTAATTTAGGAGAGTTAAAAACTGCCTTGTGCTGTCACAGAGCTGTTTCATTTTGTGCTCTGGAACATAAAATGCATCTTCTTGTTGTTTGCTCACATGCCTGTGTGCTTTGCTGTCAAGGTGAGGTGGTATGGAGAACAGGGGCAAGCACAAGCTGTTACTCACCATTTCTAGTTTTCTGGGTACTTTTTGGTGGTGTGTGAGGATAGGGAAGGTGAAACTGTAAATGATGTGAGTGGCCACCGACTGCTGGCTTTGCTGTGAGGCAGCTGAGTTCTAATTTATGTTTGGCTGCCTGCAGGACCCTTGAGGAAGATGCTTTACATCACTGCATTTCTGAGAATCATTGCTGTCCTGTGGCACAAACTGGAAAAGAAGATCCTGAGAGTGGGAAAAAGCTCTGTTTTGAGATAATGCTTTGTAAAGATTACATTGGGTTAGCGAGTGTGGCATGGGAGAATGTAGCACCAGTAGCAGGAGTGAGGAGGGGTGTTCTGCACCTAGGAGCTTATTTCTGCACCCACTTCAGGATCCTGTACTTCTTTAGGCAACTTTGAATGGTGCTGCAGGGGTGGAGTGGCCTCTACTCCTCCTTTATCAGAAATAAACTGCATTAAATTATTTAATGAGATCATATTATTTACCTAAGTGTCAAAATTTCATAAAGGAACATAAAACCCCTGTCCTACAAATTACTACACATACATATATGGATGAATACATATATGTGTATTTTTTCCATAAAAGGAAAAAAGCAGTACTTGAATATTTCTACTAGTCTGTTTAACCAAGTTCAGTTTTAAAAGTGCTGTCACTGGTGTGTCTTATCCTGGGACATCTGTTGAAGTAGATATTGATGATCTGAATCATACAGCGTTCTGAAACAGAAAGCAGTGAACATGTTCATAATGGTGCTCTCCAGTTGGAGGATCCCATGGCATTCTAAGAGGCAGTTCAGTAAACAGTTTTCTTTATTCTGCTTAGTGCAAGTCCTTCATTATGAGTAGAAGGTGTCCAAGTCAGGCAAACACATGCATAAGTAGGGAAGGAGTGTTTCTTGGCCAATAATTATTGCAGTTTCTGCAGCAAGTGCAGCCTGCATGGGTGTGTACAGTGGTAGGGGGCTCAGAAGGGGCTCCCACCCCAGGTATTCACCCTGGTTCTGGGTGAATACTAGTATGTGGATCCCCTGTGGGATCTTGTGCTGCCAGGTAAAGTTACCTCAGGTGTAGCTCAGTGTGCATGAGCATCACTCACATAAGCAATTTTAGGGTGTTTATATCCCATTCCTCCACATCTGAGGTGAAAACATTATTCAGGTGTTAAAATACCAAACAGAAATCTATTGTATCTCATTATTTCCTCCTTGAATTCTTGTTTTTATTTCTGTCTGCCCTATATTTCAGCAAGGTGATAAGAGAATGAGAAGATGTTTAGGGAACAGTTAGGCTGAGATGTGGAAAGCTTTCTTTATTAAGAGAAGTGTAAAAAAAAAAAGGTTTGTGAATGCTAAAGGAGTATCAGAGGTGCATACAAATATGCACTATTTCTAAGACTGTTTAGCAGATTTTTTTTGCTATAGTACAAGAAGTTATTTATAAGAATTGCAAGGCAAGAAATGCAAAACTAGTTAAAGTCATATAAATTTGTATTGCACTGCATAATTAGCATGTGGAACTAATTGCCGCTGAAAATCATTGACACCAAGAGAGCAGCAGGTTGTTTTAGTATTATTATTATTTTTAATAAAGATTACATTTATTAAATTAAAAAAACCAGATGTTGTTTGTCTTCCAGTTAGGTAGAGTTATGAAAGACAGTGGGTTTCAGGATGTTACTGGCTGTTGATGGAAAGATAATAATGTGTTTTTATGGGTGAATGTGCCCTCAAAAGCTGTCTGTCAAAATCATTCTTGAAGTATTCAGTGCTGACCTTTGTCAGAAGAGAGTGAGACAATGGGCTGAGCTGGCAGTGATTCCTGTATTCCTCTGCATTACTGTAGTCCAAGTGCATTTGGAGGAAACCAATCAGGGAAAAATATACCGTGACCTGAAGTAATTCTTACTGGAGTCTCGGTGTATTAAGGGACCATTTCATCCACTGTGGAAATTGACTGGGTGGAAAATTCTGCACAACAACATAGGTGGAAGGAAAATTCTTTCTGCAGGTGTATTTGAGTAAAGTTCTGCTTTTAGGGATTGCTGTAAAATCTGAAATATCTGCTGTGGGTAGATCAGCCACCAGGTTTTTAATGTTCTGCTTCAAAGATACCTGTGTGGTGAGCTGCATGAACCTCCCCATTTATCCATCCTGGAAGAAGGAAGGGCTGAGTCAATCTTCCTGGAATTCAAAGTTAAGCTTTCACATGTGCTGCTCATCAAAAGTTTTCCTGAGATTAGCGTGCCAGCTCTTGGGGTTTAGCATCCCTTAGAGTCTGTGCCCAGTTCTTTGTGTTGTGCAGCCTACTTGGGGCTATCAGCTCATGTGAACCTGTAATTGTTCCTTCTGAAAGGAAGCCCTGTCCTGTCACTGCTGATGTGCTGATCTCGCTGTGTCACAGTGCTCTGTGACTGCTCTTGTAACGTTGCCACTGCCACAATACTTATTAAAAAAAGGAAGCAGGGTATGCACAGCTTGCACAGTGGTCCACAGTTTTGACTGATTCCTTCTGATGTTTAAAAATAAGAACTGTGTGAATGCAAATTTATTATTTTCAAAAACATCACCCTCCCCAAAGCCTAGAAAACAGGATGCAGCTGTTGCTCTTTGATTTGAATCGCAGTCAATTAATGCTAATGATTGGTAAATTTGAGTCAGTCTCATGATTTGAATGAAAGAGTAGTGTAATTTTTTATTTTCATGTGTACATGATAGCAATTAAACATTTTTGCTTGTGTAATCCGTTGCTATACTCCATGACATTATGCAACTGGAAAATTTGACCTCTGTTACAGCAAATGATAAAATATGAGTGCAGCCAAATTGCTGTAAAAAGTTGAATACTTTACTATCTTTGTCTTTAATTTCAATAATTTAGGGCAGATGCACAACTTGGTATTGTACTTTCATCATCCTTCTTTTCCTCACCATTGATTGGTTCACAAACAGTTACTATTTATTATTTATTTTGAAAGCTTTTCCTAGAAACCCCAGGAGATGGATCTTGTATCCATTCCTTAAGGCAAGTAGTAATATCAAATGCTGCAATAATAATAAAAAAGCAATCCTGCTTTGAGCAAAGTCTAAAAAACGGAAGGAAATTATAGATTGCTTGCTTTTTGCTGGCTAAATTATGATGTTTTTCAAAAAAACCAAAACATCTTTAGGACATAATATTGTGATAGTCTTTTTTAAGAAGGTGGATTAATAGGCACAGAGAATAAAATCTGAAAAAAGGTCAATGGCAACACAAATGACTCAACAGTTGTCTCAGTCTATTCAGTGGAGCATTTTGGCAGTGGGATCTCAAAGTCCATTAATTTATTCACTTCTCTGGAATAAGACAAGCAATCACCTTTCAAATTAACTCAGTTGGCATGCTTTGGGTATTTGTCCACTGGAAATGTGTCTTTGATCCCTGAGTTTTTGGAGAGAGTTCTCAGTTGCCTCTGCTCTCAGCTGGATTTTAATAGAGCCTCATGAAACAGCAACAGCTCCAGATAAACTCAGTGTGAATTTATTTTGCAAGCTCTGCTGACTTTCTCACTTACCTCTGTTTCTTACCTCATTTTTCCTGCATGGCTTGCTCCCTCAGGCAGTGATGTGCCCAATTGCAAAGTGTTAATATTTGGCTCGTCTTGCTCTCTCATTTCTGGACTATTGCATTCCAGCCTTCCTATTGTCCTGTTTCTTTTAACATCCTCATGTTTCATTAAAACAAACAAAACTCCAATTCTATCTCTTGGAAGCAGCTAAGGTTGCTGTGATGAGTTATGCTAATGACCGAGGGCAGTACAGTAATCTCTGCTTTAGACTCCAGTTTTTCCAGGCTTACATTTACCTCAATGCAGGCAAAAGCTCTCAGCTGTCTAACTAGGTTTCCTGGACTTCTGGCAGTTGTAGAAAAAATATTTAAAAGTCAGTAAATCCTGGAACTCGATATTAGTATTACAAAGGTAGCTATTTGATTTGTTTTTACCAGAAAACTAAACCATCAACACTATTGCAGTGAATGTTCTCCCTATTTACCTCCACCTGCAGCATTTCTCCTCCTCTTCCAAAGGACTGACACTCCCTTTCCCCTTATCTTCTCATCTCTTTCCCTTTTTCATCCTTTTTTTCTGTGTGTTTGAGCCAGACTCTATACAGGTAGATGATTGCTGCTGGTGCTGCTTTTAAGCTCACACAGTTCTCTTTTCTACCTCCTGGTAGTGATCCCTTTTATTTAGCTCAGAGCTATGGTAAGCAGTCAGAAGTAGAATTAGTATCCATTCTGTGCATTGAGAGCCAGAGAAATACCTGCATTTATATAACTGCAACTCTACAGCTCTGTGAGCAGACAATAAACAACAGCTCTTCCTTCCAAATTGTCACAGTTCTGTGAGAAAAGGGAGTCTGGGTACACAGCTGAGCTCAAACAGTAACAAAAAGGTACCAGCTTCCAAATTGTCACAGTTCTGTGAGAAAAGGGAGTCTGGGTACACAGTAACAAAAAGGTACCAACCTATCAGGCAAAATATTTACTCCTGGAAACTTTCCATTGAATCATAGAATGGTTCAGGTTGGAAGGGACCTTTAAAGACCATCTCTTTCCAACCTCTCCCATGGGCAGGGACATCTTCACTAAACCAGATTGCTCAAAGCCCCATCCAAACTGGCCTTGAACATTGCCAGGATGCAGCACCCACAGCTTCTCAGGGCAACCTGTTTCAGTGGCTCACCAGTCTGATTAACATTTCTTCCTTATATCTAGTGTAAATCTACAATAAGGTCTTCCCAGAGCCTTCTCTTCCCCAGGCTGAGCAATCCTGTCTCTCTCAGCCTGTCTCTGTGGCAGAGCTGCTCTGAGTGTTTTTGTAGCCCTCCAGGAGGGGTCTCAGGAGAGCAGAGGGGCAGAATCCCCTCCCTCAACCTGCTGGCCATGCTGCTTTTGCTGCAGCCCAGGATAATGGTTTGGCTTTGTGGGCTACAAGCACATTGCCAGTCATGTCCAGCCTCTCACTGACCTGCACCCCCAACTCCTTCCCTGTAGGACTGCCCTCAATCTCTTCATCCCCCAGAGTGTAGTTGTACCTGGGTTGCCCCAGAATCACCACAGGGTGATTTAATGGAAGCAGATGCAAGTAATGAGGCTGAGGGTAGTTGGTGTCTGTATTTCAGCCTTCGCTGCCCAGGTGGGTGTGCCTGCAGCAGAGTTATCAGAAATACCAGCAGCAGGAAAGGACTGAGTCAGGAACCATCTCTGAAACTTTGTGAAGATTGAGGGAGGTCTCTAGGGACCAGAAAAAGGCTGTTGAATCTTCAGAAAGGCAGGAACAGGAATGAAGAGTTCTTCCCTTCAACTCCTTAGAAGATCACTGAGCAAGAAGTTTTGGAAGCAATTTCCAGTCACAGAAAGGAGAAAGTGATGACTGGGAATAGCCAGAACAGATTTACCAGCACTGAATCACTTCTGACCGACCTGCTTGCTTTCTTTTTTAGAAGACTAGATCTGTGGGTGAGGGTAGGGCAAAGTATTGTCTAGCTTGACAGTACAAACCCTTTTGACTCGGTCTCCAAGAACATCCTTCTATCCAAGCTGGGATGTTTCACTGCGGGTGGAAGGACTACAAGCTGGCTGAAAACTCTCTGGATCTCTGGGCACAGAGTGGTTGTTAATGGCTTGTATTCTGCCTGGAGGCTCATTCCCAGTGGAGGACTGCAGGTGTTTTGCACTGGGACATGCCCTGTTTAAAATCAACCATCCAAAGGCAAAGGTGGAGTGCATGCTCACTGGTTTGCAGATGGTGCCAAACTGGGGCTGCAGTCTGCAGCAGTCCCTGCAGGGCAGGACTGGCACTCGGGGACCTGGACAGGTTGAGGAATGGGCTGACAGGGACCCCATCAAATTCAACAAGGACAAATGCGAAGTCCCCCTCCTGGGATGGCCAAATGCTGGAGCAGGAGGGGACGGCCTGGCAGGACAGCAACTGCTGCTGGGGACCTGGGGCTCCTGGCTGATACTGGGCTCAGTACAAGTCTGTTCCCAGAGCAGCAGCAGAGTATCAGCTCTAAGCCTGTCCTGCCCTTTTTGACACAATGCTTTGCAGTCCTAAGGCTCAGACCATGTCCCATGAAGTCTCAGTGCAGCTGCTGGACTTGGCAGTGGCCCAGCTGAGGTGTGGTCACCCCTGGCCTCCTCACCCCTGGGGGTGCCTGACCATCCATGAAGTCTCAGTGCAGCTGCTGGACTTGGCAGTGGCCCAGCTGAGATGTGGTCACCCCTGGCCTTTGCCACCTCACCCCTGGGGGTGCCTGACCACGGTGAATGCACTGCATAATTGCAGCTCAGTTCTAAACCTCATAGCTTGAACACATTGAGAATTTCAACACAGGCAAACAAATATGGCATGGAGGCTTGGCTACTAGCTTATAGTGGTATAATTGATCTGTTTTTCATGCAAATAACCCCAACAATTGAACTAAAAATAAACAATATTAATTGATGGTTGTTGTCAGGCCTGTGTTTAGCTATTTTCTGTCTGTGCTGGATGGGTAGGCTGTGCTCAATATTCTCTGACTATGAAATCGCAGCAGTAGGTTGTGAAATATGTATGAAATTAAAATTTTGAATGCATAGAGGGCATAAAAGTATGGATGGCTGTGAGGCTCTGCTTTGCAGGACTATGATGTGCATTTCTAAATAGCTGGAAAAGCTCATCAGACCTTGCAAGGACAAGGAGAAAAGAATCCTTAAAGGGCTTTAAAATCTAAGCAAATCTTACTGCCTTCTTTTCCCACTAGTGGATTTCCCCTTACTCTAGGCTGACAGCATTTTAAAAGGAAGAACTTCAAGTTCTCACTTTTAAGTTTCACATCATTGTTTTCATGTTTACATGTTATTTAATTCTACCCCTTGCAAGACTGGTGTGGGCAGGAATGATTCTGAGAAGAGAAAACCTGAAAGGCTTCAAGAAAAGAAGGGTGGGCCAGGTGTCCAGGAATAGTGTTTTTTGGTTTTTTCTTTGTTTGGTTGTTTTGGTTTTTTTTTCCCTGCAAATGCAAACCTCTAGCTGTGAGAATCAAATTTGGTTCAGCTTTTTGTTAATTTGAATGAAATCTGGTTTATGAAAATGGGGCATTTGTCATTGGTCTTGCCTTTCCTGTTGTTCTCCCTTCCTGCATTTTGATTTAGAGTAACAAGATCTGAACTGAGAGAGGCAAATGAAAAGAAAGTTTGGGACTCTAGTTGGGCAGTGGAATTTCTTTGAGATGTATATTACATCTATATACCTCAGTTTTATATTTCTCAATAAAAGAAAATAAAATAACACTGGGTAACCACTGGGATAGCAGTGAACTTGTCTGAGGACTGAATAATAAATCTCATAAGGTACACATGAAGGACAGAGTCATGGTTGATAGTCCACTGTGATGTAATGTTTGTGTGCATGCTGTTTCTAAACGCATTATTAACTGTTTTAGGGGTTTTTGATTGGTTTTGTTTTGAATTTTTTTTTTTTTTTTGGTATATTAATGAAATTTTGATTGGTTTTGTTTTGAATTTTTTTTTTTTTGGTATATGAATGAAACTCTGTACTTTTCCCTAGTTCATCTTTTCCCTGCATTCATCTGTAACAAATGAACAGATGCCTGTATCTCATGGTTGTTACAAGGATATTTACCAAGGCATTTCAGGGCTTTTAAGCCATATTAGGAAAAGGATATACATTGTATTTATAGCCACTTGTATTCATTATAGAAAATAAATATTCATTCTTCAAAGCATGAAAGCGCAGGGCTGCCCTCAGTTCAGTAAAGGCTGTGGTGTGTTGCTTAGCCCAGTTGTCAGGGACTGCTGTCAGATTGGTTAGTTGGGCATTCTTTAAGGGGAAGAAAATTATTCAGCCACCAACACAGTCCTGTTTCCATTAGAAGTTGTAATGTTCTTTATCTGTATTGAATTTCATCTGGGGTTTACATGCAACTTTTTATAACAGGTCAAACCTAGGAAAAGAACCTGAAAGGCTTCACTGGAAGTTAAAGAAGAAAAGTGTCTAATTTTATTCTCTTTAAAGGCATTCAGTTTGACTCCTAAATGTGACCAGAACAAATGTTTTGAGATAGATCTGTATGAAAAGTACTTTTTGTAGCAAAACAAGCTTTAATGTTCTGTGCCTTTTCTTACAGGAAATTAAAATGCATGACTGACAGTGAAACTGTGGCACCTGACTGGCCTTACTACAAAACCATTGATAGGATCTTATCCAAAGTGACAGACCACAGCGATGTGAAAATGCATGAAAATCAGCAGCCAGGTCCTTCTACATCACAGACAGAGGCCTCGCAATCTCCATCAGCCAAGTCCACCCCTCTGTATTTGCCATATAACCAGTTCACATATGAAGGAAGGGAAGAATGCTTTGAAGATGAACATTCAGAGAGCTCATCAAGCTTGCTTTCTTACAAGCTGAGGTAGCATCTATTTTCCCCTCTTTTTAGTATTTTGCAGAATGAACTGAATTTGCTGTGTAAAGGGAACAGCCTCACGCATTTTTCTGTAGCAGCTCCTGTATTTTTTTCTGTAAATCACAAATGAGATCTGTTCCCCAATCTCAATCACTTTGCTGAATTAGGGCATTTTCTTTATTCCTTTATGAAAGACTGGAAGGGAGTAGGAGAACTGGGCAAAAAGTTGTATATTATTGCCAAAACTCAGCATGCATGTCACGGCTCACATCAGGGAGAGTGTTCATAAAAGGAGTACAGGCATGTTCAAGAGAGTCCTGTGGTGCAATCAGAGATACAACATACTGCTTAGATGATTTTTGGCTTGCTCTAGTTCTGCTTTTGATACGAGTATGAAATTTCTCTGGCTTCAGTTATTATTAAAATGGTGAAAAGATGCAAAATAAATATTTCTGTGGACACTGAAAAGCTGCTCATACAGTTTGAAAGTACATTGCATTATTTTAAATATATTTGAGAATGTAATTTTTTTCAAAGTAAATGTTAGTTTGAGATGCAAACATGTGATTCCTTTTTTTTTTTTTTTTTGAATATGATTGGAGTTCCCTGGAAGGCAGCATTTTAACAAAAGGCAGGGTTGTACTCTTGTTACAAATTTCAGACTTTACTGGTCTCATTTTTCATCCAGAGTGGTGTGAAATAAGAGCTGATTACAGTTTTTTGGCAGGAAAAAAGTTGATCCTAGAGATCCTTATCGTGAGTGTGTGAGGCTTTAACTGTAACAGTAAAATTACCTGTCAGTCCTACAACTGTAAAGATGTTGAGTTGGAAGAAGAACCAATTGAGCAAGTTCAAATTATTGTTTCCAGACCCACTCTTGGATGAATAAAACTAAGTTAAATTCATTAAATCATTCAAGCAGATAGTCTTTGAATAACTGTGTATTTCTTAAAACTTTTTTTTTTTTTTTGGCAACAAATTTTTACTAGAGTGCATAACTTTGGAACTATAGCAACCTTTTTGTTCACAAGCAACAATTTTTTTTCATCCTAGTCCATTGTAGTTGATATTCCTGATACACAAACTTGCTTGACTTTAGGATTTGTAAACTCCACAGTCACATTTCAGATGCAATAACTTTATTCCCAATTGGATTTACAATAACATTATTTAATATTTAATTAGAAGGTCACATTTCCACAAACATTGTGGAGTTTATTCACTTGACTACTTTATAACATCAGGTTTTTTAAAAATATTGGAAGTTAAGTTTTTTCAGCTTAGGGGCGACTCCAGGGCAGCACAGATTTTGTACCATAAGAGGACAGAGGTTGCCACACCAGGCTTTACTACAGAACATAGACATTCCTCACAGAGATCAAGTTAATCAACCCCAAACCCACATCTGTTGTGCCCACAGTTTGCAGGTGGACTCTCATGTAGGGGCTTTCATTTACAGCTAAAATGGACTTAAATCAGTCACTAAATTATAAGCTCTGGAAAATTTAGGCTATGATGCATTTTTGCCAGCTTCAGGTTCACTGGTTTGTTTATTTATTTATAATTTTATCCAAGGAAATACCCTAACCTGTTCTAGTAAAAAGTATTTTAACATTATTTGGCTAAATTTAGAAACTGCATCTCATTTAAATGCAGGTCCTGGTGGCACAGGCTGGCTCTCAGCTGGCGAGTCTGGGGCAGGTAATGCCACTCAGCCCTTGCCATGCTGCTCCTGCCTGCCAGGAGTGGCTGCCCTGGCTGGCTCAGGAGGGTCTGGGAGCTGCAGGGGAGGGCAGGGCAGCTCTCAGTTATTATTAGCTATTAGTTATTATACATCAGCTCTCAGGATGGCAGGGCCTCCAGAACTTAGGAATTCAGCCATGCTCCTGCAGTCTCCACGATGAGAGAATTTTGCGCCATGGAATATTGTCCATGTCATTTAGCAGCAAGATGGTTACGTAGTCGCAAGTTGAAATACAGGTCCCCCCTGTTTTAAAAGAAAAGAAGTTGAGCAGTAGATACCACATGAGAGATCAGTGTAATATTACAGGTGAACATCATGATTGGATTAAAAATTAGAAACCACTTGTGGTAATGTGTCTGGAAGGAGAAAAAAGGTATTCCAATAGTCCTAGGGGGTTTGAAAAGCTTGTCCAGCTTTGACCTGTTTAATTTAGGCTGATGACTGAGAGCAGAGTAGGGAACCCTTTCTTGGCCAGAAGAAAATGCCTTGCTTGCTAGTGACACCACATGGGTTAAAATCACTTAGATCTGCCATGGTTAGACAAGGAAGTTAATTACTTTAGAGTTACTAATGGAAAAATATGACCTGAGGAAGCAATTTATAGCTTAAGCAATTAGTGTCTCATCCTGTATTTGAAAAACACTTTGAAATAGCCAACAAGAGAGGAAAGAATTACCATTAAAAATTTGGGTCTATCTTGGCTATTTTATCAATGCCCTTGCCTCTGAACAGTAGACAATTTATCCAACAGATTAAAAAAAAGAATAAAAGACAATTCTGGGAATTAAAATCAAAAGAATGTTTTAGGTCCTCAGTTTTCTTATTTTGAAAAACACACACTCATGTCTATATGAAAATACAGATGTGTTTTGCAGCTGTATATTTTATAACTTACATTACGGGATTTTTTATTCAGTAATAAAATCCTAATGTTATGGCAACAATTGATAGAGAAGAAAACTTTTAAACAGTAGTTCTTTCTAAATAAGTTTTAAACTTCTGAAAACTTTTCTGTTATTCCTTTAAACTCACCAACACAGCTTTGGAGTGTCAGCTTTGTGTTTTTCACAGTATCTTTGAACATAGCAGGAGTCTACTTGGCTATACAAATTATAGCTTAAAAAAAAATCAATTGAATGTTTAGCTTTCATCATAGAAAAAAATGTCAAGTTTTATACTTCAATCAGTACATACATATTGTCAATTTAAAAATAGTTGAAACTGGTTTTCTTTGCATTCTGTTTGAAAAACTTTGAGTTCAGGACCTTCTTACAAAAGCCAAATTTTGATGGTTAGTGATAACACAATTAATGTGAGATAAAATTAACTTGAATTTTTGTTTCAGTTGTGTAGATGAGGAAAACATTTGGAATCCTTTTTAAAGGGGTGCCTGTAATTGCTTAGTATTGTTCTAACAGTGCTCTGACACTGTTCTACAGTACAAAACATCTGACAATAATAGAATTATTCTATTATGGTCATAAAATATAATGCAATGTGGTGGAGTCTTGTACTGCAGCTTAAACTTTTAAAATCCAAATTCCTGACACCACTATAAATGACTTTTTATCTAATTGAAAACAGTGTTTTTTCACTCTGTGAATTAATTTATGGTCTTTGTTTCCATAGTAAAATAATGACAGAACATATTTATACAGGCTGTGAATGTAGTTCAGATTCATGTGTTCTGCCATTTCTATTGTACTGAAAATGGGGGTGAAAGAGTTACTTTCATAGGTTAAAAGACCTTAATAAAACCACTGTGTTGTCTAGTCTGACTTCTTGTTAGATAGCATTTTTGAATGTGGTCATTCTGCTCTGGAGTGCAGAAATGTTATTGGGAGGATTCTGTGACACCCTTCCCTCAGCAGGCACTCCTGCACCCAGGAGCCCCCTGTCTCTGCTGTCCTCCACTTCGTTGTTTCTATGATTTGTTTCACTCTGGGAAATACTGAATGTCTGGTCTAGACCTGATAAATACAGAAGATGGAGAATTCACTCTTCCCTTCTTTCTAGTGATTAGCAAACCCTCGTTTAAACCAGTCCCTTGTTTCTAATGTGAATTTAGTGAATGAAACTTTCAGATGTTACTTCTGCTTACCTTTCTTTTCAGTATGTTGGAGAACCTTTCAGTACTTTTTGTTTTCTGGCAAGGTGGTTGTGTGCCATGATTATACTGTTTGGTTTTTTTTAAATTTTTAAATGTAGATGAATTAATTTGCTGCAGAATGTTTACACAGGAAGAAAAAGTAAGAACTGGTAACATTAACTAGCCAAGATATGGATTAAAAGAAGTGCATTAAAACTTGGTGATGATGCTAATTTGGGAAACAACATCTTTGGCAATGACTTTACTATTTCTAAAATTATGCTATGGCTTTTTAAATCTGAATGGGCATAATCTACAAAGAACTTTGAGCTTTAGGCTATGTGCATTATGTAGTGCATCTTAACTCATTATGCAGACTTGTTATCCTAGCAAGGTGCTTTGCCCAGGCTCCAAGCCATTTGTGGTTCTTTTCTGTGCTTTACTTCAAGGATGAGTCTCATTAATTCCTGAATGCATTTGAATGACTGAATGAGCTTAGTTTACCAGAAGATTCAGGTTCATCCTCAGTCCTTATGCTCTGAAATCTTTATATCATCTCTTAATATTAATATTGATTATATCCAGACCATTGTTAATTTTTAAAATATAGACATAGAGTATGGAGGTCTGCTCGGATTTGTATGGAGCTGAAAAAACCCAAACCAGTGAGAAACAGCTTTTAGGTGTTAAAAACCATAAATTCCAAGAACTGATGGTACTGGAGACCTGTTTGCCATGAAGTAGTCAGAAATGAGGAATTGCTGTTAGGGTTTTGTGACAATAATACATTTTGATAAACAGAGAACTCTTTGTATTCAACTCCTGCTTCGTTAATTATTCACACATGTCCCTGAAACAAGCTGTATTGGATAAGTGTAAGCAATCAGTCAAGGAAATTTTAATTGAACAATGAATTAAATCGGTATTAGATAGGCAGACAGCAAATACATTTGAGACTTGCCTAATACGTTGCCTGATTGTATCTGGAGGTTTTGCATTGTTCCCCCTCATGTCCATTGCACACAGTCATTTCTGCTCAGTCTCCTAGGTGAGAGGGAACAATTTCTTTCCCTTGGTTTGCTTCCTTGGAACCCTCCCTGTCTGTTTTAGAGCATAGCAGGGAAATAGCTTTGTGAGGTTCTGTTTGGAATATGGTCCCAGTGCCAGAGCCCTTCCACGCTTGGTCCATGTTGTCAGAGGAATTACCGATGCCAATCTCTTGTATACTCTGCCATAGGCACTGGAAGCCCAGCAGAAGAGTACCAGCAGATTGTATTTGAGGTCCGTACTTCCCCAGGCCCTTCTTTCATGAGATTTCCCTCAAAATCTACCTCCAGAGACTGGGCTTGGCAAAGGAGTTGCTCCTTCAGCAGCTTGTGGATGCTGTCAGGATCTGCTGCACCCCTGTTGTCACAGAGGTGTTGGCTGCACATGGAGAACGGGCATCAGGAGCTGATTGATGCTACAGCCATCATCAGTAGTTGCTTATTCTTGTGCCCATACAATGGCAAAGGAGAGATGCTCCTAGCTAGAACTGTTTGAGGATACTGGTGCTGCTTGGGTTACTTGGTGCTGAACCCATATTCCTGCTTCTCTCTTGAATTTGTTATAAAAAATTACTGACAGAGAGGGGTCTCTGACATGCTGCCCAGGACACCTAGAACTTCTCAAGAAAGATGGCTCAGAATCTGAGGAAACACTTCAGTATTCAAATAACTCATCACTGGATGGGCATCACTGGACATTTTACATTGTTTCATGTTGCAAGTGCTCTTTGCTTGTAAATTAGATTCTTTAGAGCCTTCTTTTGTTGGGCCCTTCTCAAGAGCTCCCTTTCAGCAGCAATTCTGCAAGAGGAAAGGATTGTAAGTGCCAGTTCCTTACTGTGAACTTGTGAGTGACCATAGAACCCTTTCAGTATCAGTCAGTGGAGAGAAAAGGAGATTGGGACCATCACCAAAGCTAGGGCTTTCTGAGAATTTCTGAAATAAGTATTTCTTTTTAATGAAGGTCCAATTACCAAGTTGTGTTTGTTACTGTAAACAAATGTAGGGAGTACTTGGGAGACCTTGAAAAATCCTGGGGTCATTGCTTTTGGAGGAACTTCTCTGTGCTAAAACACAGTTCTGAATAGCATTCTTCAGTGAGTACTTTTTTAGTTATTAGCAGACTGCAGATCCTGCTGACACAGTAAAAATTTGCTGCTCCTTTCTCTCTGGAGCTGTGCAAGACACTGTCTTGGATGTATGGTTTCATGTCTTACAGTTCTTTGATGGATTTAACTGAAAAACAGGTAAAATCCTTTACAGACTCTAGGAAGACACTTCAAAGATTCTTTTCTCTTAAAAATAAGGCTTATTTTAGATCTTTCAGTCTAAATCACTCCACCTTAGTTTTTTATGTTTTTGTTGTTGTTGTTGTCTCAGTTGAAATTGAAATCCAAATGGTGGTTACCAAGTAATACACACAATTCTCAGTGCATCTCAGTACCATTGACAAGCCTCAGATTTTCTCTCTCATTCCTTGTTAAGGACCATTCTCACCAGTGTTTATGTTGACAACACACAAGCCCTCTTGTGGAGTGAGTTTGTACTGGCTTCAAGACAGGAGGTCTTACCACAGCTACTTTCTAACACTGTGTGGTGAAGATAATAGAGATTCATCAAGTTTCCAGCATCTAAATCCTCTGTCAAGACAAGTTTAAATTCAAAAGGTGACTTTGGCTAAAATAATATCACCATTTCAGAAAGTTTCTTGCTCTGCCTACCAGAAACCATGCATTCTTTGTGAATGTGACTACAGTGATGGGAACCTTGGAATAACAGATTCAGTGCTGTCCTTAGACTGCTGTAGATCTTTTCCACTTGCTTGACCTCTTTGAGAACCACATTAAAGTAATTCTGACCCTTAGAGTTAAGGGAGACAAACAGAATTTAGTGTTAGCCAAGACCCATTCTCACAGGATTGTAAAACTGATAATTTCAGTGATCAGCAGCGAGCTTGACCCACAGTTTGAGCAGGCCCACAGTTTGAGCAGAGCAGCATGTATTTATTTTATTCATGTTTATTTGATGCCTCAAATCAAATATGCTATATAGAACCTGCAAATCTTAGTTTATTGTATACCTTCCAAAGTAGGTAGTATCTCACCCTTTTTGGGTCACTGCACTCTTAAATGTCAAGGGGCTTGTGTCTTTTTCTTATATTTGCATTAAGCCTTTCAGGGGCTAAGGATTGTTTATCTCTCCTGCTGACAGATCTGAATGTCACAGTCGCTGCTGCACAAAGCCTGTCAAGTAGGATAAGAACATGAATCAAATTATGATACAAATCTGCCACAGCTGAGTGACCTCACCCCCACTACCCTTCTTCACATTAATAAAAACACATTCTTCAAGAGTTCAAGGTATCTTTATTCAAGGATGCCTTAAAATCTGCAGCATGTTGACATGGCATTCTAGTCCCAACTGTACTATCACATCATTGCATTTCACCTAGAAAGGACACTGCATTTGGCAGAACAAGACTGAGATTGCTGTTTGTGTCAAGGGATTTCAAGGCACATCAAATATCTTTGATGTTGGGGACTCCAGTCTGGAGTTACAAAAAGTGTAAATGAAGACATGGTCTCTCACTTAAAGTTAGGAAAGGAGTTATCCAGCTCTAACTGGAGGTTTCTCAGATGTGTAGTACACTTACACATGTGCCTTCTACTTGCCTTTCTTCCTCTTTCACAGTTTAGCATGATTCCTTCTTAGCTGCAGGTTAAGAGACACAGGTCTGTGTGTGTGTTCTCACTTGCATGCCACATGGGCTGGTTTTGACTGTGTGGCTCTGTCACCCCAAGTTAGAACAGCCATTTAGCCTTTACATATTGAGAGCACTGTCTTTATTGTCAGGTTAATCTCTCTTCCAAATCAGAAACCCAGCATGATAAAGCATAGAGGAAATTCTTAAAATGTTCCCCAAATTCCACACGGCAGCTCTGCATATTTCAGATGAGGATGTCCATTGCCCTTCTCTGGACATGCTCCAGCCCCTCAATGTTTTACTTGTTGTGAGGGACCAAAAATTGGACACAGGACTGGAGGTGTGGCCTCACCAGTGCTGACTACAGGGTGACAGTCACTGCCCTGGTCCTGCTGGCCACGTATTGCTGATCCAGGCCAGGTGCCTTTGGCTTTCTTGGCCACCTGGGCACACCTGGCTCATGGTCAGCCACTGTCAACCAGAACCCCCAGGTATTTTTCTGTCTTTTCAGGCTTTTATGTTGTTCATAATGTTTTGTGGTGGAATATAAAAAAAAGAGTGGTCAGTGCTACTGCTGTGTCTTGGCACAAGGGCAAATTCCGAGACTCATATTCTGGAGTGGGACCAGCCTTACTGATGCAATGCTGTAAAAAACAAGCTGTAAGATACCACCACATGTAGCCATGCAGCACTTTCTCTGGATTGGGATGGTTATTGCAGCTTTAAAATTGGATTTTCAATGGGCCACATAAGCCAAATGTCTCTCTCAGTACAGTGTATAAATTCAATGTGTAAGACATGTCAAGATTAAAAAAAAATAAAAGTCTGGTATTCTGGAAAATTCTTATTAGAACAACGAGATGTAAAATCTCTCTCTCTTTTTTTCTCTCTCTTTTTTTTTTTTTTTTTTTACAATCTGTAGCACTATGCAATAATACATTAAATACTTATGTTTTGGCACAAACTTGAGAGGGAATTTATTGGAGAACACAGGGTTTAAAAATATGCTTAGGTTGTAGCTTGGCCAAGAATATGCTATCGAATTTTGCGTTCTTTCTTTTTATAAATATAACTCTAATTTCTAACAAATATTCACATTTCAGAGCTGAAGAAAGACCAGTTAAGAAAAGAAAAATGCAAAACTGCAGTTTCCAAAAGAAGAAGCTAAAATTAATGGAAGCCATGTTGGAAGAACAAAAGAAGTTGAGTAGAGCTATGGAAGAAACCTGTAGAGAAGTGCGCAGGATCCTGGATCAGCAGAACATCATTCAAGTTCAAAGCTTACAGTTACAGGAGAGAATGATGAATCTACTGGAGAAAATGATCTCCAAGTCTAATGTGTAGTTTCCTTTGTGAATGCCTCTGAGATTACTATTGCTATTATAGATAACCATTTATTACACACCATATGTGTGTCTGTTGCCCTATTCCCAGGTTTTCCATGGAAATTAAAACCCTAGTGTAATCCTAGTTCAGCAAAGAAAACATAATGCAGGGTGAGAGCTATCCAGTATGATAAAATTAGTGCAATATATGCCTAAATTGAATTATTTTTATACAGAAAGGTTAAGGGATAAATAGCTCTGGGAACTGAAGTACTATTTATGCCTAAGTCAGGTATTGTTTTGCAAGCAGTGGTGCTGTATATTGCTTCACATCAAGGACTGCAGCTTAATCTGTTTTAGGAGAATGAAATAGTGCATTTCTAAACATGGTTATTGCACTTTGACTTTGCTGATGATTAAACCCTGTTTTGAAACATATGCCTGATTGTATAAGTGACCTATGGTTCTTGTGAAGAGCTAGTTGGGACCATGAGCTACATAATTTTAAACTCTATGCCTGATATGAATAGTACTCTAAAGTATGAGGGTAAAAATAGTCTATTCAAATACATTTTTTGATATAAAAACAAAAGCCCCAAACCACCTTCCTATATACTGAATATTAAAATGTATAGAAGATACTTGAAGTTGCTTTTGATATTAAACGTTTAAATTTTTTTCATTATTAACTGGAATCTGTTGACTTAACAAACAACCAGCAATGAAAACTTTCATTTATTCTCTATCACAAAAGAAAAGTATTGTACTGTGTGTATATACATATATATAATGTCTATCAAATGAAATAAAGAAAAAGAAGAAACTTACTGCTTACTGCTGGGCAGAAATAATGCTTTGGGACAGCAAGGGGTACTGGGAATGATAAGCGCAGTGAGAGGGTCACAGTCACCGATGGCAGGGTGAGGATCCGCGGTGCTGATGCCCAGGCGGACAGGGATGCTCCACACGAGGGAGCCGCAGGCACGGAGGATTGGACCCAGGGAGCTGAGGCGCAGCGCCAGCTCGAGATGGCTCCTCCATGAAACATTTAAATGATCTTTCACTTAAATTCGAAAATTGGCCGCCAGAATTTCCTATATGCCTTTTTCTTTTGTGTTCTCCTTAAAAAAACACCATATTTCTGCCTGTTTTACTGTACAGGCAAGAGCAAAGGTTGGATTCCAATATAGAAACTGAAGAATTAGTACAAGGAACTCAGGCCATTTTCCATTCTCACTATTGAATAATGTCCCCTCTTAAAACACTGTCTTTGAAGGTATTTGCATTCTCCTATATAATTTAATATGTTGTTGCCTAAAGGTGAGCTAAAATATTTTAAATCCCTGACACAACAAATTAATCTCTAATTATGCTTGCTGAACAGGATGAAGGTTATACTCACCAAGCAAATTAATAATATGTGGAAATATTTCTCAGAAGGTCCTCCAGGTATGAAGATTAAAAGTTATTAAATATCTAAATGTGGCCCATTCCTACTGATTTTAATTAATGATAACAGGATAAAGCAAATGTAGTAGAAGGCTGAACTTGGAGAAAATGGTAGCTGCTGAAATATAAACAAAGTAACTGTCCCTCACCGCATCTTTACTACAGTGATTGCAAGATTGGAAAAATGCCAAGTTTCTTTTCTGATTCTGCAAAGATAGTTTTCACATTTCAGATGTAGATCTGTCACGCATTCAGGTAGGCTACGTATTCAGTGCCTCCTGACACTTTAACTTGTTTACAGCAAGATATAAAGAAATTCTCCCCTGACTCCACAGGAATTAATAGTATTTAATCTTACTATCTACTTGAATCATATAGCAATTAAATCCAATTAATGAGCAGTAACAATGGCAGCGCAGCTGAACCTTGTACTGTAGAGTAGGTAGCCCCCCTCCTTCCCTGTTATTACAGCTCCAGATCTGTAGGAACACAAGAATGGAGAAAATCTTATTCCTTGCCTGCTACCACGAGGAACCATGTCATATAATCCCTTTTGTAAATGTATGAACCTGTATCTTAAAATAAGTTAGGGGTTTTGTCCCCAGAATTATATGAAGACCTGCATTACAGACAGGTAAATGCAGTTTATAAAATTGCTTCTAGGATTTTTCTTGATTAATTTATACCAATTTTCTTCTTGTATCAACTCTGATTATATTGCTTTATATAGCATTTACTCTTGAGAGCTAGAGGTCATGCCCCATGCAACCCTTCTTCTGATGGATAATGCCCTTTTATAAGGTAGGATTTTGATGACTGTTTTGCTAATTTTGCTCTTTTGAGTTCATCTATTTTAAAGGTGAGTGATCAGAATGACACACAGCATTCCAGATGAGACTCCAAACATTGTCTTACATAACTGCTTTAAAGGAAATGGTGTTTTCTGGTGGTTCTGAGATTTTTTTCTATATAAAACATCACTTTTAGTAGTTACATGTAGAAGTTAAAGTTTTAAATCCTCACCTCTTTAACAAAAGACTTTATTCCCATCCATGCAGATTACCCATGTTCTAGCCCTGTTTTTGCCTAGAGTGAACACAGCAAAGCTTTAGACAAATATTACAAGTTTTATGTATGACAACTTTTCTAATGCTTTTTTGACAAGCTGAAAATTCCCCACCTACCCATAGTCTCCTTTTGCTGCTGTTTCTTTTGTTTCTGTAGAGACTGAAGGTTTACTTGAAAAAACAGGTTGAGTGTTTTTTGAGGGGATTTTTTTTAAGGTAGTCACAGTCTTTTCATCTGCATGGGACAGTTAGCTGCAGGTACAGATATTTGAATGTTTGTGATATCCAGACAAAATGTAACTTGAAAGACCTGCCTATAATTAAAATTCTTGGTAGAATTCCTGGTTTTGTAAAACAGACACAGACACTGCTGCTGTCTCTGTATGAGTAGGGAGCTGAGTATAATAAGTATTCAAGGGGAGCACATGAGGATTTACCCAAGTTTATAATTTTAACTATGACATTAAAGGAACTCCCTCATGGCTTCCACAAGTGTGATCAACAAAGAAACTGTAGCATAGGAAAACAAATTTCTTATTTTCAGGGCAGTAACGGGGTCAACTCAGTTTGATATCACTTTCGCCAAATGAAGTGCTTGTATTACGTGTACACACACAGATGGTCCAAATGGAAAACAATTAAATAGGGGAGGAAATACACTGCCTGGAGGCAGGTGACTTTGTAAGTGATGTGACAATAAAGGAAAAGGAACCTGAGGAGGCAGATGAGAAAATGAGACGCTGAGAAACATGGAGACAATTGAGAAGCAGATTTTGATGAAAGTTGGGAAAGAATATGTTGGACAAAAGGGCAATGTAAATGCCTCCAAAAAAATCCCAGTAATGACAGGGATGAGGGAACACAACACTTTAGGAAGTGAAAATTAAAGAAAAAACATAAAGCTGAAGGAGAAAACTTTGAGTATGAAAAGTAATGCTAGTGAAATTCTGTATATTTTGAATAGAGAGCCCCTACAGGTAACTTAAACAAGTTACAAACAGTGTAGAGCAAGGAGTGACAGCTCTTCCCACCAGAGGAAAATAAGGCTTTGAACAAACATTTGGAATCAAGGCTATTTTTCACAGAGGAGTGAGGTTAAGTAATTTGTAGGAGGATCCTGTAACAATAATTTCTCATGCTGGTATTAAAAATTTGCTGGGTAAAAATGTTAGTAAATTTTTTAAAATTTATTTTTACTCCTTGACTTCAAACTGGAGAAACATTTTAAACCTTCAGTTTATTTCAGGCCCTGCCAAGTTTAACAGTTATCCACCAGACCAGGAGATAAATTTATGGATGGGGTATGTCTTTTATCATATTCTCCATAAAATGCTCTCTCTTTCAAAGAAAAAAGACCCAGATGTATACAGGATTTTTTTTTCCCCACAGACTTAGCCTGCCCAAATTGGTGTAGGCAAATTGTTTATAACTGTAGACTTACCCCAAGCTGACAGCCTGGTTCTGTGAACAGTCTCCTGTTCTAAAGTCAATGGGACTACACAAATGAATAAATATATTGAAATCTTTATGTATATGTTTGCAAGATCAGTTCCTATGCTGATAATGTAATGTGAAAGACAAATTTAAAAAAGAAATTTAGGAACATTTGGTGGTGTTATGTCAGCAAGTAAATACTAACCATCTGGTCTCTAGATTGCTAATCTATTTCCCCTGATTTTATGGTAGCATGCTTCCTGTGTCTGCAAGCTTGAGACTACATCATTAAACTTTTGTGTTGATCTTTTTTAGTGTTTTAACAGAAACACTTGAAATACTTTGCCATTTTGGGTGCTAATTTTTCTTCCTATGCAGATTTTTCCTGGCTGGAAATTTTTCATTCTGTTACAGCTTATTTTAAGGTATTTATTGGACCACATTTCTAATAAGGATGAATAATTTCAGGTATGTTCTTTAAAAAGCAGACCAGTCATCCACAGTGAATGACATTCACTTATGCAGAGCTGACTAATTGCTTCCTGTAGATAGGCTGTAAGATCTGTTTGATCCTAGTATCACACAGTACCAGGTTGAAAGGAGCCTGGTCCAGCCTTTCTTGGCTTTTCTGCAGCAGGGGCACCCTGGTCACTGACACTGAGCTTGCTGTCTACCAGGACCCTCAGGTCCCTCTGGCTGACAAATCCTCACCTGTGCTGCACTCCTGAATTGTATTTCCCAGGTGCAAATTCTTGTCCTTGTGGAACTTCATAAAGTTCTTGGCGGCCCACTCTTCCAGCCTATCCAGGTCTTCCTGCAGGGTGGCTCTCCCTCCCAAAGTGTCCACTTTCCCCCTCAGCTTGGTATTATCAGCAAACTTCATCAGGATATACCTGATCCCATCCAGATCACTTATGAAGATATTAAACAGATGTGGGCCCAATATTGGTTCCTGAAGGACTCCACTTGTCACAGGCTGCCAGTTTGAAAAGGAGTTATTTCCCACCATCCTCTGGCTGTGTCTGGCTAGCCAGTTCCCCATCCACTGCATGGACCAGTTGTCTAGACCCTAATGCATCCACTAGTTTGGGAGGAGTCTCTGGGAAAATATACTCAAAGTTTTGGAGACAATGTTCATTGCTCACCCCACATCAACTGAGCAGGTCCTTGTGTTGTCAGGTGATCAGGTTTGTCAAGCATGACTTGCCTTTGGTGAATCCCTGCTGGCTTTTCCCGGTCATGTGCTTTATTTGACTTGTGAGAATCCCCAGGAGAATTTGTTCCCCAACTTTCCCAGGGAATGGAGTAAAACTGACAGGCCTGTAATTTCCTGGATCCCCCTTTAAGCCCTTCTTGTACATGGGCTGACATTAGCCTTCTTCCAGTCTTCTGGGATGTCCCCTGATATCAACAACTTCTCCAAGATTATGGACAGCATCCTTGCAATGACATCAAACAGCTCTGTTAAAACCCTTGGATGGGTAACATCAGGACCCATCAGTTTGTAGGGATCAGGCTCCTGTGACAACTCACAGACAAGCTCTTCTTTCACTGACAGTTGTTTCGGTGCTTTTGTCAGTGTATCTACAAACCTGGATTTTTAATTCTGGGACCTGTGTCCCAAGATGAAGACAGAGGTTAAGAATGTGTTGGGAATCTCTGCCTTTTCAACATTATGGGTGACCAGCTCACCTCTGCTGCTGAACAGTGGGCCAGTAGTTCCTTCTTTTTGTTGGTCGTGTACCTAAAGAACCCTTTCTCGTGTTTTTGACCTCTCTGGCCAATTTCAGTTGAGCTGAGCTTTTGCTTTTCACAGCGTCTGCTCACCCTGGCAATGCCCTTGTAGTTCTCCATGGGTTTTCCATCTCTGGTACGCTTCTCTTTCAGTGTTGAGCAGACCCAAAAGCTCACATTTAAGCCTAGGGAGTCTCTTATTCCACCTACTTTCCTTACCTTTAGAGAGCATGAACTGGTTTTGTGCTTCCAGGAGAGTGTCCTTGAAAAACTGACAGCACTCACAAGTTCCTTCATCTTCCATGGAAGCCTCCCAGGGAATCTGTCCCAGCTGGGCTTGGAGTAAGCTAAATATCTTGACTGCATGTTGTTACCTTAGGGGTAAGCTCTGGATTGCTATGTATTGCAAGAAAAAAAAAGAATTGGTACATATGATTTAAAGGTATAAAATTTCCAACAGACTGAAATGTTGAGAAGCACTTATCACAGCTTGAGGAGGGCTTGTTTCACTGAGGGGAAACTATAGGAATATCAATTTTCTATGAACTGCAAAGTAAACATATTTAGAAAATTAATTAAAATTACTTTAAAAAACTCTCCATGATTCTTGTTCTTCTCCCTAGAGGTTTAACTATAATTTATCTTTAATTCAATATAATCAGATCAAATGCAATCTCTTTTATGAATGCATAAAACCTTGCCCACATGAACGTATGTTAACTATAATGCCTATGCTTTCTTTAAACTTACATGAATAAGATTTTCTTTCTTTCCTTTTCATTTAACTTAACCTAGAACTTCACTAAATGAAATATATCAATGTTAAATCTTTAACAAAACTAGCTGTCCACACAGGGTTTAAATCTACAACTCATCAATTTAAGGATTTAAGCATATTTAGAGCTAGTTCACATTGGTTAACATTCAGTAAAAATGAGACTGAATTTCACTACAGTTGAAATGGCCTAATACAGATTATACCAGAAATTATGCACTTGTTTTGTGTCTCCTTGCTGCCCAGAGGTTCTTGTAATTTGGTTTGTGTATTCTCATGAGAATAATCCATTATTTTAGGAAGCTGGTTTAAAAAGGCATAGTGTACATTGAAAAACTTTATTCTTAAGCAGACTTTCCTCCTGTAAGACTGTCTGTATGTGTTCATTCATGCAGGGAACTCCATGAAACATCCCTCAGGCATCGTGGTTTGCTTGCAGAAGGGCACCAGCATCTCAGCTGACAGCCCTGTGCCGACACACCAGGAACCAGCTACAGCTGTGCCTCTGAATCTCTTAGCTGGAAACAGCAAATTCTTGTGATCTTGTCTTGCCCACTCCAAATGAAAGCCAAACACTTTTGATGTATAAGGTATGTAGGTTAAGTCCACTATTAAGATTACGATCTTATGAAAAAAAGCATAGGCTAGTTTTCTACTTCAGATGAAATTAGGATGTTATACTAGGCAATAACTTGGGGGATGCCAGTTATCAAAGAAAGAATGTGAAAATGCTTATGGAAGACAAGCCATAATCATCAGGACTTCAGCAGGAACTGCCTGGGTCACCTGGTTCATGCAAGTCACCACAGATGTTGTAGACTTCAGAAGGTGAAAAAGGAAATAGGCTGCCACAGCCTGAAATAAATAATCCATCAACATTCAACTTTTACCATGGAACTTAAATTTTAATAGGAGGCAAGACCTTAACCTAGTTCTGAGAGGAACTTAAGAAGCAATGGTGAAGGTACTCAGAAGAATTCCACACATGCTGTCAAGGCCAAAATGACTCTTAACAAATGAACTTTCATTTCAGAAGGTCATTTAGAATAACTGCAAGTTTATTCTTAGATGAAACCACAGTTTTGGTGGAGCACAAAAAAAAATTATCCTCTTTTAGGTAAGTGTATCTCAGTGCATTTTATATGAGTTTTAATTGCTGAAGTTATACTAATAATCATGATGATTTTTACCTGGAATGAGCAAGTATCTTCTAATTTCATTTAAAAGACATTCAGAATCTCATTATGAGGTGGGGGAAGATGAAGTCAGCCTGAGCTGAAGCAGATTTCAGAGGCAGGGCAGAATCCTGTCATTCTGTGTTATTAGGAATGGCTGCTGTTTGTACCAAAACCATCTTTGCCAAGGTGGACCTCAATGTCACTGCAGTCATGCCATGCCTTGCCAGCTGAACTTCAGGAGAAGACAGAGCCACAAGCAGAGCTGTGTCTCTGGCAGGTATCATAAAGACAGACTGAACTTGGTCCAAAAGGACTTTCTGTCCTCTCCAAAGTTTGGAGGTGAAAAGCTTGGATGAGGAAATAGAAAAATGCTTGGACTTTGCCACATACTGACTAGAGCAAGGTAAAATGATTCTTGAGTTAACTGCTGAGAGCAGAGGATCCCTTCTCCTCACTTTAATGCTGCATAGTTTGTCCTGGAGCCAGGGTCTTTTGTCAGAGGAATTATGTTAAATAGTTAAATAGACAGAAGTGTATAAATATTGTGTCCTTGAAGTAGACATTTTAGCAGATTTTTTAGTTCTATACCTTAGGGTTGTTCATCAGCACTGCAGGTTTAACATGACATCACCTTTAACAACATGTAGCTATACTTAAGGAAAGAAAAACTGACATCAGGGAGTACTACTTTGTGTTTTCAGTTTTTGACTACATCAAAATGTTTCATTTAAACTCTGTTAGTGAATTTGGAAAAATAAATACAGCACATTCTATTGTAGGGGAATTAATTTTCTTAGGATATGAAAAAATTATATTTATATTGTGGCACTTTCCAAAGGCACACTCAGGACCAAGGCCTGGCTGTGCCTGTTTTCACACACAAAAAATGATTCCAGACAGTTTACCATTTGAACCTTCATTTTTGCAAGTGGCACTGTTCTCATATTTAAATGCACAAAAGAACCTTTCCTCACAAAATCTATTTAACTATATTTTAATGTTCAATTAACTATCATAGTAGGTAAGGACACCATTACAAAGCCAAGTAGATGCACAAGGATCAATTCTTTTATTAAATAGAATTTGGGAGGATATGTCCTCTATTGGCCAGTCAAGATTCAACAGGATCAGTATCCATCCCTTTTTTTTTCTACTACTTCACAGCTCCTTGTAAGGGTTTCTGTACATCAGCATGCATGGATGGGAAACACCATCATCCAAACCAAAATGCATTTATACAAAATTTGGCCCTTTGAATGGGCTGGTTAACAGAAGAGCTTTTGGAATTTAAAGAATAAGTTCTTTAACAATGACTTTGCTCCCAACTGTGTATTAACTGGCCAACACAAGCTAACTACACTGTATATGACACACAGTCTTCCCTGCTGTTCAGAACAAAATCAAGCTGGGAAAGTTGGAATCATGTTTGTAAATTAAAAAAATCACTTGACACTGACAATCATGTACAATTTTATTATTTTAAACAGATTGAAAACATTAAATGATAAAAGTGATATTTATGTGAGGATTTTTCTGTATCCTGTAAAAACCTTTTTGGAACAACCAGCATTTTCTTTCCTTAAAGTAATTAAACAATGGTAATTAAAACTACAGGCTTCGTCAGATGCTGGACTATATTTATTTTCTGACTTCTCATCTGGTGTTTGTGACAGCAATAATCTCACTCTATTACAGGATGCATTGTAAAGCTCTCCAGATGAAGCCTGACAAGCTGTTTGGTGACAGCCACCCTTGGTGTGATTGAGATGTCTGTATGCCCAACATTAAGCTACTTAGCCTCATAAGCCAAAGCTTTTCCAGCCCCAAAGCCACAAATCCTTATCACTTTGTTTCACACTCTTTCTTCCTTTATTGTCTCCAACAGTGGTGAAAACAGTAAGTTACAGCTGAGACCTTGTGAGGATTTTTGAGGAGCCATTAATCACCTTGTTCCAGATTATAACATGAAGTCTTAATCACCATTTCCAAAAGCACTGAAGCAAAGCACTAAATTCAGTCTGGATGAGTTGGATTTTCTGACTGCAAGTAGGGCATGTGAGCACACCTGTGGGCATGTCAGTCCTCAGTTCTCACTTCTTCCATCCTGAATATGACTTAAATAGGAAATTCTGCTGTAGTACAAAATATCTTCTGTGAAGCCAGACTAATGACATGCTCCTGTGCTATTAGAAAGTGCAAGCAATTCTGTTGATTATCACAAATATAACAGGTTCAGTATATTTGGAAGGGGTAATCTGACACTGCCATGGAGTAATTGGTTTGTAGTTAGCAGCTGATGGCACTTTTTAGCATTCCTCCTCTTCGAAACAAAATAAACATAATTCATGTGTATTAACTCCATAAAGATGCAGTGGGAGACCTGCAGTTACCTCTGTGGGATACTTACAATTCCACTTGTCACTTCCATGAGATTTTCTTCACTTACAGATGTTTACAAGGTCCGACTGAAATACATTGATCAATTTTCCATTCAGCAGGCAAGGAGATTGTGCAAGTCCTAGATCTGTTGGGGTAACACAGCAAGAGAAGCAGTGGCAAAAGATATAAAGTCTTGACAACCCCTTGTAGCAGCTGGAAATAATTGGGCTGTTAAGGGATGGCGACCAAACCAACACCTTGGATTTGTGGAAGGCAGTTCTTTACCTGTGACATCTTCCTAGCCAAAAATATAAATTATAGCTTCTTTGGGCAAACTTAAATCACTGGAGTATTTTTTTTTAAATTACTGTACCTTGCCTGAAAGAATCAGCTGTGAGGTTTAAAATCAACCACTTTCTTCCTTGAGTTTTGAATTTTTAGCCTCCCTAAGGACTTAATAATTAATGAGACACAATACATCTCACGAAGTTCAGAAATCTGTTACACTGATCTGCCATGATGTCTTCTGTGAGGATGAGAAAAAGACATAATACTTATTTTATTCAGTTATCTTTTCTTTTCAGAAGCTTTTCCCATAAAACTGGATAAGAGAGATAGCAAAACTGGGATCTAAGTTGATCTGAAATGAATCAGATTGGTAGAAACCTCATTGGGATTGTTTGACAAAGAAAAAAACCAGCAGAATGAGAAGGTGAAGGCCAGAGTAGAGGAGCAGGATCCTCTGTTTTTCCAAAAAGCTTTTTCCTTTGCCCTGTGTTTTTGTTTTTCCTGAAGACTCTGGTATCCTGTAAGCACTTCAGCTCAGGATGGAATTATTAAGATTTTGTAGACTGCATAAGAATTAGACAAATGACTAAAGTTAAACCATTAAGCCATAGTATTACAATTTAGGTATTATCTTACAGAGATGACAGCAACGGTGAGTTGTGGGATAGGTATCCTGCTCTGGAGACCTTACCCCAGAAGAAGGTAAGAATTCTCCTTCAATTTGTGCCTGCTAAGTTCAGTGCCAGGTTTCCTGTGCATAGAGAAATAAAATTAAATATCCCACATGCAAAGGATTTCTGTAAGTACACGTTAACAATTACAGATTACATTCTTCTCCTAAGAACACAAAATCCTTTCAGGTTCTGTAGGAAAGCCAAAGAGATTTGGTTAATTCTTCCCTTTTTCTGACTCTTGTATTCCTTACGAATTTCTTAACTCATGTTAACTTTTTTCCCCCCTCTTCCTATCTCTCCTATTTAAAATAAGGGCGACCTTTTGAAGTGAAGAGGTGTCCCCGGAGTATTTTGGGCACTTGCTGCCCGTGCCCAGCTCCACCCTGGCAGCAGAACTCCCCCTGCACACACGCTTTGCCCTTGGTGTTAATTACCCGCAGTGCCTCCCTGCCGCCTCAGGCTGCCCGGGTGAAGGCAGCGCCCGCTGCTCCTCCCGCCCGCACCTTCACCTTGCGCGCTCTGTCTCGCTTCAGAGGCGCGGCACACCTGTCTGAGGCGGCTCCCAGCGCCTCCCTGTCCCACCTGCGCTCCCAGCCGCGGGCTGTCAGTCCCTCCCGGGCTCAGCTCTGTGTCCCGGACCCGCCGTGCCCGCGGTGCGAGGCCGAGCCCGGCTCCCGCTCCCGGCCCCGTTCGAACGGCCGCCGCCAGCCCGCGCCTGCGCACTGCCCGCCCCGCCGGAGCCCAGGGCGAGGCGAGGCGGCTGGGAGAGACCTGTGAACTACGCGCCCCGTCATGCCCCGCGCGGCTAGCTCCCCACGGCCGGAGCGAGCGGGCCGCTCGCAGAGCACGCCGGGAGCTGTAGTCCTCTGGCGCGGGGTATTGTCTCTCCCCTTTCTCTGTCCGGGAACCCGACCGCCACCCCGCCGGGCGAGCGCGGTGACTGACAGCGCCGGGCAGCCAGTCGTCGCAGCGCCGTGCGGCCGAGCCCGGCGCCGTCTCCCCGGTGACCGGGACAGCCGCTGCCTCGGCGGAGTAGCCGGAGTCCCGGGGGACAGAGGTGAGTGGGTCCGAGCGCGGGGCAGCGCCCACCGCAGCCCGCCCGTCTCTCCCATCCCCCTCACCGCCGAGCGCCCGCCCCGGGACCCCGGTGGGATGCGGCGGGAGGAGCGGGGACGGCAGATGGACGGCGGGAGGGGGGGACGAGGGGGGAGGGGAGCACGACGGCGGGGGCCGAGGGGAGGCAGAGGGCAGACGGGAGCCCCGGCCGCCCCTGTGCGCGCCCCTCGGGCTGCGGCGCTGCCCGCGACCCCCGCGGGACGGGACGGCGGGTCCGCCCGCGGGGGGGTCGCGGGTGCTCCGTGCCCTCCCGTTTTTTACCGCTTGATTTTTCAAATCGTCCCTGCGGGCTCAGGTGCCGCTTCTCCCCTCCCCGCAGCTCCACCCCCCGGGAAGCGCTGCCCCGGGAGCCGGGCAGTTAATGGGTAACCCCGCGGGCGCTGCTCCAGTCCCGGGCCCGCCGCCCCCCGCGGGATGGCCCCGCACCCGCTGAGGGCAGCGCCGGAGCCTCCCCGGGAGCGGGGCAGCGGCGGCGGGCCCGTGCGAGCGGGTGTGCGGAGCTGCTGCGAGCCCGGCGGGCCCCCCTGCCCCGCAGAGCGTCCCGAGCCCTCACGGCTGTCCCCGAGCCCCGCAGAGCGTCCCGAGCCCTCACGGCTGTCCCCGAGCCCGTCCCGCCCGGGTGTCGCTGCTGCCACCCCAAGTGCCGCCCCTCTGCACGGCGTCCCAGCAGTTCTGGAACGAATTTGGAAGAAAAGAACGGGGGGATAAATGCCTAACTGCGAACAAAACTTTTCCACCTTCTTAAGTACAGCAAATAAATTAGTCTGAATTGTAGGCGCATGACTGTCTGTACAATAGCTTTAGGAAACTGTGTCCTTGCTCACATGAGTCTTGTCAGACAAATCAGCAAATATCCTGTTTGTGTTCCTTACACTTTGTATGCTGTCTTCAGCAGAAGAAGAGTTTTTATTAACTTTTTAGCCTGCTGTTACTAACTACAGTCTGTATTTTTTGAATGATCACACTAAGTACACCTAAAAGAAACATAATGGTCTGTCTTGCCAATTGTGAAATGCAATTGTGAAATGAGATTTTTTTTATTAAAACATTGTCCTGCCCAAGTTCTCAAACAACTGCTAGCTGCCTTCTACAGGTTGTGCTGTTACATTTCTTGTGTAACTTGTCTATACACATGTACCACATTTGAATAGTTAGTGGAATTCAAATGTGACAGCTTCATTTGAGCTTTGTAGGGACTTGGCATCAGTTCTGCCTCAACAACTGGCACCCATGCTGAAGAGTCTTTTGCATTACTTCAAGACCTGTGTGAGAGATGAAGGAACAGTCTCTCTCCTCTGTGCACTTCCACTTTGCATACTTTATTCTCTTACAGTCTCACTACAGAAAAACAGAATAAAGCCAGACAATGAAGCCAGACAGTGTCTCTGCACATTAACATGGATCCTGTAGTGCTGAGCACCAGCTCATTTCCAGAGGCTTTTTGGGAGGTAGTGGTGGTCAGTCATGTACTCCTGATCTTCAGGGGCTCCCCCACTGCCCTCTGTGACTGCTCAGTTACAGTTTAACATGGGCTGCAGCAGGAGTGTGCCTCCTGTTTCTGTTCTCTTTGTTGCTATGGCATAATAAGAGCAGAAGCAGGAAACAAACCACCTCTCTCCCTTGGAAGTAAGCAAATACATGTTATTTTCTTTGGAGCATTTGAAAATGACTTGAAAAGCTAGCATGGATATGTAGCAGCATTCCATACAGAAATGCAGTGTTTGTGGGATACAGTACAATTCAACTGTAACTGGTATTTTTGGTGTTTTATACCCCACAAATAATTGATTCAAATGGTAGACCAGACTGTATACTGGCAGAAGTCTTGAATGTTTTGTTTAATTTTGCAGTTCTGTGTCAAAGCTGATACGTATAGACAAATTATGTTATTTCACATACTTGAACAACTCTTAATGTATACATATTAAGTATTTATGCCTGAAATGTTCTGTGAAATATTTTGTAGTTATAAGGCTACAAAGCTTTATATCAGTGCAAGTGAATTGGTGTTTTTGTTTCACTGTATATGTTATATGTTTTATAATTTATTACAGGAAAGGAATATTCAGACATGATTGCTTTGGAACTGTGAAAGTTTGTTCCACTTCTGTCCCTTATCTCTTCAGCTCCACGTTTCAAGTCTGCAAAGAAATTAGGAGAAAAGTTAGCAATTAGAGAAATTGATAATTTAGTTTTGAACTAGTCTGTTAACAGTTTGACAATCAACTAATCTCTGCTTAGGGGAAACACTAATTTCATAATTTTTCTATTTGCCTGTCATGCCATTATTGCAGTAAAACACGGATGCTGAGAGTTCTTGCAGAAGAGTTATATTGGTCCTTTGTCTTGAAGTTTCCTAGATACATTTAATGAGCTGGTTGCCCTGGGTGTAATTAGCATAAAGATTGCACAGTAATATTCAGGTACTGAGGGAGGGAAGAGGTATCTAGTGAAGTAATACAGTTTTTCTTTGGTTGTTTTTTTTTTTTTTTTGTTTTGGGTTTTTTAGAGTATAGACACAGCAATAGCAAAAACCCTTTAATGTTGAATTAGTTCCTAACTTTACACCTACAAAATTTCACAAATATATTAATAGCTGAAAGTCTTCATACCTCTGGAACATCATTATTAGAGGAAAGTAACATGTTAGCAGCCTCCTGTTTTGTTTTTATAATTGTCAGGTTTTGGAATGACATTTCATTATCAGTGGCTATCATCTACAATAAATGCTTGATGTGTAAGGGTCATAGGTTAGGAAGGAAAGTGGGTAAATTGACTTGTGAAGAGAGTTAAAAGGAAAACCTCTCTTAGCAAATGCAGAACTGTGATGTAAGACAGCATTGGGGTTTCCTCTTCCCAAGAGCAGCCTAACTACATTTTCATTGTGTGTTTTTTATAGTGGCATTTAGGATATTTTTTATAGATTACAGAGATAGCTGTAAAAAACCTGTTTTTCTTATCAGCCACTTCAACATTACAATACGGAATCTTAAGTTTTTTAGTAGCAACTGCTTTTTATTATATTTTAAAAAGGAGATTGTTTATACTCTCATACTCTCTTGTTTCCTTTCTCTTGCAAGCTAGTAGCACAGTTTTAGGTGTTTGATACTATTGGGCTTTATGGTAAAGTAACCAGGTTAACAGCACAGATTCAGAGGGTACCCAGGGGTCACATTAGGCTATTCTCCAGACAGCTGAAAACAGAAATATTCACTAGAAGGCAAATTACAACATGAATATATTCATGCTTCTAGATAGAAGGTTTTTATTTACTGTTGGGCATTTGTTAGTTCTATTTTTTTTTTTTTTGGGAACTATATGTTGAAATATTTAATGATTATTCTCAAAAAGTACTAGACCTAATTAGAGGTAGCTGAATGCACAGTGACCTCTTGATTCCCAAGTTTAGCCCCATTAGAAAAGGGTCAAACAACATGTAAGATATGAGGCAGGATGCCAGTTGATGGGGCTTTCTTATGGCAATGTAAGAGTTAAGTTTGGTTAAATGTTTGCAAAGCACTCCTTATGTTATGATTTCTGTTTAAAGGTTAAGTGTGAGGTTTTATTACTTCTTAAAGCCAAGGTGTAGGTGTTTTTTTTTGTCTCAAATTATAGGAAAAGTATCATTAATGAAGCTGGATAATTGCTACATTAAAACAATTTGCAAAAATCATTCTACACTGAATACTCACAGCTGCACCGTGGAGACATAAAAACCTGATGTCCCTTTGTTAAAAAAAACCCCAAAAAACTAAACCCCCAAAGTAAGGCCAACTGGATTTCTTCTGGTATCTTGAAATCTGTCCTGTTTTGGGTTTAGAAGGATCCTGTGGGAATTACATCCTTCAGTTGAGTATCTAGCAGAATATTTGAGAAACAGCAGTGGTTTCTTAAATTTGGTAATCAAGGAGCTCATATGTAGATAAGTAATTAAGGCTATCATTCTAAATTGTATTTTAGTTTTGGTTTGGTTTTTAATTGGTAAAACTTATGAAGTAATTGCCTTGTTTGTTCTAACCCAGGCAGAAATACTGTGAAAGTAGCGTGCCGTGGAATTAATCACATTCTGAGTGTGGGTTTTTTATTGTTTCTGGAGCTGAGAGCAATGTCAGCAGGATTTCTTGGTCATTTTTTGTCCATGCAAGTAGTGAGTGGGACACCACTAATTTAGCACTTTAGATATGATAAAGAAATGTGTTGTCTCTGTCTGTATATATATTTATATCTTTATGTGAATGTATTTATCTAAAATGTTGCCTGCATTTTGCCCACATATGCAAGATACTTGCTTTCAAGTACCTGTACACTTTAAATATGTTACAATGTGTCTGAGTGAAGAATAGGCCTGTGGACCAACTCAGAGTAATTATTGTCAGATTAGTTCTCACTTGCTCAGATGGTGTTTATTGCAATGTTATACAGCTGTAGTCCCATGGGTTTTTCTGTCAGTCATTCTCCAGACCTATGGAAGTGAGGGTTCATGTAGTGCAACAAGGGGGGAGTTTCAAAAGTTGAACAAGTTGTCATTTCTTTTATTTGTATTAGTCATTTTCATGCATTTTAACCTGCTTAGTGGGGAAAACCTCTCTAAAGCAATGGAATTTGCCCAAGTGTATTTAGAAAAAGACATCCAGACTTCAGTGCTGACACCAAAATGTAGTGAAATATTCTACTTCTTGCTGTTCATACAAAGCTGCTATATGTTAATTGTAAAGTCATGTCTAGATTAATGCTGGCAGCATGTGTCTTTTTAACTTTTTTTTTTTTTTCCTTTTTTTTCCCCTTTTTTTGAATGTTTAAGCTAAACTAAAACACATGGATGTTGGAATGATGGTCTGAAATGCATTTTTACAGTGTTTGCTATCTGACAAATTGTTTTGAGTGGATTAATTGATGGGTGTAACAGTAAATCTGATCTTGGATCCCTTTGGTCTGATACATGAGTGAATGCCCACTTGTCTTTGCATATGTAAGATAAATGTATGTAAGGAAGTTGAAGTCTGAGATACTTATTTTAAGCTGCCTTTAGAGTCTGTGGAGAGATACAGGCTACTCTAGGGGTAATTAATCTCTTTTACATTTTACATGTGGTACCTGTTTCTGTACGCTGTGTAAAGGGGGTGAGGTGTAGCTGAGTAGATGAACATGAGCTCTCATTTTTGTTTTGGGAAAGGATGTATGAGCTTAAATAAGGATTTTCTCTATGCTGTAAAATGTAGTGGTGGTATAATAGTGCAGTAGGCCAGCAGGTAACTGAATAGTAGGCGATGTGGGGGTATTGGGGAAGACATAACATGCTTAGTTTAAAAAACACTGACTGAACATCAAAAAAACTTGGATCTTGTTCTTTGCCATTCTGTCATGTTGTCATCTTGGACAGCCACTTTATTTACATTTGCAACTCCTTTCTTATCACTAAAATTAACACTGTGGTACCTGTTCTTTTCAAACTGTTCTGAGTGTTTAGTTAAATCTCTGGCAATAGTTTTTTTGTAGAATTCACTAATGATTTTTTCTCAACAGTAAAAGGAATACTTGGTGCTAAAAAACCTGAAATATGATAAGAATTAAAATGTCCTTTCTTTTTTTCTTTCTTTAGATCTTCATCAGACGGAGTGATACTCTTGAAACATGAGAAAAAACTGGACTAAATAAAAGTTTTCCTATTTTAGGAAAAAAAAAATCCAAAATGTACAGACCAGGAGAAACGGTCAAACGTCGGCTCAACATGCACGCTCCTCCCCGGATAAGAAGCGTGGAAGTTGCTCGAGGAAGAGCAGGTTATGGCTTTACCCTTTCTGGACAAGCTCCTTGTGTTCTTAGCTGTGTGATGAAAGGAAGCCCTGCAGATTATGTTGGACTTAAAGCAGGAGATCAGATATTTGCAGTGAATGAAATCAATGTGAAAAAAGCCTCACATGAAGATGTAGTGAAACTTATAGGGAAATGTTCTGGAGTTCTGCACATGGTCATTGCTGAAGGGATTAGTCATATGGATTCATGTTCAAGTGATGAAGAAGTTGGTTTTTATGATGGTAAGGGGTGGCTGAAACCCAAACCTGACTCTAAAGCTCTGGGTATAAACAGAGCAGAGAAAGTTGTCGAAGAAATGCAGTCTGGTGGCATTTTCAACATGATCTTTGAGAATCCTGCTCTTTGTGCCGGTAACTCGGATAATTCTGCATCAAAACAAAGATCATTTTCAGTTTCTGCTGCTATGAAATTTGAAACTGGCAATGAAAGTGCAAGCAATCCAAACCTACTGTCAAAGGAAGAAATAGCCAAAGTTCTGAATGATGATTCAGTTTTTAGAGTTGGACTGGAGAGTGCGGAAGACTTTGGGTTAGATGCAAGTATTTTGAATGTTGCCATGATTGTAGGTTACTTAGGCTCCATCGAACTTCCTTCAACAACTGCAAATTTGGAAACAGAGAGTTTGCAGGCCATTCGTGGGTGCATGAGACGCCTGCGGGCAGAGCAAAAAATCCATTCCCTGGTGATGATGAAGATAATGCATGACTGTATTCAGCTCTGCAGTGACAAATCAGGTGTTGTGGCAGAATATCCTGCAGAGAAACTGGCATTCAGTGCTGTTTGCCCAGATGATAGAAGATTTTTTGGACTAGTTACAATGCAGACAAATGATGATGCAAGCTTGGCTCATGAAGATGAAGGGGTCCTGAGGACATCTTGCCATGTTTTTATGGTGGATCCTGAATTATTTCATCATAAAATTCACCAGGGTATAGCAAGACGTTTTGGACTGGAATGTACAGCGGATCCAGATACAAATGGCTGTCTGGAGTTTCCAACATCATCTCTACCTGTCCTGCAGTTTATTTCTGTCCTGTATAGGGATATGGGGGAGCTGATAGAGGGAATGCGTGCGAGGGCTTTCCTCGATGGCGATGCAGATGCCCATCAGAATAATAGTACGAGCAGTAACAGTGATAGCGGGATTGGAAATTTCAACCAAGAAGAAAAGAATAATAGAGTTCTGGTGGTTGATTTAGGGACCAATCCAAGTAAACACATTCCTAGCAGCGTATGGGAAAATCCAGTAGGAAGGGGACAAAATCAGCCTGCTTCCCACTGGAATGGCTTCTGTCACGAGCAGGAGGGGAACATCCCTTTAGAAGTAATTCAGAATGAGAAGTCCCAAAATGTAAGCAAACACTTGAGCCCTTCTGCTCGTATTGAAGTTCCATTGGTTTCCTCCCGAAATTCAGTACCCCCATCCAAGAAAAACGCTGCAGGCCTGGGCAATCAGAGGTGGCTGCCTGTGCACGTTTTACAGGAATGGCAGCATGGGAATGCCAGCGACCAGGAGTCGTACACCGACTCCACAGATGGCTGGTCCAGTGTGAACTGTGGGACCCTTCCCCCTCCAATGAGTAAGATTCCAGCTGACAGATACAGAGTCGAGGGCAGCTTCGGTCAGCCACAGCTAAAATCTCACAAAAGTGAATGGTCCAAGAAGATGTTCTGCATTCAGAACAAATTTGGCCCTCCGCACAGTATCAGGAAATCTAAAGAAGATAAAAAGGTAAGAACATGCTGGTGTTGGTTCTTAACTGTATCAAAAACCCCTACACCCAAACCCATCTGCCTATGGTACTTTTACACAGTAATATTTGCATGTTAAAATTTAAAGGTGTATTATATAATTTACAAAATTTCAGATTAAAAAAATAAACATTCTGCTCTCGGCTGCAGAGGCGTTTCATATTCCTCTTTAACTGAGTGCAGCTGGAATTATACTTCTGCTGGAAGTGTTGTCTGTTAGGGCTTTCTCACTTTTCTTCTTGTCTCTCCATTGTTTCCAAATGTTTCAGTGGCACTGAAATGAAAAGGAGCCTTGACATTTTAGCAACTTCAATTTCTTCTGACCTTCAGCTGGAAAAGAATGGAAACAGTCTGCATCTTTAGTCTGGTTCCTTTTTGTAGAAGGCTGGCTTGCAAATGTTGTTATTTTGGTGCCATCTATTTTTATAGAGACGTAGTCCAATAATCAGTCAAAAACCTGGATTATACACTTTTAACCGAATAAGACTGTTTTATTACAAACTTCACTCCAGCAAACCTCTCAATACAAGTAACATTAAAAACTGACATAAAAAACTTGTAGTGGTAGGTCACAAATCTAACATTCTGCCAGCAAGACTGTAATTCAAATTTTATTCCAAATTACCGTTTCTTCTTGTTTTGTCTACTATTAGACAAAACAAGGAGACTTAAAAAACAAAAGAAGGTGTGGGAAGAGTATTCAGGATGATTACATACCCTTTGTGACACACACATTTTGCTGTTAAGGGAACTAATCTCAGGGGAGTCTGTTGTTGATAACTGGAATTCTGGTAAAGTGGAGGCCATTGTTCTCATACTGAAAGGATCAGTAGCAGTTCCGTATCTGAAATGTTTGCTGACTCCAGGGAAAGACAGAATCTTATACTGCAAATTAGCCTTCAGGAAGCTTTGTCATTCCAGGCTGATATTAGTGTTCACCTTAACAATACACCAGTGTATAACTATTATATATACTAGGTTGTTTGCTTTCATTTTCAGCACAAGAAGTATATAAAACTCTGAATGTGAAAGTTTATCTATTGCTTGTATTATTGTTTCAGATGTCCATCTTGCTGTCCAAATCTGTTTTGAAAAAAAAGTGTTTTTTTCTCACCTGATTAAAAATATACAGCCACTGATCAAATGGATGACAGCAGAGGTTCATTAGTTGTTTCATACTGTTAGAAACAAAACCTTTCTGGGGATTAGGCTGCAGAACTTCAGAACATTTTGGGTTTGGTATGGAAAGAGAAAATATTTTTTAGTGCTTTTCCTGCACTGGTAAGCAAGCAACTTTTGTGTACGTCCTATTTGATGCTTTTTGTGCTGAAAATAAAAAGAAATAAACTAGTATGTGTAATAATTATACACTAGTGTATTGTTAAGGTAAACACTGCTACAATGTTTTCCAGAGCCACAATAAAATTAAATTTCAAGTGTTCTTAAATACAAGGTGATTCACGCTTTCAAAAGCCAAACAAAAACACTAAATTTGTAAACATTGGCCACCCAAACCACTTAAGACTCAATTCTGTATGCTGCCCTGAAGTTTTTGCTGATGGATCAAGGAAAAGGCCCCTTTCTGTGCAGCACCTGGTGCAGGTGCATGGTGGATGTTGGTTGCAAGCACTGCATTGGATACTGCTGAAATTCCTTCAGGGTCTCTGTAATAAGTTTGTGTCTGCAGTGTTGTCCATGACTGTAATATGGATATTCTTCAGAAACACTTACTTCATGGAAGTCAAGATTATACTAATTAAAATCTCATGGAAAATTTTACACTTTGAGATGAAAGATGCTCTACAGTTGGCTAAAGTATATTTCACCTACTGTAACACTCAGATCATCATAAACCAACACTAAGAATGTCAATCCTCCCTTTTAAGTCTATCTGATAATAAAATAGGCATTCTGTTCTTTGATTAATGACAAATTTGTTTGCAAGACACATTTAAAGTGTTCCTACATGGTTTTAGCATTTAATATCTTCATTAAGGCTACAGATCCTCTTTTGCATTTTAATTTCATTTTTCAGTGTTATTGAAGGCTGTTGAAACTGATGAGAAAAGCTCATGAAGATTATTTGGAGTAATTCACAGAGATGAAGTTGTACAATGTTCTCATCTTAAATCTTTCATGTAAATAATCAGAGGATCTCATTACTGATGATCATACCTCTGTACTTCAGGTGCTGCAGAAATAGGGAAGATCTGTATTTGCATCTTAGAGCCCTAGTTCATTTTCATAAGAGAGAAATTCTGGCTTTCTTGTTACTTTGTGTGAAGGGACGAGATAAAACTGCCCATTCCAAACATTATTCAGGTGGGTTAGCTCCTGTGTTCTAGAAAATCACATGTTCTCAGCTGCCTGTGACCTTTTCAAGTGGTGAGGACTTATTTTACACAGCTTGCTCAGACTCATTCCAGTCAAGAATAAAGTGCATAAAGTGGCCACGTAAGATTACATTCATATTTTTACAGCCTGGTGGCTGAGTCTAAGTCTTCATTTGGCAGAACAGCACTTTAATTGCTTTTGTCTTTTACATCAATACCAAAGGTAAAACATCCTAAGAGTGGGAATGTAGAAGCCACTATAGGGAGAAAAGGTTACCAAAGCTGGAGATTCTTGTGATGGACTCTGTGCTTCCATATGAAACACTGTCTTCCTTGGGATTCTCATCACACATGAGCTCCTGGGTGCAATTCTGCTCTAGCAGGGCTGCTGTGCAGATAAACAGTGATGATCACAGTGTGTAATTCCAAAAAATATGCTGTACTGTACAATGCTAGTGGGGGGTAAGATGGGTATAAACTGCTTCCAGATTTTATAGCTGCACTTACAAAAAACATTTGTGAGTTGTACAGCACACAAGAGCAGATGTGAGAAAGTGTAAGTGAACATATCTATTTAAAATTGCACTTTCAGAACTGAGCCTGGCAAGTGCTTGTGAGTAGGAATAGATATGGCATTTCAGACCTCAGGTTACAAGCAAGTAGACACATTCTTTGAGCTTTGTTCTCCCTTTAGGGATGATGTTTTCAGCTCACAGACTAGAATTGTGATTAATTTTGTGATAATTGGCAAACCCACTTGTAAAACATTAATTTTCTTTATGCTGCTATAAGGCATTTTAAAATTCAGTATAAATGTTAATCATAAATAATAGGTAAAAATGCCTAATTTTGTTGTTAGTGGATACCATGAGGTTTCTTTTTTTCTTTAAAATGTTGTAATTATGAATTATCCCCAAATTACTGAACACATGCTTTCACAATTGCTGTATATTTAGGTTTTATTTTTTTTTCTAAAACCTTTTGAAAATGTTTCTGTGCATGGCAAGAGGAAAACTAAATCAGGGAGATTTTGGTTCTAGTCCACCTCTTTTGACTGAGACCTACCAGAAGTTATCTCTGGCCCTGTGCACCTCTCATATTGTTCCCTGTACTGAACTTCACATTTCTAGTGTTCCTTGAAAGGGTCTCGTGAACAGATTTCTATTGAAGAAATGAGACAATCAAGATTCTAATGAGAATTTTTTGGTGGCATCCATGTCTTCTGTAGGTCTTAGATGAAAACAAGCAGGGAGAGGTCTGATGATGTTGCTGAAAAGGCAAATCATGGAAGGCAAGGCGCATTTCAGTCTGAGAACAGCTAAGGAAGATTTCTGATGACAAGAAGCTTCTAAATTGCTCTAAGATTGATGCTGGGTAGGGGTGTGTGCTCTCGTGAGATCTGTGAGACCAACATGGGGAGCCTGGTTGTAGTTTTGGTAGGAATGGAATAATTCCTGCCTTTTTGTTTGTAATTCCAGTTGCACTGTCCTGCCTTTGCTGTTGCATTGCTCTTTTCACCTTCTTTAGCATCCCACTAAATTCCGGTCACTTACCTACTTGATCCTGTGCGTGGTTTTTGGGTGACACAAATGAAAAGCACCATAAACAATGTGAAAACATCAGGGGATGTTAGAATTGGCAGGGGAATTGAGAAATTGCTGAACAGGGAAGCATTCCTTTCCCTCTAGACTAAATTAGTATAAATACGTTTGATTTTGTTCAACCCTCACTTTCTGTTTCCAGGCTAGTGCCTGGCCAAAAATATGTCTACCCATTACTGTTTTAAATTAAGTTTTACTGGGAAAATACTCCCTTTTCCACTGGAAAGCTTCATAACAGTCAGTTTAGTATTTGAGTTCTCTCTCCATAAGGACAGAATCCTAGGCATTGACATCTCACCATTCTCTTTTTTACAAAAAGAAAGTCTGTTTTAATAGTGTGACAGTGAGTATAACATTGAGGATCAAAAGGGGTTTTACAACCTGAGCCTGATAACTAGCATTAGGGTCCTAGGTTTATTTCAAGTAAATATGACAAATCTATTGAAATGTAATTAAAAAGCTTTTTAAAGTTTTGGGTATTGGCTTTTAGAAATCCTTTACTTTTACAGAAATTTAGAAATCCTTTACTATTTCACACTTGTTATACTTCTGTCTTGATCACATTATTTGTACTGATGAAAAGTGTTAATTTGTAGTTGGATCCTATTTGTAGATCTTAGAACAAGACAAAATAGAAAATCTTATTTCATGAGACTCACTGGACAATAGTATTGCAAATGTGTATTTTTTAACAATAAAATATATCAACTGCTTGGTAACATTCATAATTTCAGCTCTTGAAAATACTGTAAAAATGTAAAAAAGAAGATAGGCAAGCTGCACTATGGGGTTCACTAAGGCATCTTTCCTTGCTAATCTAGTTCATGGGCAGCTGTTATTATTCCTTGGTTTTGTTCAGAAGTTTAACTACTTCAGAGTTGTCATTGTTTCCAAAGCAAGTGTTACTGAAAAATATATGCTGTCCAAGTTAAAAATGATTTTTTTTTTCCTGGTGAAAATCTGTAATTTGCTTCATATTGCAGTTTTTTACTGTTGGTAACTGGGTGGTGAACTGACTGCAAAGCAGACATTTTAGATGCAGAGACAATGTTGGCAAAGCTTTGTGGTTCCCATATTTGTTTTTTTGTTGTATAATTACATGTTTTTTTCTCTTTCCTTTAAAATTCTGTTTGCTCACTAGCTTAAATTGTCCCACCACAGCTGTTTTTAAAGCAGAATTAATGGCAGCTGGATTGCCATTCTTATGCAGTACAATATCATGGTAACTTTTGGATTCATAGGCTCTGATCTGATTTGTAATCAACCTATATACCTTAAAGAGAACTCAAGGAAAATCCCAAACACCAAACTAGATCTGAGAATGTGCTATTGTGAGTTAATCTGCAAAGAAGCATCTATAGGAATTAGGTCCTCTGATTTTTGCTTGGAGAAAATGAAAAGCAATTAAATATCTAGTAATTCCATGCAGCCTTTTCATATTAATTATAATATTCTAAAATTATTTTTAAAATGGTTTTAGGATCTTCAAAGTATAAAAAAGCCCAAATAATGCTGGCTGTGTTTCTTTGAAAAAAAAATTAGATAAAATCTGGACAGTAAATGTCTGTGGAGCAATGCTGACTTTTGTGAAATGTCCTTATTTCAAGTTTTTGTATTAGAAAGAAAATGGTGTGGGAAAAAATTCAGCACAGAATGAATTGACATAATGAAAAATGGCTTAATATTTATGTTTTAAACATAAAAGCTTTGAGATGGGAGATTATGAAATTATTGTCTGTACTAAGAAAGATCTGAGTTCTTGCAGTTGAGAAGATTTAGAGGAGAAAAGGAGTTGTAAAATACCAGTTTTTCACTGGACAAGAAATATGGAATAAAGATCTTTAATTAACAAAAATAAATACGGAATTGCCAAAACCTATGTGAACTTGCACTTTTGGCATTCCTGATATCACTTGACTTACAAATTCTGCAGTTTAATTAGTGTGGAAAGAAAACACCACGTAATTGTGTTTTCTGTATAGTTTCATTTCATACCTGCTAATATTTGTCCAGAGAAATACTAAGTCTTTTTCTCTACTTTCTCTTAATTATATTATTTTTGTTTTAAACCTTAATCACCAATCCCTTACTTTCCAATCAGAAGTTAGCTTAGTCTTATCATTTCCAAAAGTCTTTTCATAATTATAATATAAATGGTTGCTGTAATATTATTTTTGAGATGGGTTACCAGAGTTATAAGCAGTTTTAAAAATGTGTGGACAGACAATGTATTCATACGGCTTATTTCTTGGTTTTTTTTTTTTTTTTTTTTTTTTTTTTTTTTTTTTTTTTTTTTTTTTTTTTTTTTTTTTTTTTTTTTTTTTTTTGTTGTTGTTGTTGTTGTTGTTGTTGTTGTTGTTGTTGTTTTTTTCTTTTATGATGATTCCTGGTCAGAGTTTTGATTGTTACTGATTATTTGGCTATACTGAACTAATGTTCCCAGCTAATGCCTACCTAATGTTCAAGATGATTTGAAACTAGTTGTTTTGTCCTTTTTTTGAGTTTTTCTTCCCATTTGCCCCTAGTGTAGTCAGGTCTTTCTGTGCCTCTGCAATTTCCAACTACCAGACTTCCAACTTATAGAAGATACTTTTATCTAGTTATACTGAGACAATGATCTTACTTTTTCATATGCATAAATGACACCAAAATTTGTGGGTTTGGTGTTGTTTTTTGCTTGACAAGGGATTAGGATGGGTCAGTGTTTTATGCCTAATATCCTTAGTACAGAAGACAAGCATTAAATTTCATTTACTTGGATGTTAATGTCAGGACAGTCTCTTTTCTGTGTCTTCCTGGAGTCCTTGTAGATCTTATGAAATTTTGCAGCATTCTTCATTGTATCATGGGCCGAACTGGCATTTAAAATGCCATTGTAATGGGTGGAAGGGAGTGAAATGTGTCATTATCATCTGATCAGTAAAGAAGTATTCTTAAAAGTCATCAAATCTGTTGGTCAGCACTGGTGAATGTAGCATTTGGATTCTTTGTCATCCTGGTGTATCCCAACTAAAAAAAATAAAAAACAAACAAACAAAAAAACCCCAGAAAAACTCCCCAAAACCAAAACAAAACCAACAAAACCCCCAAAACCTGGGAACTGCAGTCCCCCCAAACCCAAACAAAAAAAAAAAAAAAAACAACAACCCAAAACCTGGGAACTGCAGCGTAATTAAAGCCTGCAGAAAAAAGCCTGCTACTAAAGTTTGAGTGATGATAAACCTTTTTTAATCAACCCTTTGTCATCTAACTGGGTTTTGGGAGGTACTGTCCCTCCATGGTGGTGACACAACTGCAGGGCAGCCTCAAGGGCGTCCCTTCATTCTGGTTTTGTCCACAGCACCTGGAGCCCTCTCTGTCAGTGCAGACACACCTGGAGCCCTCTCTGTCAGTGCAGACACACCTGGAGCCCTGTGCTCTGTCAGTGCAGACACACCTGGAGCCCTCTCTGTCAGTGCAGACACACCTGGAGCCCTGTGCTCTGTCAGTGCAGACACACCTGGAGCCCTGTGCTCTTGTCGGGCCAGATCCACCGGGAGCCCTCTTGTCAGGTGCAGATACACCTGGAGCCCTGTGCTCTGTCAGTGCAGATACACCTGGAGCCCTGTGCTCTGTCAGTGCAGACACACCTGGAGCCCTGTGCTCTGTCAGTGCAGATACACCTGGAGCCCTGTGCTCTGTCAGTGCAGATACACCTGGAGCCCTGTGCTCTGTCAGTGCAGATACACCTGGAGCCCTGTGCTCTGTCAGTGCAGACACACCTGGAGCCCTGTGCTCTGTCAGTGCAGATACACCTGGAGCCCTCTCTGTCAGTGCAGATACACCTGGAGCCCTGTGCTCTGTCAGTGCAGACACACCTGGAGCCCTGTGCTCTGTCAGTGCAGACACACCTGGAGCCCTGTGCTCTGTCAGTGCAGACACACCTGGAGCCCTGTGCTCTGTCAGTGCAGACACACCTGGAGCCCTCTCTGTCAGTGCAGACACACCTGGAGCCCTGTGCTCTGTCAGTGCAGACACACCTGGAGCCCTCTCTGTCAGTGCAGACACACCTGGAGCCCTCTCTGTCAGCACTGACACCTGTACCCAGAACTTGCTGCTTCCTGGGACAACTCAGGGGAGGGGACCACAGCCAGATTCCCAGCTCCCCCAGATTCCTTTATCTCTTTCAGAACACAAGAAATCCTTACCCAATATATCCCATATTTCAGTCTGTCCTCTTCTCAGACCCTCCTTTTACAGGAACTGAGTTTCAGTGTCATTTTTGGCTGGGGGCAGTGATGCTGCCTGAACACAAGAAATCCTTACCCAATATATCCCATATTTCAGTCTGTCCTGTTCTCAGACCCTCCTTTTACAGGCACTGATTTTTCAGTGTCATTTTTGGCTGGGGGCACGTGATGCTGGCAGGTGGCATGAGGGACAAAGGAGGTCAGGACGTGCTCTGTTCCAGAGGGGTGCTCAGTCAGGGGAGTGGATGCTGAGGGTGGGAGTGGGCAAGACAGGAGCACAAAGCCACACAGTCTAGATCAGGATTTGAGACTGCATCAGATTTTTTTTTTTTTTTCTGTGATCCTTTCACTATTTTTGCAATTTTGTGTCCTTTGTTGGCGTTACTGTGGCATCCCTGTTTCCCATCCCTTTTCAAAGAGCTCTAAGCCAGGAACTTTCTTCCTGAAGTCTTAAAACTACATTATTTTTAAAGATAAACTGCCAATCCAGATTGACCCTTCTGCTGAGGGGCTTAACAGCCAGGATTAAATTCGGTAAATTTTGAATATCCATAAAAGTTTCAAATTATATGGTCAGTGTATCTGGGCTCCAAACTGTTATGCCCTTCGCCACACAAAGTCACAGAATCAAACCTAAAAACAGTGGGAGTTTTAAAAAGCTTCAATAGCTGGAAATAGGACACATTAAAATTTGGTGATTTTATAGTTAGTATGATTAAGTTCTGTGACACATAGAACATACCAAATTCTGTTGAGCTCCTTAAGTAGTTGAGCTTTTTAAATTGAGGCCAGCAGTTCTGTGTGAGCATTCTAGCATGTGCATGGTCCTTTGGTGTTCTCTTAAATGGCCAGGATATAGGATAATGTACTTGTTCCAGCTGAACTGGAGGGGAAACATTTTCTATGAAAATTAGTGCACACTGGTAGTGGTGTTTTTGTCTTAAAGCTCCTAGAACTTTGTTCATCACATTTCATTGATTTCTTATGCTTTTTTTAATCAAACATTTGAACTTTTAAAACTATTTTGCTCAGATCTCGTGAGATTAACTTTTGTTGTAAAACAGTTTTGAAAGCATAGTTCTAGAAATGTAGATCATCAGGGTTGTTAGTGCTTTTAAAACATTTTTGAATAGCTTCCCTTATATTTTACCTTTCCTTCTTGCTGCTCTTCCACTTCCAGAAGCAAAACCTCTGTCTCATCAGACTCAGTCCCTTTTAGTTTCCTAAACTTAAATTTAGTTTCCTCTCAAGATCACAAACTATAATGTGTTTTGCATGAAAAGTTGTAAATTTGTTGGAAGCTGGCCTAAAGCCTCACAGTTTTTCTTTCTCCTTTTCTCCCCTTTCTGGATTCCTGCTGCCAGCTCACTGTATTTATTTGTTGTCAGGGATGCCAGAACTCCCAACAAAAATTCCCCCCTTCCTGAGTCTCTTGTGCTGCAATAGCTGCCTGTCTCCTTCCTTGCTAACCCTTTCCTGCACTTTCAGCTTTAGAACTGGTACCAGAGGAGAGGAAATCTATTAGTAATATCCAGGCAATAACTGCAGAGAGGCACAAAGACTATTTAGCACAAAATAGAAATTTCAGGTTGTTGCATATGATAATTTGTTACAAGGTTATAACACTGAATAAGTGCATTTTCTGGAATGTAAAGGAGCACAGTGCAGCTCGTGCTATAGCTGGGAATTCCTTTAAGCTAATTGAAGATGTTTTCTGAAGGGGTTTGGTTTCTTTGTGTTCTGAATAATTGATCAAGTTTCATCCACTTTCTTCTGTGCACTCAGGCTCCAGTTTACAGTCACATATTGGCTGTCATAGTTTCATGTTGCATTTCTTTGGTTGTTCCAGCTTAAAAGAGTTCCTGTGGTGCTCAGGCCAGAGTTGGCAGTGAGTATCATGAGTTGTGCTGGCATGACTGTCTGTGGATCTGCCTTAGGAACAGGATTATTTCATTTTGTAAACTCTAGTTTACTGTTAGTGGAGATGAGAGCACAGCCTGCTGCAATTTGTGAGCTTGCAGGAGTGGTCAGAGGTACATGCAAAACCATTAAGGTGCCACAGCTGCCAAAAATCTTATATGGAGCTGCTGCCTAACTTGTTTATCAGTTAAAAATACTTTTAAGAGCCGATCCTTTTTCGTTCTATCTTTAAATAATTAGAGTTGTGCAAATCAGCAAATCATCTTACATCATCTTTTGTTCTTTCTGTCCGTCTGTTTGCAGTCTCACATGAATCACATCCTTCTTCACTCCCTCTGCCTTGCTAATGCATGAAATACAATATTTTCTCCTTTCTCATTTGTACTTTTCTTGTACATCATTCTTGTTCTCAGACAGAAACTGTTCTCACTTGGACACGTTCACAAAATGCTGCTGTATCAGTCCTCCCCTGGTGACCTGTTTTCAGTGCTCTCATTGTCATATTTGCACTTGCCATTTCCTATTAGCCAAAAAAAAAAAAAAGGTAATTTATCAAAAAAATAAAATAAAGGACACAGACCCCATTAATTGTCCTTTTCCTCTTATACATATAACTTGTATTTCAATCCATTCTAATTTTTACTTTTTTTTTTTTTTTTTTAATAAGAGTAGAAAAAGGAATGGATTTTTTTAGAGCCATCAGTGCTTTTAATTCCTTTAGTCCTTTGTTGTTTTTCCTCTCCATCTCCCAAATTATAACAGGATAAAGGCTCTTAGAGATATGTTCTTTTATACTTTCACTGTGATAGATAGTAGTAGCAGGGTGGCAAGTGTCTGCGTTGCAAATAGGAGAGGATGTATTGCTGTGGGACATGCTTTTCACTGATCAATTTGTTTTCACAAATTTCTGTTCTTTTTGGTTGGCTTCTGGATTCCTAAAAGTTCTAAGGTGAAAGCACTTAGTAAAATGTCAGGTGGACTTCAGTTTCTAATTCTGTTCTCTGATAGAATTTCTTAGATTTTCTTGACTATTTAGATATTTTTAGAGTTTCATAGATTTAGCAATTTTTGCTAAATTTAGCCATTTTTGGAAGAGAATATTTAAGGTAGCATAATAAACAATTCTAGGGCTTCTAGGCAATCTGTATTTAAAACAAAAAACCCAAACAACCCTACAGGCTAATGTTCATGCAGCAAATGTCAGTGTTTTAGCTTGGCAGCTAACAGAGAATGTAACATTATATTTTTCACAGAGTGGTTTGGGTTGGAAGATTGTCTTGTTCCAAGCCCCCTGCCATAGGCAGAGACACCTTTCACTGGACCAGGTTGCTCCAAGCTGGCCATTTTTTTGGTAATACATTTATTGTTCTGAAATTGTTTGTGGACAATTTAGTGGTTTTTAATATTTGTTTAATAGTGTAATAAAGGCTTTTAGAAGTACAGTGATTTCTTTATGTCTAACAGACTGCAGAATTGACATTAATATCCGTCATTGCACTAACAATTTCTCTGTGTTCAAATACTGTGGATTTTTTTAACCATGCTGGTCAGTGCATTCTAGTTTCAATGGCTGTTTTCTGTTCAAGTCATGGATGCTTTTATTTCCAGCTCTTCAGAGTCCCATGAAAAACATTTGCCAAAATGGTGCTGTTTGCTTTAGATAGGTGATTCTATCCTTTGTGTGCATGTGTGTATGCACAGCCATTTTTTAATTGATCTGGAGAGGGAGGTCTGGCCTCATAGTCTGAATGTCTGGAATAGAGTCAAGAAAAGATGAAAAGGGAGACTTCCCAGACTCGTGAATTGTAGTCTTTTTGGGTTTTTTAATAATGGTCTCCTTAATTACTAGATGATTAATTTGATTTTTCAGAGCAAGGAAGAGTTTTTTGTCAGTTGAAAATATTTTCTTAATTGCAATTGTTATCCAGATGGATTGGGGAAATGGTTAGCTCAGTGCATTTTTATAGTTTGTAACCATTACTTAAGCATTGTTTTATTCCCAGAGTCTCTTTTCTTAACCTGTTCTTATCTTTACTGTTCCACCCAGGGCTCAGTAGTCAGTTTTACATAAAAATATAAAAACCTACAAATATAAACTTTGATTGGATACTAATTTACTTTCTCTTTTTTATTACCACACAATTTACAAGTTGTTTTTGTCCGCTCTCCCTCTTTCTCTTTGTTATGCTTCTGACCACAAATAGGTAAGCAGCTCAAATAGGTAATTATTTCCAAAATGGGGCATCTGGTGATAATTAATCTTATCTAGAATCTGCTTCTCAGTGGAATCTAATTAGATTTGTCTTTAGGCAGTTGGTTTCTCTTCCTTCAATTTGTAATGTTAGTGTTTTAAAAATTTTTTGAGTGCATGTTCTTAATCTCCCAGCATCATATATGGTAGTCTGTACTATTTAAATAAATACTGGACCATTTATATTCTTTTTTGGGGATGAAATAGAATGAAAAATGAAAATGTATTTGTTATTCTGAACAGATATGTCTGCTACTGATAGTTTTTCATTTTTTTTTTCTTTCACCCTTTTATTTTCAATGAAAGCTGAAGTTCTCTCAGGGCATCCATCTACTTTTAAGAAACACATCAAAGACCATTAAGCATCCATACTGTGTAACTATTTCATTAGTTTCAAAGTACCAATTAAGGATGCCATTAATTTGCTGAGTAGTTGGTAGTCTGATAGTTTTATCACTAATTCTTGGATTAAAAATGAAAAAAATCAAAAATCACAGAATTATGCTTGACTAGTGGTGAAATTGAGTAGATGTACACGTGTATTCATGTTCTAACAGGAAAATTCATACAGGAGGAGCCTTGTTGATGTTTTGATCAACTGTGCAGCAACAGTAATGGATAGAGCTGAGTTTAGTCAGGGGTTGAGGTGAAGTTCACTGTGTGGCACAGATTAGGTGTAAGCTTTCCATCCAACAGGAAAGGCTGGTGTGGCTGTAAGGGATGAGGCAGCTGTGAACCACCTCAGCACTACCTGCCTGGATGAACTGATGATTGTAAAAGTTGCTCAAAAAGATGCTCAAAAAGACAGGAACTGTCCTCATTCCACTGGGTGTTGCTTGTCAACATTTACAGAGAGCAATTTTCCTCTCTTCACATTTATTTATCATTTAGCAAAAGCCACCTTAGCTTGTTTGTACTGTACTTGTAAATACTCTCTTAAAAACTTGGAAGCTAAGATCCAGCTACTAGATTTTCAGGTTGCTGTGGCAGAACCTGCCCACTTTACTTCTCAGCCAATTAAAAAAAAAACAAAACCAAACCAAACCCTTAGTAAATAGAAAATTGGGAGGGAAAGAGACTTCCTAGAAAAAGGGATCACTTTTAATACTGAATGAAGTTGAACTCTCAAGCCTGTTGAGGGGATGAACCCTGCTGCATACTTTGATCCAGATTCCTGTTTTGTCTTGACAATTCTTTGAGCTTGTAAACAGAATCTGTTGAGAGCACTGGTGATGGCCAGAGCCCAGTTCTGTAGAACAGTGTTGTCTCCATTGGAATTAGCAAACGGGCAGACATCTCCGAGGCTGTACAATGCTCTGGCTGCTCTTCTCTGCTTTGTGTGAGTGGTTGTTGGCATGAGGCTATGAGGATGTGAAATTTGTGGTTGTTCTTTTGATTAATGAGATGTCTATAGACTTTCCAATGAGTGATCAAAGGGAGACCAAAATATTTCAGAACTCAGAGCACAGAAACTCGCCTTAAGGAAGAAATGAACACAAATAGAAAATTTAATAAATATTACAAATCTGCCAAATGAGCAATTATAAAAGTACTAATAAATATATTTTTAAGCTTACTATAATGAAGAAAGATGCTGACATAAAACAGAGGGGGATTTGCTCTGATTTCAAGTCTTTTATTTTCTAAAGCAAAAAAGCGTCAGTAGACAGGGAGGAATTTTCCCCACATTGAATGTTACAGTGAAAGGAATCCAAAATTTCAGGCACATAATCACAAGGTTTTGTAATGTAGTGAGTTTATGTACATCTGCTTAGCACCAGTCACTGACTGTGCCTAATTTTAGGTTCAAGCTTACACTTTGCCATTTGTAATAAACTTGATATGTATATGCTGAGTAGCTTAACAGACATCTGGTGACTTTTTAGGGAGAAAGAGTATGATTATGGGCACAAGAGAAAACAGATTTAATTACTGCAGCACCAGTTCTAGTAATGGAACATCCAAGTGAGTGAGTTGCTTTCCTTAGAACAAAAGTTCCTGCAATTTTGTACTGTGTGATTTCAAAAGTTGGACTTTGTAGTAGCAAGGCTTTAAAAAAAAACGAGTAGTGAAAGTAAGATTTTTAAAAATGTGGAGAAAAGTTCCAAGAGAAGCTGGGTAAGATGATTTCTAGGATGGTAATTTCCTATAGAAAACACAAATATTTTGTAGTTAAATGGTTTTCAGTTAAGACAGGAAAGAGCCAGGATCATCTTGCTTTTATTACTGGCATGTATCGTGTGCAACCTAACTGATCACTCATGTTAATACAGTAAATTAATGCTGAATGTTTAAGATATTTATTTTGAGACTGGAAAAGTCAACTTTAATGAATTTGAGTATGTGATTTTACAGGGGCATAGCAAATGACCAGCTTGTTTTGAAATTGTGGTCCTGTTACATTTCCTTAAAATTCAGATTTCACTATGATCAGCAATGTACTAAAATTAAAGAAATAAATTAATATATATTTTCTGGGTTTTTTTAGGGTGCAAAATTTGGACATTCAATGGGATTAAATCAGGCTGCTCCTCCACGTTCTTCTGCTCGAAGATCATTTGGAAGATCTAAGCGATTTAGTATTACTCGCTCTCTGGATGACCTCGAGGTAATTAACTTTCACTTACAATTTAGAAGTGAGTCGTAGAGAACTTGTAGTAGATAATGCTGATAATTGCTGAAAGAAAGTTAGTAATGTATTAATCTAATAAAGTAACTTACTGTCATATGACATTTTTGTGAGGGGAATACAGATTTCAGATATCGACCTTTTTCAATATTTCTTTAGTAGGTTACGTTGTGGCCATTCTTTCTGTGTGGAATTATAACTTTATTTTTCATATCACAGTTGGTTCTGCAAATCCAAACAATACACTTTTGCTTATCAAAAGGTTCATAATATCTCAGAAATGAGTATATCATGATATATAGAAAAATCAAATATTCATCATATTCTGGTTTTTGTTCAGCTGATGAATTTTGATAGCAGTTGAGAAAAGGGAATTCCTAATCAACTTGGTGATTTTGGCTCCTTTTAAGTGTAATATTATGCTGTTTTACATCTGGTTTAGCATCAGCTGATGTCTGGTTCTCAAAACCATATTGGCTTCGGAGAAAACTAGGAATGAAAAGCCATCCTCCTGTTCTACTGTAGGAATATGGCTTCATTATATCTTCACTCCTAGTGTGCCTCCTCAGGAAAACCCGACCCACAGTGATGTGAAGCTGAATGCAGAGATTCTTCCCTTAGCCCTTTAGCATGCTCATTTGGAGGAAGGCTGGTGTTTGGGGAGAACCAAAGATCTGTGCAGAGTTCTTGGCACAAGAGCCATGCAATGCAAACTGCACCACTTCAGCACGGAGGGAATGTGGTTCTGAGCCCTCCAAATGGGAAGGAGGTGTTTAAAAAGCATTTGAGATGGGAGGAGGGAAGAAGGAGACTGAGTTTTCTGCTGTGGGAAAATGTAGGAAGAGCAGCATTTCACTCTGAACTAAAGGAGAAGGGAGCTCAGTGCAGTGGATGTTCAGGGAGCAGAATATATGGAGGAGCTTCTGGCATGCTTAGGGAATGCAGGTAGGAACTGTAATTACTTATTTCTCAGATATTTTCTATTTTTCTGTTTTTCATAGCAGTCTATTTTCTCTGAAGCTTTTAAGTGTCTTGCTTTTTTTCTAGTTATAGAAAATACTTAATTTCTATGTACTCATAACTTTAATACAGTAACTGCATAACTTAAACACAACAAGAATGGGTTTAGGAACCATCTAGCTGCATCTTTCTTAATCAGAAAATGGTGGTTCTTCTAATTTCAAAAAGTTTGTTGTTATATATATCCAGTTTTGACAGAATTTCTGATTGCAGTAAGAGTGAATTCTCTCAGAATACCAAAGAATCTAGTGCTAGTAATTCACATGCAACAGGAAAAACATGGTTCTTTCCACAGTCTTACAGACTGAAATTTCATACAGGTTTTTTGCACATCTCATGTTTTGAATGTTTTAAACATAAAAAATAAAATTTAATTTCTGTTGTTGGAATTGTTTCACATTACATAAGTATTCATTAAAACAGGCACTTGGGACTTTCCATTAATTTCAGAAAGATGTGATAGTTACTGGCCTAAAATTCCCTTTTTCATCTCATTATGTCCTAGTTGGAATTCATTAGTGTCTGTAAACAGAGTAGCACCAACAGGAGGGATTGAGTCAATCTATGTCCCAGTGTTCTCATCATTGCTGAGTTACTTTGGAAGGGGAAACTTTCATTCCAGGTCACAATATGAACTGGACAAAGGAATGGTCTGAATTCAAATCTGTGTTTGTTTGGATGAATGCCCTTACTACATGTAGCTATGTGGGTGTGGACTGTTCTCTGTCCAGCTACTTCTTTTCACTTTGAAATCTTTTTTTTTTTTTGCTGTGCTTGCTGTAAGAGAATGATATTTTAAGATATCCCAGCCACCAGGAGAAACAGCAATCCAGAGAAGAATTTAAAAAGCTTTGTGTGTCAAAATAAAATAATGTTGAGGCATTTTAATTTTGGTTCAAAATTCAACACTGCTGCTTCAGCACTTGTCCCATGTACTCTAACACTTTGTGTAGTGGAACATAATGTTGTTAGTACATGTTTAGTTTATTTCAGGGCGTCTATTTAGGGTTGGTGGAAGAGGAAATAACAATAGCAGGAAATTCTTAGAGACTCCACCTTTGGAATAATGACCATGAGTGTATTGTATAGGCTACTTGCTTGCTTTTGTGTTCTTTTCAGTTGTCTTAGCAGACTGGATAAGGTAATAATCCAAACATGAAATTTGGAAGTTAATATGCTTCTCTGAGCTTGTGGGTTTGACTCCTGCTGGCATCCAAATTAATCTTCTAAATTGAGCAGTGTAAGTAGGTTCCATGGAATTTCTTTTATGGGCATTTGATGAACACTGCTCATTGCTTACAGGTCTAAAAAGGCTGTATTTGGATTTCTTTGATGATGTATGAACAGTGTGTGAAACACCAGCTGTCAGTGTTGCTGACTGCTGCCATAAGGTGGCGTGATTTCTTTGAAATTTGTTATTTATTTATTTTTCAAAGTATCTGTCAAAGAATACAGCATATTCATAGATATTTTAATAAATAAGAACATGATTTCATGAATAAATGTCACTTTTTCTTTTAACTTGTTAGATTACTTCTGGCTATATGTGCACAGACAGAACGTTTAAGATTAGAATTACTAGTATAGTTGCCCCTCCTTAAGGATTTTCCTCTTACCTACAGAAGCTGTATTATACATAGAAAAAACCAGACAAGTTTGTAGGATTAACGTCTAGCTGGTGTTTTTACTGATAGAAACTGTGCACTAGATTTTTTTAAAAATGCAGGGGTTGAGATGGCATGAGAGTGCAAAATTAATGGTGCAGTTGTGCTATAATTGTGGTAGGGAGAATGTCTCACAAAGCAGAAAATGCACAATGTTATTTCTGAACTGTGGAAATTGTCCTTGTTCACAGCAGGTCTGATTATGATTAATTAGTCTTTAAATTGGAACTGAATTCAGAAAATAAGCATGTCTAGGATGTGCCCTAGTTATGTTATATTCACAAGAAATGTATTTAGAAAATTTTCTTTAATTAATTACAAGAAACCTGGTTTTGTTAAGATCAGACTTATCTTTTATCTAGCAATAACTTTTCCTGTGTGAAAAATTTGTTGTTATGAAGTAGTGACCATTAAAAGCCGTGTTAACGTTCTGTGATTTGCACCAATTTTACTTCTTAGCATATTTGCTGATTCATCTTTTCAAGGTGTAACTTAAGCTAAAAGGACCTTATGATTATTCAATATTTGGCTTAATGAGAGGGCATGATCCTGTCTTTCTTCCCACTTTTCTTTCCTGTAGGTAAGTGCCACTACTCTCATCCTCTTGCACAATTCTACTCTGGAAAAGATGTTTGTAAATTTATAAACAAGTTAAAGATGTCTCTGTGACACTGCAGACAGTAGAACACTACCTATGTAAAAATTTACCTTAAGCACAGTAATTGTAATTCTTCTATTCATCAACAGGTTTGGTAACACTTTCAACTGTAGCCCATTCCACTCATCTTTTAATTTTTCTTGAAGTCTGTAAAAAAGGGGGAACCTTGCAGTATTTTCTTGAAGTTAAAAAATTTGGGTTCCTCCTCACCAAGAAGAAAATTCAAATCTGTTTTTTCCTGAAAATAATTTTGGTACTTGTACATTTTGTATTTCTCTGTGGTTGAAATTAGGGCAGAGTAGTATAATGAGAGACAAAATCTCTTAGGGAAACAAGTGTCAAATTCTGTAAGTATTGTTAAATAATCATTTAATGCAGAGATATTTTTAAAATTAAAGATGATTTAATTCTTTGAACTAAGTATCATGACAAGAAAAGATGGCTGTTGAAGCATTTCTTCTGTTCTCATCCTGTTTTGGAAAGCTTAAAGCTATATTGTATATTATAAACAACATTTGTTGTGTCAAATTTCTAGAGTTTAGTAATGTTTTCAAAGTTGGAATGTATCATGTATTCTTTTCAAAAATCAGTGTAAGGGCTTTTGTTAGAATGTTCCATCTTAATTATAACCATTAATAATGTAGTATTATTAGGTGTTAGATAATAATGCTTGGGTTTTTTTCCTGTTTTGTTAATTCTACTGAATCAACTTCTTTTTGCATTTCATCTGCTATTTGAAAGCAGACAGCACATCTCTTTGGTATGAGGTTTTTGTACTAATGGATGACATGTCTCTGCTGGATATTAGCTTTGGCATCCGTGGGTGGCAAAACTCCCCCTAAATGCTCTTTGGACTTAATAAGGAGTTTTTAAGTGGGTACCTGTTTTTGTTTTACTGATTTAAATAATCAGACAAAGCTTACACAGGGAGATAATAGCTTATATTAGACCAACTAGTATACTAGGAAAATCAGACAAGAAGATCTAAACATGCCCCAAACTTTTCCCACCCTCTCATATGATCTAATAAAAAGGATTAACTCTCCCTGCAGAGGTTGCTTTATTGATGTTCTTAGATCATCACCATGGCCACAATGCCACCACTATGGCAAGTATAAGTACATGTTTTAAATCAAGAGGCCTCTTCGTTCTCAGCTTTTAACAGTGAATTCAAAATTTGAAAAGAATGTATTGTTTTGTCTCAGACTTCACCAATTAGTTTATATATCTTTGAAGAAGGAAACATCATGCCAGTAGTATACATTTTATTTTTCTTCACAGATTGTGCTCTAGCATTACTGTTAGGTTTTTGCTAGTATTTTATACTATACCATATTTTTACAAAGATTTTCACTATCTACTCTTAAGTTTACATTTGTAGATGTTTTCATGGAAAGTTCTTGTGCTCCTGAAACTGTTTTGTAAAGTATCTGACAAAGGTGGGTTGGTCAACAGATCAACACAGTTGTGTGCAACCTCTTTATTGTGATTTTGAGGTGCTTATTTCTACATAAAGTCCAGAATGCTAAACTGTGCACTTTTTCCCCAGACACTGAGAATAATGGGATTTATTTTTTGTTACTTAAATTGGTGAAATGATCATCCTTCAGTAATGTTATTGTTGACTGTTTTCTCCTGCTTTTGGGTTATTTTCTTTACTTCCGATTCTGGAGAAATTTGCCATTTAAATTTGCATGTAAGAAGCAGAGTAGTCAGAGAATGTGCTGAGAGCTGGATCTCATCTCTGTGTTTTTCGTGAGGTGCATAAGGGCAGTGCTCATCACAGCAGTGCTCACCCCATGCTGTGGTGCTTGAGAAGAAACCAACAGTGTTGCCTAGGATGGATTCCTTCGGGAATTAGGTCCCCATACGTGCAAAGGCAGTTGGCACAGTATAGAGAAATTTCTTCTTGAGGAGGCAATCAGTAGATTGTCTGACCCTGCCACTCAAGTGTTGTTCCAGCCTTATTGCCTCCAGGCTTGGCTCCCAACACAAGTCCATTTCTGCCACAGAGACAGAGACACAATATATGCTTTCAGGTACTAGAGATAGACTTGTATTCTCTATAAATTAATTTTCTTTTAGTAGCCAGTACTGCCATTCTTAAGACGTGATTAAAGGGACACAGGTGAATTCACAGGCTGTAAATACCTCTGCAGTTTGTGGAACTACAAGGATCAGACAGGATGAGCAAGTTCAAGTAACCACCTGAAGCTAAAGAGGGGTTGCATTCCTTAGTTCAGCAATGTAAGATACTGGGATTTGGCTTTGGCTCTGTTATTTTGGTTCTGGTTTCCTTGAGTAGTGACAGAACTGTCAGTGCTCACACAAATGGAGCTCTTGTTAGGTTGGCAACGTCTCAGAGGTGTCTCTCTCCCTCATCGAGCATTCTTCAAAAATGTGGCTTACTCTCTTTGGACTGAAACTGTTCCCTCTTCTGGGTCTGAGGCATTAAGGCAGAATAATGCTACTATTTACTGCTCTGATTCTGAAATGAAGAGCTATTTGCTGCTTAAGGCTGATCCTTGCTGCAGTTTCTTATATTACATTTGTTGATTCAAGGGCATCTTTTAAGGCTCCTCCCAAGTGAGGTGAAGTTACTCCAGGTAATAATGCTGAGAGCAGTTTCTGAAGATGAGACCAGGCTGCTTTTATACGTCTGAATGACTGGGCAACAAAATGGCAGATGAAAATGTATGCAGATAAATGTAAAGTAATACAAATGAGGCAAAATAGCTCTAGCTTCATACAACAAATGATATATATGTTTCTCAGCAGACTGTTTCTTCTCAGAAGTGAGGTCTTTGAGTTATAAGGGAAAGTTGCATGTAAACAACAGCTCAGTACAGTAGCAATGAAGCAAAGTCCTGTATTACAGATTATTACAGAAGGAATAGATGATTTCATTGCATACAATGTGGTTTGGTTTTCCATACCTGGTCTCTTTATTTTAAAATGTTCTGATATATTAGAAGAAGAAAAGATTTAGAAAAGTGTAAGGAAGAATGGAAAATCATGGGTAGCATAGGAAAAGTAGCTGGGATTGATTGCTCACTCTCTCCTTCGGGACAAGTCGTCGACACCATTAATTAAAGATAGCTGGAGCCAGGAGGAAAACAAACAGGAGTACATGATTGTTCATGTGGGAGGTGAGTTGGTCTGTGGGATGCCTCACCACTGAGTGCTGTGGATGCAAGAAATTTGCATGTCCTGGAGGGAAAGTGGACAAGTATTTGGAAAAGAGAGCCACTGGGGATTATTAAGGAGACAAGCCACACCAGGTTCAGGAAATATCTTGAACTATAAATACCTGGAGACTGGGAGAATATCACCAGGGAAATGTCTGATATGGTGCCCTGTGCTGTTCGTTGGTAGGCTTCCCTGTGTGGCCACTACTGGAAACATAATCCTGGGTTTGATAAGCCCATGTTCTGATCGTGTGCAGAGACGTGAGGGTGGACAGTGCCTTTCCCTGGCTGTGGGACTGTGGTGTCCTCTTGGCACAGGAAGCTGTGCGACCTTTCCCTTGCTGGGAGGTTGTTGTGAAGGGCTGCAGTACCTGCTGGTGCTGGGTGCCTGCCCTGGGCACTGGGAGCATTCCCTGTGTGTACTGCCATGCTGGGGGGGATGGCTCTGGCCACTGCCCTGCCCAGAACTGCTGCTGCTGCTGAGATCGCCCAGGCGGCTCCTGGAATGAGTAGGAATGAGGAACTGCCTGACTGGTTTGGTGTCTCTCCATCCCTGCCCTCCCTCGCTGCTCTTCCTGTTACCTGGTGTGTCTTTTGATGTGACAAAATAATAACTAAGGAGGGATTTTTGCTCTATGATGAGACCTGGTTGATGTTAGGGAATGAATAAGGCTTTATTGAGTGAACTGAATTGGTATTTCTAGAGCATAATCACAGGATACATACAGCACATATTGATAGCATCTGCAAATTGTTTCTGTTTCTCTCTCATGCTTAAACTGCTGGGATTTTGGCTAGGAGTTTGTACCACCTAATTTTCACTGTCCTCATGCATTTATCTGTCCAGTGAAACTGCAAAAAGAAAAAGAAGCCAGCTATTAGAAGCTTTTTATTTACTTACTAGCATTTCTTATTTACGATTAAATCATTAAAACTAGTACTTCTAGAACTTAAAATATACAGTAAAAAGTCCATCCACAATTTCCCTCTGGATCAAGGAACTGCTGAAGGATGATGTTTAAGGATTATTTTTGGGCAGAAAGTGCATACATTTTTTTCTGAAAATGCACAGATATTGCAGGTCTGTCTGGAGAGTAGGTGTGGTATTGAAAATTATGAGAGTAATGTTTCACTTGGAACATGATCCTCGTAAATGCCAATGCTCTGCTTACTCACAAGAACACGAAGAGTTGTGGTAGGATGAGATAGGTTGCACAATCTGCATACATGTGATTGTAATCACAGCGAGACATGTACCTACATGCCAGAAACTGCAAGGAGTTTGCTGTGAGTCTTACATGTTTTAACAATATTTTTTAAAAAGTATTTTTAGATTATATTTTAATTATTTTTAGTAGAGATTGGTGACTCGGTTCACTCAGGAAATACGCTCATCAAAGGGGAATGTATTAAAAAAGAGAATACTTTGGATGAGAAAGCAATGTTGACTCAATTCTTCAACAAGTTTGGACAAACCTTCACAACAGAGTCCTGTAGGCCCTCAGTGAATGTATTTTACATTAGCAGATTCCTCAGCAGGGCTGTTGTCTTTACAGAAGCTTTATTGTTACACAGGACCTGCCTCAACACCATTTTGAAAGCTGCCTGTTCCTTTTGATGAGAAGATACAGAACCAGTACTGAGGGCGGGGAATGTGCTGGGGAGGGAGGAGAATGGGAGAGGTGTTGATAGGGCAACAGGCAGAGAAGCCTCATTTTTTTACTGGACTCTGGAAGAAGTAAATATGTGTTCAGAAAGAGCGTAATAATAAAGTTGAAGGGACTGTTTCTTAACAATGAGATATTAAACCATTTATACATGGAGAAAACTTTTACTGATAGTCAAGTGTCTGTAAGTATAAAGTTTTGTTTGTCTAAAGCGAGCAGAAAACAGGAATATGGTTTAATGAGTAGTCTTCTGAGCTAAGAAATCTTGCAGTGAAATATGATAAATTATGCTTCTCAGGATTCAATGAGGTTTTAAAGAGACAAAGTTCGTAAGTATAAGTATTTAAGTTGACTTTCTATATAAGCTGTTATAAAATTAAGAGTACACAATTTTTGTAGCCATTTTTAAAATTCTTTACAGCATTGTATTATTTTTAAAATGTATAGTAGCTAAACTGATACTTCTCTAAGTTTTTTTTATAAAGCTTTCACTTAATTTTTATTATACTTGCACGTGTTTCCGTACAGCAAAAATGTCTTTACAGATATGTTACCTTGTAATTGTTACAGTGCTTTTTTAAAGTTGTGCAGCTAAAGGGATTCTTCTTCTTCCATCTGGAATTTTATCCAATAAAACAGAATCCAGATGGTGTGAGTTATTAGAATAACTGAAAATAAATGAAAGGTATTTATAGAATACAAAATTTCTGAGGTGTAGAGACTTTGAGATCAGTTTTAGCATGTTGCTGCTCAATAAACACTTATTTTGCAAGTAAGCATACTAGCTGTGTTATCAAATTTTTACATTATGGTCTTATTCTGTCTGTGTATCTCAGTATAAAATTGTCTTAAATGCTAAAAGTATGGCAGCAAAATTTTCATATTTTAAAATCAGGAGGGAAATAAATTGCAAAGCATGGTAAGATGTTGTATGCATTATTTACTTAAAACATAATAATTTTTATTCTCACTTTTACATTGATTTCCTCAAAATCTATTAATTTTTAGGGGTTACATCAGTAGCAGGAAATTCAGAAGTGACTAAATGTGTTTCAGTGATCTGTCAGTTAATCATATGCTCTTTAATATGCAGTTTAAATTTAGTTTACTCTTGGACTGCAAGTTACCTTCCATTTGGATGTGCAAATTACGCTGTTTCTGCATGTTTTTATTATTGGAGAGAATTCAGTTGTCTTAAAATGTTGATCAACAGAAGGGGAAAATAAAACCATGAATTGTTCACCAACAATTTTGCAAAAGTATATTTTTTCAATTTTTATTTTGCAGTCCTGGGGAATTATTTTTCAAACTTTAAAATATGGCTCATAGAACTAGATTTTTTTTTTTTTTTAAGAGTGGATTTCTGGATGGCAAACCTTGAACTTAGTACTTGAAAAGGTGCACAGGAGTCTGAGCAGTGTGGCAGACAGCAGAGGGCACTCGGAGCAGTGGTTTGCATCATTCCCTCTGCTTCGCGGGATTTATTGTAGGGGAAGTCTCAGTGTCTGACAAGGCAGCTTGTACTTCACTTATTTATACACCAGCAAGTTCCAGCTAGTTTAGCTTCAAAATATTTTTGTTAATATTGCATTGGAATGGGAAGGACTCTTATTTCAAAATTCATAGAGGGAATCCACAATGTTGTAAATAAGAGAATCTTTCCTCTTCTCCTCAGTAGCACATATGGGGTCTGTTTATTGTTGAGTAGCTGAAAAATCATTGACAAAAATATATTTAGACAGATTACAGAAAATTTGGAGAATTAGGGGAAAAAACCATTTTATTTTGTGGCAGAGTTTTCTTAATTTTTGTGTAGGCTTTTTGATGCTCCTGCTTTTTATTTCAGTAACTGGGATCAGTGAGCTAAAGCATATTCTTAAAATATGGCTGTCATGCAAGTAGTTGTTACTTTATTATGACATTAAAAAAAATCAATACTTGATGAAATTTAAGATTTTTGGTGGTGCATTCTGCCAATGTCCCATTTAGTTTAGGACTGTGTGATGAGGAGCCTGGTCCAGGGGATTGCCTCTTTCTGGTTGCTTGGTGGTTTTTGTGTGTGTTTTCTTCTTTTAGGAGTCAGGGATATATTAAATCCCATTAATCTTCTGACAAGTTAAAACTTATCCAGGCTCCCTGTCATTTGGTCTTTCTCTTCAGCATTTTCTGCTCTGAAAACAAATGTACAAAAGCAAATATGAGCAGGAAGTGGAGGGAGGGTAGGAGAGAAAAACAGATCAACCTTATCTGGGGTCGCTCCCCCTTCCCACAGTTTAGCTCCTAAGCAGATGGATGTGGGTTTACAAATGTCGTCTTTGGTGTAGCTGAATAAGGCTTTTAAAGCTGATGTACCATATTTTAACACTTTCCATTAATAGCTTTGCAAATTAGCACTCCTTCTGCTTTTGACCTTTGACCTCTGAGTTGCCTGCCCAATTTACAAATATGCTACGCAAAATCACAAGATTTTATATCTGTAGCTGCTGAAATAAGCTGTGAAAATGTAGAGGGATATGAATTTTTAAAGGGCTTTCAGTGCCACACGACACTTCATAGCCATGATCATTAACTGCTGCTGCCTAATTGCAAGAGCTTATTTTTCAGTGTTAGTTGAGTTGCTGTATGGAAAAAACGTGGATGTGTAATGCTTAGTTCAGTGAAACAAAATCAACAATTCTTCATGTCTGTTTAAAGGAAGGGATTATTAGGTTTACAGTGCCTAGAATGTGTAAAGCATTGCCCACCCACAGTGTTCCCAACAATGTTCACTGCAGTTGCTGCTGGTCTTGCAGCTACATCCCACTGTTGCATGTGGGGTCAGTTTTCTCTTGTTCCTTCTTATGGGTAACATTCTCACCCGTTAAAATTGTACAAGTACGTTTTGTCCTTCTAGGTGATTCCTAGAGGATTTAGGTTGGATGTTAAGTGTAAGTGCTATTGATAAAAGTCTTGTTTTGTGTTACCCCAAAGGGGTGTTCATAGGAAAGTTCTTCAAGCATTTCTGATCCATTTGTGATTATTATGCACCTGATTATTTGTGATATTGTTGCTATTTGATTAAAGTATTGACAAAATACATTCTGCATCCCACTTGGTTTAGTGTCAAACAAAATGCAATATTGAAACAGCTCTGGCATTTTTTTCTTTATGAAGTTGCACATTTTGAATACTTATCCACACGCAGTAAAACTGTTTTGTGCAAGTACCATAGGGCATTTGCTTCTGAAATCCTAGAATAATGGAGGGTGTAATTTGTAGTTTTAAAAACACATTTCTTCCTGTCTACCCACCCATTTGTTTCCATTGCATTTGTCATGGTATTAAACGCTTATAGGAACATTCCAAACTGCAGTGGTGTGCCTATTCAAACAAGTAATCAATCAAAAAATTAACTTTCCGTCACAGCAATTGTCTTATGCCTCTAATATTCTAGTTAGGATAGGCTTCATCTGCAAGGAAATTAAATTTCTTCCCTGATCACTCTAAATTAAATTGAGAAGATTAGGTTTTCTGTTAACTAAGTCTCTAAATCCTGAGTGCAAAATGGGAAGATGTGCAGACTTTTATGTATTGGATGTAGCAAGTCAGTCTCACCATGAAATATTGAGTAAAGGCTCTTCTCGTTCCTCATTTTCTCTCTTTACAAGTTCCAAGTAACATTTGCCTTCTTCACAGGGCTGTTTGTGTATTAGGGGCTCAACCTAGGAACTGCATGGCTGTGGGGGGTTCCACATGCTGTACTGAGCAAGGGAGAAAGTTCCTCTTTCCTAAATGACTACTAGCACGTCCACTTAGGGCTTAAGGACATCCCACTAGCATACAAATGCCCAATAATCACTGCCGGATTGCAATTCTGGTGTTTATTTTTAGCAGAAAATTGTGTTCTGATTGCTTTAAAAATAACAGCAGCGAATGATTTAGGTACTGTCACTGTTGTGGACAGCAGCAAACTTCCTGAAATGCTGTACTTTCCATATAGAGTCTCTTGAAGACATCGCTGTCACAGGCAAGTGAATTGCACTTCCCTCTTTCATTACAAGGAGCCTATTTTGCTCTCGGTTCCTGAGGCTCTGTGCACAGAACTCTCTTGACATCAGCTGAGCACAGGTTCAGGTCGTGAGGGAGGAAGGGCAGAATAGAAGTTGGTTTCTGCAAGAAGAATTTTGTCTTTAGTGACAAGAGGCTACTCCTAGGTTTAATGAAATGCGCCAAGTCTCCTTGTATTGCAGATTTTTATGTGCAGTTTACAGTGATAACCGCTGAAAAGTTAAGCAGAATGGACTATTTGAGGTCCTATTTTGTTCTGGCTTGCATTATGTAAACCTCTGAAAATAGTGATTTACTATGTAAATGTTTCTCTAACTAATGTTAGGGTGATTAACTAGTGTTTTTTTGGAAACTGTCTTGGAAATCTGTTTTATTGAATACAGGACTACCATAGGGCTCAGCATCATTTTATTTTCCTGATTTGTTATAGGAAACGTTCTCAAATACAATCAGCATGATTTATATAAAATGATCGAGCTTTTCTGGTGAGAGATAATTGAGATCTAATCTGAATCCCTGACGAACCACAGCTTCCTGCATTGGCCTGTTGCTATTGGTAACATAAAGGGAGTAAAATAGAACTTCATACGAAATGCCTTTAAACTTTACTGGCATGTACAGGCATGGAACAGCGTTGAATTTTTTAGTTTAATCTTTGAGAAGCCGACGTGTTAAGGAAATGCTTTTTCCATATTAAGTGAAGATGAATTTAGGAAGAGTGCTGCTAGGAAAAATAACTGCTGTTTCTTACGAGGAGCGGGTAAGTGATATGAATTATATTTAGCTAAAGCAAGGCATTGTTGTAGTGAGAAATTAGAATAGGCTATTGTTATTGGCAAGAAATTAGAGAAGAATGGGATCAGCTTCAGAATGCTTTTTGCTTAGCTTTTAAGCTTTTTTACTTACCAGTATTTGAGTTAAAATTCCTTTGTAAATGCAAACATTGGGTTTTATTCTCAGAGAAAAGTAATATTGTTATACCAACTAACATTGAGATTTTGATATGTATTTATGAACTATGCCTAATATGTATAAAGCTAAAAACCCAGTATGTTTATAATGTGTGCCTATTATTTCATTATGTGCAATGTATTTTGTATATGCTTTCTGTACCATTATATCAATATTATATCTTTAGGTAAGACTGTATATATTTTGTCTATATCTTTATAAAAATAATTTTAGGGATGGACTTGGCACTTAAGGTACTGTTTTTATATGTGATGAGATTGGTTTTGTTTGGGGTAAAAAGTTGGACATTTATTTCTCAAAGGAATTCCAAATGTCACATCATTTATTCTTCCTATGTTGTTTTTATAGATTCAAATATTTGACAAAATTATATGGAATGCATTTAGTAAAGTTATTGTACAGTAGTTGTGCAGTATGTTTTTCTTCAGAACTCTTACATATGGAATGCTTTCGTGTTAACTCTTACAAATGCAATTTGGTGATAGAGAATTGAAAAGTGAAATTGTGTAATAGTCCTCCTTTAAGTGGCATTCTGAAGGGGCACTCTTCTCAAAGAATTCTAAATCATTAAATTTATTGCAATAATATTTTGAAATGGGGATAAAAAGCCTGCAATGTTATGCTACTTTTTAGGTGAGAAGTACATTTGAGGTTCTTTATTAGAAGGAAAAACTAGCAATAATTGATGAGTAATATGGCTTTATTTTTTATGTAAAATGTTAGAATTGTATATAACATATTTTGAGGCACGATCTCCCTCCCCTCCCAGAGTCCACTGGAGTTCATGGCATGAACTATGTTGATGCTATAATATATTTGAAAATACATATATATATCATGTAAATCTTGGAGTAATGTGACTGAAGACCTGGGGATTTGCTCATAATACATACCTTGGCAAAAGGAGAAATTGCTTCAGGTGATTTAAGAAGTAGTTTGAACAAAGCTAGATGCAAGCAGACGGTCAGCTGAGAGATGGGCTTTCCCTGAGATAAGTGACAGAGTGTTTGAAAGTTGGCTCTTTGTATTCAGCCTGTAAATGTTCAGAACCCAGCAGATTTCCTAGCATTATCCTCTATACTGAAATCGTATGAGGAAATGAGTTTAGAATGTTGGTGGAGCTAGGTGTGCTATTCTAACCTGAAAGGCTCATATGCAGGGACTTTATAAAATAGTGTGTGAAGTGATGTTGTACTGGGTAAGTAACAGATTCTGGCAGCACTCAGAGAATTCTTTGGATGCAGCAAGAAGTCGATGCCTGTATTGCAAGAAAGTGTGCTTTGGAAAGGAGACAGAGAGGTCATTTTAAATCCCTTTTATTCCAAATCTTTCTGGATGCCCGGGAAAAGAATAGATGTTTCTGTTTAGTCTGTGATTCTGTCATTGTTGGAATAGGGGAGAGAAATAAATCTTCACTCTCCTTACAGATTTTACCCTCTGTTTCTCAGGAGGAGTGGGAAACAGAGATGTCTTTCTTGGCTCAGGAAGGCACTCACCCCCACTGTAATGGCACAGATGATTTCACGTTGCTCCATTTTATTTCTAAGGCCTGGCATTTCCCAGTATGTGTCACCCACCCCTGCCAGTATCCCCCTCTTTCCCTTTGTTCTACTCCAGTGTTTGAGCATGTCTTCGACTTGAGTGACAAATCTTGAGGTGGAGAGAAAGGAAATTTTTGTATTGTGTTACCTGGGTAGTTGTACACATGGATTTATTTGCTCAATATAATGCCTGGGCTATAGGTGGGGTATTTTTTGGTTTTCTGCAGGATGTTGTTATGGCAGAATTGGACAGTACCTAGTCACTTCTCTGGGACCTGATCCATGTAAATGGGAACATGTAAGATGGATAAGAGTTTCTGTCACCTGAAAGATGTCATCAGACAAGCTTCATGCAGAGCTGCACACATCTAGCAGGTTATAGGCCATGAAAGCTAAAAGATACAGCCTGTTCCAACCTTATGAACTTTCAGCCTTGTGAATTATTCTCCTCTATGCCCTCTCTCCCTTTGTACCTTGCTGTTGGTGCAAGGTACTGTGTTGTCTACTTCTGTTCTGGGAAAAAAATTAGGTACTCACAAAGTAGTTTTCTCCCTAATAATTATTGTAAGCTTAAACTATTTTAGATTTGTTGCTAGCAGATCCTGAACACAACATCAAAAGCTCACAGGCCCTTCTGGTTTTTCCACCTAGCAAAGAGAGATGATGCAAAGGGGAATGTAACATGTTTTCTCTTATTCAGAACTTCATGCTATCAAATATATGCTGCAGCATTTGCCAGTTTAGAGAGACCTAGAGCATCTTTTGTGCTGTATGGTAGCTGGGAAACCACTCTTCAGCTTGCTGGCTCTGCCACTGAGCTTCCCTCTCAAATCACAGAGATCCAGACCCTCTCCTGAAGTCCCTGGCACAGAGTTGCATCCCCCAGCTTTGTGGGGTGTGTGAGTGTCTGTGTAACCCAGCTGCTAATCCAGTGAGATGAGCAAGCAGAGTTCCCGTGAAGGCAACTACTGGAAGGCATTTTAGCTTTCCTAAATTAGATTTATTTTTAAAGTTTTGGTAATGTGTTGCCATCAAATTCCTGGCATATACCAGGGGCTTTTTCCTAAACCAATTCGGTAACTGGTGTAATTGGAAGAAATTTCAGTTCTTATCTGGTTGTGAAAGATTTGATGGTTTCATCCAATTAGATTTTGTCTCTGGATGATAGCTCATAGGTACATTTACAACATATATGTTCTGTCATTTGTAATAAAATGCTTAAATACTTAAAAAAAAAAATCCTCACTTTAGCCCTAACTGGCACAGAGTCATGCCCTGTCCTTCCTCCTCTTTCTGAAATGGCTCCCTACAGGAGCTTTTCAATTTTATATCTTCTGATACACATATTTTTCAATAGGTGGTTCTTAATATATGTGTAGTGTTAAATTTCATCAACTAATTCAACTTTTTATGTGTAGTAGATCAAATTTTATCCTGAAGAGCCTCCAGTGGTGGGAAACATGAGTGCTGAAGAATGAAAAAAAGTCCCCAACATAAACTGTATTTTTAAAATGAGCTCATCATAGTATTTAAAAAAATCTGGTCTTGCAACTTATACCTTTCAAAGACAAATCTAGACAAGTTTCAGCTGAACAGTTTAGAAGAGAAACTTCTTTGTCTGAATGTGGACTTCATGCAATTTCTGACAGGTTTAAACTGAGATTTCTGAGTACTCACAAACGTAGTTTGAAGATATTACTTGAATATTAATTCTTGCACAGTAATTACAAGCTTTAGTTTTTAGGTTTTATTGAATTAGATGGATTTAATTACACAGATGAATTGAAAGAAATGTTCTTAAAATATATTTTATTCTGTGATTTATAGAAATAAAAGGATAATGCTTGGAACACAATAGGTATATTTAGTGACTCTAGTAAAATATATTCCTTCTATAGGTGCTTTTCTAAAATGTTCTAACATAAAAATTACTAAGGTCCTGCTTGGAGAGATTTTAAAATGCTGATACACCTAATGTAGACAAAACATTTAAAATAAACAAGCAAAACCAACCTGTGGTGTGCAGAAAGTTCACTGCATTAACTTATGCAAAAGGAATTGAGATAAAACTCTCAGTGTCCATTCATGATTGAGCTTTTCTATGAAATTGCACCATTTTCTCATGCAAATATCTTTTATAATTGTTAACTTCCCAGTTTTTGACAGAAGTAGTATGAACATTCTTTCTGCTATCATGAAAATCCTAATAATTTTGCTTCATACCTTTCAAAACCATGTGGTGTTTCAATCTAGGTTAATGAAAGCTAACAAAGTAAATGACCATTCCTAAAATATAGATATTTTGAAAGTACTTTGGGTTTTTTTTCTGTCTAATGTGTAAGCTGATACTATTACTTTACTTTGAGTCATCATTTTCTTTGCTCTTTTAGAAATGACATTGAAGTTGTTTATTCATTAACTGTACTGTACAGTGATGTGCTAAGAAATTAGAAGCAATCACATTTATAAACCAGATTTCAGTAATGCAAATTAAATTTTCTAAATTACCAACATGAATTAAGTTATGGCTTCTGAATTTATAACATGATCACTAGGCTTATGTACAAAATAGAAGTAGAAAAGATTTCCTAAGCCCCACCGAAGGATTGTAACCATAACCATGTTTTTGATACCTGAAACAAAGCTCTTAAAGGGAGATGCTTGCAGATCCTTTTTGTTATATTATTATGCTTCACAGATCCAGAAGCATTTATGTAGTTAAGCAAGAAGTGCCACCATTTTTTAATTTTTAAAATCTTTTTAATGAGAGGTGTATTTATGTTTATCTGAACTAGCACCAGGGGAATGACTTTGGAAGTCCCAGAATACTTGTGCCAGAGACTAGCTCAGATCCTCTCCTGCTGATGGGAATGGTGAGGTCATTTATAACAATTTCTTCAGAGAGTGTTAACATCAGGGTGAGAGCCTGCAGTGAAAGAGAGAAAGAAAGGAGAATATATTACTAAAGGGTTTTTTGGTGGATTTTGAAGAAGAGTGGGATTGTTTGTTGCCAAGGCTGAAAAACACAAACTATGGAGAGGTAGCTGTTAGCTTGAATTGTGTTTATATTTGTGCTTTTCTTCTTCTGTGTGTTTCTGACATTGAAAAAAATTTAGATACTGTAGGACAATATTTCTAAGCCTTTTAATGAGCATTACAAATGAAGAGACTATTTTTAACTATTTAGAATGTTTCCAAAATGTTCAAGGACACTTTCAATGACCAAGAAAAGATTGGCCAACCTAAAATAAAAATACTTTCTATTAGTCATTAAAAAATCAATGCAAACTTAAATCTAAAAATCATTTGTCCTCCACACTTCACTCAGCTGAGTGTCAAGGTTCAAGCATTGGAGTACCTATTTGGGAAATGGTCAGTACTTGGATTTAAGGAGGTATTGGATGCCTTGAGGTCATTTATGATGAAAGTTGAGAAGTCTAGGGTAGATAAGCGCATAAGCTTCAACATTTCACTAGCATACTAATTGTCTTTGAAAATCTGATGTACAATAGGTAGAGGTGGTGAGGAGTTCTTACTTATTGGAAGTTAAATTCTGGTTTATTGCAAGCACTCTGAACATCCTTTTGTTTCTGTGACAGTCAGAAGTGACTGATAGGAAAAGTTTTTAGGGTCACCTGCCTGACTAAACACTGAATTTTCATTTTTATGCCACATATCTCCAAACACTACAGCAAATTAAAGTGCATGAGGTATTGTTTTAATTCATATTGTTTTCCAGTCTTTGCAGGTCAGTTTTAGGTATCTGCCTTGTCACAAGTACCAGCTGATTGTCTCTGCCCCTCTAAGAAGGACTTTTGGGAGCAGTGTAGTTACCACAGCAGGAAATTCACCTTCCAAAAAATATTGGTGGGCTGAAATCCCTGGGCAGTAGTGGTTGAAAGGGGTGAATTTCATGCTGGGGAGAAAACAACTGTGAGAAATAACAGCTGACTTCTTTAGATTTTCCTCTCTAATATTATCACTTATTAATAAGATGATAAAAGTATCTAGTACTGAAAATGCTAAATGAAACTCAAAGATTTCTGATACTTGCCATGAAACTTCAGTAACACTTTTCTTTTTCTCTTTTTTATTGCAGTCAGCAACTGTTTCTGATGGAGGTAAGCTGAAGCTTGTTTTTACTTTTATAATGAAAAATAATCACTTTTCCACATTAAGCAACATAATATGTGGTAAATTATGTGATATATTACAAGATGTAAGTCCAAGGTGGTGCAGAACTCTGTGGCTGCTTTGGGAACTGTGCCAGTGAAAATATTGCAGGCTTGTATTCACATACTTTCACTGGTTTATTTGCATAATATTTTTTGGGTACATTTATATATGAACATTTTTATTATAACTAGGTTCTTCATTCATAATAATAGAGGCAGAGCTGGTAGACTTCTATGTAATTGGATGGTAGATAAAATCTCGTTCTCTGTTTTATTGTCCTTTACATACCTTGTTTGCTTTTAAAGAGATGCTCTAGTTTCTGAGTTGTAAGCTGTGTTGGTACGTTTGTTGAGGTTGAACTTTCTTAAATGTGATCCTTTTTGAGAAGGGGGTAAGTAATTTGATATTTGTAAAATCCCAGCATGGAGCTCTTGCATTTCTGGAGTACTTCTAAGTAAACTCCTGTTTATTGCACATAAGCTGGTTTGTTTTGATTTTAACATGCCTTTAATGTTTTAAAGGATGTCCACTCTTGGTTAAACATTAGAAGATGATTTCTCTGAAGCTTTGAAGTTAATTGAAACAGTTTAAAAAGGCTTCCTTAATGGAATAAGGGAATTTGTACAATGTAGGGTATAAAGGAGATGGCTTTTCTCTTGTCTTCTCTGGCAGGAGCAGGTTCACTTGATCCTGCAGAAAAACCCATGTATTTTTGCATTTGCTGTTCTTTGACAACGTTACAAGATACATTTATTAAACAAAAAAGGACAAAAGGGAACAAGATGTGTTGCCATAATCAGTGCAGTGAAATTGGAAAAAAAAATTTGGAATGCTAATGATAATTTCTTTTATAATACATGCAAATGTAAATGAAAATTAGCAATACTATTTACAAAACTTGTTCATATCCTAATTTCTGATTCCTTGCAAGACTAAAACTGCACTTCAGAAAAACATTACTGTTTTGGTCCTTTTGCTGGAGCCATTTTCCAGTGGCTGACTTTGTCAGGTATTCTCCTTCTCTCCTGCTGACACAGTCTAATGCTTTACTGTACTTCTGTCTGGACAAGAAGCAGACTCTGTGTTGTACCTGTCTTGTCCACAAAGTGAAAAACAACAAATCAGAAAATAATAGTGTTTATTCTGCTTTCTATTTTTAAAATGTGGCCTGTGTTTTTCCTGGGAAAAATATGTATTTTTTTTCCCCCCACATGTTACCTTCTTGATATAAAAATCAAAGCAGACCACAGACTTTCTGACTGTGGACGTGGCTGTTGAGGACCAAAATTTTGACTGATATTTTTTTAGGTAAAATGCAATGTACTTGTATCTTATCTCCATGAGGGGTCTTGTTCTCTGTTCATGGAAGTTATTTTGTGGCCTATCCAGACTTGGGAATCCCTGTGATAATACTCATACAATAATAATGTCAAGATTTTTTATCCTGCCAGCTGAAAATTTATTTTAAAAATTCCACTTATTTTCAGTTCTTCCAATATGATTTGTGTCTTATTCCAAATCTTTAGGTAACTGTTTTCACAACTAATTCTATACACTTTTTTGAACTCATGAAATCTAAGAGCCATGTATGGTTACAGAGGTGAAAAAATAGCCAAGAAGTTATGTGCTATTTTTTGAGTTGTATTCCCTATTCTTTTAGCTAGCTTGGAATTTAACATGAACTCTCTCTTCATTGTTAAATGGTACTTAAGAAGGGGTATAATTTGTGTAAAAGTGGTAGTTGAACTATATTGAATAATATTGAATCAATGCTGAAGTACCCAGATAGTGGGTTGGAAGAATAGGAGCCAGAGAGACTAATTTTCAAAAAGTGAAATTAAATAAATTCCTAATTCACCTCAAGCTGCATTGAGTAAATGGTTCTCATTCATGTATGAATTTTATTTTCTAGCATTTACTTTCATTTAGTATGGCGCAGTGCAGAATTTTTTTCAGTTTTCCTTAATCTTACTAATACACAAATAGATCCAAAGACAGACATTTTTAGGGTATGTTTAGTTTAGAGAAATTTTCCCCAGTGTAACCATTAGTACAGCACTGCATACTTCCCTTCCTAGACTAAATCATTGTCATCACAGAATCACAGAATGATTTGGGCTGGAAGGGACTCTAAAGGTCAACTTGTTCCAGCCCTGCTGCCATCCAGCCTGGCCTTGACACTTCCAAGGATGGGGCATCTGCAGTTTCTCTGGGCAACCAGTTCCAGTGTTATCATTGCTGTCAGAGTGAAAAATTTCTAATATCTAATCTAAATCTACCCTCCTTCTGTTTAAAGCCATTACCCTTTGTCTGCTCTTGTCAGAAGTCCCTCTCCAGCTCTCTTGTACCCCTTTTAGGTACTGGAAGGTGCTCTAAAGTCTCTCCAGGACCTTCTCTTCTGCTTGGTATTATTAATTAATATTATTTGTACATATAGATACTATAAATACTGTTGTTAAGCTTTAGTTTGGGAAGAAAATTAATGTGTAAAAAGCAATTATGTTGCTTTATGTACATCTCTTCAGTATGGTGGGAGGCACAGCAGTTCTTTGTACATTTTCTTTGAAAAGTCAATGAAGATTTATGTGATATGGCTTTTATTATGTTAGAGCCCGGCCCTGGAAACCATCTACCCCTTTGTGTTTATTTTATATCTTACATCCCAGTTTGTGCAAGGCTGGGATGTTCTTATCAGCCAAAACTGCACTTGGGTATTTTAAGATAGCTGACTTGTAAATTAGTGTTGTTTCCAGATGTGCCGACCAGTGGCAGCTCTTAACTCTAATTGATTTGTGTAATGAATTGCAGACAATCAGAATGCAAACTGTAATAATGCTTAGATGCAAGATTACTGCTGTAGATCAACTAACCTGCAGCACCTCTGCTCTAGGAGTAGCAGGAACCATTTTATGTTGCTACAGTGACCTGTAATTAGCAGGTTTCTCTGCTTCCCACCTCAGAAGCTGTCCTTTGCTGCTGACTGTGGGAGCCGTGGGAGTGTGTACACAGCACGCAGGCTGTGCCTGATGTTTTGAGCACTGTGCCATCTGAATTGTCACAGGGATGATCAATAGGCCCCTGCTAATGTCTGACTTTGCTATTTATACCTGGAAGGCACTTTAGAAAGGAAAAACCTTAAGGTCAAAGGATCTATAACAGAAGTACCATCATCATTCATCTCCCAGACAGAGGTGGTGAGGTATCTGAGCTAGTGAGAATGTCTGAGTCAGTTCTCACTTGCTGTTCCCTGCAGAGATCAGTTCCACAAAGCTGAAATACTTCAGCCTAACAGATACTCTGTGCACATTTTTTCCTAAGATACTACTTTGCTGTAGTTTTGGCTGATTTTTGCTTTTAGTCTTCATCATGTGGAAATAATTTTCGTAAGGAAAAGTGTTCCTAAAGACCTTTCTGAAAGGAGTCTGATGTTTGCAGTAATAAATAATGTAAAACTGTATTTTAAAAAGTAACTGAGGAAGGTAAGGCAAAAAATTTGCAGTGAAGTGCAAAATAAAACAAAACACTGTTTATGCTTTTTGCACTATAAATACAGATGGATTGTTTCCTCTAGCATGTATATGACTTATTTGTCAGTTCTGCTGGTGGTGCGTGCTCACTGTAGCTGTGTTCCACTGTAGCATAAATAATTCAAGTTCCTTTAGCAGCAGTGGCAAAAGGTCTTTTCTTTAAATTATTTATGTAGCATTTTATAATGCTTTGTGTTAAGTATACTATTGCTTCCCTCTGCTTGAAGCTACGAGGCAAGGAATCAAGTTGTTTAGAAAGGTGTTTGAAGCTCCCAGGAGTTGCTGTGGGGAACTTTGTTAGCTTCTCTCATCCCAGAATTGCAGAGGAACAAACAATGTGCTGGACAGTGAGACTAATCTGCACCCAATGGGTTCCGGGACGTTTCAGCTGAACTTGGTATGGATTCAGAAGGATGGCTTTCAGTGAAGGGCTTGAAGTATTTGATTAAGTGGCACCACAGTGGTTCTTACCAGCTTTATCCAGGTAATTTATTTAGTGATTATATGATTTGTGTGCGTTCCTGTGATTAAGAGGAATGTGCTTAGCTTCTCACAACAACAAAAAGTATTTGTAGGCTGAGAAATGTATAGAAAATACATGCAAATGCATACAAAATAGTCTCAATTTATTGTATTCAGGTTATGGCTTTATATTATCTAAACCAAAACTTCTGAAGCCATCCTATCCTGAATGCTTTGAAGACTTAGTTGATTAAATGCCTGTATTTTCTTACATAATGCTGTTTTTGTAGAATAAATAAAACCAAGACCCTTCATGGAATATATAAACACAAAAAGTGCAAAACATTGTGTTTTGAGGATTTTTTAGATAGCATTCTGTGTCAGTTCTGTATTTCCAAAAGATAATAAATGAAACTGAATGACTTTTCACTCAAAGTAGTTTTTCCTCAGTAGGTATAGTTGCTATCAAGCAGAACAAAAATAAAGTTAGGTCCCTGGGATTTGAAACGTTTGATCAAGGAGCCTCCTTTTACAGGTAGTACAAGATAAGTCAGTGCTTCCAGAAGTGATGACAAAGGAAGGCAGGCATTTGGAAACTTCCCAGCACTGCTGTAGTTCACGTTGTCCATGCAGAGCTGGAGTTTTTCACATTAAACTCCTCTGGCATCTTGAGATTCCCAACTGCTCATGTTCTTTTTTTAAAATACTTCATGGGGTGGAGGAGGAGGAGTCCACTTTGCCCAACAGCCCTGTGGTGAGAACATGTGAGGGTGGGAGTCAGGGCTCTGTGTTTCCTCTGATGATCATCACAGAGGGCTCATTAGATGAAATATGTGGCTGGGTTGGAAAGTTTCTCCATTCCTGCTTTCCAAGGTGGGCTGCGTGTACCTAGGAATGCATGAGCTGTGAGAGTCAGGAAACCTGATGCTGGAGTCTTTCATTGGAAACATTCCTGTGCAAGAGGAGTGGAGCAGGAATTATGCCTTATACATTTAAGTGTGATTTGGATAAATTCGGTACTAATGTTAGAGTCAGGGAAGTGTTTTTCATTCTATCTGACTTTCTTTTTCTCCAGTTCTAAATGGTGTATCTACACTAGGCTGTAACTCTTTTAATTGCTACTGATGATCTGGGTGGTAAAAGAACTAGAATAACCAAGCCTGTTTTGGCAAACAACCTTTTCTGTATGTTTTCAGCTTGATGGGCACCACAGCAGAAAACTCTACAGATTTTAAAAACAAACCAACTATATTTTTTCATTAAGGGAAACCAAAGCTGTGCCAGGGTTAAGTATAAATTAAAATAGTTCTTTTTGAAAAAAGTTTGAATTACCTGAATGAAATCTACCATAACAGAGACAGCTTACTGGGAATGAGTAATCCCTTAATGCTATGTTAACATACTGGAAGACCTGTGCTAGTAGCTCTTTGGTTGATGGAAATAGTCTTATTTTGGTTCATCTGTTTTCACGGGATCTCCAGAGTCGGAAGCGTATCAGAGGAGGGAGAACCTGGTGCTTTTAGTTTAGAGGAGTGTAACTCTGAGGAGCTGGAGAGAGCAGGCAGCTGGTAGCAATTAAAGGTAGTTAGCAGTTACCCACTGGTGTAAACACTGGAGGCTGTAATTGCAGTTTGGTTTCCCGGCTGCCATGGGGAAATTGAACGCCTGCCACCGGGAGGGAGGTGATGCTGACTGGCTGATGATTGCTGTGCCTGCCACTTCCCAATCCCTTCTGAGTCCTAAGGCACTGTGACTCCAGGATCCAGAGTTGAGCTCTTGGTGTGGCTGCTCCCTAATTTCTCTCTGTCAGCCAAGTAGGTTTCAGGGGTTTGGTATGTGGGATGAGTTTGCCTTTCTGAATTTGCCTGAAAGGAACAAGGAATTTTTCATCATTCATCTCTGGAGAACACTGGGATTGAACCCTCCAGGAGCGAGGCAGTATCTGAAACTGTTCCAGATCTATCAAGAAGTGGGTGTCTATTTGTATCCTGGACTGTAAAATAGAACATATCCACCTGCAGAGTTAAAGCAAAATACTACAGATAATAAAGTTAGGTATCATTCTCTTCAGATTCACGTTAACTTCTTTCACAATAGTTTCACTCTGGGGACAGGTATTCTCTAATGAAGTTAACAATTGAGTTGGTTATGCTCTTTCATATGTCTTAAAGGAAAAAGTGAATAAATATTTGTATAAGAAAATTTGGCATTATTTGCTGAGTGTTAGTAATTAACCTTGATTTATATGGTGATTAGGTGAAGAAAGTTATTTGTATACCTGATTTGTTACTAGTGTCCTTAAATATTATCATTAAAGATACAAAGTTACAGTTTGTTTTTCCCTCATGTAATTTTGTATCTTTGTCTTACTCATTTTATTTATGTCTTAAAAAATAGCTTTGCTTACAGAAACTCAGAATTGTTAACTGTTACATCTTAGTGAATATTTCTGAGCTAAGAATATGTTTAAAAATGAAGTTTTGGAACTCTTAAAAATGTTTATTTTCTTATCTTTACAACTATCTTTATCGCTTTTTCCAATGCTTGTAACTATTTTCAATGGTGTATTTTTTCAAAGCTCTTACTTCCAGGGAGGAACAGTCGTGTTTTGTAACATGAAGTTTGGAAATGCAGAGTGCTTTCAAATACTTCTAACATGAAAAGAGATCTTGGGAGAGCATATACAGTAGGGTCTTTTTGGTGAAATTACTCATTGCTTTAGTTAGTCTAAGTGATTAACTGAGCAAAATCATAAAAATAGCCCTGTGAAGCACAGTCCATTTCTGATTGGTTGTGAATTCAGTTTTCTCCAACAGATTGCATTTCTAGTGAGCTGCATACTTACTTTTCCATTTGGCATAAAATTGCTGAATATACACTCTATTTAATTTGAGGGTATTAATTTTCTAACATCTGTTACTGCTAATTTTTCAAATAATTGAATGTCTGTGATTTTTTTCATCCCTTCATCAAAGAATCTCATTCAGTTTGGCATCTCTCTGTGTGCAACCTGTCGTGCTCGAAGCAGGGAGATCAGACTAGGTAGTTTAGGCCTTTGTTGTGTCTCCACAATGAATTAAACCTCACATCACCTCTATGAAGTGTGCAGCTGTGAGTTCAGCATTACCAGTTTTATATTTGTGTACACTGGGAGGTGGAGGGACCATCCTTTAAAAGGGTGTTCAAGAGGTAAATGACAAATCTGTGAATAGAGCTCTGCTGTAAGCAGTTCTGTCTCTTAGAGCAGCCATTTCTTTCCCCTTTCTACTTCTGTGAACAAATGGTCACTTGGACACTTTGTGAGCCTGTTTTGTTTACTGACATGACAAAGATGATCTGGGGTTAATACTTGAAGTTTTTAGCCTGCTACACAAAAGGGTTTTTTTTGTGTTTCCTTGAATTCTCCATGGATTCTTGTTAATTTGTTTCTCAGAATAGAAAATCACTTCTGTTTTTTCAAGATCTAAAGAATCTGGTAAATTCTTATATTGGAGTCTCTAGATTATTCCAGTATGTTGGCTGGAGTCTGGAAGGGATCCCTATTTTTATCAGAAACCATTATAAATTGAGGATCTATGGTTTGATGTCTCTTATTTCCTGTGGATGAGGAAAGCATCCCTTACTATCTCATTTTCCTAGTGTTCTTTTCCACAATTGACTCCTCTCCTAAATTTTCGGTATTAATGGGAATCTTGTATTTCCATGCAAAATTTCACAGATTGCCTGTCTACCAATTGAAGTGTGTATGAAATTTTGCTGTCCCATATCACCTAATAGGTTTTTGCCCACATTCTGGTAAACAGTGGGTTCTTGAAGGTCAACTTTCCTTGGATAATCTTCTGAAGGAGTGTAGTCTATAATATGAGAAATATTAAGAGGGAAACATATTTTATTTTGTGGAACAAGAAAAAAGATTTTATTTTGGGCCTGCCCCTTCTGCTTCTGTCAGGGGACTGCTGTTACAACACTCATTTAATTTTCTTTGCAGTGGAACAGAAGACACTTGAGAAGTGTTTTGGGTGTTTTTTTTCTATGCAGGTGCTCCTACTAAAAATGGAGAGGGATATTTAGAAGTCTGCACCACTGTGTGCTTGAGCAGGAGGCGTGATAAACCAAATAAACAATCCTGAAGAGTAAAAGTGAATATTACTTTATTGACAGATGTAATTTCCTTTATTGACAGAGCTGAATAGCACTGAGTTGAAAGACTGCATCAGTGAGAACAGCCTCAGCAGCAATGCCAGCCTTCCCAGCGTGCAGAGCTGCCGGCGGCTGCGGGAGCGGAGAGTTGCCAGCTGGGCAGTTTCCTTTGAGCGGCTTCTTCAGGACTCTGTTGGTGTTAAATATTTTTCGGTGAGTTTTGAGGGACAATGAGAGGCTTTCCAAAATACCTGATACTGCTGCACTAACTTGCCTGTGTTCTTTTTTATTTTTTTCTTGACACTCTCCTTGCACAGGGCAAGAGACAGGAGTTCATTCATGCTCTGTTGTTATCTGAGCATCTTTCTGAGTTTACACAGGGTCACAGTTGATTGAAAGTTCATAGTAATATTCAGATTGCCATGCATCTCTGCATGGCTTCCATTTTCACCTGAAACTTCTATATTTGGCGTTGACTGGGAACTTTTAGAATGCTTCCCCATTTTGTAAAATGGTTGGTTTCTTTTTTTTTTTTGTGTGTCTGTAGCCTTTGTACAAGAAGAAGGAAGTACTTTTGGTAGTTTCTTAAGAATGGGTAGTTATTTACATCCATCTCCTGAAACATTGGAAGTCACATAGAAGGTGTTTTCAATGACAGAGTGGCTTATTTTCCTGCAAAAGGTTTTTAGAAATACTTTTTGGAAGTAGTTATGGTAGTTAAGAGCACTGGTTAAAACTGCAACTGGAAGGAGTAATGCTGAGTATGTCCAAAGCATAAATACTTTGTAATACATAAATACTGTTCTGCACAGCACATTTATTGTAAATAGCATCATCTCTATTTTGCAAGGAAACTGAGGGTATATACTTTGGCTTTGTTGCACTGAGAGTGTGTTGCTGATTCTGACTGTGTTACACAGGGACAGTTTGTGCTGCCCAAGTAATTTTCACAATGAGAATATAAGGAAACATGGTATAGGAGAGGTAGATTATTGGATCTGCAGTAACTCAGAAAGACTCTTTTGCTTTATACAAAAGTATTAAGGGATCACAATGGTTAATAAGCAGACTTCCATGTTAACTGGTGGGGGAACCCAAAACCCACATTAAGTTAACATCTGTTTGTGGAAACAGAGAAGAGGAAAGCAAAATAATACATTCTGGATATTGTGTTCCTTAGTTTAGCAGAGTAGTCTGAGAGTTAATAGCATTTCTGCTTTCATACTGAGACTTCTTGTCAGGCTGGAAGAAAAATTACAGTTCTGATCTGATGCTAAAGTTCATCTGAAAAATGATGTAGTTAATGGGGCCCCTACTGAAAGTTCAGTTGACTTGGTTCTCATTACTGGTAAACCTATTGCAAACTTGTGTACACTTAGAAAATTGCTCCATTAAATTTTTAGCTGCTATGATACTTCAAAATTTACATAATAAATGTAAAAAGTAGCTCATATAATTTTAATAAAAGTTCAGATTAAAAGGTTCACTTCATTTCAGCAAAAGCCAACCTCAGATATTCTGGAAGCTTTACTTTTCCCCTGCATTTTATTCTAATTAAAACTTCTTCCTATAAACATTGCAAAAGCACATGTCTTAAAGAAATACCAACTTTAAAAAACAATTAGGGAGTGTTAAAGTTTACTGTGTGCACCACCATTTTCTTAAGGCCCAGGAGATGTCCAGAGCCATTGCTTAGATCTATTAACCTGGTTGCCATAACACTGTGCAGTTACAAATTGCTGCCAGTATCCAGGAACATTGAGGCACCAGCATTTAATTTATGGCTCCATAGCAAGTGTCTTGGTGCTTGTGGGATCCAGCATCTGCCTTTCCTGAGGACAGCTTTGTCACAGAGCAGGAATTGCTCTCTAAGAAGGAGAGATTTTGCATGTTTTGCAAATACTTGCACTTTGCATAATTGCTTCTGCTCAGAGCAGTCAGCCAGGAGGTGAGAGCTGTTTGCAGGCTCCCCCCACAAGGGGTTCAGCCCAACCTCTGCAGCTTCCCAGCCATGGGTGACTCCTGCTTGGCTGCCTGATGTCCCGGCTGGGGCACCACTCAGCCCTCCTGGAGAAGCTGTTGGACAGCTGTGCCCAAATCCTGTGGCCACAAGGAAGCAAGTGGGACATGGACTCTGGGTTCACAGGGAATGTGCCAAGGGGGAAGTAGGCAGTTGTGTTCTGGTTCTTGCTCACTCATTTGATTCTCTTTAAATATGTAATTACATGTAAAGTGCGGAAATGTTCCCCTGACTACTCTCAGGATTGTCTTTTATGTGTTTGGTGTCTCAGCTTATGTATCTAAAGAACTGTAAATTCAGAGCTTGCTTGGGCATTTAGATTCCCTGTACTGTAGTTTATCTCAATTGCTTTGCTACAGCTGGACTCCCTAAACTCTTATGTAAATCTGAAAAGCACAAATATACTTAAGTATATTTCTGTGGAGATTCTTCTTATACAGCTTTCTGTGGCTGCTTTGTATGATAAGGATGCTTCACTGGTACCCATGTGATGATTGAGTGAATGTTGTGGTGGATCAAGTTAATTTTTTTTCATTTCTTTACTTTCCCCTGATGTTTAAAATGCTTTTAAGATGTGGAGAGAATATTGAATTATATAGATTTGAAAACAGGACAGTTTGTCATTGTAGAGTTTTCCAGCTGAATCAGTACCAGTGTTCATTTGGACTTTAGGATGCTGTAATATCAATTATGGTGTGTTGTACTGGGGGATATTTTATTTTCCTCTCAGTGAGTATTTTCCAAAGAGAAAATACATCAAACACAGTGAACAGTGATAGATTTAAAAAAAAAAAATTCCCATGTGATACAAAAAGACACTGTAATGAATCCAGGATTGATTATGGGCACATCTTGATAAACATCTACTCTCTTATATCAGTAGAACTGCAATTAAAGACAGTTTACAGTGTCACTTTTGAATCTAGTTTATATACTATTTAAATTTTTATTTAAAGTGTATTCACCAGTTTATGCACTACTTGGCATGACATTTCAAATTTTGTACTTGCAAATGATTTGATTGTAAGTTCATGTATTCTTCTTAAATATACATTTAAAAAGCGAGGAGAAAGAGGGGGAACACCAGGTATGTATTGGACATATATTGATTTTTGCTTTGGAAAAGACCTGGATTGAGACTGATTGAAAACTTACATTTATGCAAACTTTCCAAGCATTATATATGCGTTGTTTAAGCTGGCAAGTAACTTTTCTTTGAGACATTTATTTATTTGCTTATTTTTTCCTCTAGGAATTTCTACGGAAAGAATTTAGTGAAGAAAATATTTTATTTTGGCAGGCCTGTGAATATTTTAACCATGTACCTGCACATGATAAAAAAGAGGTAAGTCAATGTACCTTGTGTTGCTTCTTCAAAAATTATTACTCCTTCAAGATTATTGAAATTAATGGAGCTGTGCTTGGTCTGTGTACTGTGACATCACTAAAATAGGGTGGGATGACCTAAGTTTAAGATGTTGGATATGTTCAAACTGCAGAGGTAGCTCTGTAAGAATGAGGTGAGGTATCCTGGGTGTTGCAAATGGCCAGCAGTGGTCGCCCAGTGCATGGAAGTGCAGAGCAAGTTAATTGACCATGTCAAGGAGAGACTCTTAGACTCTTTGAGCTACACTGCCTCCACCAAGCAAGACTGGGTTTCTAAATAACTTAATTATCTGCTGCTGAAAGGGCAGGGCTCTCATGTTTGTTCACAAATTATGAGACTCTCCATCTCATCCTTTTGAGGGAATCCTACATTGGTCAGGCAGTTTGGGTGAAGTTTGAACTTTGTACAGGTTGGCAACACTTCTGTCTACACCACAGCCAGATCTAGTCAGATTTATGTGGTGAAAACAGTTTCACCTTCCAAGTCTCTCTTAACTCTTTTGTCTACTAATGAGGTTTTCTTCTTCTTCTTTCTTCTGTCTTCAAACAAAGTATTTTCTGAACACCACCCTTAAGGGCTGTGGGCGCAGCTTGGTGGGTTTTTCATTATTTTCATGATGTGGGTGTTTCAAATAAATAAGTTAAAAATGAGTGGTTTTGACTGTAAATATTCATATATATATTTACCTTTTTCTCACTTCTAGAAATTTAATCTTAGAGGATGTATTTAAATAGTAACTGTTATGTAAAAGGCCTAAAAAATCTAAAAAAAATCTGCTCTCCTTTTAAAAAATACTTGCTGTGCTTCACTGCTTGATTATTTTAATTTTTATTTGGAGGACAACTTTTACTGTTCAAGAAATATTTGATGAATACTTGTAATCATAAAGAAAAAACCCTATTTATGTGCTTAAAACTTGCAAAAGCTATTATATGAAAAATACATATATAAAAGATTCAGGAGTGGCTATCTATTTTTGGGTGGAATATATCAGTGTAAAAATGCCTAGCTAAAAATACAGGTTTAAAACCAACATACATTTAGCATTTGTTTTCTGTAGCTTTCTTACAGGGCTCGGGAGATCTTCAGTAAGTTCTTGTGTAGCAAAGCTACAACCCCAGTTAATATTGACAGCCAGGCACAGCTGGCAGATGATATTCTCAATTCTCCCCATCCAGATATGTTCAAGGAACAGCAGCTTCAGGTAACCATAGTAACCATGAATGCTCTATGTTTTTGTCTGTTATCTTTTCCTTTATAATCTATAAAAATAGTTTTACATGCTGTATATTTAGACTCTGTTAGAAGAATAGAAAAAAGGCTGCTTGGCTGTTTTTCTGTTACGTGGAGAGAAAATTTTCACTTAACTAAAAAATAATCTGAAAAGTACTATTATTGAAATGGGGGTTTAGTGCAAGTAAATAATTCCATGTGTTGCTGCACCATTGATAGAGTGTTTGCATATGGCTGCTTTTCTTTAGTGGAGAGTTGAGTACAGAAATAGTGTCTAGTTTTGGTTTTTAAAATGTTGTGTTAAGGAAGTTCTTCTCTTAGGCTTTAGTACTACTGTCAGGCAAAGAGATTATAGAACTGTTGGAGTCTGAAGACCTCTGAAGTGGATGTATTTTAAATAATTATTAATAATCAGAACAGTTATGCAACAACAGGATACACTTTACGTTTCCTATAGAATTTAAGTTTCTAGGTTTTTTTTTTTTTTCCTAAGTCATCTCTTTGGTAACTCTTCCATCCTACCAGTTTATTAGTAGTAGTTTTTATATCATCATTTTGAAATCAAGGCCATAGCTTTAATGAACCAGGCCACAGTCTTGGGACACAATCTCAGACCACGTGCTTTTGGGCAATCTGAGCAGCAGATCTGAGCAGTGTCATCCTCCTGCAAAGTGGAGATAGAAAGGTAGGTCTGACTGCTGGTCTGGTGGCTTCCAGCTTTGTAGCTACTCCTTCTGCACCTCCCAAGCCTGAACCTTCTGTGGGAATTACCAGTCACCACCTTCCCAGACATTTTTTCATGCATTTGTCATCCTGGTGTTGTGGAGACTGTGCCTGAATTCCTCCTTATCCTCTCCCATTTGTTTGGTGGAGTACAGGGTGTCTTGATGAGTCAGGTGACAGGGCTGATGCGGGTTTTGTCGCTTTGAAAATGCTGTATTTTTAGATGGAGGGCTCATAATGAGGGAGAAAACTCTCATGAGAAGTCCTGCTGTGGGTCCAGTCCCAGCCACAACGTCTCTCTGTAGCTGACCCTTATCTCATATTGTCTGTGCCCCAGTCAGATCCCTCAGTCAGACCCATGCCCTTCACTGAAAAATGAAGTGAGGCAGGATGAGAGTTCCTTCTGCTGCAGGACATGGCCTTGGAGCTTGTCTAAGGTGCTGGTGGTGTGTTGCCTGGCTGAGGTCAGTGCTGGGGAATCAGCTGCTTGGTGGCCCTTAATTTCTTGGTTTCAGGGAGTGGTTCTGCAGGCCAGTTTGTGGTCTTGGTAGATGGCACTACTTGAGAACACAAAGCTGTGGGTTGTCTAGTTACTGCAACACACCCACAGACTCTCAAAGTTCAGCTCATGGTGGTGACACAACCTTAATAAAGTGAAAGCTCTGCCTTTGTGGTCTTTCACAAGATTTTTTAGATTTGAGCACTGACCACAGGGTGCAAGGGTGCTGCCTTGTGGTGGTGGTTGGATGAGTGTGACGCTGGGGAATGGGGAATGTTGCTGTAAGGCTGCAGAGGAGTGGCAGAAGTGTGTGGGAAAGTGCTTTGGAAACACTCAGGCCATTCTCTTTTCAAGTACTGCCTGTTGGGAATACCCCTGAAAGTTGCTTTTCATCCATGTCCTGACAAATTTGTCAGTGATCTTGTTGTTAGAGGTTGTAATGGCAGTGTGGATGCAGCCAAAGTACCTAGTTAGGATGTTGTTCCTCTTTGTAAATTGAATAAGAACAAGCATTTTCAGTGTTTCTGGAGGGAGGACAATGTAGGTCACTGGAACATACTAAAATAAGAATAACTTAGCATGTACTTCCTGTAGAATTGATAATGGAAGTTTTTCTACTCTTGTTTATTTGAAAATTTCAGATTACCCTTTTAAAATATATGTTTCTCATTTTTAAGAACAAGAGCTAGCATCTGCTAGCCTTTTCTCAATAAGCAGAAATCATTAAGATGTGTAAATATGATAATAATTCTAAATATAGGAAATCATGGATGTAGTGTGGGCTTGAAACATGGGGCAGATGATAATCAGCTCAAGGTAAATTAGTTACTCTCTCATGACTCTGTCCAGCAAAGTTAAAAGGTTGTAATTTTTTTGCTCTGTTAAGTATGTTTAATTTGCAGATGGTCAAAGCTAGCATATGCAGAAATATTTTTCCATAGCTTAGCATGTGGAAAACGGTGCATTAAAAGGCAGCACCTAAGCAGGAATGGGAATATACAAAGGGGAAAGTCAAAACCATGGAAGTTGGCATTCAGTTTGAGTTAGGTTTCTGTGACTCTGTAGATTCAAGTTCTCTCTGCTCTAGCTTGCTGTTTACAAGATAAGTTTTGGGCTAAAGCCTGTTGAGAAGGGTGTGTCTGCACAGTCTGAAGTGTGGTTTCCATCTGCAAATGGGCCACTCAGTGATGGACTTTCCTTTATACTCTTGGGAATGCCAGAACCTGCTGGGTGGTGCCTACCTTCCTTTGCTTGTGGGGAATTTGTCATGTCCAAAGAAGTAGCCATTCATACTGATTTTTCAGATGAACTGAACCACGGGAGAAGATATAGAGCTAAAAGTATGGATTCACTTAAAACAGCAGGTTTGCAAAAATGGAACAAAAAGTTAAACATTATTTAGCATTTTAAAAAAAGCTCTTTTTCACTTTCATAAATTTAGCTTTGGTTAAATCACCCTCAGATATTTGCCTGATATAGATCTGCTTTCTTCCTATGTGGTTAAAGATCACTGAATGTAAACTGTTTTCTGTTGAGATCTACAGCACCTTGATTATTGAATTATCCAGAGATACTGATGGGTTTTTTCTTTATCATTGGGCACATGACTGTGGTTTACTGTTAATACTTGTCAGCTCTGGGTTAATCATGTGGTGATCTTAGAGGTCTTTTTCATCCTAAATGATTCTGTGACTCTGAGCATTGTATATGCTGCAAAGGACTCTCAGCTTCTCCTCACATCAGCAATTTACTTTGTGTGTCTTGTATCATTGTGTATTATTGCAAATTGTGATTATATCATACTTGTGTGTTTTAGAACATAAACTTTTCTTGTTCACAGCTACCTTAAAACACACTTGTGTAACTTAATCCTGTCACATACAGTGCCAGTGTAATAACCTTTAAAATGTTTTACATGGCCAGCTTGCTGCATGCTCCACACAGAATGGCATCAACGCAGTAAAAGAGGATGGTGTTGTCAAGACTCTACAGCATCTCAGCTTGCAGTTTGCACAAATCATAACTTATTTTCTGAACCTGTAATAAGAGAATAGATAAAATTATATTTCACTTTAAAATGGGTGCAGTGTGTTTAGCCAGGTCTAACCAATGTCATACCTATGCTGTTTACAGCCTGATGTCCTAAATTTGATGGGAATTTCCTGTTGCAAAGTAGCTTCATTGTCTTGATGTGTTACTGGAATGTGTGTACCCATTAAGCATTGTGGTTTAATTTCAGATATTTAACTTGATGAAGTTCGATAGCTATACTCGCTTCCTGAAGTCCCCTCTTTACCAAGAATGCATCTTAGCTGAAGTGGAAGGACGTCCTCTTCCTGATCCTCAGCGTGTTCCCAGCAGCCCCACCTCTAAACACAGCGTCAGTTCAGAGAAGTCCAACATGTCAACACCAAAAAAGGTGACTTTTGCATTGTTGTTATCACAAAACTGTGCTTTTAAGTAATGTTTTTCAAGTTCTTTAGAAAATCAAAGATAACATATAAAGTAAAATTAAAATGCGTGGTTAGAGATGCTGGCAAATACAATTGCAAAATTTTATGTACTCAGGAATATACTTATTTTTTTATCCTTGCCTTTGAATCAGTTTTCTAGATACTGAATTGCTGAACATAATTTAAAATCTTCATTATTATTTAACTGTATGTGTACAAATAAAAAGTAAGGGCTATTTTGTTAATGCATGTGTTCAGAAGCTTATTTTGTTTGAATATGGGAATTAGGATGTGATAATTTACCTTTGCTGAGAAGAGACATTCTATCAGAAGTTTTGGAGAAGGCTTAATCCAAACTAACTCATTTTGGCAGAGGATAGTTTTTAATTTCTTACGTCCTATTAAACTAAGATAATTCTGTGTTAAACAAGTACAGTTGCTTAAAAATTAGACCAGTAGTCTTACTGACTGATCCCTTGACATTATTTAGGGTTTATTTTTTCTTCTTGTAGATAATACCACCATAGCATTACATAACTGTATGGGTAAATTATAACTTCTCATTTTTCATGTCAATCACTACAGATTACCCCATCTGCCATTATGTATTCTTGTGACTAGGAACCTTTAAAAAGTAGCATTTCAAGGAATATTCTAATAATCTAACAAGAATACTAGCTTGTTAAAAGCAAGTTTAGTTTAATATCAAACATTCCTGACATTTGTATTCTTCAACTCTAATAAATACTTGATTATACTTGTAAATGTTAAACAGTACTTTGTCATTGTCTTTGAAAGCTGTTCATGTTCAAGCCTAGCCTAGGAAAATACCAAAGTGAAAATCAGTGTTTTAAAAGGAAGGAAAATGGCCTTTCCACATTAGCTTAGGCTTTACTGGTGAGCTGGGGACAGTTCTTTCATATTTGCTCTCTTTCATATGAGCTCTCCAAGGCTCATTTCCAGCTACTGTTTTGTACTCCCTACCAAGCAGCATATTTCCATCTCTGTATTTCTTTTTGTTGCCACTGATGAGGTTTGTTTTGATTGCTGCTGAGAGGGATGCTGGCACAGGCACTTGTGCGTGGGGTAAAGAAGGCAGCTAACCTGGCCATCACACTCTTGTTTTAGGAAGAAGTGTGGGAAGGTTTATTTTAAACAATATACTCACACCTGTGATCCAACCAGTGATTTAATTGTGTTTTGGTGATAGCTAAGTGGTAAGTCAAAGTCAGGAAGATCTTTAAATGAAGAGTCAGGAGAGGAGGACACTGAGAAGAAAAAGAGGGGAACATTCTTCTCATGGTCAAGAAGTAAGAGTTTGGGAAAATCACAGAAAAGAAGAGAAAATGGTGATTATCCAAACGGTGAGTATCACATTCTGCTTTGTTTCCAGGTTGTTTCAGCAATAGATATGACTAATCTCACCATGATTAGTTGCTATCTCAGTGCATTCTTGCGAGTGACAGAGGAAAGGAGCTGTCAAGTCAGAAGGCCATATTGTTGCTGCAGTTTTGTGCAAGGTGTACAAGTAAATAGATGAAAATATGACAATATTTAAATTTGTTTTTACTGACTTCCACAAGACTTTTTTTTTTTTAATGTTTTGGAACATTCTGCCTTTCTGTGCACTAGTAATTGCTTTTTCAAGCAGAGAGCTGCTATTTTTATAGAAAGATCATTTCAAATCTTTACAGAAAAGTCCAGGAGCAGTACAGCAAATAGTGCTATAGTTATAGCTATTTAAAAATTCCTCCATCTGTGTTATCCTACTTTTCTTTCTTTTATCAGTAACACACAGGTATGTTCACTTTTGAACAGTCACCATCTGTTTTCACCTTCCCTGACTAAAATGAAAAAGGAGACTCAGAGGTGTGAAAGCCCTTGTAACCTGCTGTTTTGTTACTTAATTGTGTTTGAGAGTTTAAGGAAGAGTTCCCTTATGAAAGCACCTGTATGTGATCTCTAGAGGAGACAAAAGTTTTGCAGTAAATTATTTTGTTGAGCTAAAAATAATGAAGAAATTCAAGCAAAGTGCCAAATTTGGTCCATATTTGATGATGTAGTTTTTGCTTCTGGTAATGCCAGACCCATAAGATAGCTTTGATCGTATGGATAATTTGGGTGTTCTTAGTATATTCATATGTGAAAACACATCAGAGGCATTTGCTGACATCATGGACATTGCCTTCTGAAAGTGACTAGTAATTGCCTTAGATTTTAGTCTTCTAACACCATACTTGCACTTTAAAAAATATTTATCTCCCTGCAGAGGTAGAATAATTTTTTAAGATGAAATATTGAAATCTTATTAAATCTAGTTAACTAATATTTTTATAAAAATATTTTCCCCTTTTTTTTTTTAAATATAACACAAATGGGTTTATTCAGGGGTTACATAACCAAGAAGCATTTGACCAAAAGTTGCTTTGGTTTCCATGCTTCTGTGAGCAGTATGAAGATTTGGTGGTTTCTTTTCTTTTAATTAAAAAAGAAACATTTGTGGCCCAATAAGCTAGTATTTGAAATAGTTGTCTGTGATAGAATAAATAATGAAATAAGCCTCTTTACTGATTGCTGATTCTTTGCACAAACAGATTCTTTTCAGTCCAATGGATTGTCCTACAGACGGGAATCACAAGGCTCCATGTCATCCACTGCTAGTCTCGACTTGGTAATGGCTGCCTCTTACTAATGAGCCAGTGGGGGAGCAGATGAAACAGGGAATTACTGATTTTCTAAGTAGTGTGAGGTAGCTTGTTTGATGTAATGCCTTGGGAAAGGGTTTTCAAGTGATACAGCTGCAGCACAAGATGTAATATTAGGCAATTTCAGAGTGTTAGAAATGCAAGAGATGTTGCATTTGTATATTACTACTTATGCTGTCCTTGGATATGCTTTGGATCTGGTCTGTCTTCACATCAGTGAACTACAGAAAGTTTCCCTTGTTAAGACTGTAGCTCTTTAAAACCACTTGGTTCTACCTGCAAGGATGAGAATCTGTTTTAAACAACCACAAGTTAAAGCTTTTCCTCTTCTTGGCCTATGCAGTAAGGGGGATGCAAGTCACATTAGGTTGATTTTTGTTGTGCCAGTGTCTGTAATGCTTCTTCTCTGTTTCCTTTAAAGTTGTGTGTTTTCGTCATTATGACTTAACTCGGTCCTAAATACCTGAGAAGTTTGTTGTGAACACTTTGCCATGTTAAGAAATTAAGAATGAAGGCACTGTGATTTCTAACCATCAAGTTCTGCCTTCACAGTGTAAAACTGAGGTGCAAAATTAAAACAGTATTAATAAAACATAGATGTAATGCTTTATTTATCGATGTTGATATGGAGGAAGAATCTAAAAAAAGGAAATTGTAAAGTTTTTTTGTGCTTTTGATGCCCCTCTGGTAGACTAGATTCTGTGTAATTAACCATTAACTAATAACAGTAATTTTATCTATGCTAAAAATACTGATCAGGGAAACAAGCATAGTGAAGTCGTGTTTGTTTCTGTTGCAGAAAAGTCTTGTCTTAAAAAAATAGAAAATGCAAAGCCACCCTAAAGCAACAACCCCTCACTTCTCTCCCACTCCTCACTCTGATTTAATTCAGAAGCTACTGTGATTTGAATGAGAAGTGCCAAATTAAAGAAAAGAGAAAAAGCATGATGAGTACCCTAAAAGGCTGTCAAAACCAGTATTTTTTAGTGTCCTTTTAAGTTATAAGTGAGCTTTTGTTTAAATTTTCAAAGATACTTTTGATATTTAGTTGTAGTATTACTATTCTACTGTCACTCTAGAATAAAGGTTAGTGCCTAGCCCATAGCATTGTAGTTCTAATTCCCTTTAATAAAAACAATTAATGGTCATGAAGAAAATAATTTTAAAAATTTAATTTCTCTGTGCGTATTTGTGCATAGAATTCGTATTATGTTGAAAGAAGAGGAAATTTGGAGAGGAAAGATTGAGGAACCTGATATTTAAAGGCATTCCTCTTCACTTGAATGTTGATTCATAGGGTGCCAGTGGTAATTTTTACATAAGCAGGACATTACCGAGCACAGACATTTAACTATTTGGATGCTTAATGAGATTTAATTTACTTTTATAGTTTTACTTAGGAGTTCTTTAGTAAGTCTTGTAACTGTTTTACACGCTTGCTGTGTAAAACTTCATCTGCTCTTGAAATAAATTTAGATTTGTGCAGTATTATGATCTTTATCTGATTTTTTTCCCCCAGGATTTAAATTTATCTGATATTTGTGATATTTGGAAGGATTTCTAAAGCATGGTAGAAACTATGGCTCTTGGCTTGGTTCAATCTGTGCGGGCTCTAAAAGTTTATACCCAGTCCTAAATTTCCCATTGGGCACTGACCTTTCTTTTTCCTTTCAAGTCTGAGACCTCAAGGTTGCCTGCATTTGTGCCAGATAAAGACAAATCCCCCAAGTACTGCTGTGTAAACCTTCCGGATGGCTCATCGAGCAAAATGCCTGTGAAATCGGGGTTCTCCATCAAGGAGGTGCTCTCTGGGGTCTGTGAGAAACATGGCATCAACATAGCTGCAGTGGACCTGTTCCTAGTTGGAGGTGATAAGGTACTGCATATTCCTGGGCTTTTTTGGAAGCATTTTCCTCCCCATTTTACAAATAAGGAATTCTGTTCTCTCCATACTGGTGCATATTTCCTGGTTCTGCCCATAGCTTTACATTGGCAGTGCTGGTTAATTGAAGGAGAATCGAATTGTCCACAAAGAAAACAAATGTCTGGTAGTAGATGCTGCTGCATTAAAGCCCTAAAACACAGTGACATTCAGTTGGTCAAAGACGAATGAGGTGCATTAATGCTAGAAATGACGAACAGGTTTTAATATTGAGGAAAACTTCCAAGACAACAATCTGTGTGGACGGTGCAGTGTGTGTGTGATGGCTCTTAGTCCAACAGAAATATTCTCCAATTCAAAGAGAAGCCATGGACATGAAGTATTTATTCTCTTAAATTCATGCTTTTGATCTGTCTAGATGATTACAATGCAGGCAAAAATCAATGAATGTCCATAGTTATGGGCTTTTTCTTCTAAAGCTTTCAAAGACTGTTAGCTGGCTGTATTTCCTAATGCATTATTCTGTGTTATTTATGTAAGTTGAAGAATCTAGGTTTGTTTTAAAAACCAAGTTCCTGAATGCCTGCTGACTCCAGTGGAAATTGAATTTTGGTCATTGTTTCACGCCTAGCCAAAAAGAAAACACGCTTTAATCATGTTCCATATTGTAAAGGAGCAGTCACTAGACTGAGTGCAGCCTATATTAATAATATTCTGAGTTACCTTAAAAAAATTAACAACACAGCTGCTCTTTTTTACATAGCTTAAACTTAATTTGCTCTCTCTTCTTTTATCCCTGACGTGCTCTGTAGCCCCTGGTATTGCACCAGGACAGCAGTATCCTGGAGTCTCGGGACCTGCGCTTAGAAAAACGCACTTTATTTCGGTAAGAGTCCAAAGTAATGTCTTCCTCTGGCCTTTCCCACCCTGTTTCCCATTTTATTTTTTGTAAGTGCAGTAAAGGATATGTTGCTGGTTACCTGTTCAGTGAAACAGGAGGCTGTGCAGCTGCAGGAGGGGGCTTTCTGGATGGCTCTTAGGATACAAGTGGGATTTTGATGCCAGTGTTTCAGTTTAGGGACATTTAAATATTATTGTGATGTCAAAATGCTCAAGCTGAGGCAGCTGTGAAAGCACTGGGCAGATCTGTGGGTCCAGAGGGACCTTCCACATCAGAAAGAGACATGTTTAGTGGGTTGGAGTAGCACAAGAAAGATATGGAAATTGCACTGTGAGACTCCTATTGCTAAAATTAAATGGATATATTTATTGATGACCTGTTCCCATTCAGTTATATCTGTATATATATGCCCACCTGGAAAATTACAGTAAAACTAATTGTATTAAAAAAAAATCCTCTGATGAACCCTGAATCTTAAACAAGTCAATGTTAAATTATTAGTATGGGTATAATATAATGCAGTACATGGTATGTTTAGTTTTGTGTAATATATTTGATAGTTTGTGTTTTTTTTCAAAATAATATTTGTATTTTTTTCCAAAATGAGTCCAAACTAATGCTATGAAAACTCCTGAAATAATTATTTCAGGAATAAGTATTGAAGTAAAATGTATTACATTACTGACCTGGATTTCTGAAGTGAATGAAGTTTATTTTGTGAGGCATTCCTTATTTTGGCTCTATATTACTTTTCCTTAGGAAGCTGGGCTAGTTTCTATTTAAAGCTACTTCAGGTTAATAAATACTACATGGCATATTCAATTTTTAGATTGAGATTGAGCAGTCTTTTATTAGGTGTGTTTGTTGAGTCTCCAAGTTAAAAAAGGAACTTTAAGTAGGCAGTACCATATGTTATTTGTGTGTTAATTAAAATGTAGAAATGTTCTACATTGTTCCATTCTCTGGGTAGATACTATGTAAGCAAATATAGTCAAATATTTGGAACATTTTAAGACAATGGGGAAATACTGTGTGGGTATACTTAGTTACCTCAGTGTTTGCCACTTTTGTATCAATTACTGGCTAATGACTAAAATGGATCATTTCAATTTAGTAGCTGTTGAATTCAAAGAAAATATGAAAGACAAAGTTCCAGTTATTCTAACTTCTTGTGGAAAAGTCAACATGACTTAATGTCTTGTGTTTAATTTTTATGAGATAAAACATGAGTTTTATATTTAATTGTGACTGAAAAAATTGCTGATAATAGTAATATCTGAGGATGATGTACATTTCTTCTGATTGTTTTGTTAGCAATAAGCTTGTCCTTGATTTCATACTAGAGTACCATTGCAATCAAATGAGCCTTATGGAGGATTCAGGGGATAGATGAAGACCATTAAAAAAAAAAAGCCAAAACCAAACCAAAGCTAGGTACAGCTCTGTGCAGGGAAATAGATGCTAATGAAAGTTTTTTTGGTTTAATTAAAAAAAAAAAAAGTATTTCATTATTCTTTTACTGGTTTAATAATGCAAAATATAAAATAGACTGTGAAAAGAGCTTTAGCCTGTAAATTCTAAGTTAATTTTTCAGCTCTGGTATACAAGTTTCTCTTACACTGATATTTCATCATATGATGGCACCAACCCTAAAGAAGTAGATCATGTACATTTCCACAGTGTTTGTTAGTCTGCTTAAAAATGAAAACACTTGTCCAAATCCATCTCGTGTAATTGTATAACAAGTTGTGAGTCTGTCTTGTGGAACTGAGAAGAAATATTTTTCTTGCATCCAAGTCTATAGTTCAGGCATGGAGTCACTTTGGAAGGACTCCTGGACCAAACTGGTCAGAGAAATCTCCCTGTAAATATGGAAGTGCTGTGGAATGCATTTCCTTGGTCTGAAATAGACTGGCTCAGGCCTGCACTCGGCTCTGGGAAGCGAAACAGTACAATTTTTATTTGTGTTAAATATAAGTAATAATAAATATAGAATAATAAATAAAGAAATATAAAATAATAAATTCCTTGTCGTTTCAGTTTAGCATACATTCATACTGCAGTTCCAGCTAGTTACTAGCTGTAAATTGGTACAACTATGTTGTAGATAATTGGATTTGACATATTTCTGTTCACTTTATTTACTGGAATATTTCACACTTGATGTTACAATTGCTGTGTTTCAGGCTGGATCTTGTTCCTATCAACCGGTCAGTTGGTCTGAAGGCGAAGCCCACCAAACCAGTAACAGAGGTCTTAAGGCCTGTTGTTGCAAAATATGGTTTAAATCTTAATGAACTTGTGGCAAGACTAGTAAGTATTCTTTGATGTAATTCAAGCAGCAGCAATATTTTCTGTCTGGAGAAGATCATATGATAGTCCCTGGAATGATTCCTCTCCAGACAATTAGGCATTTAAATATCTACAGCTACATTTTTAGATAAAATGCATTGTAATTATAACCATTATGCTTAGCAGTAGTTACCTCAAATATTTAGTCTACATCTGTTTTTATTCTCTTCAGAAGAAATCCAACATCCAAAATAAGCAAGCCTGAACTTTGCTTCTTCCAGAGCTCAACTCCAATTATTAGCCAGGGAAAGTTGGTTGGATTAAAGCTTTTGTTCCATTGTCCTGGGAATCATTAAAGTTGCCACAAATCCCCTTGCAGATTTTTTTTTGTGAAAGCAGACTGATTCAACTTCTCTGCTACTGAACTCTTGGCTAGGCATGTTCTCCTTTCTATTGTGCTGGAATACCTAGGAATGTAAAGTTAATTTTGTGGTATTTCTAGTATGTATGCTGTCTTAGCTGAACCAGTCCAAGTTTTTAAGATAACTGAAAAGCATATTGGTATAAAGGTAATTCAGTTAATGAAATTACAAAATTAATGAAATACAATCAATTTAGAATAAAAAAAAATCTAAAGTGTCCTCTCAAAAACATGACTTGCTGAATATACACACTAATGGTGCTTGAGTATTTGAGCACACTTACAAATTGGATGATTTTTTTTCCTTTATGTATCTTTTTTTCCCAAATATTCTCACAGAATAGGACTATACTCATTGAAATCTAGGTAGTTTTACACCACTGGAGTAAACATCTTTAGAATGGTAGAAGGATAGATTGAAACTACTCTGAAGCATAAAAATGCTTTACTTGTTTTCTTTCAAAAATGTCAGACTGCATAAATTTGTTCTGAAAACAGCTTTTTCTCTATTGCATACAAACTGTGATCCGACTTTAGAGTGGTGAGCAGGAACCCCTTGATCTTGGTGTCCCTATATCTAATCTGGATGGTCAGCGGGTTGTTCTAGATGAAAAAGAGCCATCAAAGGGTAGAGGTAAGTTTGTATAAAAGCTTTTGTTTATGGTTCCAAGCCAGTTTTACAAACCCTGACTATGGTTAGTTTTTCCTGTTGCTGTGAAGGTGAGGTAAATGTGATTAAATTTAGGTATATCATGTGTGGCATATATTCTTTTTAACTAAAAAGCAGTGCAGTTTCTGAAGATTGAAGATTAATTTAGTCTGTGATAGCAGGTACTTTTACTGTTGCTGTAAGAAATTTTGCTGTAATAATATATGAGTTTTTTGTTTGCACTCAACCACAGATCCACACACAAACTTAGGAACATAGTGCCCAGTAACAATAATGAGAATAAAGTGCCAAATACCTGCTGTGCATTTGGCAATTACTCAGTAAGGAACATTCTGTGTAAGGAAAGCAGATGCAGTTTGTACAGCAGCTGTATATGCTTCTATCATAATATCCTTCTTAAGAATGAGAACGTTCCAGAGCCTACTTCTCCAATTTTAAGTGATGATTTCTGAAAATAACACCAAAAAGGATAAAAACTCATGACCCTATGCAACATAATTGGAAAAAAAAATGTATCAGCTAAACAGTTTACAATCTCTTGGCACAATTAATGCTCTAGATTAATGTAAGCAGCCTTATGAGTAAAGATTTGGTTTCATTAGGAGACCTTTTTAGAGATATCGAACACTTATTTTCAAAAACCTAATTAGATATGGTTAAATTAAATAGACTTAGAGCTGAGATCCTCTTCGAGGAAAAATTGGGATTATAAAGATGGAGGCATTTATTGAGGAGAATCAGGTTTGTCATTTTTCTAACCAACAGAACCGATTTTTGTTTTGAAAAACAGTTTTAATCTAAATACTTTCACAAATAATTAGTTTAAAGATTACAAGTAAAGCCTAAATCCAGTGTGTTGCCAGCATCTGTATCACAGAGGATCATTCTGGCAGTGGTTCTGTGGCAATGTACCAGTGAAAGAGGGCAATGATTCTGTGTTACTAAATTTGCTGTAGGCAGATTTAATTTGATGGAGGCTTTTTGTTACTTAGAAGATCGCAAGGAGGATACAGCAGTGTCTACAAAATAATTGATGTGTGAAACAGGATGGAAAAGATTCAACATGGCCTTTCAATGGTCTTTTCTGCTGATTTTCTTTCTTTTTTAAATTATAATTTTGAGAATTGCAAACTGAATTATCAGATTTTACGATTATTTCATCTAAAGCAACTGAAAATTTAGTACATAAGTGAGACTTCAGCATCTTTTAACTTGAAAAAAAATGCCAGTGTGAGGAAAATCTGAAGATGGGAGGCAGATTCTGGTAGGTTTCTAAGGAAAACTATCAGGGTTATCAACTGCTCTCACTCTTTATTTTCTGAGTACACATTAGAGTGATTTTAAAGCAAAAATCTGTTGTGTCCATCATTGTCCCTTAAATTTTGCTTCTTTAGGGAATTATAAATCAGTAGTTACAGAAAGTATATTTATGTTCAATGTTTACAGAGAAACAAAGAGGCGTATTAGTAAAACAGACTGCAACTGTATCTTCTTCAAGAAGTCAAGGATCTACTGTAAGTCTTCTGCAACGATTTTTCTCCATTAGATCATCTTCTGTTTCCTTCTAGAATTCTGTATCAAAGGCTGCATTCACGCACGGTTTTGAATCGGCCAAATTATGTAACTAGATTGAATATAGCTGTTCTCTGTCTGATAGTTTTCCACTGTCAACAGCATTTATTTGTGAAGAACTTTGTCTTCATGATGAATCAGTTAACTCTTTCACTGTGTTGTGTTTGTTGTTTCGTGTCACATTGACTTATCTATGTTTTAAAATAATTGAACTACTTTGTAGTTCAGAGGCCATTTCTGTCATGTGAATTCTTTAGAGTAAACAATATTATATCTATATCTACATTTTTGGCAACTGCTATGGCAAATGTTCTTTGCCATGATCAAGACCAAACTAAGGCATTTGTCGTGGTGTTAGAGAAATGTGTTTCCAAAATACCTTTCCTCATTCCTTTAGGCCATATTATGTATACAATGATAGAGCCTGATTGTAAGTAGTACCTTAACTTTCCTTCTAATGCAGGGAGAGGGAAGAACTCTAGGAAAGTCTAATTCTATCAAAATGAAAGGCGAAAATGGAAAAAATGCTAGGGAAGTCCGGCTGTCAAAGAGAGAAGACTCTATTGCAAAGATTGGGAAAAAAAAAAGTCAGAAAATAAATTTGGATGAAGCAGAGGGTATGTGAACTTTATAGCTTACATATTAACATAAGTAGTCTTAGAAAAATTTTGTGTCTGTGTAGGTACCCTGTGTTTAATGCTGTGTTGTGAAAATCATAGTCTTGACCATTATATTTTTGTTTGGTGTGTTTGAATTGTCAAGTTTTCATAAGTGGAAGGTAAAATTTTAAGAATACCTAAACACCGGTGTAGGTGTCCAGTGGGATTTTCAAAAGTGAGGGGTACCTAATTCCTGCAAAATAAAAAGGAATTAGTTACTCCACTGCAGTTGAACATCCCATTTGATACTCTGTAAGCTGCATAGAAGCTTGGCTTTCTGTTCACCTTTATACAAGTGTTTGACAGGCACTGCACAGTAGTGTAGACCCAAATGTACTCAGGTAAGAATTTTTGTAAGTTTTCTGCTGAACTCTGTAACAGCCAGGGCAGGGCAGTCTGGCTGTGGAGGAGACGTGATGGGCAACAGAAAAACTTGCATTCACCAAAAGGTGTTTAGAAGTAGAAATAAACCAAGAGGTTGTTGGTCATCTTGCATTTTCTGAGTCCTATTTTTACCTTTGTTACATCTTAATAGTTCTGGTGATATCATCAGAAAAAATCTCATGAGAGAATTTGCTTTCTTATAGCAAGATGTCCATGGGCAAAAGAGAAATGAAAATGATGTAGCACTAGAAATTTTGGCATAACACCCCGTGCCCTAGGACATGAACTGAATTGATTACCTGTCTGTCAGCCCTACACGCTCCTCCCTATTTTCCTATGTAGAAAAAAAAACCTCAAAGGACATATTTGACCCACAGATTAAAATCTACTGCTGAAGTTACCCCGTATGCATATCCAAAACCTGGTTATGCACACTTAAACAGCAAATGAATGTTTACCTTTGAATGTTCATCTGTGAATAAATGTCCACTGACTAGAACTGAAAAAAGAATGCTATGGCAAAAACTTCTAATGCAAAATATATGTTTTTTCATATAAGTGTTATTACAAAATATTAGGGCATTTTAAATTATTTTCTGTTGCTTACTCTTTTGTTGGCTTGTTTTCCACATTTTAATACTTTCATTTTTTTTCCTAGGACTGAGTAAAACATTAACATAATTTGAAAACTTCAGAATTCGAGGCTTTCACATTTTATTTTGAGTTTTGTGATATTTGTCAAAGTTTGGAAAATGCATACCAAATGTTGTAGACTGTTTTTTAATGCAAAAACAAACAACTGTTCTATGAACTTTGAAATTTCAGAAACATTTTTGTATGACACATCTTAAAAATGTTGCATGTTTTAATATGCCTACTGCCATTTTGCAAAACTTTGGCAATAAGAAGCATTTTGAAGCTTCCATCTTGGCTACGTTCAGATTTTACAGCATTTGAAAAAGCATGTTAAAAATTCATTTTTATGAATACATTGCAAAGCCTGCCAAGTATGAGTAGAGGATTTAGGAATAAGGTCATACAAGTGCAAGTGTATGACTTCATATTATGCTAAGTTAAAACTGATACTAATGTTCTGTTGCTGTATTCCTTAATGGCTTTTGCTTCAAACAGTATTTATAAGCTGGGTTGGAACTGTTGATTTTATTTATCTGTTGGAGATGGCCTTTTTAAGCATCTTTTAATATTCTGTATTTAAAGTGCTTTCTTGAAAAATTAGGACATGCAGAGACCCTATATTAAGAATTACATATTTTTATATGTCTATGTTTTGTACCAAAGAGTTTGTTTATTGTTGCAATGCTTCTTTTTTGAGGAGTGGTATAATTCTTGGCTTACAATTGATAAGTTTCTTGTTGCCAAGTTTTGAAACTTTTTAGAACAGTGTTGATCTACTATGAGTATTATTTATAGAAACATATTAAACCATTGGATATCATTAGGGACATGATCAGAAAATCACTTCTAATTGTGTTAAAGCCTCTTTAAAAAGCTGCCCCATTGCTTTTGGTAATGGCTCCTTGGATGGTTACAGACTATCTGTAAGCTACTGATTCACTGCAGCTCCATGTAAAATGGGGTTACTTAAATCATCATCTGATCATACCCTGTGATGATAACATCCTGGTTTAAAACTACACTATGAATTGAATTGAAAATGTGATAAAATATAATTACTCTGAGAGAAAGTCAATATAACAAGGAAGTTTGCAACATTCTGAATCTTTGAATGTTCAAATGGCATGCTATTTTTGAGTTAAGATGGGTAAAACCCATCCAGAATATAAAAACGTGCACCCATTGTCTGTAAGACTAGAGCCTTGTTTTGTATAAAGAATTAAAAATTCCTGCATGTGTGTACAGATTTATTAACTGCGTAAAATAGAAGACGTGTTCAAGGCTCAGTGAATTGCAGCTGTTCTAAACTGCAAAACTCTTACAATAGCAATGCTGATGGTCTTAATTATAGTGATGCTAGTGAACATTGCTGCAATTGAAAAAGTTCCTAATTAACATGGGATCTTATTTCAAGGCAGCATTGAAAGAATTGAAGATCTTCATGGAAAATAAATGTGCTGAAAATGTACGTTTTAATAGCATTGCACTTTCTGACAAAAACTTGTCAATTTTGGGTTTTTCCCCAATAGAATTTTTTGAACTCATATCCAAAGCACAAAGTAACAGAGCAGATGACCAACGTGGACTGCTAAGGAAAGAAGACCTTATTCTTCCTGACTTTCTTCGTTTACCACCCACTGGACCAGAACCATCCTCATCTACACCCGCAGGTCCTAAAGGCCTCGGCAAGCGAGTTTCAAAAAGTGACAGCAGTGATGGATGTACATCACCCAGTGGAAAACAGGAGCCTGTGCAAAACTTTAATGAAAATTCAGTAAAGAAAGTGGGTTACTCAGAAAACAAACATAAGTCTGCTTTGGCAGCACTGCACAGCCAGAAGACTTTCAGTGTTCCTTTTAGTCCTCCGTTGTCTCCAATTCCGCACGCGCAGGAGAACAACGCCGCGGTGTGGAAAAGGCAGTCGAGAGAGTTGCAGGCTGAAGGCATTCAGATGGTAGATGATGAGAATGTGGCAGACTTGACTCTCGTGGCTGAAGGAGATATTAGTAGCCCTAACAGCACTTTGCTACCACCGCCACCACCAACGCCACTGTCAGACATCAGTAAACTCACGGAAGCCAACTATCCACCCCCAACTCCTTTTGCAGGTAATCAGGAAAAATCTGGATTTCAAAGATCCAATTCAGGTATTTCTAGATTTTAATAGTCTTTCCTTTTGGGTAAAACTACTTTTCCTTGGCACTGTTAATCAGTATTTGGCACCCATTAAAACAGCAAAGAAAATTCTCTCTGCCCCTTAATTTTTTTTTTTTTTTTAACGAAAAAAAGAAGGAAAAAAGATTTTAATTGCCTTAGTCTGTTATAACTGTAATACTTCTGGTTGCCTTTAACAATGTACTTTTGTTTGGATTTGGCATGTAACCATAAATGGCCACATGCAGACAAACCTTTCAAATACATCCACGTGCTATAATTATCTCATTCACCCTCAGAGTACAAAACAGGGTATCAGCATTTTGAGCTCCATAGCACTGTTGTGTTCCAGATTTTCTGATCCATTTCTCATAATGAGATACATGATTAGGGTTTGGAAGTTTAAGTACTTTAACAAAACCCCTAATTATGTGTTGAAAATTGCAGTATTGTTTATGATTAAAATTTTAAAGGGATAAGCCTCAACTTAGGATATATTTCACTAATAAATTTGATATTTGTGACGAAAATAAAAATGTTATTTTTTTTAACCCATACTTTGCTACACAGAGAAATAGATTGCATCTATATCACACTTTCTCCCAGAATATTCACGTATCAAGTAGCTTTCTAATAGATAATTTTAAAGAAAATATCTAACTTTTTTAGGATGTAAGTTTCATGGTCTAGCAATATCACAGAGCAATATTAGCCCAAGGCTGAAGTATGGAATTTCTTTATAAACACGGACTCTAATAATAATTGCTACTACCAGAAACAGGAATTTGAAGACAATGGGTGTCGTGACATTGACATTTACAGTCATTGTACTGTGCATTTTAATGTAAAATACAAGAAGAGGTATCTATGTGCTACATTTATTTTTGATGTTTCACAAACATATGGTGCCATATTTGTATGATCACATTTCTTTGTGATGTGGGAATATACATTTTAATTATTTATCTTTTTACACAGAGTATTTGATACTGTTCTTTATCTGTATGGTTGATGATTTGTAAATACTTCTTTGGTTGTTGGATGCTTATAAATGGCAATGCAAATTACTTCATCCTCTTGGCATTTTAAAAGCCAGTTCCTTTATTAGTAGTATCTGAGAAATGTTCTATTAGCGCTACCACTTAATTTCTGAAACTGAGTATTAGACGGACTTGTAACCAGTGCCTATGAATAACAGAACCACAAAATGTACTTCAGACATATTGATGTATATATGCATAGATTTGTGTTGGTGTCTTTCTGATAATATGTCAAGTGTACAACATAGGTATCAATTTGCATATTTTTCAGTGAGAACTGTTAAAAAAACCATTTGCACTTAAAAAAAACTTCATGAATTTACAATATTTTAATGCATGCCATAAGTTTCTGTGTAACCACTGAGCTGTAGCTTTCCCTTTTCCCACTTTCTACTTTTTACTTTGTAGAAATCTTTGTGTAGTTTTCACATGTATTTTGTATCCTTGTTCTCTCAGGAGTAATAAATTCTAGCTCTAGTTACGCAAACTGGTTTTAAGCTTTCATTTTATTCATTATTTTAAAAATTTCAGTCCTGGATTAAGAATTCTGATTGAAATTATCTTCTTATGACAAACAGATAAATAGATATGGACTAGCAATTACCATGAGACAAAGCTGACAAACATTAGATTTATTAATAATTTAGACATCAAAGGGAAAATGCTGTCTTGAGATGCTGATGGCTCACATGTGAAATCCATAGCATTGGCATGTGCTCCAGAAAGCAGATAAGACAGGAGATTTCTTTGGAATTAGTCATAACAGGAACTCCTGAAAGGAGAATTTCTTCTGTCTTTGGGTTCTTGGGCTAAACTTTATATTTATTACTTTCCTTCTTATTTTAAACTAAAGCAACTCTTCCCTGGTAAGAAGTGAGCTGGAGATCTCAGCTCATTTGATGTGGAGTAACCAAAGTAACCACCTCTTTATTTGGTAGACTTGGGTAAGAGATGAGGGGTTGGTTGGGTGATGGAGACCACATTACTCTTTTCACTCTTTGAGATGGGTCCTACATAACAGCACTGTGAAGCCTAATTAAAAAAGAATAGTTCTGCAGAGAGGCGTGTCGTGCTGTTAACTAGGTCTCATTGTGTTCTGGGGAATGAAAATCCAGTTTTTCCAAAAGTCACTGTGTTCTCACATATTTGTGGGCTTCCATGAAAGAAAATAAAGCAGTTGAAAGTCCTGTAGCAGTTCCCCTTCTAAAATTATTCAGACTTCTTCAGAACAAATAACTAATACTCTCTATATTGAATTTAATTTTTTAAAAATGGATTTTAATTAGCATGTATTCCAACTAGTGTTCTCTACTTTCAGTGGTGATTGTGTCTTATTATTCTGTCATAGTCACCCATGAGAGTAAGTAATCAAACTAATTTTGCAAAACTAAAAATCAAAATTTCTTTTAGCTTTCTGACAAACCAGATTTTATTTTAGGAATAACAAAATTAAAAAAAAAATAAAACACCTTCCTTTTTTTTTGCTACAATCTTACTGCATATGTTAGCTGTATTCTACACTCCTCTCACAACACACTACTATTTAATGGGAACTGCATTCTATAAAAAAACGGTGATTTTATGGAAAAAATGTGGGCTGAATCAAAATTTTTCTGTTTTCATGATTGGAGTTTGCATGGAAAGGCTGTTTGATGATGTGCATAATTATAATAAAGATTTCTGGAAACTCTTTCCAGTCAAGAATTGAAATCTCAAAGGACTAAATCATTAATAATGGTTGCTTTTTTAAGTGCTTTAATGGTTCTTCATTCATAACCCCCATCAATGGAAATTGCATTTCTGATTGGTTTATTCAATTAAAATGTTGGGATATAAAGACAAATAATGACTACATAATTTGAAGAGGTCTCTAGTCTTGGTTCCAAATTGGCCTAAAAACAAACGATGTGTATGCTTACCCTGCGTATTTTGGGCTTATAAATGCTGGGAAAAGGACTGGGAGGAGTGAAGGGGTCCCTCATGTTCTGCAGGGGGCAATTTGCTGATGTAGCAAAGCCAGGCCAATGTCCATCCCTCTAATGGATAACACTTGAGGTTTTTTTCACCAGATGATCTGGAAAGCAAAATATGAACAATGGAAGGCGGAAAAATAAGGTTTGCCTCACTCTGAGCTATTGAGAACACATTTTCAAAGTCAGTTCTTAATTTTCTGGAATAAGTGAAATGTTTTTATACTGTATTAATACTTAGCTGTGAAGTAAATAGCAAATCAGTTAGCAACACAAGAGTCATTACTGATTCTAGTTGCGTTACTCATCAAGAGAAAATGTCTTTATTTTGAATAAGCCTGCTAGTTCTGGCACATTTCCCACTTTAAAAATCAGAGGTTTCTGGAATCTGAAGACGTTCTTTCATGTCTCTGCATATAATAGTGGTCCCATCTGTGGAAGAAATAATTATTGTGTGGTGTGATTGGCTTGAAGCGAACCATTCACTTTTGAAAGTGTTAAAATGCCGATTTAATCTCCTTGGCTCTTTTTGGTTTTTTGTTTTATTTTTCTTTTTTTAATTGCCTGGTAGAGTCTGGTTACTTTGAATATTGTCCAGTTTTTCCCAAGAGGCTGGGCACATGTGTTACCCATGGGGAAGGGCAGCCTTCCAAATCTTTAGTCTCCTCAAGAGCTGTGAGTATTAACCCACAGGCCTTGCACTGGATTTTTTATTCAGCAATATTCCACTGGTCTGAGTTGTTCATGATGATTTTTGCCTCTACTACAAAGTAGGTGGGCATTCTGTCATGATAGCAACTGGGCTGTTTTGTGGAATACCATTTCAGCCTGAGATAGGACAATTTGCAGCAATTTTATTGAAGTGCACAGACTGTAGGATGGAGTCCATCAAAATATTCTTCTTTCTCTTAAAAAACCCTGCTTTTGGGTCTTTTTTTTTTCATCTGGATGAGAATTATTCTCAAAATGACACTAGAATTATAGTCAGTGGAATTGTCTACCAAGTACGAAGGTTTTTTTTAAGGAGATGTATATCAATGCAATAAAAAAGTTTATTCAAAACTACCATTTAGGAAGCATATGATGTCATTGGTTAAGATAAGAGAGCCAGCTAGGGGAAATAAAAGCATGGTGAACTCTCTGTAATTATGCATAGTAGAATGTCTATGGAAGTTAAAGAATTAATTCAGACAGTCTAAAGTTATATAGCTTTTTTTAAAGAAACCGCCTTTTTTCTGAAATAGATTTGTGCCCTCAAAATAAACTTGTTTATTTTGTTATTGGAAAGAAATCTTTCAGAAACTGAATAGTTAGTGGGATGTTTTTGTTGTGAAAGATAAAATATGCAGAAATAAAATGCAGGGTAGTCTCTCAGAGTCTGGTATAGGCTATTGTTCCCAAAGCCCAAAAAAAAAAAAAAAAATCCCCAACTGATCTTTTTTTGTTATTCACAGAAAGGATGCAGTACCCCACAGCTGAAGAATGAAGAATAGAGATCAGATAATTAGAACAGAGATCAGTGGTATTTCTGTGACTCTCTTTTTTGGCTACTAAATTTTCCAATTCTAATGGTAATGCATTCCAAGTAGAAAAAAGTTTGTGGTAGTTAAGGAGATTAACAGGAGATTAAGAGCAATCACATGTCTATCTTCAAAATTTGAAAATAAACCTTTTTTTTTGGTAATAAATGATACAATATTTTATGTAACTAATGTCTTATATAATCTCTTAATTCATGTGGCGTATTTTAGAGACCGTCCAGTGGTGTTCCCTGTGTAAATCAAGATAACCACATGAATGAAAACATAAATAAAAATTCACGAAAAGTAGGTAATTATGACATAAAAGATGTAAGAATAATGTAAACCATTATTTTTTAAAAAGGCTGTTTTCATGTGGTAACTTATATCCTTTAGTAGTTCTGTGTAAATTTATAGAAGATAATTGGATGGTGGATCAATATAAAGAAGCACCCATGAAAATCCAGAAATACTGAGGCTGGGATGTGTTAATCCTCTTTTAATCAGAGCACAATTAAATGGGAGAATTGCATATAGTACATGACTGTGATCCACAACAAAGAGAGGAGAAGGAGAGTTTAGACAAGACAGATGGGAAACAAGGAAGACCTTGGGGGATGATTATTTGAAATGTAAACTTATTTTGATCAAGCAACAAGATAAACATTTTAGAAAGAATTGCAAATTTTATCAGTGACTGGATAAAATGTTAGAAAAATGACAGCTGCCCTTTGAACCAAATGCACATGGGCTAAACCCAGATCTATGCAAACCCATGGCAGCATTTGGATGATGAAATGAACTTTGGTGAATTATTGGTGAAATGTAACCGGTAGCCCAGTGAAACCACATTTTAGACTTTCATAATTAAAAAATAACCTAATGAATGGCAGATTAAATTAAAATTGATTCAAGTAATTCAATCCACTATCTCCCAACATAGGACTCTGCAATAATTAAACCTGCTGTTACCAACCACTGATGGAAAACCAAAATGAAGGTTAACAATAATGCTGGAAGATCACACTGAGGGCTGAATATGTGCAGGCTGCTGCAGAGTTGTTTTATTATGTGTACTGCTTGGAAAGGAGTCAAAAATTGTTTCCGTTTTAGCAGTGGAGAAATGGAAAATTCAAGCAAATTGGACAGTGTTTTTGAGGGCACACGTCTGCCTGGATAAAAATTCACAACTTCTCATTTAATTTATTCGTGGAGCGCTCCTGGCTTTTAAATGACATTGTGTGCAGTTCCCTTCAGCTGCTGTTGTAGCTGTGTCCATGAAGGGTCCCTGCCCTCAGCACACACTGGTTGCAGTTCTCCCTCTTTTGTATCACTGTCCACTGGTGAGCTCCCTCTTCCATGTGATATTCCAAATTTGCCTTTCTGAATAATGTTTGGTGCTCGGTTCTTCTTGCGGATGCTTTGGAGATGAGTGCAATGAAAGGATTTCCATCTGCCCGTTTCTCAACTTAATGCTGCAAATGTATTTCCAAAATTCCCAGGAAAAAAGTAAATAAACTGGTAATGTGGAATATTGCTGCTTTGTAGCATAACCCATTTCCTGGCTCGATGCCTTCATTTTACTGAGTCAGATTTCAAGGCACTGAGCATATGCTGCTGTTGCTGTTTCATCATGCAAGTGAAACTCAGCATATAAAGTCAAATTTCCTTTGAAAAGATTTAGCATAAACTGTAGGTAGGAATCTTTTATTAAGTCTGCTTTCTCCTTGGTGCTGTATCAATTAAGAGATAAAAAGAAGGAAACTGCCAAAGAAAATTTAACCTCTGGTATTCTAAAACTTTGATGTGAAGTATCCTTTTCCCTTCAGAAGCATAAATCACTGTACAAACTTAAAAAAAAAATTAATTCTTGTAGTAGTAACAGTATGTCAGCCAGTGTGGAAGTCATTCATCCACCACTTAAAAGAATCCATGTGTGGGAGGGCTAATATGTAGAAGTAGCATTTCCTAACAGTTTAGGACAGAAAGGGATAAGTGTCTTTCTGAGAATGAAACTGCCAGATTACGTCCATGTTAAGGAGAAGTTATTTATATTGATTTATTTCTAGAACCCTGGAAATATCTATTCACCCACTATAGGAGTGACCATCAACGGGCTCCTTTTTTCAGTCTCATGTAAGAAAATGCTCTCTCAGGCAGTGTGGTACCACCTTGGGACAGGCTCCATGGAGTCAGAGACTGGAACAGTGTCTGCCCAGACCCGTGTCACAGCACAGCCCAGAGCCTTGCTGCTTGGGAGACTGGTTACTTTTGGGGATGGTATATGTCTGTAAATCACCAATTCCAGGAACTGCCACTGAAAACTTCAGGCTTCTTTTCACAAGAATTATATTCTATGTTTTATGAAATACTTCAAACAGATTTTTATCAGCTGTAAGTCTGTACAAAATCATTAATCTGGAGCTCATTCCCTTTAACTGAGATCAGATCCTTTCTCACATTAGAAGTCAAATGCCTGGGATCAAGGTATGAAAATCAGCAGGATATTCTTGTTATCTTTCAGTAGAACTTAGAGCCATCTAAATCGTTAATGATTTTGACAAGAACAGTAGGCTTTTAGCAAAGGTAGAATGATGAGTGAAACACTCAATTTACATTAAAGAAATTTTATTAAAAATCGTAACTAAAATTTAGCACATTGAAGATAAGATGCATTTACTGATTATGGTATAGAAACCATATAATTGCAAGGTGTTGTGAGCAGGCCTTTAAATCCCCAAGCATCTGCATTAGACTTAGGGTTATCTGATTCTGTTGTCTACATTTGGCAATTAATGCTGCTCCTGAAATTTCCAGGTTTTTTGTGACCTTATATCTGTGTGGAATTTGGTCAAATACTCCCTTATTCCTAAACTACCTGGAAGACAATGTCTTGTGATCTTTTGCTTAGATCTTAAAGTTTGAGTGTTATTTAATACAGAAGAAGATGATTTCCCTTTGCCTTTATAAAGATAGTTCTCCACAGTGATAATATGAAATTTAGAATGCTTGAGAATAATACACAAAATCCAAATATCACAAAAAGAGAAATATTGGTAACAGAAATCAGGAGATCAGCCAAAACAGTGCCTGATTGTAGTCACCTTTGGAAAAATGCAGATGGGTGCAGTTAAGCCTTCTACGCAGTCAGGCTTAGAAGTCAGGCTTAGACTCACAGGCAGGCTGTGAGTCTGTAACACAGCAGATCTCTGGTTTAAGGACAAAAGATGGCCTGCATCTTCCCATCTTTAAACCAGGTGGAACATATTACAGAATCAGAGGCACAAGAAAATTCCTCAAGAGCTGTGTGGAATGCTTAGCAAGGTGGGGGGTTACCAATAGGTGTGAATGTGGAATTCCAGGCTGGAAATTCACCAGTGTGACTGCTACCATAAGCAGTGTCTCCCTTTCTCTAGTGAAGTTAGGTAAGACATCTGAGAGATTAGATTTGGGGAAATGTAATAACATTCCTGACATGCTTCATACATGCCAAAGCATCTGCAGAGCTCTCCATGGAGGTATTCATCACTTCAGTCAAGAACATGTGAAGAGAAATTTTACCTGTGAAGGCCCTCTGCACCTTAGATGGTGCCTGCACAGCTAAGTGTCCTCAGGTATGTGTTACTCAAAAAGAAAACATGAGAAGGAGACCAGTGTAAGAGTGTTACAAACTTCATTGAAACCTCATTATAAAGCTCAACTAAAAACATGCAAATCTTGAATCTACTTAAAAACTTGTGTGATACATTTATACACAAGCTGGTTTGGCAGATCTCGCCTGCTATTTGTGTTAAATAGCCTTGCTCCATAAAAGCTTTTCCTTAAAAAAATGAGGAAAACTTTACATTGAAATATTTTTTTCTGTGTAGTGCTACTCTTGAAATCATCTTCCTATTTGGTGAAGATGAGCTAAGATGTTTTCTACCCTGACAGGAAAAGTGAAATCATTTTCACAGTATCATCCCTTAGTAATTCCATATTCTTTTGAACTGGTATTTTAGACAAGATGTTCTCTATTACTGCCCTGCCTCTAGTAATTATTGATGCTGCAGTATTATTTGATGCTGCAGAGAGATTGCTCTGAAAAATGGCATTAATAGAAAAATATGTCTATAATGTGGAATGTGTTCTTGTTCAGATGAGCTTCTGTCTTGTGAAGCCCGAGAGCAAACATTGACCTTATTTCTGCTGTGTTCCTATTAGGGTACTTGCATACCCAGTTGCTTTGTGTGGTGACTCAGTGGCACCATAATTCCAAGACTTAATGGCATTTCTTATATTTAACTGTAGAAGGGCTTAGCATCCAAATAAATACAGCAATACTTGCACCTTCCATAGTGTTCCTCAGCAGGAGTTTCCAGCTTTTTCATCTATTGTACCCTGTTAATGCAGGCTGTGTCTTTTGACTGTGGAAAGTGTTTCAACCTAGTCCAAGTCAACAGATGTGAGACCTTCCACCCCAATCAAAGATGTTCCTTTACATGACATTTCATGGGAGGATGTATTCTCCGTGCTAGGACAGCTGCATGACTCATGCTCTGTCAATGCCATGTATTTGTGGTAATTTGTCATTAGTAGGCATTTCAGCAATTTGTAGCTCTTTTAAAGCAACTTGAAAGGAGAGTCACAGGTCTTCCTCAAAGGGCATAGAATAGCAGATTAAAGAGATCAAGAGAACAATTCAGTACACTCATGTTATGATAAACGTTCCAGAACAGAAGAATAGCATTTTGCAGCATAGCCATGCAGGCAGCAGTTAAAATTAAGGCAATGTTCAGTTTCAGTAGGGAGATTTAAACACTAAATATAATATAGTCCCATTAAATGTTAGCTGCAATTTAGTAGGCTGAAGTCATGCTGGGCTAGCAGGGCTGGGAGCTTTCTGCCTCTCTGCTCAGCTGATTTGTTTGGAGTTTGATCTAATTCCTCTGAAAGCACAGCAAGCATTACTGATGCGAAATACCCACATTATTCATGTGGGGCTTCACTGCATCTACAACACTGAGCATTCCACTACTGAGGATTTTAACTTATTTTCCTTAAATAGAAAGCTTTAAGCCTCAAGAAGACCCTGGAGTGATTTGATTGAAAGTGTGTGAAAGTGCTTTTTTTGTCTTTTTCATTTGCATTTCCTCCATTCTCTGTACCAAAAAGTCTTGATTACGGTGATTATACATGGAAATTTCTTTTCCTTGTATAAAACTGTACTAATCACTTCATGGAAGAAGCACAAAATATTTGAAAGACAGCTATGGGATTTAACCACACCAGTCTCATGGGATTTGTGTGGCTAAACGTGCTGGTCAGGCGCTTGCATGTATTGTGGCACAAAATTTTAGAATGCTTTGGGTAAAGAATGTCAGATAATATAGTATCTTTTAAAAGATGGATAAGAAGATATATGGAAAAAGGGAATTAAATATGAAATGCAAGTCCCTACCCAGGCCTGCTTTTGTGCCTTGAAAATTTATCTTTTTATTCCTTGGCTCTCAGTTTGATCTAATGAAAGCAGTTCTGTGTCTCTGAAAATGTTGCCCTTCTTTAGATCATTATGGGGGGAACCTCAGCTGCAGAAACCATGTTGCTAACTGTGTCGTGAATCCTGAAATCAACTCCTTCATCCTTCCCTTCTTGCTGCTGTTGACACAGGCAAATCAGCCTCTCTACATTTATTTTGAGAAATTCCTTGTACTTTGGAGGGTCACACCTAACACAAGGTGTTTTGGGAGCTCAGGGGTTTGAACTACAGCTGTCTTGGGATAGTGATGTGTGTGTAGTCTAGAGAATAGGCCTGGATCCTGGCAACTGTGATTTTAGATGTAACTCAGGTGTTTCTTGAGTGTTTAAAGCCCTCAGAGGGTTGTGCAGCCCTTCAGAAGGACCTCAGTGGGCTGGAGAGATGGACAGAGAGGAACATTCTGAAATTCAGCAGGGGCAAATGCAGGGTCTGCACCTGGGGAGGAACAACCCCATGGAGCAGCCCAGGCTGGGGGCTGACCTGCTGGAAGGCAGCTCTGCAGAGAAGGGCCTGGGGGTCCTGGTGGACACAAGCTGTCCATGGACCAGCAGCGTGTCCTTGTGCCTAAGGAGGCCGATGGAGCCCTGGGGTGAGTCAGGAGGAGCAGTGCCAGCAGGTCAGGGGAGGAGATCCTGCCCCTCTGCTCAGCCCTGGAGAGACACATCTGGAGTGCTGTGTCCAGTTCTGGGCTCCTCAGGACAAGGAACTCCTAGAGCAGGTCCAGCAAAGAACTACTAAGTTGGTCAAGGGTCTGGAGAATCTCTCTTGGGAGGAAAGAATCAGGGAGCTGAGCCTGTTCAGCCTTGAAAAGAAACAACTGAGAGGAGACCCCAGCAATGTTTATAAATGTCTGCAGGGAGGGTTACAGAGGATGGAGCCTGGCTCTGCTCAGTGGTGCTGAGCTATAGAACATGAGAAATTGGGCAGAAACTGATGCACAGGAAGTTCCACCTGAATATGAGGAAGAACTTCTTTACTGGTCTGAGCACTGGAACAGACTGCACAGAGAGGGTGTGGGGTCTCCTTCACTGGAAATATTCCAGAACCATCTGGACACAATCCTGTGCCATGTGCTTGGGATGACCCTGCTTTGGCAGGGAGGTGGGTCCAGGTGCCTCACTGGGTTCCTTCCAACCTGAACCACCCTGTGATTCTGCAAAGTTGTTTCTTTTATTCTTGTCCTGTAAACTGTGGCCCATAATTGCTCTGTTGCAGTTCAGGACAGTGAACTGCAACTTCAGATAATCCCTTACTAGTCTGCTAGAGGATTAAGCCCTAGCCAAGTAAAAATACTATCTCAGCAGGGTCTTGAAGACCAGTTCAACTGAAGGACGTTTCTCATTCTGCCCCAGTGGAAGGTCTATATTCTCTTTCACCTTTGGCTTTGCTGCGGTGAGATTTTTTTGTTCTAGACATGTACAAAATTATACTAAGTAGTTATTTTTAATGGACCCTTTTTAAAAACTCTGAAAAATGCTACATTAAGGCAGATACATATTCGTATTTCACATTTATCTTTGAGATCCAGTGTTTAGTTACCTACATGGTAACTCTGTTTGGTGGATGAATATCCCAGCTGAGTACCTTTGGGGCCTCAAAGAAGGTTACAATATTGAAAACTGCTAAAACCAGAAGATACATAATTCTCTTGTTTTGTATTTTTTTTTTTTGTTTTTAATTCTGTTAGGTGCAAACAGAAAGAAAAATGATTCACAAGGGACTTCAGGAAACTCCTATGAGCAGACCTCTCACAAAGCAAAGGCCAGCAGAAGCTTTAATCCTCCTGGTGTGAGAGGGAACCCGGGAATGGAGCTCCCTGTGAACAGGATAATTGATGTGGATGGGGTCAAGCTGGAGGACTCTGGGCCACGCTCCTGTGACGATTCTGAAGGGAACCTCAGCTTTGAAGGTTACATCTCTGAACTGAGGTCTTGCCAAGGGAGGATGAGGACTGGAGTTTACAGGACTTCAGACCTTCCATCTCTGATAGCTGTCAAGAGCGAGAAGAATAAGGCCACTGAGAATCAGTACAAAGCTACTTTTGTTTAAATCTCTGCTTTTAATTAAATTTTCTGTATTTTGCTTGGCATCAGCAGCAATGGAGATATGTATTAGAGACATGTTTCTGCAAGATGTAAGTGGTTTTCTATATCCACTTGCCTTCAAAGAGCTGGCTAGAGACCATCACTTCTGATATGAGTTGGAAGTCCTAGAATGAAAAAATAGTATTCCAATGAAAGTATTGAGCTATTCGGTTTTGCTTTTTTTCCCCATTTCTGTATTATTTTCCCTGGGATGATTCCATTGAACAGTGCAATTAAAATCATGATTTCAACCCCTACCCTTCTTGTCTTTATTCAAGACAAACTTACTTTAAATTTCCCTGTTTTATTTAAGATAATTTCGGTTTGATCTTCTAATGGTATTCCCTTGTCTTCAGGATTCCCTCTGTTTTAGTAGATTTTTGAAGTGTAAGTAAAAGCAGTTACTGGTGTAAAAAAGATTAAGAATATTTTCTTAATATCTTCCTGTCTGTCTCATAACATTTGGGAAGAGGTCCAAGTGGAATTCAGTCTTGTCTAATGCATTGCCTGGATATATGCAATAAGACCATTGTTATACAAGCAGCAAGAAGGAAACAACAACAAACCAACAAAAAATGAAAAAAAAACCCCCACCCCACCCAACAACAACAACAACAATAACAACAAAAAAAACCCCACAAAATTGTGAATTTCCTGGGAATAGTAGCTGGTTTCATAGCCAACACTGGTGATGTTTCAGTACCAGAGATATATATCTAATTACACAGTGGTGTGATGGTCACTGGGTCCCTTCTCACCACTGCTCTCAGTGCCTTTTAACTTTGGGAAAAGGCAATTTTGTTATTGCTCTTTCAATAAGAGCTCAGTGCTTCTCATTCTTCTTGTTGTTCATTTTAGTTTCAGTTAATTTTCTAGCCTTAGGTGGAGTTCTGAGAAGGAAAAGATATTTAATACTGCTGAACATGTTGGTTTTGCCACCTGCTCCTTTTCCTCCATTACCATTTCTTTAGGAGAGGTTATAAGCCTGGACGTGCAAAAGGCTGCACAGAGAACTGAGTGTTGGAAATCTACTCATCATATGGAGTGGATATAGAGAAACTTCTGGGGGTTCACTGGTAAATTGTTGTAAGAATTAAAAAGTCATGCTGCATATCTCCTGGGCTGCAGATCCATACAGGCAGCAGGTTTAAAGCATCAAGGTAAATATTTATTAATTCCTTTTTCTCTGCTCCTAAAGCATATCAAGAATAATGAATTTTTTGGAATAGTTGAGAGTACTGGATGCTGTCACTCAGTTTCTTAAATGTGTAAGGTGAGAAAGAAGGTATGTATGATTTTGTAATAATAAATTAAGATTCCTAAAGCTTGATGTTTAATGTTGCATCAAATACTTCAGTGAGATTAAGGGATACAACACCCATTAGCTTTTATACTTTATTTTTTTCTACTGGTAAGTGATTTTGCTTTTGATATTGAGGAAAAATCCTTGTTGACATTAGACTCAACTCAGTGTGGGCCTGAATGAAATGCTGTGAAAATAGCTGTACTTTTTAAAACTTTCAAGCTTTAAACTAATTTTAGAGTCATGATAAAATTGTGGTGGTGTAACGATACTGGAGATTTGGGAAACACAGCAGGCAGAACATAGCCCAGTGATGTGAAAATACTTCAATATTTATGTATTTTTAAAGAGTTTATTTCTCCTTCTTCTTCTTCTTTTTTAAATAGTATTTTGCTAATAGTTGCTCTTGAGCAGATATCTCTTTGCACAGATAAATGGCCATACTTTTTTCCTATCTTCTGGAAAATTAATAGCTTTGTTCTAATCAAAACTAAAATTACAGCAGTTAAACTCAAGAGAGGACTTTTTGACACGGGATATGCTTTGCACTGGTTTTGTGTCTTGTAAAATAAAATCCTAGCATCAGACAGATAAAAGACTTGAAATTCAAGTGCAGTCATTTATTAATCTCTGATCAATACATTAGATGAAACAAGGTTGCTTATCTTAAATTGTGCAAGGCACTCAAGTGACAGGGAGTGAGCAATGCAGAATTCTTCATTTGGAAAAAGAGACAGCTGAGGGGAGATGCAAGGACAGCTGAAAAACTTTGAGTGCCATGGAGAGGGGGATTGACTTTCACACTCCTTTCTAGTGCAAGGATTAGGGGCCACCAGATGAAACTAAGAGAAGCCAGGTATAAATCAAAAAGCTGTTTCTCCACCCTCTCCTGTTTTCTATCCCTGAAACAAACAAATGGAAGTGCTGTTCATAAATTCTAAGTGCAACAAAATGGATTTGACTGTATCAAGGATTCAAAGGGAATTTGACAGCATGGGAGTCAAGCTGTGTGCAGGAAAATGAAGGATGTGGAAGAATGGCGTTTTCTTTAACATGGAGAAAAGCCTTGGCATAATGCCTGGAAATCCTGTAAACAAAGGGACATGGGAAAAGCTGTTTCTCCCCATGCTACACTGTCATGCCAGTCAATAGCAGATTGTTTAAAAGAATGACTTCTTAGCTAGAACTAATAGAAATTAATTCCTTAGACCTAGAAGTCATTAATAATATTAGGTTTCCTTTCAATGTCTGGCAGAATATAAAAGCTAAACCAGCTGGAATCAGGAGTTAATAAAAAGAAATGAGGGCAGCCTGTCTCTGGCTGATGATTTCCAATATTTTACTAAGGATGTGGTCTAGTTTTTATTACTGTGTGACTTCAGCATTATAATGTGATTTGAGGTTGCCTCCTCATACTGTGACTTACACTACTAATCAAATCTACTTACAGTTAAAAATCAGCCTAATTGAAGCCCTGCTTGATAACTTGATCCTGTATCTTGCCAGCTTGTTCCTGAAGATAATTGAATTCTAGCTGGCTTTATTTCTCTTCTACCTTTCCCATTTTTTCCGTGTAGAAACTCCACTCATACAGAGTTACTCTTTTCTCATCCTAATCCCATGATAGTAAATAAAAAGGGTCTTTCCATCCTTTTGGGTGGAAGAGGGAGGTCTTTTGTCACTATTCAAACCCAAAACTGTAACAACCAGCAATATATAAAAAACTCCAATTCCAACACTCATAAAATCCTGCAGCATTCCAAGTCTTGTTTAATGTAGCAGTTGTCTTATATTTCACTTGTTGTCATGGTATCTGATTTTCAATTGTAGTTGTTTCAGCCTTATTGGTTCCACAAGTCACAGTTTTATTGTGGTTTAATTTTAAAGGCTTTGTGAAGAATAGAAAATGCACATCTAGGCAAACTTGCAAAGAGACTTCCCCCACAGGATTACTGTAGTTTTGTGCCTTGTCAACAGGTTTGTGATATAACACACATGCAAAACAAATCGCTGCACAGTTTAGCTCTGGGGAGCTGTGTGACCAAGAACTGAGGGATTATGAAGACACACAAACAGGCTTTGCAAAGAGACTGCAAGAGCTTTACTGCTCCGTGGGAAGGAGCCAATACCTGGCTGTATTGTCCTTTCTCATGCCCCTAGAAATCTTCTAGGGGCTATTTAATGTCCTTCAAAGATGCTGTGTTCTTCTGGCACTACTTCTCTGCCTGCAAGTTTTGGTTTCTTTGTGCCTCTGCTGTAGCCTGAATTGCATTATTCCTGCTTCTCTTCTGATGCTGGAATTTAATGTTCTTAACAGAAAACTTCTAGATGTGGCTCAGCTGGCAGCCTCCTTGTATCATTGTAGCAGAGATAACCAGGACTTATGAGCAGATTTTTATTTTTTGGAAGTAGCTTGATTTTTCACCACAAAACTGAAATCCTTGCCAGTAGTTGTCTCTCAGCAGCGGCGCTGCTGCTCACCCCAGCCCTCTCCAACAGATTCAACAGCAAATACTGCAAAATCTGTCATTTAAAATGGTCTCTCCTAAGGTACTTGGTAGCTGGGAGACAGGGAGAGCGTGTGTGGTAGTGTGATGCAAACATCTGAAGGCATCTTTTCACAATTTCTCCAAGATTTTGGAAAGTTTCCAAAGGCTCAGTCAGACAGCAGCAGGTCCTATCAAGGGCTGTGAGAAGCCAAAACAGGTCTGAGGCACCTCCCAGCCACAGCTCGGTGACTGGAGTTTAGAAATGTCCCTAATTTCTGCATGAACAGGCAGATTTCCAGGCTTTGTGGGGTTGTAGCAAACCTGTGTGACAGCAGGGTTGCTCTGTGGGTAGTGTGGGTGTTTATCCACCCTGCGGCAGCACAAGTGGCACATCCAAGTGCTGCTCTCTGTGCTCTTGGAATAGCATCCAAGTTTAGCATTGTGGAGGGATGAACTGTGAGATTTGTGACCCCTAATCCAATGCCAGTTAAAATACAGGAAATTATTTCATTGATCTTACAGAAATACTTCCTTTCTGTAGACCAACTGTCACTTTTAGCCAGGTTACTCTTGATTTTTTTTCAGAAAAAACCCAAAAAACTGTTGAGAAGTGGGGGATGATCACATCTGCAAATCTGGCCTGCATTACTCAAAATATTACCAAATTCAAGATGTTGCACATGAACCAACTTTCTGAACTGTTTGTGTGAAAGATAAGAAAATTGTTTCTAATTTTGGTCCCAATTGATAAATCTGTTGTACAGGCTAAAATGCTGCTGTACAGAATTTTTATTTATCTTTGTTTTATTTGTAGTTTTGTCTTTAAATATCTATATGATCACTTTCTAATATGAAAACGCACATTGGTTTTCTTCCTCATCCCTTATCTTCCCAAAGTATTAAGAAATCCTGTACTGCACAATAATGTTTATAGAATCTCAAGTGTATCAAACTCATTAAAATGTTAATTGTGTATGTAGTAAGTAAATAATTTATATCACTAGAGCTGATAATGTTTAATTGATATTTAATTTCAATGTAGGGAAAAGATGTGAAAAATATTTTTTCAGTTATTCTGGGACCTGCTGCCATTTAGACATTGCAGTTTAAATGGAAGTATGAGACAACATAAAAATCACATGCATTTTATTAGATTCTGCAAAGTTATCTTCTTAACCCTAGCCTACATAAAGAAATTCCTTTAAAAGAGGATCATTAAGAATTCTTGCCAAATATTTATATACCTTAAAAATAGCTCATCCTCTGGAATTTAATAATAGTAGGGTATGTTTTTAACCTTTAATTATTTCCTTTTGCTCTATTCTAGCAACACAAAGGGATTGCAAGCCTGAATAGCCAAATGTTTTCCAGGTACAGTGTAATCCTCCTCTGGCTTCTTGTCTGCATAGTCTTGCTGTTGTCTGGCTCTGTGTGGTGATTTGAGGGGACCAGTGCATCAGAACTGCTCTGCCCTTGCTGCTAACACTGCGGAAATGTACAGATGCTCTGTCTGCCAGAGATGGATGGAAGGGAGGGAAGGAAGGGGAGGAAGGAAAAGGAGAAGGAAGTTACAGAGGTTGGATGCCTGTGTAAACTAATCTGTATCAGCTACACAATGGTGCTTCAATCCTTCAATAGGTCCCTTCTCATCCACAGCCCTCTCTGTGCTTGGAACAATCTATGCCAGAACAAGAGGAATACAGAAGTTTCAGTACCAACAGTGGAAAATAATGACTGATGGGAGTGGGATGAAGCCTGTCTTCCAGGTCCTACTAACACTGTATTGCTGTCTGTGATCATCTCATCCCAGTTTCCAGAGGTAATTGTCAATCCCACCCCTGCAGGTCCAAGAGCTGCAAAGCCACTGGAGCATGTCCATGGGTGCCCATGGGTGCGCATGGGTGTCAGGGTGGGTGCTGTAAGGGCATTCACCCACCTCCCTGGAGAAGGTCCTGGGGTCCAAGTTTGGGAAGTGTACTCTTAAATACCTTGTGTCTGCCTTGCCAGCGAGCACCATCCTGTTCCTCGTTTGCATTCTTTGCTTGCAAAGATTTGCTCACAATCTCAAAATAGTCTTGAAATCAGTTATTGTGCAGATTCACATCTCAGTTCCAGAGCAGGCTGATAAACAAAAAAAGGCCAGCTAGAAGTTCATCTGAATAAAGCTAATCCCTCTTGGAGTGGCACATTCTTAGGCCGGGGCATGAAAATGAAATTAATGCTTCTCTCCATTCTTTCCATATCTGAAGGAGGTAACTGGGGTCTTTCTTAATGATTGGAGTATTTTCTGGAATGATGAAACCATGTAATGCGGAGAAATTTAATTACTATTACTTTAATTATTATTCTCCCTCATTTATAGATTTGCACATGCATCCTTTTCAGTAGCTATTTGCCATTATTTACCAGCAAACCAAGAGCATCAACTCCCTCACCACCAACAGCTACATAACCTCAACTTCGTCCATGATTTAAAAATTTCCAGAGCCAGTGCTGTGTGCAGGATGAAGCAATGCCTGGCTGAGATCAGCCCTCTGTATGCAGAGCAGTTAGCTGAAACCTGTTTGCAATGCAAGCAGGAGATAATCCGTGGTGGTGGGAGCATATCTCTGATCTTGACCTTGCTCACTGGAGTGTTGACTAGAGTTTGTGTGTTAGAAAATCCAGAGCAACACATGCAGCAATTTCATTCCCTGCTGAGATTGTGAAGGGAGGCAGATGTTCATCTCCTCCCTTCAGTGGGAAGGTGCTGGATGGTGAGGCTCTGCTGGTCTTGCACTGCCTGCATCTCCTGGAAAAAGCTGCTTCTCCCCTTGCAAAAAACTTCTCTCTCCATTTTGTTTTTTTTTTTTTTTTTTTTTTTTTTTTTTTTTTTTTTTTTTTATGCTCTTGTGAGAAAGGACTGATGCAGATGTATGAGATTCTGCTGCCATTCACTTCAATGTCATCAGCTTGTACCATTAAAACACCCACTCTGTGATGTCATAAGAAGTAATTTTGCTTGCTTGACACTCTGTAGTCAACAGGATTTGGCCTCCTGTTTGCAAAAGAAAGTCCAGTTTAGTTCAAAGTACACTTAGTAGAGCTGATATGAAAGACATGATTGCTCTTTTAGGAAAACTCAGTTGGGATCTCCCCTAATTTTAGGTGCCTACTCCAAAGCTGCCTTTGTATCCTAAGCACAGGTGTTACTTTATGTATTTGTTAGGGATGTAATTAATACTGTCTGTGGTTATAAAGAATTGTTTGTTTAATACCTTCCATGTACATAAAGAATGATTTGTTTCATCCTTGAGCTGAAACATGCTTTTGCACAGGTGACTCATACCTTAAATTTAACACTTCTGTATTTTCAAGGTCTCCACTGCCTAATCTGTGAGCCTTGATACCTTGCTCAGATGTAAATGCATATGCAGGAGGCCCCTGAAGCTAGGTGGGGTGACTCTCATCTGCCAGTTCCTCCTGATCTGTGAACAATGTAAGTCAATGACAGCTGAGATTGTTTCAGCAGCAATTACACAGAGCAGCAATTACATTTCTGCAGCAATTACAAGGAGTGGCACTGGAAGTACAGGAAAATGAGGGGGAAAAAAGAGAGAGAAGGAAATACAGCAGGGATATTGACCATGTTGTGAAATCTTTAGCCTGAGCCTGTTCTCGAGTCTGTGAGTTGTACACAGACACTTCTGAAGTCAGGATTTGTGCAGTGGGGAGGGGGCTGCTCACCAGAAGGGAAACCAGGTTCTTCCTGGGGCATCTCTGCCTGCCTTGCCTTTAGGAGTGCAGGAAAAATGGCCCTGGAGTTTTGCCAGGGACAGAATCCCTGTTGATTTGGTGAAAAAAGTGTGCATCAGTCCCCAGCAGGATGAGACCATGGACTGGCAAGGGCAGAGGGAGATAACAGAGGCATCAGTAGTGGGGTTTTTGAATGCAGTGAGAGGGCAGCCCTGCTAAGGAACACTGTGTCCCTCCTTTCAGGAGGCAGCCTTATCTCTCTGCCTACCTGCTACATCACCAGCTCTCCCAAATATACCCCAGGGCATGGGACTGAGATCCAGAGGTCCTTTTCCTGCACAGGAACAAGACCTTGGCATCAGGGAGACTGAAGGGATAAACTTGAATAGTCCCTCACAGGTTTGCCACTAGATTTGGGATGCAAAAACCCCAGGGAAATCCGAGGAAAACACTAGATCAACAAATGGACAAATCTAGGATGAGTATCCTTACAATGGTGTGTCCAAGCAGCCCTGCTGGCCCTGGACAGCTGCCTGAGTGACCCTGAGGGATGGGAGCACTCCCTGCCCAGGGCACAGCTTTAGCAGGGGGCACCTCTTTGTGTGGCTTCCCCTGGTCACCGTGGCCAAAAGGCTGATCACCTGGTGTCAGCTGGCTCTGCAGCCCTGGGCAAGGAGCTGCTTGCAGAGCAGAAAAACATCTGGTTTATACACACACAAGCACATACACATACACACAGATACATATATATATACACACACATCAAAAGCATACAGAAAATGTAGATATATCTATATATACATTTATATGTATACAGGTTCCCATACAGGATACTATTAGGCCTGCAATCAGAATAATTGGAGCATTATTTGTGAACTCTGCTCTCCATCCTACCATGGGAGATCACCCCAAAGTCAAGGCAGACTGTGGGGCTGGCATCCTTCCCATGAGGTTGTCCCTTCCTTGTCAGTGCTCTTTCCCCTTCAAAAGGGAAGACTTCAGCTGCCTTCAGCTGCACAAGTGGAGCCACTTCCCTCACACATGCCTGACTTATAGACCATTTTAAAGTATGCCATGGGGGCGTCTAATATGCTAATGAAGAAAGTGGGTGGAATTGCAGGAATTTGAGCACAGCTAAAAATGTACGTGCCTAACAATTGCAAATCAGCCTGTGCTCAAGTTACCTAAATGTGTTGGCATTGGTGGAAGGTGGGTGCCTCCACACCTCTTCTTGTCAGTTTTCAGTGAGTACACAGCTAAAAAAAACCCCACACGCCTCTGTATACGGGCCTACTGTTTCAGCCAGGGTTATCAGCAAAGGTTTATACCAAAGTCCTTGAAAAATACAGTTACCTGCTTTCCACTCTTATTCATACAGTAGGAGGAAGAGTCTCTTCATGCAAACGCACCCTGGGCTGGCTGCAGGCATGGTATTTTAGATAAATCATGACATCGGGGTGTAACAGAACAAAGTGTTATCCTGAAATGGACTTCTAAAAGCTTGTTAAGGTCTGGGTTTGAGATGTATAAATTAGGGTTCTGCATATTGTGGATTGTAGCAGAGCTTTAAATCACTCACAGATTTGTGTGGTTAGGAGTGTAAAAGCACAGCTTAGTTTTGTTACTGCAGCTGAAGCCCAGCTCTTCCATTGCTGTATTGATATGGTTTGTTTTTTCATAGCAGAAATAAAGTTTTTTTGGTTGCATCAAAAAAAACATTCATAAGCACAGCTGCAGGTAGAGGCATTAAACAGATGTACCTGCAATCTATAGATGCAGTGCAGTGGCTGTATCTGGCCAAAACTGAGATTTCACAGAGAAGTACACATGAAGCCATCACAAACATGGCCCAGGCTGCTGGGCTGTGGAGGGTCCTGTGCCTGCTCCTGTTCTTGGGCTGCAGGCAATGAGCACAGGCTGTGCAGCACTGGGCTGGGCAGGAGGTGGATACAACACCCTCTGGCTGGAGAGGGCTCACAAGGTCTGGTACTGCTGGCTGGGGTGGCACAGCTCAGGTGCAGAGCTGTGGGAAGAGAAGGTGCCAGTGCAGAGCCAGATCAAAGAGGTCACGGCTGAGGGGCAGCAGCGAGATAAGAGGCAGCAGTGTCAGATAAACACCAGGGTGTGGGGTTTAAAGTGAAACATGCCAAGGCCAGCTGGAGGAACCACGAGGAGAACAGCCAGGAGCAGATCCATCTCTGTGTGGAGATGTGATGGAAAGGTGACGGCCTGCAGAGCTGCCAGAGGAGGTCTCAAGCCCTGCAGAAGGCAGTGGCAGAGGAATACTCAATAACACCCTGAGACCTCCTTGTGCACAGAGGGATGACATTCCCTCTGCTGCTGCGCTCTCGGAGGCGTTGGAGGCTGCTGGCAAAGCTCATGGACCAGGATGGGACATCCACAGCCAGCATGGCAGAGGGGAGGAGAGTGAGGAGTGAGTGAGATGAAAGAAATAACGTGATAGAGCTGAGAACTGCTTCAGTCCCAGGAGAGAAGAGAAAGGAAATCAATGCAGAAAACCCCAGAGCTGTGAGCTTGTGGGTGAGGGAAGCCAGGAGAGGTTCTGGGGGAGTGTGGGAGGTGAAAGGAGTGAGGAGGAGTAAACATTTGGCTGAAGGCATATCTCTGTGTCCCAGGATTATCTGCTGAGTGCTGCAGCACCCAATCCATGCTTGCTGGATCCCAGCTGCTCAGCAGCCAGCACTCTGGCTGGCTTTTCCCAGCCTTGCTGCCTCGAAGAGTGGGGAGGGACATTTGTAAAAGAGTTTGTTTGTCATAGATCATCCTCAGTTTGGGGACAGCAAATTCTGGTGTAGGAGAGGACAGACTGGGACTCCAGTTCTTCCTGAGAGCCAAAATTGTGTCATTTTTTTCCCCCTTGGATTTCTGACGCTCCCAGGGCAACAAGAAGGATGACACACAGAGATGTACATGTTTGCAATGTAGCTGGATTTTACACTGTTTAAAGCCCACATAAATATTTCAACTGTCTGGTTTGATTTCTTTTTCCTTGCTGAAATAAGGAAACAAGGAAAATTATTTCAGCCTTGCTGAAATAAGGAAACAAGGAAATAATTTCCTTTCGGGAAGGGAAACGAAATCTCGCGATTTCAATGGGAATCAATTGGGCAATCTTTGCTCCATGTCTCAGCACTGTACGGCATCCCATGCCTTTTGATGGCTTTGAGTCCGGCGAAGATTTTTTCTTTTTTTTCAGTTTCCATGCCATGTCACTCATATCATGCCCTCAAGGTACTGTCTTGCTCCCTGATTTTTTTCTCCTGCTTTTGCCACATCTCTGAGGTTTGTTTTGGCATCTTTTGGCCCTTTGCACTGTGCCTCAGCTAACCCTGGTCCATTTCCTCGTGGTCTCGAAATTTACCAATTTTTTTTTTTTATTTTTTTCAGTATCCATGCCATGCCTCTGGTATCTTCCCCTCCAAGTTCTGTCTTCCTCCTTTATGTATTCCAATGCCTTTGCAGCTTCCTTCAGGAGAGATTTGGCATGTTTTGGTCCTTTGCACTGCACCTCATTTAGTCCCAGACCACTTCCTTGCAGTCACTAAATGTCCCAATTTTCTGGGTTTTTTCAGGCGCACTTCCTTTGATGGTATCTCCTTTCCAGAGCCTTTGTAAGCCTTTCTTTTCAGGGTCGCGAGATTTTGTTTCCCTTCCCGAAACGAAATCTCTTTCGTTTCCCTTCCCTGTCTTTGCTTTAGCAAAAGAAACACAATGGTTTTTCTTAAGGCACAACTCCAAAAGAAATAAAAGAAGGTGGAGGCTCACTTGTCACCCAGTGGTGAAGATGCTGGTTTTGGGTGTGAGTGACAAGATTGAGGTTGCACCATTTGCTGAGAAAGGTGTGACCTGTGCCCTGCTGTGTTGGGACAGCTGAGGGGTTTGAAGGAGAGAAGAGGAAGGGTTCCTCATGCATTCACAGTACTGCTGTATTTCCTTATTTATAAAAACAAGTCACTGTGTTTTTAGCCCATGAGTAGTCACCTCAGTTCTGGTGATTTGAATATTCACTAATTATCAGAGACTCAAACTCTGTTATTATGAGTTTTAGTAATGGCCCCCAGGATGATGGGAATGATATCAAGCAGCAGAGCTGAAGGAAATCCCATCTGGCAGGGACAACAAGGTCTCCAGTGTGGTTTGCAGGTCCCCCAGAGGAAAAGAGAAGGGAGTTGGTTGGGTTTGTACCTCAGTCTCATGTTAGCACTGGGTCCCTTGTTAGTAGACTAGGAACAGAACTGCCACATGTGATTGCTTGCATCCTACAAGTTCCTGAAAGACAAATCAAAAGTTGTATTTTTAATGCCAGAAATAGTTCTAATTACTTCCTCTTCACATGTACTCATCAGGTTGCACACAGGTCTTGGACAGAGCACCCTTGCAGAGGCTTTAGATCCTGCACCAGCTCCTTGTGCCAGCAATGCTCCTGCAACTGTCTCCTTATCTGGGAAGCTGGGCTTTGTAGCCCAGATAATAACGCCAACTAAAGCCACCAAATCAGATCACCTCAGGGAACAACACTACTCCATTAGTTTGGGTTATTTTATCACTAGGAAAAAGCTTAGAAATTTGCAAAAATACAGGGGGAATCAGTCATGAGAAAAGTTTGTAGATTTTTTTTTTCAGTTTTGTAGTAGCTAATGGAAGTTTTCTCACAAACATTTACAATGTTCAGAAAATACTGTAAAAATGGAGAACACATGAATGTGCAGTCACCACAGCCCTCTCACTACCTTGGTAGTTGGTACAGAGGAATGAATGCAAATGGATGTGTGTGTGTGTATGTGTAGGCTTGTCTTTTCCACTTATGTCTAGTCAACTCATTAATTAAAAAAACCCTCTGCAATTTTATTATTTCATATTGATGGCTGACTCAGTTAACTTACGTTTTGCAGATATTTAATGATTTAGGGCAGTTGTTAATATTGTTTCATTATTATTAAGTAGTTCAAAGGCTGGGTTCAGTCTGAGCTTTTATTAATTATTTTAAAATTTAAAGTAATAAAAAACATTGCAGTGTGAGAAATGAGGAAAAGGCAAATGTATGAGGCAGAGTTATCAGTATCTGTTATACAGCCACAGCAAGACTTCTGTCTCTTTCTCCTCATTTATTGTGTGTTTATTTGCCTTTTCTTTTTCCCATGATGCCAGTATAAAGGGGAAAATTACTGCTGAAATGAATGGATTTCAGCCTTTGATACAGAAGGATTACACTTCAAACAAACATGGAAAAGAATTTCTCATCTTATTTTGAGATTTTCATTGTCTTTAGTAGTAGCAGAATATGGCTTCAAATACATTTAGGTTCTGTGTTCTGCAGGAAATGTTAAAAATTATGTACAGCAAAATTAAGAATCAGAATGTGCCTTTCTTAAAAGGAAAATGGAACTTTCTTTGAAAACAAGAGCCAGACTCTAGTTGGAATTTCACTGGTGGGATGATTTGTAATGCTCCAAGCCTTACAGCTGCCAAATATTCTATCACTCCAAAGCCAGGTTTTCTTCTAGCTCATTTGTACAGATTTTTCCTCTCTTATTTATATTTTTGTATATGTATATACACATGTATTTATATCCATTTAGTATTTTACAGAGCCTCATTTGAAATGGGGACTAGATGAAGTCTAAAACCTAATATCAGGGAATTTATCTTGAATTCCTTAAGGATTTTTTCTATAGCTTTGTTGTTTTTCTCGTTGTTTTTAAGTTATTAGCTCCATAGACACCTGATTCTTATTTCCTTGTATACAGTTTCCATCACGAGGCTGGAAATAGTGAGTCACAGATGAGTAGACTTGAGAAGGTGATGGAGAGCAGCCCTGCAGGCTCATCAGCCTGACCCATGGGACAATGGTTTTGGCACAGATGATACTCTTTGCACCAATGAACTCCCAAATGCCCAAAGCCCTGTGAAGTTTATAAGAATTCAGTATCAAAACTGAGTCTAGTTTTCTGACTAGTTTCCTGCCAATAAGATAAAATGTTTCTTAAAAAAAAATAATCCCCAAACATTTAAACAATTCTACAAAATGCTTGAAAGAGGCAGACAGAGTTTCTTCTGTTTATAAACAGCTGAAAGATTCACTGATCATTTAACATAATTTACCAAAAAACCACACCTCAAATCCTGCCTTTTTGCTACAGCTGTAAGACCTGTTCAGACACCTCTCTGCTGCACAAAGGCAGGCACTGCATGGAGCACTTGGGGATTTTAGTGATTCAGATCCACCTGAACCCTGAAATCACTCTTTAGACCTTACTCAGGGATAATTCCCATTTTATGGAGGGGCCTCTCTGGCAGCTGTTGCAACTCCTGGCTTTGATGACTTTTCCTTTTACTTTGTGCCAGCCCCATCCTATCAGCTGAAGTGGCTCCTGGTGTTGGTGTTTATTCCTTTTGTCGTGTTAAGGAATCAGCTGGAGTTGTGACTCCCCAGAAGGACACGCCGCAGCTCTTGGTGGAGATCTACAACAGCAGATTGCATTCTTGCTTTTCTTCTCTGTTACTTTTAGGCATGGAAAAATGCTTCCCTACAACACACATTGGTCACCACAGAAACACAGTGTTTCTGGTCCTGGAAGTGGATGATTTTTTTTCTGGAAATGGGTGGAAGAGGGTATTTCCACAGCCTTAAAGAAGTATCTTCCTTCTCTCCTCAATCCCCTTCTCCTCCTTTTCCTACAAAAGTTTTGGGAACTCTTGAGTGCAACAGGTAATGGCTTTTCCCCCCCCCTTTCTTTGCAAAATTTCAGTAACCTGGATGGTAAACAGATGTCTACAAGCCATTGAACAGACACTATTGATTTGAAACCTGATGGCCAGGCTGAAGAATGAGGAGAGGAAGTGGAAATCTATGTTTCAGCTTTGCTAGATATTCTCAGGCAGATCAGACTGTCTGTACACCCTATTTCTAGGTTTGAAATGAGTGAAAATAAGATGGATCTATTCCACAAGTCTATTCTGAAGTCTTTGGCAACAAGCAATGCATAGAGGCAAAGATTTTTCTTCTGCCTGTTTGCTAGATTTTGGGAAGAAAATTCCAACTTTGCCTGCTTCCTGCTATTCCAAGCCTTGCTCACAGTAGCAAAGTTTAGTCCATAAACATATATAGGCCTAGTTGAGTTAACTGGAGTTATTACTGTGATGAAAGACAGCAGTGTGTCAATTCCCTGCACCATGATAAACCCTATGTCAAAACTGTGCAGGGATAGTGCTTCTTCACCACTGGGCCCTACTGTCATGACTTTGTTGGGTCAAAAAACCTGAAAATAATCATATCCCTTCCATAGCTGCGCTGGTGAGACTTCAAAGGGCAGCACACAACCTAAGCAAGGACTATGGTATTCTTTCTGTTGTTGTGGCTCTGGGGATTTTGGGTGTGAGGAGGTGTGGTCCCTGATTGACAGGACATGGCAAAAGCCTACAGCACAGACACTGTTGTACCAGCCAAACCTGTGGATTTTGGTTGTGGGGCAAGGTGGGGCTGAAATAGACTGCTCTGGTGAAATCTCAGTTTTAGCAATACCCTCTGCATCTCTAGAAGAAATGATTCTGCAGTGCAGCTCAGACAGGCACTCACAATACAGAGATGGCTTTGCTCAGCTGGTGGCAGAAGGGAGCTTTTTGGTACACAACGTGTTATCAGAGTAATGTGTCTTTTCTTTCTTTTTAACTTTCCCAGTCTGTTGCTGGATGGCTGCTGTTCCAAGTCACACTGGGCAGGTAACCATCTGTTAATGAGTAATCCCTGGTGTTGGCATTGATCTGGTCCATATTTTGCAATGTGATGCCATCTCCTGAGCAGGCTTGCTTGGAGCTCCTTGTTGTTGCTATACTATGCTTTTAATTAGCTCCTGAAGAGAAAGAGCAGGGAAATATCCAGATGATAAATCAGCTCTAGTTACAAGCAACATTGGATCAGCTTCTCTGGAGTTGCCCTTCAGTGTTTGTGATTACACCAGGGACCATCTCCAAGGGTCAGGCGCTTTGTAAACTCTTCACTCCTGGTGGTTGAGGGGGAGTCTCTCCCCATGGGGCATTCCCTTCTACTCACAAAGACATTAATGATTAACAGTGATAACAGCTCTGCTTACTTAGAAAGCTAAAATACCTTAAAGTCAAGTAAATCACAGTCCCTTGTGAAAGCTTGTTCCTGATTCACCCTCCTGCTTCAGCCCAGCCCTGGAAGTTTTCCTCTGCCAGGCAAAACCCTCATGAGAGAAGAGCAAGGATGAAAGTCTGTGCTCCTCTCACTGTTGTCTTGGCTCTGAGTCTGAGCAGTGGCTGTGCAAGGATGGTAAGTGATTCTTCTCTTTCTGAGTGATGGATCAGCTGTGGGATACCTGGCAGGACCAGGTTGCCTTGGGGCTGGATGAGTGAAGCCACTGAACAGACCCAGAGAAAGGGAGACTGAAAGGGAACAGAAGGGATTAGCCAGGTGAAGGCTGACAGAAGTGCTCACTTAGTGGGGGAACTGTGGGATAGCTGCTACTACACCTTTCTGTCTGTGAAGCATTTGCTTACATCCATGCCTTGCTATGGAGGAGGAATGGGAAGGGAGGAAGGACCACAAAGATGGAAATCCTTTAAAAATGTATCTCAAAAATAAGCAGGTACCTGCAGTAGCATGGAGGGAGAGTGCTCCGCTGCCAGACACTACTGCTGCCTGGTAACTGGACAGGCCAGCGTAGGTGGCTATCTTCTTCTTTTCAGACTTCTTGTTTCCATGCCAAGCCCCTCAGTGTTTTTGCATCATGTATCCTGTGTCTTTTTTGGGGGTATGTCTGCCAAGCCCCTGAAGCACTGCTGAGCAGGCTGGGATGGTCTGAATTTGCTAGTTTGCTTAAAGCCCACCACAGCCCAGCATCTACCATGGACTAGCAGGGCAGTTAGTTTACTGCTGCCTTATGGTCAGCATTGTGGCCTTAAGATCAGCCTTATTTCTCTAGCTGGGTTAAAACTAGCTCAGATATACTTAGATGGTGTTATAATCCTAATTATATCCGTGAATTACAAAAGTATGTCCTCAGACATTACATGAGGGAGCAGAGAGGAATGCTCATGTTCATGGTAAAGCTCATCCCTGGCTGGAGCCCTTGCTTGGTGGTGGCAGAGTCTGTGTAGAGTGCAAAAACTTTTATTTCCTCAGAACTGTTCAAGCTTTCTCTATGTATCTTAGCACCAGCTTTTTCTTAACCCTTTTTATGTTCCCTGTCCAGTTCTACGTTCATGATATGTGCTTCTTTGACTGCTTCTGTGATTTTTTTTTTTTTTTAATTGCCAGCACCTTTGGTGGCCGCAGCACTTTCATGTGTATTCTCTTTTTATTATTTCCTGTGGCTTAAAATCAGCTCACCCTAGTGCTCTTTACTTGCTGATTGGCAAACCCAAATACAGTTAGAAGTTGCTTTTGTAAGTAATGCCCTGGGGGGATACAGTTAAATAACAGGAAAAGGCAAATGTTGGGATATTATTTGTAACTGTGAACCAGCCTCAGAATGCATGTATTCTTCCTGCTGAGAAAAATAGGAGATGTGTCCCTTGGCAATAGAAAGATAAAATGGAGAAGAGCTTTGGCCTTTGTTGTGTCGTGCTGGGTTTTCCTGGTTTAGCTGGCACTTTTAAGAGTCAACATGTATCTATCCTCTTTCACCAGACTGTGCCCCACCAAAAATCAAAAACAAATAATAAGATTTTCTCAGAAGCACTGGGAGAAAACACAAGTTCAGGGCACCCTGGAAAGTAGTTTTTTACCAGTAGCATGGTTCCCAGAGTGAATTTGTGTCTCCAATCCACATTCTCTTTTTCTCTTTGTAGCACTACAAATCTGAGGCAGGAAGAGGCTCAAGGCATGGGTTCACTCGCCCACAAGGTACCAAGTCAAATCCAATAGGTTTCATGACAGTAAGAATGGTCTGCCTGTCTGTATCCATGCTGTGCAAGCTGGTAGGAAGCCTGTCTTTGTTTCAACATGAATAAGGATTATAGAAGCGTTATGCCAATATTAATTTCTGTTTAAAGGGGAATTTGAGATTAGCTCAGGAATCTCAGGTAATTTTCCTTCAGGTGCAGATTAATGGGAAGGTGCTGATGGGATTTTAGTTGTCTGAGCTGGCATGGCTTTATATTATTTCACAAGGTGGTGTGGCTGAAGATGTGCAACAACCTTTAATCAGAGCTGCAGCTGCCCTGTAACTTTCAAGCACATTAACTCTTTGTTTGTACAAGTTCAGTTTCTACCCTGGCCCTTGATCTCTCTGTGGGAGAAGGGTTTGAGTTGCAGGCAGCTTTCTGGGTTGCATTTGTTCTAGTGGCACCCCAATGATCAGACATCATTGGGGTGCCACTAGATGTGGGAGAGCACTGCAGTTTCCATTTTTAAAGCTTTTATTATCCTGTGCTTTTGTTGTTGAAGATTACATGCATTGGGCCATTGGGATTTATAGGTTGTAACAGTCTTCAGTGGCCTTTGGGATGCAATATATCTTCTGAAGGGGGATGTATTTTCACAACTCTCCTGCCTGCTTGTACTGGGAGGTATCAGACAGAGAAAGTTGATAGTGGAACATTTGCTTAATTAGTTCAGAGAATGAAAACTGGGGATGAAAAGGGGATGGCTGTGGCTATTTCATGCTGATGGAGAAGGAGGCAGTAGGGTAGATGGAGTGACCATAATCCCAACTGATTAAGAGGGGTCAGACCACAGGGATAAGTTATTTTTTCTGTAATGCCAATAACTGACCTTAGCAGCTCTTTGAGATGTCTGGGCTCATGGGAGTTAACAGATATTGTAAGAGTGTGCAGGAGCCCCAGCCATCATGGGGGGATAAGCTCAGGACAAGCAGCAGTCACACATTGTCTCTGAGAAATGGAAATGTGCTGTGCTGCCAGTTTGGTTGAATGCCCCATTTCTCTTTTATGGCAGTGGTTGGCTTCCCATTCAGACTTTGGGATTTCAAAACAGATTACTTTTAGTTTAATGGTTAAATAAGATCTGACAGTTTTTCATTGTCTTTTTTGTCTTCAGCCTCTCTCATTATTACGACTCGGAGGATTTTTTCCTGCTAGACTCCCACTAGCCTTCCTTAAATTCCCACCACCCTTCCTTAGATTGCCATCACTGATGTGGCAAATATAAAATGTGCCCTTTTTAGACACTGGTCCCATCAGTTTCTCCCCACCAGTAAGGAATCTGCTTATCCCAAAGGGAAGGTGTTGTGATCAAAATTCTCTCTCTACCCCCAACCTTTAAAACCTTCTTCCTCCTGACTGTTTCTATTTCAGTTTGTACTGTCTGGTTCCTTAATTATTTTAAACAGATATTACAATGTGATATAGAGCCTGAAAGGATACAACTTCAGAAATTATTTTAATATGCAATTACAATACTACATAATTAGAAATTATAATTGCAATTAATGAATATAATTGGCATTTGCTGTACCAGAAATGGCAGTATATTTTGGCCTGAAATTATCTCTTTGTTCCATTGCAGAGTCCATTAATCTTTGTTGATTCAGTCATTATGTAAGATTTTAAGTTTCTTCTTGTGCACTAGACATTGCAGAGACACAGAGTCCAGATTACAGCTGAAAAATTTGCAGATATCTCTCTTCATAATTTCATATAATAGTATATAATATAATTTGTGGGTTGGTTTTCAGCTGCATTATGAGTTTTTTATGCTTGTATTTCAGTGTTTACAGAGGATGGACATTTATGCAAATTTCCTTTCCGGTTTGGTGGAAGGTTTTATCACACGTGTTTATCAAATTTATTTTCCAGAAAGAAATGGTGAGTTGACACTGCTCATAAATGAAAACAGTATTCAAATGAAATGCCATCCTTTCAGTGCTTTAACCTTGCTTTTGGAGTCACTGCCACGAGCTGGATGTTGTTCCATCCAGGTGCAGTTCTGCTGCTGGTGGCTGTGGCCCTCGGGTCCGGAAGCGCTCAGGGGGAAGGGAGCCCTGGCTCCAGATTTCCACAGCCACAGGAGGCTCAGGAGCTGCAGAAAAGTTTCCTTGCTGCCCTGCCTGTTGGAACTGCAGTTTACATGGTTGACAAGAGCTGGTACAGAAGAAGCAGGACTGATGGAATGGCCCTGGGAGAGACCCTCTGCTGCGGGAGAAAGGACAGGCACAGGCGCCTGCAGGAGAGGAGCCTCGCTTGGGGACTGTACTTGTACTGCAGCAGAGACCACCTGATTTTTGAGGAAAGCTGTTTTCTCCCCACCCCCATGTCTCTAATTTCTACCCAGATTGGCACCAGAACCCCTTTGGACAGTGCAGTACTAAGAAGTGAGGTATCACTCCTGTTTGTTGGTTAATGATTTATTCTACTAGTGTGTTTAAGGCCAATTTGCCTTCTTTTGGGCAAAGGTTACTCTTTTACTTTTGCAGAAGCTGTTAGAAGTATTCATGATCCATTTTTGGGGTAGGAGCAGTCAGGTGGGAACCCTACTAAATTAAAGCTCTGAATAAAAAAGATAAACTTTGCAGACAAACTCATATGATGGGCATATATTAACTAAAATCAAAGGCAACAAAGCAGAGAATATGTGGGTACCAGTAATGTGAAAATTATGCCCAGATGAGCCATGTGAAAGGCAAACACTTGCCTATTTTCAGGGCAGAGATAATATTTTAGAGTTTATTTTACTTGCCCAGGCAGGGTAGAACTCTCATTTTTTATACTGGACTGTCTAATTTTTTCATGATCTGTTGGTGTCTTTCTGATGACACATCTGTTTCAAGTGTAAGTGCTGGTGTAATGTAAACAACACAAAACAAATAGACACCAAGCTTCAGGCTAGGAAACCACTTCAGAATTTCCCCAATATCCACTGATACGACCCAGCTAATAAAAGCCTCCAGGAAACAAGAATTTGAGACTATCTTAAGTAAAGAAAGGGAACTGGAATAATTTACCAGTTTGAATCCTGTCTTTGATGAAATTTAGCCACAAAGAGTTTGACCTTAATACCCACTTAATTTCATGCAATGCTTAAGAGGGATCCTGTTAATACATGATACTGTGTATTTGTTTTTAGCCAGTTAGGCCACAGAAATGGAAAAACCTGTCAATGGATAGAGTCCAAGGTTAGAGCACACTTTAGAGCTGACCTTGAACAACTTGCTCTTATGCTTCTGACTTTTTAAAAGCCATTTACAAGCAGGGAGACAAGGAGGAGGACAGCTGGAGTTATTTGGATTTGACAGACCATTTCACCCTATGGGTGACCTTCTGACCAGTGTTTGCTCATCACTAATAAGCTAAAAGCAACTTAATGTGTGACTTCAGGCACAGAGGTGCCAGGAAAAGAGCCCTGAATAGCAGTTGGGAAACCTTCTCTGTGCACTTTCTGTGTGACTTGGCACTAGCCCAGGCTGGGCTTACACTGAATAACTGATCCCAGATCCCAGGGGACCCGGCAGGCTCCAGGTGGGGGCAAGGCTGGTGCCCTTCCTGCTCCTGTCTCCTGCAAGCTGCTAGGAAGGGATGATGGGAGGCTGGGTCCAAACTGCTTCTTCAGGGATAAATTCCAGGAAACCTGTCCAGGAGAGCACTGATAAGTTCATGTCCTCAGTCCTTAAGTCATACTTCGGGTCAGGACTACAGGCAGGACTTTACAGTGCAGGCTAAACCCCACTCAAATTGGCTTGAGATTTATGTTTTCTCGTACTACATATGACACGGATACTGTGTTGCAGCACAAATCTGCTCCTGACCACAGAAAGCTCTCCCTACTTTGAGAGCAACAAACAAGCTGTATCTTTATAAATATTTATTGAAAATACAGGAAAGAAGACAAAATAATTGCACTATTTAAATAACAGACTTCCTTTAACAGCATCCTGTATTGCTTTTCCCCTTAATTATAATCTGTTTTCACAGATAAATTTCCATTTAGTGGCCTATTACCAAGTCTTACATGATATCTTGCTAAAGATATAGTGGAAATTTTCCTTTTGTGCTGAGGAGAAAAAAAATAGCTGGAATTGCTACTAAGTTTCATTGGTACCTCCAGAAAGACAAAGGAGTGTAGAGACAGACAGAATGGGGGTGCAGAGAGCAAAAGGGGAGGGTGGTCTGAATTGGACCAAGCTGTGGCTGCAGGGAAGCTGCCAGCACCCTGTCCCTGTGTCCCAGGGTGGGATGGGTTCCTCCCATTCTGCTCCAGGGGAATGGCAGGAGCAGACCTTGCCTGAGATGTTGGCTATAAATGGGAAGGTGTTGACTCATGCCCTGCAGAAGCCTTATCCTGTGCTTGAGTTCTGGATGGGCAGGGTCCCTGTGCCAGGGTGAGCTTAGGTCTGTGGAGGAAGGACGTGATCTCATCATCTTCCTTGGAAACAAGAAGATAACTTTTGATATGTTGGCCACAGCCTGAAAACAGTGCAGAGGACAGCATTTTGGCCAGCTGGATTTCAGGATGGGGAGTTTATGACAGTCCTAGAAAGCAGAAGTACCTGTAGGCTGAGCTGCAGATGTCAAGCATCAGGCTCTGAATTTTCCTGGAGCTGGTAGTGGTTGGTCTGGTGTTGTCAGGCAAAGTCTGGCTGTGTCTCATGGTCAGGACAACACCTAAAAAGGTCTCAGGCAACCTCCAAGTCTCAAACACAGCGACAGCACCAGGTGTGATGGCAAAGCTCTTTCCTTACACCTGTCTGCCTCAAGCCTGGGGCTTTGCTTGTTCTCCAAACATCCTATTGTTAGGGCTCCCTATGCTCCTGGTGGGAAAACCAGCCTACTTTCATTGATCCTGCCTGCCAGTTAGGCCTCATCTTTTGTTTGTCCATTCCCATGCTGCTTACCATCTATGGGTTTAAAATGTTATTTAAATCAATCCCTTGTAGTGGACTTTTCTGATATAATTAATTCAGTATCTCTGTCCATATGTTTTCACTTTCATATTAGCAATTTTATATGACAAGCTGATGTAAAGATATTTGCTATACCTTAAATTTTGAGTGTGGGTGCATTTGCAAATAGCACGAAGATATAATGAGGCTACTGGGTTTGGCTGCTGGAGGCAACATTCCAGAAGACTGAAATGTCACCATTTCATTTTTGGTAAGCCTCCAATCAGACAAAAAAAATTTAAAAGAAAAGGAGGCAGACAAGTGAAATAGCTTTGAGGATGAGCTGAGATTCTCACAGAGTGTGAGATCTGTGGTGGGAAATATAAAAGTATTATGTCACTGTGCAAGGAGCTTGGCACTGAGGAGGCAGCTTGGCACCACAAGAGAGGACCAATCCCACTGTAGTCACTGCAAGGCAACAGGGAAGGACTGGCTGTGGAGAGCATCTAGTGGGAGGACCAGTGGTTTGTGGAAAGCTGGCAGAAGAAGCCTCTGTCAGAGTCTCTGACAACAAAAGATCTTTTAAGATGAAAAAATTTGAGATTCCTCTTTGCTTAGGACTTGGCTGCTGCTGGACAGTGACACCAGCAGTTCTGAGGACACTTTAAACTCATTTCTCCCCTTCATTCTTGTGCATGCTTGACCACCCTTTAAAGAAAGCACAATCCACTTCCAACAGAAGGATCTTTGAGGAATTTCCATCAGCTCCCAGCAGTTGCATCAGCCTTAATTCCTGTGAGAGAACAGCCTCTTTAAGTATGTGCCACATTAATTTGCACCAGACTGCCAAGCACCTCTTTTAGTGCACCTTATAGGATTGAGGTCACCAAACTCAATATACCTGGCCTATTCAGATGCTCCATAGGAATTATGCATTTTAAATACCACATAGTATCTAATTAAAAAGGAAAATAGGGCAGTTAAAATGTAGACATGTGCTACAATAAAATTTCAATCTAACTTGTGACATCCTAGGGTGAAAAATTTGATCACGCAACTGTTCGAGGAATGATAAAACCAGGCATAATGGAAATAGATCATCAGGCACATTAAATAAACTCCAGTGTCCTCTAATGCTGTGTAGCTGATATCTATAATTCTGCATTATAACTGGCTAGGGAGGATGTTTTGGTGGACTGGGAGAGGACATGGACCTCCAAGGTGCAGCCTCAATTCAGTCATGGTCTCCTTGTGTGTCCTCAGGGAAGCCTCCAAATCTATTCCTTCAAAAGAGGAAAGTAGCTCCATGCTCCTTGGAGTGCTCTGAGCCTGAGATAGACTGACACAGCAGACCACCAGTCAGGGTGTGCAGGACTCAGCCCCCTGCTCTCAAAAAAGGAGAAAATAAAAATTTGTATCTGGAAAATAAAAATGGAAATCACCACCAGTCAGCTATTTCCTCATTTCATCTTGCAAGTTCCAAAATAAGAATGCTTTAAAGGAACTGAGTCTGAAAAGGGTGAATATGCTTGTCACTGAAAGTCGGGGAAAAGTCCCTTTGTGGACAGTCTCCTGCCTCCACAGATTATTACAGTAACTGTCAGGCATCAAAAATGGGCTGGGTCCTGTTTTGTTTGTTTTGTAATAAGTAAAGAAGACATAATTTATATGCTTTGGTTTTGTTTTTTATTTCTGTCTTTCATTTTCTAATCCCAGAAACAGGAAGAATGTTGGGTTTTTCTGAAAGATTTATTGAAAATCCTAGGTCCTGCATTTGCATCTTATTTTTAATTTGTTTTTAATATGAGACAAGTGGAGCACAGCAACTTTAACAAAAGAAAGAATATTTTTTCCTCGACTCTTAAGAGAATTTGAATGAAACTGATGCTAATTAGAAAAAAAACCAAGCATGAATTTCCAGGTCGCCAGAGTGTGAAGGCGCTGTAGTTTCCGTGCAGACATCCAGGTTATTTTAAGATGCACTAAGCTGCACCTTTGATTCTTTTCAGGTGTTCAACAACACATAACTTTGACCGGGACAGGAGGTGGGGACACTGTGATTTGCTGCCCAGAGACCACTCAGGTAAGGGAAGCCATGGCTGAGTTGCTCCAGGCACCTGGCTCCTACTTTGCCACCTGCAGCAAGGAGGGACAGTGCCTTCAGTGCAACTTTTATTTTTGTATTTATTTGAAGCAAGCCTTCACATCTTTCCATAATCTCTTTGTGGTGCTGCACAGTCATAGCATTAGACTGTGAATATCACACAGTCTTTAATTCACGCTCTGTTGACTAACTCAAAGCCATGGAGAGAAATTATGGTAATGCCAGCATGGAAATCTGAACTCTTGCTGGAGCCAAACACAAAGGTGATCATCTTCTCCTCCCTCATTGCATGGATGTGCCTTTCAGCTTTCCCTTAATTTACACAGCTGCATTTTCTCTCTGTTTGACCAGTTAATTTTTTTGGAAGGCACAGAAACATTTGACACCCTGTACAACACACAGCTGTCACTTCCAGCTTTCCTTTCTTGAGATCTCAAGGGAAAGAGCAGATCTCAAACCCAGACTTCCTTGAGCTTTGGGCTGTGTCAGAGAAGACAAGAGGCCAGACATGTTTATTGCAGGAGTCCTGAGGGATAATGAAAGGATTACTTGGCTGAACAGCTCTGTGGCTTCATGTGGCCACCACACTCCAGTGCTGCAATTACCTCATTGTGAAAGTCTGTCCAAAAGGGGAAGTCAAGGTCTGTGGCAAAGTCACCTTTATATATGAAAATCACTTTAATTGACACTCTGGGTGAAAGTTCACCTGGGAATATGCATCTCTGTCCTTAGCAGTCCCTCAGTGACTGGCCTTGCTTATCTCTGTGTTCCTGGCTCCATGAGCTGGATGCTGGGGAATCCCATTTTATAAGGAATATATATATGTGTGTGTGTGTGTGTGTGTGTGTGTATTTGTATATATACATATATGTGTATATATCTATATATCTATATATATATATATAAAATTCTCATTGCATACAGCCACAGACCAGCTTGAAAAATCAGGTGTTGAACTGGTCCAGCTTGATCCCCCTGAGGCTTTTTTTGGATCTGTGTCTAATTCTGTTGATGTTCCTCTTTTTGCCCTCTCACTATTTTCAAATGAGACATATTTAGTCTGCAGGATATGACCAGAAGCCTCAGATATTCACTTCCCACTTTCAAATGAAGCGCTTTTTCCACCAACCCCTTTCAGGGAGTTCTCCACAGTGTCAGGAGTCTTATTGCCAAGCTGATTGCAATCTGCCAGAGCACTTGAAAAGCCAAATTAGCTGAATCACGCTGACAGTCTAAAATTAAGCAGCACACAGCATCATCTTTTTAAACATAACTATTTTAAATTATTTTCCAGCCTGGCTTTAAAACAGATTAACAGTAGATCAGAGGCCAGTGACCTAGCCCCAAAGCAAGCAGCAATGTACACAGCTTTGTAATGCAAGTGTGCCAGACATTAACATAGACTTTATGGGCAGTTCATGCTTACAAGATTTAGGTTATGAGTGCTGCACTTAGTTATTCATCAGTGGCTTCCCAGAGCTTAAAATAAAAAAAAAAAAATTAAAAAAAGAGTTATATGTGTGAGAAAGGAAAGAGAAAAAAGGATGGGGTAGCTGGAAGAGTTCACCCCTAGCTGTTGCAAAATAAAAGGTAACCCCTTTATTTCTGGAAGCATTTAGAAATTGAGAAAATAAATAAAAGGTTTTTGGCTGTTATTTTATTTATAAACATAAGTCTACATAGGTTTTTTTTAAGCAGCAAGAACAGTTTTTGGATTTGGGAAATGTTTAACAGATCATTAACCATACCTTAAAGTGAACAGGCCTGTGATGAGGTTGAAAGGAAAAGCAACATAATGGATGAAGGAAATTTGAAGCAAAAGAAGGAAAGTTTGCCTGCTGTGGAAGAAATAAGTAGTCAAACTGAACACTGCTGATCTTTAAAATGTGTAAAATAATACCTTTTTTTTTTTTTTTTAATCCACTGAAGTATTAAATCTTTGGGTGTTTTTTCTTGAAAAACAAGGAAAAATGGAATTTCAGGGAAAGAGTATCCTTTGGAAGAGGTTGGTGAGCAGTGTATCCACTGGCATGGAGAAGGAGCTTCTTTAGAGCAAAGGTTGAAGCACAAGCTCTCTCCAGGCCAAGAACACCACACGTTTGTCACAAGTCAACTTCAAAACATTGGAGGTGCTTACAAATCAATGTTAATCAAGCACTGGAAGCTTTGATCCAGAAATATACATCTGCCAAATTCAAGGGGAAGTTTAACCAAGAGGCCTTTAGCTCTAGGATGAGGGAAGCCTGGGTAGGAAGTTTCTGCTGTTACTACTACATACATGTGGGCCAGCTGGGCTGTGCATGCATAGCTCACATGTGTGTAAAAATATCCACCAACGTGAAATGCCCCTAGAGGTGGGATCTCCAGATTTTGGGCAGTCTGATAGCACACTTCTCTGATTGTCTGGAAATCTTGGACAAGTGGCCAAAACCCCAGAGGAGACCCAAATATGGGGGAGAAAATTGCCAGATAGTATTTTTAAGATCCCTCTGGACTGATGTGGAAAGAAGTAGTACAGTGTACAGTAGTACAGTAGTGTGAGCTGTGCAGGCATCATCCCAAGAGGAGCTCTGAGAAAGGTGGGTGGCATAAACAGAAAGTTCTTGATGGGAAGTATGGGCAGAAAGGTGAGACAAGGCTACTGCTCAATCAGCAGAGACTCACAGAGGTGAAGCTGCAGTCAAGATGAGAGCTAGCAAGCATGGAGTGTTTTATCCATGAGGGTGCTTTAGACAGTGCTGAGAAAGCATGGACTTGGCACTCCCCAGTTAATGGATAGTTAACTGTGGGCAGGATTCCCCACTGGGAACTGAGATGTGTCCATCTGCTTATGAACAGAAGTTGTTCCTGGCCTCCAGGAAAGATGTGGAGAAACACAGAACATGCCTGGAAGGTCAGACTGGAATGGTGGGTGGGATGTAGTGAGAAACAGATTGAGAAAGAAATAAATGAGTGGAAGTGCTTTTTGCAGATTTAACAAGAGTACAAAAAATTTCTTGAACATTTGTTACAGCAAAAGATGGCTTGGAGATCAGGTCATGGTTTGGATGCAGTGGGAATAGGAAACATTCTCCTTTGAGGAAACATTACAGCACTAGAAGTTTCATAACTATCAACAGCAGGAAGAGTAGGAATGTCACTGACTTCACTTGCTTTCCCTTGATGTTATCCTGGATGGAGACTACCAGTGAAGAAGACCTGCTATCTGACAGGAATTACATCACTCTCTTCTGCAGTAAATATTTTGATCCCTGCAGAGGAACTTCAGATTTACCCTGCTGTAGCAAACTTCAGGATGCAGGCTTTGTGCTTCACCTCAGCCCTGTTGTTGTGCACCAGTGCCTCTGTGTGTTGCATCTCATGCTCAGGACACACCTGGATTGAGCAACCCTGGGGATGGCATAGCAGAGTTTGACTAGCATTAAAAAGGAAGACTTGAATGCAGACAAGGTGTTGGGACAACTCTGGAGTAGGTGTAAACATGCTGTTGGTTAACTTCAGGGGATATACATCCCTTGGCACTGCCTGAAATCAGAAACACTGCCTGACCAGCAAGACTCTTACTACTTTTACATTGCACATTGCCAAATAAAGCTTCTATTGCATGAGTTGTCCTGGCATCTATCTCCTCTCCCACCACGTTTTCCCATCATTCAGAAAATTCCCCAGTAAATGGAGATATGCTAGCCTGGTCCAGTTTTCATCTTTCTTGGAGTTATTTACTTTGACATGTAAATGGGGATACAAGCATCCTAATGTCACCCCAGGACGATGTGCTTTGCGGTTTGCTTTATAATTTTCCCCTTGGTTCCAGCTGTCCATTAGTTTTAGACATGATCCAAAATCCCACAGCAAACTCTTCCGCCGAGGGTTGTCCTTTGTGCGGTTTGGAAGCGATGCGTGCCAGTCCGTGCTTTCAGTGCGAAGGAGATGCGCGGTGCCGGTGGCGGTGCCGAGGCTGCCGGGAGAGGCCGGGCAGCGCCGCAGCCTTCCTCCCTGCCTCCCTCCCTCCCTCCCCAGCGCAAAGGCACAGCTCCATCTTGTGGGCACCTGTCCCGGCTTCTTCCTCACCACAGCGCCGGCTCTGGGCCTCCAGGTGTGCCTGGACCTACCCCCTTCAGACAGCCTAGTCTGGGGGGTGAAGGCTCGGCTCGGTGATCTACCACATGGGTTCTAAAAGCTGGATAAATACCTTTCCAGCTGTTTTACAGCTGGAAACAACTCCACAGTCAATTGGTCGGACAAACTTGGTTTTACGTTAGTAGGTGGTATTAAACCCACTGAATGTTGAACCAAAATGGTTCATGGAGCCAAAAGGACAATGCTCGACTTATACCATACTTATTAACAACAACTTCTTATGTAGCCCCTCTAGATCACTGTGCAGACAACCCCTGCCAGAATGGAGGGACCTGTTCTCTCAGTCACGGCCGCAGGATGTACCACTGCACCTGTCCTGAGGAATTCACAGGCGAGGACTGCCAGCTGAGTAAGTGTCTTCTACCACGAGTGTTACAACATGAAATATGAATAGTAAGTAGAGCTCATTAATGTTTGCTTAATGAAAAGGTAGTGCTGTTGTGATGGGAGAGACCACTGCAGCACGAAAGTTTGTGTAGGTGGATTTCCAAATGGTTATGACAGACAATCCATTCCTGACAGGACAACTGAAAATAGCTTGACTGTGCAATTATAAACCCAAGTATGCTCTGAGTATGGGAAATACAAAAAGCCTCTTCCCCTTCCTTTGCTGTTTTTAAGATTTAAATATCCCTTATATGTTTGGAAATTAATATAATGTCTGGTAGGCAATGCACAGAGACGTGAAAAAGCAGCACAGTTTCAGGTGATGCCTTATCCCTTATGTAAAAGCACATGCTGGGTACAGTGATGATGTCCTGCCTACCCTACAGGGCTTTAGGAGAAAACCACCTCTGTCCTGAGGTTCCTGGAGCTGCTGCTCTCCTGGCTCAGTGTCTCCACACTATGGAGGCTGCCTAGCTTGAGAAGAACTGTCAACAAACATGGATCTGCTCAACAGGAAAAAAGGGATGAGCAGGGAATGATAATAGAGATTGTGGTGCCATTTCTTGCAAGAAATAACATCTGAAATCTTGTGTTTTTTGTAAAATTTCGTTTCAGAGAAATGTTTTGACAACAGTCTCTACGAATTCTTTGATGTGGGTGCGAGCTGGTCAAGAGTCCAACAAGGAGCAGTGGAGCAGTGCAAGTGTGTGCATGGCCACATGGAGTGTGTGCATGTGGAACACAAAAGTAAGGCACCTTTTGTACCACAGCTGGAGGTCTGCATGGAGTGTGGATAAAGGACAGTGAGGGATAATCAAACCCTGAGTGGTGTTGCACACCTAATTCTGCCCTTGCAGCTCATCTACCCTCTCTGAAAGACAATATTTTAGCTTTCCTTTCCAAGAGTGAGCAGTTATACTGACCCAGGAAATCCCTTCAATGTGTCCATCCTCATTTGAAGAAGCAACTATAATTATGAGGAATTTTAGAGATACACAGTGCTTTATAGAGAGGGATGAAACCCTGATCTGGACCATGTAAGAATATACAGATTATATAGTAGAAGTGGTAACATTTTCTCTCCAAAACTATTACCTGCCTGAGAGGCACATCCTGCACACCAACAATCACTTCATATTGCTCTTTTGCCTCTGTGTTTCTTCCCAAGTCCATCCCACTCTTGAATTAGCAGCATGTAAATTTTACTCGCCTCAAAGATCCCATAAGGCCTGCATTGGCTCCAGAGTCCCCATGATTTTTGGCCCATTCCTGGCAGGGGTGATGCTTACATTATGAAGCCTCCTCCTTTTTTAAGAGGCTGCCAGGAACCCAACACCCTGGCCAGTCAGCACAGGATATGCACTTTTGGTTGTCACCCACCTGAAGAACCAGCACAGCACCTTTCATTTGGAGGAGAGATGTTGGGAAGCAAACCATGTGCCTCACCTACACATGTGCTCTTCCATGGCTATTCTGTTACTCAGCCTGGATAACTTTTACCCTGCTCAGATTCACAAGTAGGACACAGTACAAGTTAGTTTCCTAAAAGCCCTTTGAAATATGTAGGTGCTTTATTCCCACCTTATGTAACTGGAAACTAAAGTGTGGAGAGTCAGTGGCTTTCTAGGACATTAAGAGTCCATGTGAAAGTTGGGAAATTTGATAGGACTGAATACTTCCCAATCACAGATCTTAAATATTTAACTGAGCTCCCTATTAGATACGTTATAATAAATTAACTACTGATAGAGCTCAGTAGTAAGTCTGGAACTGGCAGAACCCTCTGTAGAGGAAGAAATGTTAATACCATCTCCACTAGTAATAATAATCACCACCCCCATTTTACCTATTGTTCATGGATAATAGCTTTCTGTAGCTGACATTATCCAATAGCACTGAAAACAATGAGACAGACCTTAGCAGGCAGAAATCAATTGAGTTGCCTTTTCTTTATCACAAGTGTAGGTCTGACATAAACAAAGAATAAAAACTTCCCCCAAATGCATATGCACAGAGGAGATGCCCTAGAGTAAGTTAAAATGGACTGATTCTCTTCAATAATTTGTACCTTTTGTTTGATCATTGGTTGTGTTTTCTTGTAGGTTGTCTTCATGATCCCTGCATGAATGGTGGAGAGTGCAAGATGGTTGCCTCCACTGGGAAAATAGTATGCGACTGCAAAGAAAATTACGCAGGGAAGTATTGCAACATTGGTAAGTATAAAAGCCTAAAGGCAGACAGAATTAGGAGTTTTCATCTCTTTGTAAGGCTGGTGGGTTTGGCTCTGTTGTATTCAGTCTTTGAGGACATTTCTGGTACCAACCGAAGAGTCACACAGAACAAGGGTTTAATGTATTTCTCCAGTGTAAAACATAACACACACTTCACCACTGAGACTCTGCTAAAAATATTTTTTTCATGCCCTTCACTTTATAGAAAATCAAACAGAAATTTAAATCCAATTACACATGCCTATAAAATAAGTGCATGCTTCCATTTTGCAGAATCAGCCACAGTCTTGTACTCTAGAGCTACTGCCTCCCTACAGATCCACACATCCCCTTATAAAGCAGGGATTTACATCTGACAAAATCTAGCAGCCGTCCTTTGGTAGCACTAAATGACTGTGGGACAAAGAAAATGCCACCCTTTGGGTTACTGTACACTTTAATAGCATGTTTAGCCCAGTACAAGTTGTACAAAACCCCTTCCTTTCTCTGGTTGGTCAGGGCAGAGAAATCTGCTTTTTGGTATCTATATGTAAGTCCTGTTTTGCATTCTAGACTCTACATAGTTTTAATACAACTTTCTTCCAGAAGACTTAACATTCATCCCTGCAGGGGTTAAATCTTGCTTGTATGCTATACCTGCAAGTTATGTCAGTGGCTACTTTTAAAAGAAATGCACATTTTAGGCATAAATTTTAACAGACCTTCAGCCACACCATCCTGTGATGCCATCAATTCACTGGCTGTGTCTTTCTGAGTGCATAAATCCCATGGCTCATCAAAACTGAGGACATGACTCCCAGTCGCTCTGGTGGGCACTTTCTTAATCTGAATGGGTGGTGGGGTAAAAAACCCATTAATGAACACTGCAATTTATATCTGGCATTCTTTTTGTTACTCTGATAGTTAAAAAATGGTGTAGCTAACTATTCTAGCTGGGGAAAAAAATTGCATTTGGGAGACCAGCAGTGCAGCTGGAATGGCAAATAGCAGGAGTGAGTGGGTAAATTGGACAGTGTATGAGCTGGTCCTGAACATTCCCTTACCAGGTACCTGATGAGTCATGAGAAATGGGTTTGTGACTCTTTTAAGTCCTTCATAAGGAGCACTATTCTGGCTTAGTTGTTTTGTCCTTTAGTTACCCTGTCCCAGGCTTTGGGAATGCTGCTGCAGGGGTCTGGGTGAGGGGCTGCACAGGACATGTGTGACCTGGAGCTTGGGGCAGGGCTGCACTCTGCTCATTTTCACATTAAACTGCTGTTCCAATTCCTGTTTTATTATCAGCTTCCCCTGCCCCAAGCAGCAGTGGTGCACAGAGACTTCCACCCAGGAGTGCCTGGATCATAAATATCAGGATGACAGAGTTACAGCTGTCATGCCAGTTTCTGACTAGCTTAGAACAAGAAATAAGCAGGTGCTCTTTGATTACTTGAAAATAATAAAGCAAACATTTGGTTTGCTAAACAAGTGGCTTTGGATGCTTACAATCCATCTGCATTCAGCTGCCTAACACCCCTACACAGAATGGGAGCTGAAGGATTGTGTTTGTGCGTCAGGGCCTTGCAAAGAGTCTTAAAAAAGAAAAACTATTAGTCAAGATTTAGTAATTATAAATTAATGCAAACAGATGAGTCTTTAGGTCTATAGACCTGGTGCTATCACCACATTAGGGCAATGGCATTCTGGTGAAAGTGCTACAGCCTTGAGCCTCTGAGCACTCAGAAATTATTTTTAAATATTTGTTGGATTAATTTTTTCTTTGACCCTTCAATTTGATGCAGCCAACAGAAATGGCTTTTTTTTCTTTGTTTCCTTTTTACTGTCTTGTATAGTTTCCCTTGGCTAACAGGATGTACTTGTGAGGTTACCCTTTAGGTGGTATAGTGCTTGATTCAGAGAAAGTGTAACAGTATTTCCTGTCTAAACTGTACTTTATTCTGAATTATCAGTTAAAGAGGCAACCTTAATGTCAAGGTGTGATGTGAAAATATCTTCTTAGGTGTTTTTTTTAAAGGAGAAATCAATAAATTTAATAAACAGGAAGTCTCCCAGACTGTTATTGAGCTGTAATGCGTTTGAGGTATCCTCTGCCCTTGACTTGACTTACACAAAGAATAACCAGCCTTCATATGTGTCTAATGGAAACCCAGCAAAATTATCTTAACATTATACTCAAAAATATTAATAAATTAAGTACCATCCTTCATGCAGCAGATCACAAGCCTAAGTACTGCTGTGCCTCAAGGATTGGTACAGTAGAATGAGGAGCAAAAACAGGAGAAAAATACTGAAAACATTTCTCTTGCTTGAGGACTTAGCAGATGCTTGGACCATCATATCTGTCAGACTTTTACCTGTTTTCCATGTATTTTTCTAAACTCTTTAGTACTCCTTTATGCTTTTCACTTTCACAGCATTCCATGTCAAGAAGTCCCTGAATATAAATAGATGTGATGAAAAGAAGTATTTTCTATTTTTAACAAAAAACCTACTGCCTGGTAATTTTATTCTTCCCCTTTGAACAATGAGTAACAGAATAATCATAACTTTTGTGATTTTAAAGATACCTATTTATCTGTCCATTACTTTTTGGACTACAGTGTCCCTGCCAGTACTCAAAACTCATCTTTGATCTTAAAATTCTCTTGCAAACAATCATTATATATGTGTGCATGTGTATGTGAGTGTGTATATATATATATTTCTTGGCCATCATCATAAATGACCATATAGCTACTGGAAAATTATGAACTGACTTAAAAAAAAAAGAGAGATAATAAAAGTAACAGAGGAGATATCCATCACAAAGGAGGTTGATATACAAAAGACAGTTTTTAATATAGATTCCTATTCTTTGTGGTAATACATTATTTTCTTCTTAAAGAAGAAACTTGCAGTACCAAAGAAAGAACTGCCATTTAAAAAGTGCTCTGAGACAGTTTATATGCATAGGATTTCAGTGAAGTTTAATTCTAAAAGAAATTAGATGCATCACCAACAAATCTCTCCCCAAAGAGATGCTGTTTAAAATTGTTCAAGGACCCATGTTTAATTAAGTTCAATTAATGATAATTGCCCTTAAATATGCACCTATTTTCAGAAATAAGGATTTTGTGCTAAAAGAGTAGCTGCATTCTCTTTGGAAACAGCTCTTGCTGGGACAGCTCTGAATCCAGGCTCTAGGTGAAGATTCAGAATCAATTGTCCAATCATGTGCAGCAATTGTCTCATTGAACACAGAAAGTTATCAAAAGGGCCCAAATCCAACGACTTTAGCAGTGGTAAATGTGGGTAAGACGTGAAACCTGAGAAAGATGTGAGTGGAATATTTTATGTCTAGCCCAGGTTGGCATAGAAAATGGAGAGCGAATTTATTTGGTAGATAATTAACTTCATAAATATTTAGCTTCACTGGAGGTGATAATTGGTGGCAAACAGTTATAAATATGTAATTGTAAAATTACTTTGACATTTTATGTTTCTTTGAACAGACAGCAACTATGGTGATGTTGGATACACAGCTAAAGACAGAGGAGGAGCTCTCTGGCCAGAGGACAGATAATTCATTATAATATGCATTTATGGAGAAGTTAAAGGGGGTTAAAGCATAAAGAAAGGAGATGTAGAATTTTTTTTCGGGGGTTAGTGCCTTTAAGTTTCTGTGGTTGAAACCCCATCATTGCATTCACAGTTATTGCTTTAGTTGAATGGAATGTGAATGGAAATGAATATATATTTTGCCAGATTTCAATGTAAAAGCACTTCCTTTTTCTTACCACAGCTTTGTTACTGTTGGTTGGATGTCAGTTAGTAAATTTGGGGTACTTATTTGTATTTTAAATTTATTCCTGATGTATTCCTATTTGTGCTTTATTTATATTCTGTTATGTTATTGGAGTATATTTAATCTGTCACTTAGTCACCGAGTCTTTTCCTGAAGCATTTGCTCACTGTGGTTGTGGGTTGCACTGGGTTTGAGTGTACTGGGAGCACTGCACAGAGGATTAAACATTTTGAGTTTTCTTTGGATTAAGGGTTAGGTAGTCATAATGATTTTGATAATATTTTGGTCATGATGAAATGTGAAGCTGGTGAAAGTATTTTTGAAAACTCTGCTTTGTAGTGTTTGGGGTATTTACCTCATTAGGCTATGGAGAATGGAATTAGAGGGGACCATATCTTTAAAGAAACCATGAGTTGGAATGCTAATTGTGGAAGGCTTTTTGTTATGTAAGGAGATGTGGTGCATGTCAGAAGCAGGTTGAGGATTTTCAGAAAAGGAAGATGATAGAATAGCTGAATATATAATGACATAGAGGAAAAAAAAATCTGCTTGGCCACATCTTTAGGGGTTAAACTGGAGGAGTTTGAAGTAATAGAATTAGCAAAAAATGACAGCAAACCCACCTTTTTAGTGGTTCATTTACTGAAATAGTGTGTTGGCAGTTTTCTACTAAAAAAGCTACTTGAGTAAAGGAAATTCAGCTCTGGAGGCTGGAAGGAAAGTTTTAAATATTTTTTATTTTCTGAAAAAGATATAATGAATTTTAACTTTTGGTTTATATTTACCCTGTACTAGAATGCTTTTTGGATTAGTGTTTAATTTTTTACTTTCTAGAAATGCAGGGGGTAAAAGGGTGAAGTATAATAACAAGGTCACTTGGCTGACAATGATAAATGGGCATTTAACTGGTCAGTCAGTCCCCCACTGAACTTGGACAAGTAGGCTTGTAAGACTTGAAAAGGGTTTATAAGTGAGACTGAGAAGATGCTTGTTGCTTGCAAGTGTAAAGCACTGGGCTTAGTAATGAAACTTGGCTGGAAAATAATAAAGTCATTATTTCTCCACAGTTGCAGAAAAATAGATGGAGCAGCAGATAAAAAAAGCAACATTATGAATTAATATGGCTTGGAGAGATGATTATGGTATTTGCACAGGACAAGTTTTGTAGGTCACCATAGAATTTGAATGAGGAGAAGTCATGGGTTAACAATGCAATGATAATGAAGAGAAAGCCTAGAGCACCACTGCAGAAATAGTAATGGTGGGTTGGATTTTTACCAGACTTTGAACTATTAAAAGAAAATTCTACAATGCTGGAGTTACATGGTTAAAAACTAGGCCCAGTAGCGTGTTGCCTGCAATGAACAATAGTAGGAGGCATTGGAAGATGAAGAAATGGGTGAGCATGGCATTGTTCACTAAGTCCCCACCTGTGATTCATTGCACTGAGACAGTGCCACTCCAGGGGATGGTGGGCAGCACAGCACAGACAGCTGTGGCTTTCAAAACAGCTATTCCATGTCATTTATGGAGATGGCAGATGTGAACAATGATAGACAGGCTCTTTTTATCTCCCAGACTTCTTTATAATTTTAGGACCATAACAAAGCTTTTGGCTAATACAGAGAAAAACAAATATGAAGAATGAAGTGCTGCTTGCACGGAGGTTATGGATTAGTTATTTATGTTTGACACCTTGGCAAATGTGGGCTAGAGAGGAGAGCTAATGAGCTGTGCTGGTAGCAGCATGGCATGCAGCAAGAACTACCTCTGTAAGGATTGGGAGATAAGGTAGATACCAAAGAAGAGGGAAAAAATTATCTGGTCAGAGATAGAACTAGGTTCAAGATCCACAGAGGACTTCATTATTGCATAGATGTGCATTTTCCAGATGCTGGTGGTCACTAAGCTTTCTGTGTGTTGCTCTTTATTCCTACAGTGTTGCCTTTCTAGATGACAAGTCTTTGTTGTAATCCTAGTATAAACTAATATGATTAATATTAGCACCCTTTAATATGATGCAGCTGCTTAGTCCTTAGTCTTGTGAGAGTGCCTGACTTGGCAGCAGTGCTACTGGGTGCTGGTTAATTGAAAACCATTTGGGTGTTTTTAATCCTATTTTTGATTTATTTGAGACATGACAGTGGTTTAAGTTCATTATGTTACAGAAGACACATCTCTTGAAGTCCAAGGGGACCGACATCTCTTAATCCATGCAATCTGTTGTCCTGTGTAATTGTCAGGAAGGTGGTTGAAGGGAAGATGTGGAAGGTGTGATGCAGTTCATTGGATTACTGTAGTGTTTGTTTCTCCCATCTCCTGCTTTCTCCTCTCAGCCCACTCTGGATGCTTTGGGGGCTCAAGAGACCCCCACCTCTCATTAAAGTCTCTCCACAGAGCAGCTGCTCCTCTGCTGACCATCATTTACTGCTACACAGTCTGTTCCTTTTCCTGCCCAGAGAGTTATTTTGGCTCATTCTCTAAGGACATCAGGACCTACAGGTATATTGTAAAGAATGAAAGCTTTCACTATGAATTAGGCACTCAGATATTCTTGAAAATCCTGTATGGCAGTCTGTGTAACTGTCAAAGTACTATAGCACTGATATTGGCTTGTTGTTGCTAGAATTTCTTTCCCCTAGCCCTTGACAGACTTTTTCCTAAATATATTGCTCCTATTATCTTTATATACCTACCTGTTGGATTGCATTTATGACTCTGTAAATCATAACTATTGTGCTAGAATTGAAGATAATAAATAGAAAAATGAAATGGAAAAAGAGCCACTCCTTCCTCTTATCTAGGATATTACTTTTCTAAGCTATAAGAAAGTACTGGCAGAGTTTATAGATTTCTGGATTTAAACTTTTATATTAAAGAATTCAGCCTATTCAGAAGGTAACTTTGTACATTAGCTTTTATAACAGATATAAGTCTCTTCAATTTTACCTCAGATGATCTAAGCATTGGCGATTATGAAGGTACAACGACACTTCAAAGAAGAAACATATTAAAAAATAAGTCTAGTTTCAGTAAATGTAATGTGCCATCCTCATGTCAGGATGCAACTTAAAGAGTTTTTTTTGTGCATGTAAATCACTTTTTTCCCCACAGTCTTAAATCCATCCTTGTTTTACATGTTAATTTTCTGCTAGACTTATTGATTACAGAAAGATGCCAATTTTCCCACCTTTCTGCCTAGCTTTTAGCTCAGACAGATTGGTTGTGTCATAATCAGGCTGTTGTTTCAGCGGGCATTCATTGCAGTGTTAGGTGCTGTCAGTCCAGAGGTTTTACTGCTATTCAACAAACTAGGAAGTTGCACAATTATTTGAATCAGTTATTAGATATATGTGTAATCTGCTGTAAATGACCCCAAACAGAAATATTAATACTTAGGTAAATATTAAAACAGTATGACTGAATTACATTGAAATACAGATACATAGGTCCCCTTACGTTTCACTTGTGGTATGTGTTCCTTAATTTCTAAACTCTGAAAGCCACAGTGGGTGCTATTGCTGCTCACATTCACAGACAGGCAGGAAAATATGAAGCAACTTGCTTCAAGCCAGGAACAGTCCAGTCCTGGTGCTGCTGCCATGCAATCCTCTGCCTCATGTCATCAGACCTCACATTCTCATCACTAATGAGTGAAAAAAATGGCAACTGGTTTCTTCAGAGGAGTCTGCACACTAGATATTGACAGAGATTTTCAGTGGCATAGGGACACACCTGGCAGGGTGTGTGTGTCTGTGTGTGTGCTGTGTTTCAGGGCATAGTCTGATGGAATGAGATGCCTGAAAGAGCAGTCTCCACCAGCACCAGACTCCTTTCTCTCACACGTTGACTGCCAGCCTGGAGCAGTCATGGTCTGCCTGTGCAGCAGGGGAAGTGCAGCCCCCTGAAATCAAAGGCTTTCGCACCTTTCATCTCTGAGGGTATCTCACAGCTACCCTGGAAAGGAACTTCTGGCTGGATGAAGAAAGGACAAACCCTGCTGCAGGCAGCCCATGAGTCTGAACTCATCTATAAAGGAAATTTGGCTTATACCCTTGTAAAGGATGGCTTGAAGGGCAACACATCCTGTAATACTGCGGTTGTGTAAGCAACAAATTAATGCAGAGGCATAAAACATCATTGTTCAGAGCTGTTCATCTCGAGGAAACAGCATCAAGCTGAGTCAGGGGAGGTTTAGGTTTTGTCCTTTTCCTCTTCCCCCCTCTCTGTTCCTGCCATCAGCTTATACAGAGCAGTGCAAAAAAAAAATAATCTAACATTGTATTTCATAAAAGCATTACACGTTGGTCAGGGATAAATCAAAGCATTGCTGAATGAAAGGGTTGCTTTAAATCATTCTGTCCCAGAATCAGAACCACTGGTGGAAAAATATATTTTTATAAATAGAATGAAATGGCTTATATGTATCTGGAAAAAAAAAATACATTCCAAGCTCAAAAACATCAGGAAAATTGATGGTGAGGTGTTTTGAGGAAAAGAAAATGTGAAAGACTCATTGTTTTCTGCAGAGAGACTTTCAAAAGAAACTCCTAGAAAAGTTCAGATATGTAAGTACAGGACTTGGAACAAGATCTGCAGACAAAAAGTCTTGTGAATTGCTTTCAGAAAGTTAGCAATTAGAATGGGTTGGATAACTGCTGTTTCAGCTTGCTGTTAATTTTAAGACCCAGAACTGTTTTATTGGAAAAGGCAGAGATTTGCTGTGACTTGCTTGTAAAATACAAAATCTTAACACATGTGTAATGTTTTACATGAGCTATTGAAATACCTTGGATTGAAAAAATGAAATACAACAAGAAATTTTTTATAATTTTAATAATATTTTTTTCTGAAAAGAAGCTAACAGGGGTGATAGTGGCATAGGACTGCAGAGTAAGTTGAATCTGCATTTGCATCAAAACTGTCATAATCTGAAAATTTAGGCCATTTCTACTCTTAGCAGTGATTGGTGGTAGTACAGGGAAGTGAATGAGCAAGAAAGCACACATTACATCCTCCATGACTTTCTTTCACATAAGAAAATAAATATGTTTCAGAGTTATGAGACATTGTGGAAGCTACGTGGATTTGGGACTGAACAGTTCCCAGTCAGAGCAATCCATTAAGAACTGCTGAAAGCAGACCACCTACACACTTTTTCTGACAAAGAGGGAAAAAGAGAGTTTTTCAGTGCTGTAACAGTTCAAAAAAAGAGAATTAGAGGGAAAAAGGTCTATATGACTGCGGTAATTACAGAGATATTTTTTAAAACCGTTTTTCCTGAATTATAGGTGATAAAATACATAAAGCATTGCATATACTTCTCATGGCCTCAGTGGATACCGTGGTGCTGCTGCCAACCAGTCAGATAAAAATTTCTGGAGTGGAGCACAGAGCAATAAAAAGCTACTAATGAATGTTAATGTTTCACCTCAGAAGCCTTTCCACAATATAGCAAATTAACTCAAGTTATGCTTGTGTCCAAAATTCTCCTCATAAAACAAAAAAGAAACAAAAAACTTCTTGAGAGATATTACTGTTCCCCTCAACAAGTGGAAGATGTAATCTAAAATTCTTAGCTACAGAAGGAGAATGTGAGGGATGATATAGAAAGAGGCCAAATTCTTCCAGTTAAAATATGCTGGCAGCTTTAGCAATGACTGGCAGACCTGATGAAACAGAGATATGTTGGATTTTAAGCCTGACAAGGATAGGCACAAATTGTAAACACCATCTGCAAGACATCCAAACCACAGGTATTGCAGAATACGGCCCTGGGTATGTACTGAAATACAATCCCTTGTTTAATTCTCATAAAAGTAGCCACTCTAAATTGTTTCTGAATGCAACAAATACAGCACAAGTAAATACAGCACCTGGTACTTCCCTGCATAAATGAAAAAACTTAGGATACAGCATGATTGTGGTATTTTCATGACACTGTTTCAGACAAAGAAAGTAGTGTAATTTGCAACTTGCTCAAAAAATAAATTGCAGGTTTGCCAAGACATGGTTACTCTTGCTAACAGTACAAATGATAGACAAGCTATTTTCTGTGAGGTCTTAGATGATGATTTTTAAAATATGAGTTTGATTTAATTTTATTTTTTATAGTCATCAAATAAAGGGAATTTGATTCAGGTTGCAGGTAGGAGAAAATGTGATCTCAGCATGTCAGAAGTGCCTGCCAGGACAAGCTAGAAAGTGGATTTAGCTAAGTGTTTGTACACTAACTAATGTTCTTCCACCAAACTTTTTGACCTTCATCTCCCAAATTTATGCCATATGCTTGCTTGTGGTTTTGAGGTCTGTCACTACACTGATGACTTGGCAGGGTAATTAACAGCAGCAGTTCAGTACTGTGGTTCATTATTTCAGTCCTGGTTATGTGCCCTGGTTCACGTGTCACCTTATTCTGTCAAAATAAACAGGTCTTTGGCAATAGCTGTCTGCACTGTGTGGTGTGATGGATTATCCTCAGAGGGTGTTTTTCAACAGTTGGTCAATGATGTTATATCTTTAAGTATGCCTATAAGTTTAGAAGAAGATTCCACCAGTCTTGTGACATGTCAAGGGCATGTCATGTTGACATGGCTGGGACAAGAAACCCTCTGAGGCTCGGTCACAATTAATCCTTTTTGAGCATTAGAAGGTTTTGTGTTTCCTTTGGGATACTCTTAGCTGTGTTTTGAGGTGTAGGCTTTCTGCTCAGTGTAGCTATTTGTATATAAATGCATCCCCATATGTTTTTCAGCCATAATGCTGGTATGTGCTGTTGATAGATCTTGGCAGCTGAGTATACAGGTCATAGAATATGTATGTGTCAGACCTATCTGAAGAAATAGACCTTATGCAGGTGACAAAGACATGGGTTTGGAATAAGAAAATTCAACCTACTAGTTAGAATTTTGCAAAATGAATGTATCTGCAACATGTAGCTACATATTTGTAATATACATGAGTATAGTGTGTGTGTGTGTATATATATATATATGGGTACATATGAGGCCATTAAAAGAAGTATTTTCAAAAATCCTTGAAGCACTTGCAGAGCAGGATTATTTTCACTGCTATGTCTCTGTTTGAGCTGGTTGCCTTAAGCACCCTATATTTTCAATGGAGATTCAGCCAATGTGGACAGGAGTCTATGGGGTCTACCTCACCTTAAAAAAGTTACCTCAAACAGGCTGCATTGGTTTGGCACTAGAAATCTCTGTTTCTCTTAATTAACTAAAAAGGGAGCCTCCAGAGGTGAGCTCAGTTTTGTCTAAAATTAGACCAGAGGAATCCCAGCCATATTGCTGTCTTTGCTGCAGATTGCTGACTGAAATCTTCCATCCACAGTACAACTTTTAGGTCTAATTTTCTGCTATTGTGTCTCTTGATTAGTTACTTGCTCCTGTGTAAAATGAGGTTAACTTACTACTAATTTTAAGCAGAGGTTTTAACTTCTTGGGCTCCTTTTTTCTTTATTAAAAAATTCCTGTTTGGTGCAATCAGGTCCTGTGTAAGGTGAAAGGCACTACAGAGCTGGGCTCTCATTTCAAACTTCAGCTGTGGAGTGAGTATTTAACATGCAATTAGCACTGATTCCTGACCAGTCTCTTCCTCTGCCAGTCCCGAGCCAACGGTGCTACATCGGCAATGGCACAGATTACAGAGGGACGGCCAAGACAACCATTTCTGGACACAGCTGCTTGCCTTGGAATTCAGACCTGCTTTACCAAGAGCTTCATGTTGACAGCATTGGGAAAGCAGTGCAGCTTGGCCTGGGGCCCTTCCCTTACTGCAGGTGAGGAAAGTTCTTGTTTGTCCTGCATCTGTACCTCAAGAGATGGATGCGCTGTGGAAATGAGAAGGGCCAGGGATCTCAAAGCAGGGGCTACCCCTCTCTGGGGAAAGCTAGACTGACCTCAGTAATCAGCCTGTCAAGAGTGATTGCACAGAAGACAAGATCTGGTAGATAGGCTCAATAAATACCTGGGTCTGCTGAGAGAAGCTCAGACACAAAATAATGTTGAAAATTCCTCGTCCTTTCCTTTTCCCCTGGGTAATGAGTTCTTACCCAAATGAGACTGTAATGCAAAACTTTTGACATTGTTCATTAATGTTTACCCAAAAGGAGAAATCAATGCACTAGCTAAATTGAAATGGCTAAATTTAACTTTTTATTCTTTGCCTGTGAAAGACATACTATAAAGAAATATTTTCAAAAGAGAAAGGTTGTTTGCAAATGAAAAATCAAAGCACTATATTTAAATGAGGTTGAAATGGGGCATCAAATTTATTTTTTTGGATTTCTTACAAAGGAAAACTATTACCAAAGCAGATTTCCCAGTGTTTCAAATTTGATTGCACCACATCGTGATGAAATACATTTCTGCTGAAGTTTTCTGCTAAGCTATAATGAAAATAGTTTGTGCTATGTAGGTTTGTGCCTTCTCCTCAGTCACCTTACGTTCCCCCTGTTTCTGAGGTATCCATGAGCTCAATGGATACCCACAAAAGTTTTTATTTAGACAGAATATTTCTCATCATGGAGATGAGCAAATGCTAAACCTGCCAAACTGTAGATGATTCTCCATAAAATACTGGTTGATGCCTTTTGTTTGTTTGCTTGACTGCTTGATTGAAGATCTTGTTTGTTTGCTTGACTGCTTATTTGTGTATGTGTGCTTTTGTTTTGAGGTTTTTTTTTTTTTTTTTTTTTTTTTTTAATGGAACTTAGACCATGAGTTCAGGACAACCAGAATGTACTACACCTCCTAATTTGTTTGGTGATAAAAAGCATGCATGCATGCTGAAAGTAGCCCTTCTCTATCTAACACAAACTAAAAATAAACTATTCCTACCCCATCCTTTAAACCTTCCCACCTTGATTTCCAAGGCTTGCTCCTCATGCAAACACTTCAGTATTTGATTTATGGTGTCCCAGCACAGTGTGGCAATTGATCTGGCATATATTTTGTGCTTTGATGAAACTTGAGCCCTTTGATTTACATCATATATGCCCAATATTCACTTTCAGATTTGAAATGCAGAGAACAAAATGGTGTAGGAGCTGATGTGTTCATATTCTGTAGAGCTGAGAAAAAAGCTTTTCACTTTTTTGTCAGCTTGTTACAATTTCTGGGGATATCTCTGCTGTACTATATAATCCTGCAGATATCTTTCTTCAAATAGTCTAATTTAGAAACATTGTTGGCGGAAGATGACTCAACCTGTGTTGCTTCTTCAGTTCTGAGAATTTGAAAGTGCGGTAATCTTTTTCTGAAGAGCAGTCAGATTGAAAAAGAAAAAAAATAATCGAAGAACCTTACAATAACAGATAGTGCTTGTGATAAATCCAACTGAAATTAGAAGTACTGCTTATCTGGAGCTCTGAACTACCTTGTCTGTTCTTCTTGGTCTAATAAAGCCTCCCTATATTCTTGGAGGTGTAAACTGGGAAGATTTCTGGTTACTTATAATGCACTGATAAAGACAGGCTGTACCACAGAAAAACCCCAATGGAATCAAACCAAAATGTGTTTAACACCAAGGTAATAAAGGGCGAAACAGTTTCCATTACTCTTTTTTATCCCCAACCTTTTTGAGGAATACAATATTTTCTTGAAATAGTCTTTCATTTCCTCAGACTCTCCAGGGAATGTGAACCTGAGATTTGCAAATTCATTTTTGCTAGCTATTCTTGTAATGGATTTTCTATGATTCTACCTCTGTTGGAATCTCCTCGCCTAAAAAATAACCTAAAACAGGAATCTCTCCTATGGGATTTAGTTCTGAAAATAGCTGAGATGATACCTGTGAAAGCACTTCAGTGTGGGCTGTAGTTAAATGCTGTGAACGTGCTCATGCATCCAAATACTTGCAGGCAAGTTTTACAGGTGTTCAGTCATGACAGTATTTCAGCTCCTAGCTAACATTAGTCTTGGTTAGTTTTAAGATGAAGGATTATATTGAAAGGCTGCTCACCCTTGTAGGTGAGTACTTTGTCAGATGGCTCAGAATCTGAGAGCCCTGTCAGTGCTCCGCATGGTGCAAGAGGAAAAAGCAGAAAATCTTTGGGAAGCTTGGAACAACTCTGTGGTTAATGCTTGTAATTCCCTCTTCCCCTGAATTAACCAGAAATCCAGATGATGATGATAAGCCCTGGTGTTACATCATGAAGGACAACAGTTTGTCTTGGGCGTATTGTGACATTCCAACTTGTGGTATGTAAAGGCTTTCTTAAAATCCATGTTATGAATGAATGAATGAATGAAGATTTATTGATACTACAACAAGGTTTCACTGTGTAATTTTGAATGTTCTACTGTTCCCAGAAGTGTTGAATATTTTACTGTTTCCAGTAAACAACAGGCTTCTTTTGCATGTTTTGGAGTTGTGATACAATCTGTGATTCTTGTCCTGAAATAGCAGCAGTGTCATACTACTGTTTTGGTCACAACCCAATATCCCCAAATTTTCTGCTAGAACATGCAAGGTGCCAGACATGACTGATGTTTTGGTAAAAATTTTCATCATCCTGAGAATTACAGGCCCAGAAAAGGGAGTGGGCCTCTGTGAGCAATAAGAGGTCTACATCCTGAAGATGTATGAGACACGATGTTTAATTCCAAAACATAAAGATTCTGGTAGTCTGATGTCATATCCCTTTCACCTCAGCAAGCAGGGAAAGGAGGCCACTAGTTCCAGACAAAGTAGATAGTTCTGCAAGCACCAAAAGACCATGTGGAAGAAGACATAAAAAAAGAAGTTTTGTGAGACCTAGGATTGTTGGGGGATCTTCATCTCTGCCTGGATCTCACCCCTGGACAGCAGCTATATATATTGGAGAGAGTTTCTGTGGTGGAAGCCTGGTTCAGACCTGCTGGGTTGTGTCAGCAGCACACTGCTTTGCTAACAGGTAAGCTCACCCCTTGGTGGGACAGTGGGTCCTCTCAACAAAGCTGAACTGAAACAAGAAAGATGAAATTATTAAAGACCAATGTGTCAAAAGGAATTTCTGGCAATTTGAATACTCTTAGTGATCTAAAAATCTTAGTAGTCTACTATAATCTCATAAGCCCTTGTCTTGTTCCTTAAGGAGTCTCAAACAATCTAAACACCCTGACTAAAGGCATAAGGTTGGGTGAAGCAGCATGTAGAATGGGGCATAGCATGTGCAAGAACCTGCAGGGGAACAGAAGTATTCCTCTTCTTCTTGGTTACCTTTCTGAATGTTTATGCCTGTTTTGAGATATAACAGAGATGACTATGCTCACTGCTGTGTTTTGTTCAGAAAGGCTGAGACAGCCAAGCAATGATTTATTGGAGATGATAAATTACCGTTGGTCGACACAAATAGAGTGGGCTGAGCTTTACAAAAAGCCACATGGAAGAACTAAACTGTCAAACTTCTGAAGCCGATTTTCTTGTGAGATTTTTTTTCTCCTGTGGGACACTAGAGAAAATATTAATTATAGGATGCTCTTACTTTATTCTAAGTACTTAATTTTCTACAAATGTTCAACGCTTTCCCTGATTTCAGTTTGATCACGTTGAAGGGAAAAATATTACATCATTTGATACCCATTGTTCCTTTGCATAGTAAAGAAGCCAAGAGAAACAGAAAGCCTTTTGCCAGAATATAGACACTGATAGCTTGTAGAGCTAATAATACCACTGTGAATGCTGTACTGAAGCATTTGGAGCTCAAGCCACAATGCATTTGTTTTTCAAATGTTGTGAAATAGCTACTAACTTTGGCAGCTGTTCAGGACATTTCCACCCACTTCCAGCTGGTGGTTTGGTACGTACAGATTTTCCATAATTACTGTATTGTAATTTGTGCTCTTCTGTTTGTTTAGTACCTCTGGTAGTCACAATTCCAACTGTTTTCCACCAGGCGACAATAGATACCTGTGCAGCTCAATTACTTGTTTTTTCTTTTCTGTAATCCCTCCTGTTTTATTTCTTTTCCTGAATGAACCATCTGTAAGTCCTAGTAGAACCATTCAGTGCTTCTGAAATTATTCTAAATACTATTCCAGAAAGTGAACTTGCACTGTTTTACAGGCCCAAAATTTGATTTTCAAGGAGGTTGATTTACTACTGCAAAAATACTGAGAAAACCATGGCCTTACATGTTGATTGAAGAACATTTTATTGTCTTCTTGTATTTTGGTAGTACAGAATACACTTTGTCCTTTCCTTTGTTAACCTTAAGCACAGTTTTTGCAGCAGGGTTGTTGCTGTCTCTCTGCATTGCAATTGCCCAGAATTACTTTTCTCTGAGTCCATGGCTGCTGTCATTGCTGTGCACTCAGTACAGTAGTTCTGGGGGAGGTTCTTTGGTGCTTTCATACCTGATGGGCACAGAAATGGAATCAGGGGAACTGCAATCATGCAAACCACTCTGTGTCTGTGCATGATGTGTGACACCAGATATTTCTTTCTCCTGCACTGGGTAACAAAACACAGGAGTGCTCCAATGTTGAAGAAACTTGCTAACTAAACTCATTGTAGACTTATGCAGTTTGAATTGGTTTTAGAACAAGAGTGAAATGTGAATTCTGTTGCTTTCAAAGCTAGAGAATATATTGCCTTTCCTAAAGGAAAGGCAATATATAAGGGACATTCCCAAATGTCCGTTATTTCCCAGTTGCTGTACTTGTTCTTATTAGTTTTCTTTCCTAGGACATTGGATATCAGAGGACTGTGGTCTTAGAGTGAAAAACTGATAGTTGGAAAAGATGGTGTGAATTGCAAATACTGTGTTCTCCTCTGGCTGTGAAGTTTCCTATTAAATCCATGTGCTTTTGGGACTTCACCAGGCTGCTTTTGATTCTGGACAACAGATTTAACACAGATAAGCAAATCTGAGAACTGGTGGTATCTTTTTTGGTGGACGCTTCCCAGATGCTCCTGAATTTTCAATGTGCCAGCACCTTTAATTCTTGGCCCATGCCTGTAATTTTTTTCAGTAGACTGTTTTCCCAGAGAAACAAGACATCCACCACTGACTCATCTTTTGATCCCTCCTTTCTTTCTGAGCAGTTTTGGTAATCATTGGCAAAGTTGAGTTTGAGTTGACTCAGTTAAGCTTCTAGAAGAGGTGTTTACATCCCTCAAAGATGTTTGTCAGCCAAGCAGCAGCTGGGCAGCAGTGCCTGTGCTGGCCTTTTCCTTCTTTCAAGAAGCAGCAGTCTTTAATTAGGCTAACCAGGACCCACAGAGCCTGGGTCTCACTGTAACATATTTTTCCTTGCCCACTGTAGGAAGGAAGCCTGTGAAACAGGTAAAGGCATTATGAGAGGGTAAACAATGGACATGGTGGGAAGCTGAGGTTATAATGGTTCATAGGATACCCAGCCACTGGAAAATCAGCTGCATTTGTCCTGCTAATCACAGAACTGCTTGTCTCTTTTGTATTACAGTCCACTAAAATCCACCATTCGAGTAGTTCTGGGTCAACAAATATTTAATAAAACAACTGATGTAACACAGACATTTGAAATAGAGAAATACATCTTGCATCCTCAGTATTCCGTGTTCAATCCTACTGAACATGATATTGGTGAGTATTTTTCTTCAGACAGTTTTATTTTCCATTTACTCCAGCTAGTTTCAAGTTTAGATGGTCTGTTAAAAACTGCCTTTAGAGTGGAAAAATCATAGGTGCTAGGAGAGGCTTTTGAATGCAGAGGGTTCTTAGTTCTACCAGAGTTATAACAGCATCTGAAGGCTAGACAAATTCAGATGAAAAATAAATTGCAAATTCTAAATAATTATGATAATTAGCTTTCGGAGCAATTTATCTAGATGTGTGGCAGATTCATCATCACTTCAAGTCTTTGTGGGATTAGGCATTTTTTCAACTGAACCAGAAGCTGTAGGCTTGATGCAGGAATTACTTGGTAAAATTCTATTGTCTGTATTGTATAAAGGATCTGACTAGATGAATGTAATAACCCCATCTGCTCTGAAAACCTGTGGTACTAAGAATCATTTTTTACACTGAGATAGATTTAAAAATCAGCTGTCTTATCAGTCAGAAGTTAAATGCCCTTCTGATTGACCTTATAATGCTAGTCAGAATGACAATGGAGCAGCAACTTACTTCTTATTTTCTGATCTGCTCTTGTGAAAGTTGTCACGTCACCCCAGGGCACAAAGTGTGTGAGCACTTTGTCTGTGAGATTATTTAATATCCTGACATTGGGAATATTTTAGGTCAGGCATGTACTAGCTTTTTTTTTTTTTGTCTCACAGATGGTGAGTATTTTCTACTCTATAGCAAAAAGCATTCAAGTTCTGTGTTGGTGGGAGCTCTGTCACAGCGTACAAGGAGACAAATGGGATTTGAGACATTGCTCTGAAATCTCCTGGTGAAAACCACCCATGATGCTTTGAGATTTCACAGCTTTTTTAATTACTCTGAAATTAGGTAGGCATGTCTCACCAGTGTGCTATGACCAAATCTAGGGAGAGCTGAACATGGAGTACCTAAGACAAGCCCAACTGCAAAAATAAATGAGAAAGCAGAAACTATTGTGGGGGGAAGATGCAGGTGCTTGTTCTGTCCAGTCAGTGATTTTTACTGATGCAGAAGAGTTTTGTCCTGCTGAAAATACTTTTCTAAAGGAAACAACTATCATATGAGTGTTTGCTAGGAAATCTGAGGGATTCAGAAGCAAACAGTTAGTGGGGAAGAGGAGCAAGGTGAGGAAGTGTGGGAGCAAGGTTTGTGTGACCTTCTCAGACTGTGAGATACTGCTTCTGTGTTCCACTAAGGCCAAAAACTGTAGCTGGTAGAGAAATAAGACTATTCAGTGAGGTCACTTGCTTTCCACGCAGCTGTGCTCACCAAATTTTGAGCTTCCAAAAGGCCTGATGAGAAGGTTTAATAGGTGTGTCCACATTGCCTCAGCTCTGTTCTCTTTGAGTGGTGTGGCCAAACCAACTTGCTGCCCTTGCTCCATCCAGTACAAAGCCCCCTTTGCTGCTTTATAGCCAACTGAAAGAGATTTTATACAGGGGAACCAATTTTTGAAATATTTCAGTGTCAATCTCATGATGCTGCATAGCCATGTATTTACACTGTTTTCAACCCCATGACTGGTTAGTAAAGATTGTGTAGGTTACGTAATATTTTGTAGCTTCAAGAAGCTTGGTTTTGAAACGTCCCAAGGTTTTATTCCTTAATTTAAAAAATCTTGATTTTTGCTGAACTCAGTGATAACAGGGCACAAAACATACCAGCTCTTGGAGTAATTAATTTTTTAAATGGAATTGGAATTAGGCCAGTGGCCAGGCTTTCAGAAGCAGTGAGTATTTGCACATCCCACTTATTTCAGCTGAAAGTTGGGGATATGTCACTGTTATTTAACTATAAGGTGGGAGGAGACACATGTATTTTCTATCTTTCCCCTTCTCTACAGAGGCAGTGAAGCAAAATCTGCTCAGTGAGCATAGCATAAAATAAATATTCCCACAAGGGGAGTAGCTGAATGTTTCAGCCTTCAATTTGCTGTGAAATCAGGTGCTGTTGAGATGAGTCTGTCTGTCTTTGATTGAAATATCTTAATTAAGAGAGGCTTAGGGGATAATTAAATTTGCATCTGAGACCCATTACTGCCAATCCCATTAAAGAAAGGGAACAGTCACTTTCTTCCTCCTGCATTTTCTGTTCTGCAGCTTTGATTAAGCTGAAGAAGAATGGCCAACGTTGTGCTGTCAAGTCCCAGTTTGTTCAGCCGATCTGCCTGCCAGAAAGTAATACTGTTTTCCCTGACCAGTTGAAATGTCAGATTTCTGGATGGGGACACAAGCATGAGAGTGAGTAAAATGAGAGCTGGTGTTTGTATTAAAAAATGGTGACAATAAAAACATAATGCTCAGGTATATGTCATACAACTGAGAGTTTGGGAAAATGTTTTGCAAGGGACTTTTGGGTGGGATTCTTTTTACCTGCCTTTGGAGTTTACAACATTTACATCTGAAATAGTCATCCTGAACTTCATTTGTAGGCCTTGGAATTTGGAGTGTGGTTCCTTTGACCAAATGCTTGCACCAGTTTCAGGATGGAAGGAGCTATGAGCTAGCTAGATCTCAGTCCACTGGGAGGGGAGAAAGTAGCTCATTGGAGTGCCAACACCTGGAATTCTAGTAAAGTAAATCCTTCACCTGATTTCTCCAGACAGAGATTTTTAACTTCACCATCAAGAAACTTGGAAAATGTTGCTAGGAGAAGGCCAGGTAGACTTTGGGCTAAGACGTGCTTACACCCAGCTTGAGAAAGGTGTCAAAAATCATCCCATCCTTTTAGAGGAGGAATTTCAGGATTATGAGGCTGGACCATGCTGCTTCGATGTTGAGATAGCAAAGACCAATGCAGGTAGATGAGGAGGACTGAGGAGCTGGCTGCCACATTGTGGTGACAGATGAAATATGAGCAAATATCCCAGTCTAAATGTGTAGTCTAAAGACAAAAAGAAGTAATGGAGCCTTTGAAAAATGGATAATTTATTATCACATCTGGAAAGAGGTGAGGACAGGAGTGCTGGGGCACTGTTGCTGATTCATTAGAAAATGAGAGAAGTTAAAATGGATTAATGGCTGGACATTGCAATACTGTTATGGAGTCTGACTGGAGGATCAGAAAGTGATCACTATAAAAATTATTTTATTTTAAAGGTGTCCACAACATAAATAATACTGAGAAGTGTTAAATGTGTTTATTATGTGTTAAATGTGTAAATGTGTTGTATTGTGCCTTTGTTGTTTCCTGTTATGCTCTTGACATTCTATAAAAATGACTTTCTTTTCCTTTCTGGGAATTTTTAAAGATATATCTGGTTATTCAGATGTCCTGCAAGAAACACTGGTTCCACTTATTCCAGAGGAGAAGTGCAGAAGTCCTGAAATTTATGGAACAGAACTAACAGAAAATATGTTCTGTGCTGGCTACTTTGATAGCAAATCAGATGCTTGTCAGGTAATGCTGGGTCATCTCTAGGCAGGTGATAGAAATGTATTTTGGTCAGAAATGTTGCAGTGTTACAATTCTTACTTTTGATTTTATAGTGTTCCTAAAAAAAAGAAATGTTCCTAAAGAAAAGAACCTTATGTGACTGCTTCCACCTTCATTTTTTTATCATGTTCAATGTCAATTAAGCTCTACAGAAGGGCTCCAGTGGCTGTGCACTGGAGGGTGTGCTGCTCTAGTCCTGGCTGAGCCTGCAGGTGGTGGCAATGGATTTCTGCCCAGCTGGCAGGGATGTGCCAGCAGGAAAACCAGCATGAACCTGAGTGGGGACAAATCCCAGAACTTCTGCCTCTTGACTGAGGGAAAATGAGGACACCTGGGTAGGAGGTGAGGAGCAGCCATGAGGCTTGGAGGAAGGAGCTGAGGTTTCTATAGTGGATGTGACTGAATGGTGTAGAATGTCAGTCAATTGGAAACTGTGTTATGTAACCTCAGTCTTTTATGGAATGACCTCATGCTCTTACTACTTTCAGTTATGTCACACCTCGGCTCTGAATAAGGATGCAGAATTGTTGTGGTGATAGATGAGACTTCTTAAAATGAAGGATCGGATTATTCCTTACATAAAACTTCAGATTTCATCTACAGCTCATTTTGAAGGAGGAGGGTTCTGCTCTATTAACATAAATTCATGAAAAGGCAGCACATAGCTGGCAGTGTAAGTGCAGGAAACAATGTCATGTATACTGTGTGCTGGAAGCCCCATAGAGGTCATAAACATATCCAAAGAAAGGTGGCAAGAGTGAAATGGCAGCAGCCAGCAGTGGCTCAAGGCCAGGGCTGAGACTCAGGCTGCAAGGGGTCACACGAGCCAGAGAGATGGAAACCACCCTGCCTGCCCAGCTCCCCTTCCTTTCCCAGGAAGTGCAAATACAAGAGACAGCATCACAGCTGATTCTCTCTCCCTGCCCTGGGAAAACAGAAATCGGGAATAAGAAGGAGAAAAGAAAGTGGAGGGAAGGAGAAAGGAGTTGCACAAAGACAAGTGGTGTGGAGAGAATGTCGAAGTCAGAAAATCAGTGATTTTGAATCGACAGATGTTGCTGAAGAACAGAGCTCATGACATGAAATCATTATTAGTGAACCAACAATTCATTTTTTCCTATTGTCAGACTTGTAGTGGGGTCTGAGGAGAAATAATGTAGACCTCTTAATGTAACAATAAATGTAGCTGACCTCTGGGTTTTTTTAATGTACACTTAGGATATTAACCTGTAAAACATCTGTTATGTATAAAAATATTCCAAGACCAAGAAACTTCAAACAGACAATGTGTTTCCCTTGATTATTTTCAAAATATTTTCTTGGAAACTTTTGTCATTTAATCTGTGCACTGATGCCAAAACTGCAATCAATTAGACTAATTGTGAAAAATATGCAGACAAGCAAGACTTCATCTGATGTCTCTCACTTATCACAGAAATCTTCAGTATAAAGGCAACACAATTTCCTATGTATTTTGGTCTCAAAGAATTTTTTTTCAGATAGGAAAAAATATATTTCTCCTTGGTCTCAAACAATTAGAGCTGCTTTCACCAGTACCATTTACTAAATCACATTTTTAATTTCTAACATTTTAATTCTCTAGAAAGTCAATCTAAGAGTAACATTAATAATAATAAAAAAACCTGTCCTGAATGTTTTCAAGGTTTAAAATAAGTAGAAATGTTCAAAATTAACCCTTGCTGTACTGTAGTTTTGGCTGCTTTTTGATTTGTGGTTTAATGACAAGACAAATACTCAGTCGCAAATTCAAACACATGGAAAACTGCATATGCCACATAAAATTACAGTATCCCACAATCACAAAGTGTGGCTGTATGCAACAACTTTCTTTGAAAACTCTCATGTTCTCTGAAAATTGCAATAAAGTGCATCAAGAAATTCTTCAAATGCACCCATGTAACCCCCCAATGCAGTGCCGATATTACAACACAGTGCCAAGCCCCAAAGCCTTGTTCACTTCCATTGAAAATGATCTACAGCAACCATGCTTTTCAGTAGGCATCTGAATCTAAAAATGTCATATTTTTCAACAAAATCTGATATTTTGAAATCCACCATTATATTTGATTGCTACTAAAAATGTTTTCTGTAATGAAACTTCAGTAAACTGCTTTTTTTTTTTTTTTAAGTTTAAAACTCATTCCTATTTTAGGATTTTCCCTTACTGATCTTCTGACTACTTTCTATCAAATCAGATGACCTTTGCTTACTTTTGATGCAGGGAGATTCTGGTGGACCTCTGGCTTGTGAGGAAAATGACATCTCTTACCTCTATGGAATTATCAGCTGGGGAGACGGCTGCGGCAGAGTCAACAAACCTGGAGTATACACAAGAGTGACAAACTATGTAAAGTGGATTAATGAGAAAATAGCCCCTCGAAAAAACTAGTTGAATTGTTAAATACATTAACATTTGAAGCAGGGTTCAGGAGTCTTTTGGTTTTTTTCAAGTGGCATATATATTTTATTATAAGCTGGTATGAAACGTCTCATGGTAATTCTTAGCAGTTCCAAGCCAGACCACCAAAAGCAGGCCTGCTCCATCTGATGTCAGCAGTCTTGATCTATCATTCAAAGGCTGTGGATTGCTCAACACACATGACTGCCTTTATTTGTATTAATAAAAAAATCTCAAACATATCGAGACAGTGCACAAAAATCTGCAACTCTCTGTCTGCTTGGTGGATTACCTAAAAAGGGATTTGATGTGTTTTGCAGCTTCTGGTGGAGCTGTCATCCCCCAAACCAACCTGCAACAATATTGTCCTTGTATGCTCAGTTGAAATGAAGAAATAAACAGGAGAATCAAAAATGAAATTCCCCCTCCCTGCGAAATGATCTCCTGAAGCTCAGGGCAAGAGACACCAAGAGAACAACGTAGGTAAAGCTGCTCCTCAGCTAACCACAACAACGGGTCTGGGGAAAGAAACCAGAGGGTTTAGGTTTTCTCTCAACCAAATACTTAAGCATATTTTTATATAAACATATTTCTGTGTTCCACTGACGTAAAATCAGGAACGTGCCTCAGAGCTCTGCTGAATCTGGTGTGCAATTTTCCAGCAAGGTTAATGCAGCACCTCCTGAGAGCTCAAAGCCTTTTCCTGAAAAATGCTGGAAGTTAGAGCAGCTGATTTAGGTTGATACAGCCAGGACCTTTTGCAGACTGTGATCTGCTCCTTGCCCTAAGGATAGCAATGGAAATACTTCACCTTGCTGATAAATCCCTAAACGTTTCTTTAATTTGACAGTGTTTTGAAGATGTCTTAGGTTTTGTACTAACAAGTTGTTCAACTATTTAGATAATTCAGAAAGGAGGTTTCTTGTAACAGATTTTTCAACTGGATGGCTGGGGTGCAGCTTGACATTTTTCTTAGGGATTTAGTGATATCATAAACCACATGCTTTACTGTCATGGCCTATGGAATTGTTATGGGACCAACCAAAGCAATTATTAGAATATACAGCTGTTTAGAGGCAGTGGACTCAGCTGTATTAGCAAAAACAGGCAGAAAATGATTCAACAGAAAAAGTCTGACAAAGAATGGAAAATTCTTTTTTTTTTTTTCCTTTAGCCATGTCAGATTTGTACATTTAGGTGTTGTGAAATGTATTTCTCCCCTGGCAGTGAACATTTATGGACTCTCTTCAGTTTTTCAAGCAAAGTTGTTTTTTTAAGTAATAGAATTTTAAAGCAATGCCTAGATATTCAGAGGTGTTTTTTGTTTGCAGTGTCCTCATGGGTTTCTTAGTAGTGGTGAATGTTATCTGCAGTTAAAAGAGATTTTTTAAGGAAAAATAACCAAAACCTGCATCTGTGTAAGTACAAATATACAACAATGCTAATCTACATAAATGATGTAAACTGTCGAATAAAAACATTTACCCTCTGTTTCTTGAACTTAGTCTGTTATGTATAAAGTTATAGTAAGATCTTTGAATCCCTCTGTAGGCTGTTCTAGAGGTTGAGAGCTGGTAGAAAGATGAAATAACACTGTGCTGGAAGGCACTGGAAAATCTCTCCAGTAAGGGTCAATTTCAGCTGGTGCTGCTCCCAGTTTAATGTAAGTGTCACACACATTTCCAGTAGGCAGATGTAAGCACCTGGATATGTTTTTCAGCTATTGATACTGGGAGTCCCAGGATTAAACCCTTTAGTTGGTTTTTCTGAGGCACTAAACACTAGCTTGAAAAACTGAGATCCACCTCTGGGATCTTGATTTCAAATCAAGCTGAAGACTTGTGTGGCTCTGCCTCCCTGGCCATCTGCAGTATGAGTCTGGCTTGCTTAATGCCCTCAAATGAACATGACAATGTGACAGGACTAACTGTACCTGCTGCTGAGACAAGTACTGCATCAGCAGGAAGGAACTATTTGCACTTCTTTGGAAGGGATTCATCAGGAACAGGCTTCCACTCAAAGACGAAGCCATTCTGAATCTCTGTATCTGTTCTGTGACTTCAGTTTCACTTTTAAATTAATATCTATCCACATTGTGCACAGTTTCGATCTTGCAGTTTCGTGTTGTATATACTCTCTTGGTCTTCTCTTGCAGTACAGAAGGTGGCTGTTTGATAGAAAAGGTGTTAGACTGGTGTTTCTTACAATTTGTGTGGAGTTTTTTTAGCTGTCCTGTTTTTAAAATCTATGCTGCTTGTATCAGTACACAGCAACACCAGCACAAATAACACACTTTGAAAAAATATATTGAATGGTCTGTCTTCTGCCCTCAAAGGTCTAAATGACAGATCTCCAGCTGATACTAATTTGAATACTTTGAATGCATTAAAATTAATTTGTGGCTTTCAAAGCAGCCTGTTTATCCACTGTGACTACATTGGCTTGGCGGAACTAAATGGAAATAATTTGATTCTCAGCTGTGAGGTGACTAGCACGGTGTTACAGAGTAGGGGTGGCAAGGAGATGTCCAGGTTATGAGATGTCCTGACTTCTCACACTCTGACATCAGTCACATTCCTTTGGGGCACTCCAGCATCTGCCTCCTGCCTTTCTGTTGAGCATTACCCCATGGAAACGAATTCTCCATATTTTTCACCCCCTTTAAGTGATTATTGCCTTGGTTAAAATAAAAACCAAACTCAAATGTATTAGTGAAATTTTATCTGATATTTTTCCTATCTCTATATTGAAATTGAATTAGAATGCAAAGTCAGTGGAACAAGCACTTCCCTAATTCATTATGAAACACACTTAAAAGATGGTTTTATTAAATTGTATGTTATTCCATGCAAACTGACCGATTTAAAAGGAAGAAATAAATGCAAACATCTAAAAAACCCCCTTCTATTATGCTACTGAAAGAAAAATGTGCTGTAGTGCTATTTAAAAAAAGCTGAAGAACTAATTACCATCAAATAAGATGCAGCAGGAGTATTTTTGGAATAATGGACTCTAATTAGTCCATTGCTTGTGGAAATAAATCTGAGGACATCATTAACACATCTTATTCTATTAATTGTAGCTGTTTCTGGTTTGGTGTAAGCGGGTTGTTATCTCACGACAGTTGCATTGCAAAGAGGAAAAAAAAAAGTGAGAAGGGTATTTTTATCTGGGGTAGTTGGCAGTGTCTTCTGGGAGCCAAGGAGAGCTGTAATTATACTTCTGAAGAGTGAAAATTGGGCATTGTAAGGAAGGTGCGGGAAGGGGGCGTTTTGGCCGGCCAGAGGCGGATCCCGCTCCACGAAGCGAATCCGGTGCGGGCTTTGCGGCCGCCCGGGCGCGGGGCAGCCCCTGCGGGCAGCCGCAAAGCCCGGAGCCGGATCGGGGCGGGGGTCGCGCCCGGAGCGGATCCGCGGCGCTCCGAGTGCCCCAGGCTCTGAAACCCTGAGGAAAAAAAAAATTAAAAAAAAAAAAAAAATCCAAGATCCCCCCACAAGCCAGAAGTAAAACACGTGAACAAAGACTCCTTGGGACGGTCCGCCGACCCCTTTCCCAGGCGGCAGGTCGGGGGCCGGGCAGGGCCGCGCTGGCCGCCCGCCCGCGCGGGGCCCTAATAAAGCTATTTTGGAACTGACCCCTCGGGCGGCCGGAGCGCGGGGCGGGCGCAGCGAGCCGGCGCAGCTGTCCGGAATCATGACTGAAGATGACGGATTCCGTGGTGGTGGAGGGTCACGTCAAGTTGAGAGACGGAAAAAAGGTCCCCGCTCCCGGCGCCCCTTCGGCCCGCGGGGGTCCCCGACCGCCGCCCCTTGTCCCGAGGGGAGAGAGCCCGCTCTCCCCGGCGCGGCCCCGGCTAACCCTGTCCCTTTGCCTCTCGTTGCAGTGGAAGAGCAGGTGGCTGGTGCTGCGCAAGCCCTCCCCGGTGGCAGGTAAGAGGGGCCCGGCGGTGGGGACGGGGCTCGGGGCCCCGCAGCTTGCCCGGCTCCCCGGGGCCAGTGCCCGCAGAGCCCTCGGCGGGGCCGTCCCTGAGCGGCGCTGCCCGGGAGCCGCGTCCGGCCTGGCGGCGAGCTCCTGCACTCGCTAAAAACAACGCGAAAAGTGACTTTCCGAGGCACAGGGATTGCATTTGGTGCCGGTTCAAATTACACTTTTTTTTTTTTTTTAAATTTTAAAAATTTTTATTAGTTTTCTGTGGGCGAACTTATTTCTTCAGGGTGATTGCTGGCTGAAAAAAAAAAAAAAAAAAAAAAAAAAAAAAAAAAAAAAAAAAAAAAAAAAAAAAAAAAACAAAAACCAAACCAAAACAAACCAAAAAAAAACCCAAAAAACCCCAACCAAACAAAAAAAAACCCCACCAAAAAAACCCCTGACATTGTAAGCTTGGTAGTTATTTTTGATCAGTGTTTTGACAGAAAATATCACTTCAATTTAAAAATAAAATGACATTTTGAATTAAGGAAGAAGAAGAAAAAAAATCGTTTCCATGCTTCAGAAGGGGAAATTGAAAACGTTACACAGAGCTGATGTTTTACTGCTGCAGAGGGAAAAGTAGGCTTCAGGTTTCCCCATCTGTCCCCAAGAGGGAAAACATTTGGGCCCAAAAGTATATCTTTCCTGGGCTAAATGTTTCCCACACTTGGAAAGCGTGAATCTGCACTGCTGCAGGATGGATTTTGGCAGCCTTTCATGGCTCTTGCTAGAAAGACTGAAGGCTTCTGAATAATTCTTTGTTACTTGAGTTGTTACAGTAATATTTTAGTGTTTTAAGTACCTTTATCTCATCTAAATCTGTGAAACCTCCATGTGTGAAAGGGCATCTGTTGGTCTTAGAGCTACTACATAGACCTGTGAACGTGGGCCTGAGTTTCTATTGTGAGTAAGCCAGCTTTGAAGGCTGTAGATGGTGGAGCCTGACTGATAATGTAGTTTATTCCTCAAAAATACTATTTTTATTCTAGCTAATCTAGCCAGGTTTACTAAAAAAGCCCCTGTGATTTGGTTTTCTCAGTATGCAAACCATAGCTGTTCTTCAGACACACAACTGTATTACAGAATGTTTAAATACCATGGTTGCAGCTGTTTTTGCCAACAGGTGCACAAAGACAATTGGGAATCCATGCAAAGCTCTGCATTAGTTAGCAGACAATTCAGTCTTTCAGTCATTTTTCATCTCTGTGGATGGAGATTTTGCCAGTCCCTTACCCAGCTGAGAGTTGCAGGGCACCTTAGTGGGGCTGGGAGCACCACCCCCAGTATTTATAAAATAGCACGTGGGGATCTTTGTCTTTTGTGGTTTGTAGCTCAGCTTAAGCTGTGCATGTTGCAGCTTTGATATTGACCATTAGTGTCATCTGCATCTGAGTGCTGTGTGATAGGAAATGAATGTGGGGGAAAGAGGGTTGCTTTTGTCATAAATTCAAAAGGTGGGAGAGGTGGCTGCCCTTTCCTTTTGGGTTTGCTTGTGAAATGCTTGCTTTCCCCATGGGGCTGTGGCACGTGAACGAGTTTCTGCCATTGCACAGTTACTGTGTAATAAACACCTCTGGGAAGTAGTCAGTAACAACTGGTGACACAAGCGAACACTAAAAAATAAATAAATAAAAGAAGGTGTGGCACATAATGATTTTTAGCAATGGCTGCTGTGTAGCATTTAACCGGGAAACCTGAGCCGACAGGAGCAATCTCGCAGCACAGTCTGCTTGCCATTTAGTGGTTGGGTAATCTGTGAGCTACTGTAAGAATTTCATTTGTGGTTCAGTATGTTCTAATGAAAATACAGACAACAATAGCCTCTCGGTCTTTAGAGTCTGTAATGTGAACAGCTATCCTAGCATAGCTCCTAATGCTCTGAATTAATGAGTCAGTCCCCACTGGACTCAGGAGAGGATCTGAAATGCCGCTGGACTTCGAATAAAATAGGGAAGATTTATTGCTGACCTTATTTTTGAGCCTGCAGTTTAACCCTTAGAACATGCCTTCAGTGTTTGCTTCCTGAAAACAAGGACTATAAACTACCAGGGGGTGGGCTGGGAAATGAAATCAGAGTTTTACATTGATTTGGTTGAGCTGGTCCTGCAGTTGTCTAAAGCTCCTTTGTATTGCAGCAGAGTGCTGAGAATTTTGTTATGGTCTGTGCTCTGCATCATCATCTCTGACAGTTTTGCTCCTTTTAGACTGTTTGCTCATGCTGGTGTACAAGGATAAATCTGAACGAGCGAAAGGGCATAAGGAGAGGAGCAGCATGACCTTAGAAGACATCTGTGGCTTGGATCCTGGGCTCTCCTATGAGGGCCTGAATCACACGCTCGCAATCATCTGTCTGTCCCAAGTTGTGATGCTGGGATTTGAGAACAAGGAAACCATGTACGCGTGGGATGTGCGAATCCGCTACAGTTTGGGGGAAGGTAACCTTTTGTCTTCTCGCATTTTTTTTTTTCTGTTGGGTTTTTTTTCTTTTTTTTCCTCCCACAGGGTAAAAACCCAAAGAAAAGTGAAGCTAAAATGAAAATAAAACAGTACAGTTCAGGACAGGATTGCCACTCACTTGAGAGTGGACAAGCTGTTTTCCCCCTTAGATGTTAAAGCAGGTATCCCTTCCAATAGGTTTTGACTACAGTATCACCCAGTACTGATGGATAACTATGACAGCTCTTAACTTGGGGTTTTGATTTGGACGCTGATGGTGTGTAGCTTTGAAACAAAGTGATCAGACTTCTGTTTCTGGTCCTACAACTGACTCAGGGATTCTGGCCAAAGGACTCAGGGGGAGGCTGAATTAAGAGATGCAAAGTCCTGAGTAGAACTTTGCCAGTTCATGCCCAGTTTGCTGAGCTGCCTACTGGGTGTTGCATTGATAATTCTCATTGCTGCTAGTGTGCCATTTCAGAAACAGACCTTTTGCACTAAGGTGTGTCATCAGGCACCTTCTTTCCAGCTAACTTCACCTTTCTCTTTCCTCCTATTATATTTTCTTGGTTAGCAGCTCTAAAATGTACTGTGGTGAACAAAGAGTGATAATGTTGGTAATCCATAGTATCTGTCTTATGTTTGTTTAGTCATAACTAGGGAAGGAGGGTAGGTGTGTGGGAGACACACATTAGCAATCTTTATCATTTGTTACATATGTTCTGCCATCTGTTGGGTTTGTGGGCTCGTTCCTTTGCAGTACATATGTAGAAAGATGGCCTGGGAATTTACAGTAAAAATATGTAGAACTATAAGAAGTGAGATGTGTGGATGTACCTCTCAGGGCTATCAAATATGAAGCCTTGCATAACAGGAAAGGTTAGAGGGGTTGCTGAACACTACAACCATGAGTAGCTGGAGTGGTTGTGCACATTGATGATACAGTTCTTTCGTCTTCCAGTGCTGTTTTGCTGGGTTTTTTGGTTTTTTTTTTTGTTTTGTTTTGTTTTTCTTTTTAACTCAGTTTAAAATCTATATATAGCATAGACTTGTCCTAAAAGCTGAAGGAGTACTTGAATATAACAGAGTGGGTCTGTTTTTTATGATCTTGCACTGGTGTAGTGCTGGAGAAATCTCAGTCTGGGTGTGAGGGTTATGGTTGGGATTGGACGACATGGAAGAGCAGCAAAGAGTTTTTTTCAAGGGAAGCTGTGAATGAGGTAGGAATAGAGCCTACTGGATTATGACATGTGCAACCATGGAGTAATGGTGAAGTGGGAGTGTGCTTGTGGAAGTGAAGAAATGCAGAAGTAAGAAAACAAGTGTAATTGGCTGAACTGGCAATAAATTTGTATAAAGTTAATTGCAAAAAATCTTACGGGGTGAGAATAAAGCAAAGCACTGAAACTTTTTTCAGAGTTTTGTCTTTCAATGCATGTTCAATTTGGAGAACAAAGTCAAAGGGAGTCTAGTTTGAGTATAGAGGAATAGAAAAGAGAGAAGATGTAGATGAAGAGAGGATGGTGACTGGTATTTTTTCTTAAAGTGTAGTAAGGGTGCCTTTGTGTGCCTTGAAAATAAGGTGGCTGGATGATAAAAATAGGCTAGGGAGGGATGACCTCAGAGTCTGGGAAGCAAAAAAAAAAAAAAAAGTGAAAGGAGCTGACACTGTTCTTGAATGAGGACTGCAGAATGGAGGTGTTCATACTGGAGTTCCCAGTGTTTTCTCTCAGTTTTTAGCAGATGAGGTGGATGTGATTCCTGGAATGTGCTTGGGCTCACAACTCATTTTGAGAAGTTAGCATACTGCAGGTCATTGTATAGCTGTGAAGAATAAGAGATGGGATGAAGAAAGCGGTGGATTGAAGTAGTATTTTTGTTCAGAGATATACTCAGCTCTATGTCTTCACAATTTTTTTTAACAGAGTAAGAGAAGTCAAAGGCTGGGGAGAATTTTGGAAAAAATTCCAATTTACCAAGAAAGCAGTGTATGAAAAAAGTTTTATTTTCAAAGAGTAAGAGAAGTCAAAGGCTGGGGAGAATTTTGGAAAAATTCCAATTTACCAAGAATGCCTTTCCTTTTACTTAGGCTTCATTCATATTTGGGTATGCTGAATTTTAACAGTGGTCTAGAACTTGTGCTGGAGCTCTTTGTTTTCAGCAGCTGTTGTAACTTGCAACTGATTGTGTGAAGAGTGGGCTTCATTCCACTATTATGAAGGAGAAGGAATCCTGATGCTGCTTCTCCCATGGTTCAATTGCCAGCAAAATACTGGGCAGAGTTAACTGGGCAGAGGAGGACAAATGGCATTAAAGATTGCTTTCTGAGCATTATTGATCATGATGGTTTTACTGTCTTTTTGATAGCTGATGTTTAAGCAGGTTGCGTAACAACTTCGTGCCCAAAAGGGGACATGGTGTGACTATTGATTTGCTCCCTAGCAGTGCTACTGGCAGAGCTGTAAGCAGAGCTGTGGTTAGTTAGATCTATCTCTGTCTCCTTGCACATTTCACTTGAATGACTTTGTGGCTAATTCTGCTGGAGCCTCAGGGAACTTAGCAAATGCATGTCATAGATGAGGAGTTGGCTTACAGCTGGGATCGTGACTACGAATACAGCAAGCAGTTAGATGAGAAGCAAGACTCAGACCCAGATGAAATTTGTGATGCTTGAAGAGGCATGGGCAAGAAACAGGGAAGAGTTGATGCAAGAACTGAGAGTACCTGGAAGTTACCCAGTAGATTTCATAGGCAGGGAGCTGTTTGTGTGATCTTTGATGCGTAACCAAAGACTAAATCTATGTTGCTTCTTGATAAACACCACCAAAAACCTCCTCCTAGAAATTGAAGAGTCTCGATGCTTCTCTCTACCAAGATGAATGTTGTTTGTTTTTTTTTGGTTTTTTTTTGTATTTGTTGTGGGTTTTTTGTTTTTATTTTGTTTGTTGGTTGATTTTTTTTTTTATGTCACAATATGAAAGAAGCTAGAACAATAGTGGAGGTCAAAACAATTGTTTGAGAATTATATGTTGCTCACTTTAATTGTTCCCTTTGAAACACTGAGATTTGAGCCCTTGAAGTGATCCCAATAACTTATTATTCAGAATGCAATAGCCCTGGAAGAGAAAATGGGAGACCAGCCTAGAACAACTACTTTAGGTAAGGATACTGCAATTAGACAATACTGGAATTAGGATTTGAGCCTGGATTTAGTAAACTTGAATGAGATAGGTGTTTCTTTTTCCTCTCTTTTAAATTTCAGGATGTAAAATATGAAAAAATTAACTGACATCTAAAAGTGTTTGTTACTTATAAATCACTTAGTTTCCTAGTAATTTAAAATGTCCTGGCATCTACCATCACTAAGTCATGAAAGAATCACAAAGGTGGAAAAATGTAATTTTCCTCATTCTACTGCTGGGGAGGAAGTGAAGCAGTTTATTAAAGGTTGCAGATGAGTCAGTGATAGAGAGATTTGTTTAGTTCTTTGAGCCTTGGCTTTTGGGCTCCTTCAGCACCATTTTATTTTTGTGCATGCATGTGGGAAAGGAGAGACACAGATTAGAGGAGGAGACAGAGAGCAACCCATGTAATGATGCAAAGATGGAAGAGGTGAGTGAAGTCTGGGCTGGATCATTGACTAATCTGAGATAGGGATTAGCCTGGAAGATTTAGGATAAATTAGTGTAGCATTGCAACTTTAATAATTTGTAGCATTAGGCCAAGATATGGTGGATTTTTTCCAATCCTTGACTGGCATAATAGAGGGTAATGGCCTCACAACTGCTTACATGTGGCTGTCTGGGCTCCATGTAGATCTTTATGCCAGAGTCTCATGGTGTGGGCAGGGTTTGGTCCAAGTACCACAGCCAAACAGAATGACTTACATAACACTTGTATATTCTGTAGTAATTTTTTTGTCCTTATTTGATAGTTCATAGATTTCAAGTCTTTGTAGCCCCTGGCACAAAACTAGAGAGTGGGCCTGCTACCCTGCATTTCTGCAATGACATCCTTGTCCTGGTGAAAGACATTCCTCCCAGTGTCATGGGGCAGTGGAAGCTCTCGGATCTGCGTCGCTATGGGGCTGTCCCAAATGGATTCATCTTTGAAGGAGGCACCAGGTGTGGCTTCTGTAAGTACAAATGGAACCTGTCCTCCAAATATTGCTTGATGCCTTTTGCAGAAATGTAAATGCACTCTCATTCCAAGTGGAGACTGCAAAACCAGCTGTGCTACTTTGTCAAACAGGCAGCCTCTTATCAGAGGATCTGTTCTGACTAGATTTCTGCAGGCTTCAACCCTGGTGTGCAGGAGAAATGTGACTGTGTGCAGTCCTGGCTAAAAATTACCCTGTGGCTCTCCAGAAGATGTTTAGTCAAAAGCTGCTATTGAATACAGAGCAAAAAAAAGGTAATGAAATTTTATGGCTTGTGTTATGGAAGAGATAAGGTAAAATCGCTTAATATTCAGATTATTAAATTGTTTGCTGAGGGGAAAGTGATGTGGAACTTTGAGGTTACAGGCATCATCAATGTTCTCATTTTGTAAATGCTAATTTCTAAATCCCATAGAGGATTTTTTACTCCTTAAAGTTAGAACAACTTTCTGGTCCCTTCCCTATTAGCAGTTTTGTAACTGTGGGGTGGAACCATGTGATTTTTGGCATCAAAATGAAAGCAAGCAAGCTGAGGCTAGTTTCCATAGCCTAGGGGCTAAGATACACCATTATATGGAGATAAATCTCTTGTTCCTGTGGCCGGTTTAGAACTTCTCAAATTTTCACTTCAGATAAAATGTGTGCAAGATCTGAAAAGGATAGTTAATAAATGCACAAGTATAAGGACATATAATTAGGTTTTTATTAATAAGGTTTTAATTTCATAAGCAGAATTTGAAGCCATGCTGATTTGATGGCCTGTGAGCACAGATGGATATGCAGATTGCCAGTTTGGATCTGAAGTTGTTTGACTTGCATACTTTTTTCCAATAAACAAACTGAAAAATTAGATTTCAGAGTTGATCCAATTCCAAATATATTCTTCCTGGGACTTGCATACTGTTGCTCTGCATGTAAATTCTGGTTGCTCTACTTCTATGTAGTGGAAACCCAAATTCCTTACCTCTTTCTGACCTGATGGAGGGTGTGGCCAGGTGGGGATTGGTCTCTACTCCCAGGCAACAAGGGACATGATGAGAGGAAGTGGCCCCAGGCTGTGCCAGAGGAGGTTTAGGTTGGGCTTTGAGAGGAATTTCTACACAGGAAGGGTTGTCAAGCGTTGAAATGAGATGCCTGGAGAGGTGGTGAAATCAGCATCCCTGAAGGTGTTTGAGAAATGACTGGACATGGCACTTAGTTGACATGGTGGTGTCTAGTCAAAGGTTGGACTTGATTATGTCAGGATCTTTTCCAGCCTCAGTGATTCTGTGAAATGAGGAACTGTAGGTGATGGAACCTGAATTATTTGTGGTGGTTTTTCTATTTTTTCCTCCCATAAACTTACGCTAGTTTCTGATGAGAAACAGGAGGTCATCAATAGCTCTCCTGTGTACATGCTTTTAAAAATATGAAAATATTATTTTTTTAAGGTTAGAAGTGAACAGAATTAGAAAAGTGCTTTGTAAAAGGTCCCACTACCTGTGGATCATTCTTAAAAAATGTGTGTGTTGATAGCTGAGACCTTTCAGTTGCCATGAAAGGTTATTTGTCTTTCCCCTGCATGTGTGCATTCAGAGAGGAGAACAGCATAGTCAATCATAGTCAATTTGGTACAAAATAGCCTGCCACAGTTGGAAACTCTTTACAAGTTCAAGCTGATCTTGTTAAAGGAGTTGTTGCCCCTAACTAAGCAGTCAAACATATCCGCAGGCATAACAACGTTTAAATATGTGTTTAGTCTAAACACTTGATTTAATATTGCCACTATAAGAAAAGGCTTTTTGAAAATAGAACCTAAAGAAAAATATAACTCTGGTTATTCTAGACAGAAGTGCGTTGGTAAAGAGAAAGACTATCTGTGTTCAGATATCTTTTACCTCAGTCCTCTGGAATTCTTGAGGCAAACAAGTAGTGTTCAAGAAAAAAAATTTATATGTTATTACAGAAGTTTTAATTCCTAAACAAAGCACTCTCCATTACCCTGTCATGTAAGTGTAATATAATATTATGCAGACTCTATTATTAATGTTACTTTCCTACAGGTTAAATCGTATCTTTGCTCACATTCATCCTGTGGAGCTTGGAATGCAGAGGATTAGTGAATTTAAGGTTTAAATAGCACTGTAATAGATACCTAATTAAAAGGAACTAATAATCTTGTGGTTTGATTGCCTCTCCATAGTAAAAGACATGAAGCCTCAAACTGAAACAGAGCTTTTTTGGATATGTCTGTGTTAGAACTGAGGTCTAAAAGGATACGAATTTGTTTTAGCTTTGTTTCTTGTTCCTCACAAAAATTCTTATAAAGATAAAACACTTCATTATGTTCTGTTGCTTAGTACAGGTTTAATTCCAATTTCAAAGGTTTTGGTACTCAATCCAGGAAGAGGGAGACCATCTGATATAATGCTGGGATTTCAAGCATTAAATCTAGGTGCATTTTCAAGATGGTTTATTCATAAATAGGAAGAAGTTTATTCATAAGTTTATTCACAAGTTTATTCATAAATAGGAAGAAGAGCATTTACCTTCTGAACTCCTCTTGCTCTTAAAATCACAATTGTACTGCTAGAGATTAAATTCTTTTCTGCTTCTGAAAGCTGCAAATAACTTATTTTCTGGGCCAAAATTTTGTTCTCTCTGTAGCTGAAGCTTAGTCACACACTGTTTGCAAAAAAGCTGGTGTCTTGGTCTAGCAGTCAGTTGAGAGGTTTACATGGAGGAACAGGCTGGAAAAAAGGAGCCTCTCACTTTCCCATGTTCCCAGCTGAATTAGTGGGCACCAGTTAAAATGACCAGTTGCCAGGAGAATCTTCACTTGGAGGTCAGTGTGAAAAAAATCAAGTAGGGTAATAAAAGGGCACATTAACACCATGAGAATTCAGGCTCTCCAATGTTCAAGTGCTTCAGGATTAGCTGCCAGAGCCAGGTTTAAAGCTGCCTCATATTTTCTGACATCATCTCCTTGAGGAAAGGAACTTGTGGGACCCTTAGTGCCCTTTGGAAGAACAAATGCTAATTGCAGGATAAGCAGGAATATTTCTGTGATCATTTTGGTGTTTTGATAACATTTGGTACTTCCTTCCTTCTTTCCTTGCTTGTTTCCTCTTCTGAATTTATTTGAAGTTTAGAAGTAATAGGGGTGGTTAAACTGTGGCAAGATCTGGACTTTTGGAAAAATCCTGGGTTGCATAGATTAAAACTTCTGTTTATATGCAGATATTCTGTGCTGTCTCCTACTTAGGCCTACTGCAGGCAACCAACTTTATCTCTATTCATCTATTTTTAGTTGTCATGCCCATATCTTGGTTGGCAATAACAGGGAATACTCTGTCATTTTCCCCACAGAGAAGAGCAGTGTGAGGTCCCCTCTTAAGGGGTCTGCTCAAGGCCAGGGTTGGGATGTGCATGCTGATTGCCGTGGAATGAGCTGCTGTGGTTCCTGCCTCCAGCTAAAAGGCTTCAGGCTCTAGTATTGTCTGGCACCTGTTAGAAGTAGTGATTAATGAGAAAGAACTGAGTCTTCCTCCCTACTTTCACACACACTACAGAGATTGAAGTAATTTTTGGCTGTTGACCATTTTTAAAGTGTTTTTGCCCATGGGTTTGCTTTTTTAATATGATGGGTTAAAATCAACATTGGCAAGATTAAGTAGTGTTTGGAAGTTTTATGGAACTGGCAACTTGTCCTGCATGTTTGAGGGACTGTACAATGCTTTACTGCTGGCTGCCACAGAGGACTGGCTGAGTGTTTCAGTCTTGTGCAAGTGGTTGGAGGCTGCTTTTCACCAAGTCTCATAGCCCATGGAGAGAGCTGAGTGAGCCCTTCAGTCTGGTGAACAGCTGCATGGTATTACACTGTGCATACCACACATTCCTTGGCTTCTAAATGCCTGTGCACCAAACCAGTTCCAACACATGACTGAGATATGTAATTTCCAGTAGTGAATTTCTCAATTTTCTCAAGAAAGGAGAAAAGAAATGTAATCACTTGCTTTTATGTATGCTTTAGTTAAGCCCTACCTACTCATTCATCTCACTTGATGTTTTTTGCAAGAGCCCTCAGACTTCCTTCCCTTGCAATCTAGTTCTACCTACCAAAACTAGAAAGAAAATGTTTCCTGTGACAGTCAGTCAGCAATTAAGGTGCTCATACAAATAATATAATCTACAAAGAGATTGTCTTTTTCTGTTGGATTTTATCTGCATGCACATGGACATACACTCTTTGCACTGGTTATATAAAGGTCATCACATTTGGTTTTGGGATTTCCAAATGGCTGATAGTTTTTTGTGGAAAAAAATCCTTTGAGTTAAGCAGCCAGCTCACGTGTACACATTTGTTTCCATTAAAGTCAAAGGCTTGAAGAGCCTCTTAGGAGTTTAAGTAACTCTTGACAAAGGTGATAAAAGAATGAAGTGGTCCAGATGTATTCCTTATGTACAGAAATATTTGAGGAATCTTTTTTGCCCTGAGGGGCAACAGGGAGATGTAGGATTCTGCTAAATTATCAAGCCACATAGTGTATCACTGTGCTTGAGACCTGAATGTCCTCTGCTATGTTGTGTCTATATCCTGCTTGCTTTTGCTGCATAGAATGAAAAGCTCCTGTTCATGTAGACTCTCTGTACTCTGTTCAGGGAGGAGAAGTCAGCTCAAAGAAAAAGCTGAATTTCAGATAATTCCTGAAGGCGTTGCACTCAGGATTTTTTAATCCTAATCCAATGTACTCTGGCATCTCCTGGGGAGGGGAGATGGGGCAAGACTGCAAGCGAGTTGCCAGCAGAAACCTTCATATCTGTCAGGCTGTGTGATTAGTGTTGTAGTCTCCTAGATGGCCTCTGATCAAGAAGCCAGCGTGTGTTCATGTTTCTTTGGCTGCAGAATTCTTGGTAGGTAAGATCTGAAGAGATGCAAATGTGGTGGAGAAACAAATCAAGTTATTAAGATGCCTCTAACCATGTTGTCTTGAATAGATTTAAGGAGAACTGGGAGAGACCTAAATGTGGCATAAATTGAGAATGACAGAAGAGTGTGGACCAGGATATGTTTTTCCTAGAGAGATTAGTTTACTGCTTGCTGGTTATACCTAATTCACTCAAATAGGTATTGTGGTTTGTGGTCCACTCTCCATTACCCTTTTTGTTTGAATCCCACAGCCCTTTGTCAAGCTGTCAAAAGTGTATCAATCTCTTAAGTGAAATGTGAATATCCTGTTGGATATGACGGGGCATATGTTTGGAAAGTGATGGGGATGAAGTCATTCTACTCAAGAACAGTTCTGCTTCTTTGAGTAAAATTGGAAAAAATACTGATGCAAGTTGGAATTGGCTAGAGACATGCAGAAGTCAAATATGTCCAGATTAGGGCCTGAGTCACAAGGAAGGTAATGTGCAAAACCCTGCTACAGGTCTAAGATGTGATATTGGAGTTTTCTAGTATGCTTGGCTGTGGTGAAGTGGCAGCACTTCTTCAAGGTCTATATACTAATTTCCCTTTTTGTCTGGTATTGAAGTTTTATTTCCCTGAAATTGCTGGTTACTGGGATGGTCTTTTGTCTGATGTTTTAAGATAATTTTTTTTTTTTTTCCTTGATGAGATTTATGTTTGGACTAACAATTTATAAAATGTTCTATGGAGCCCTTCAAGTCTTTTGTGTTGTTCATATGTCATGTGACTTGGAGCTCATAACTTGTTTGTTTATTTAGTGATTCTCATTCTAATTTTGCTTGGGGCTATTCTTAATGAATGGAAAGCAAATATCAGAATAGAGCAAAGGGTAAAGATCTGATGACAACCTGTGGAGTTGTGTTACGTTCTGTTAATAATAGACACATAGGACTTAGTCTAGGAAAATTTATACTATAATCCAGCAATATAACCAAATTCTAATTTGTTGGCATATAAAAAGCTCCTCTTGCTTAAAAGTGGTTAAAAGTAGAATTAACTTGGTTCATTATTTTGAAGACACTTTAAGTATTCCTGATGCTTCCTGCATAGTTAAGTCTGAGCTACAAAATTTTAGGGGTGAATAAGAACAAAAGACCTAGACAGCTGTTGAGAATAAGGTGTCTCTTTTGACATTGAGGGGAGATTGGAACTAGATGATCCTTAAGGTCCCTTCCAACCCAAGCCATTCTGTGATTCTAGGACACTACTTTAACTGCCTGAATGTCATAAAATTAGCATAAATTATTTGACAGCTATTGAATTTATATGTATGTTTTAGGTATGGTGTGTATGTGCTGACCTGAATTTTCTATTTCTTTTCCCAGGAAAATATCTTGTTGACTTCTTTTCATGGCTTGCACTTAAAACTCTTTTGATTGCTGTATTATAAATAGCTTCAGCTAAATTTATTTCTAGTGTTTCCAGGTGAAAACCCTACATATTTATGTTGTGCTTTCTTGCAGGGGCTGGTGTTTTTTTCCTGTCTTGTGCTGAAGGGGAGCAGATCAGCTTTCTGTTCGACTGCATCGTCCGCGGCATCTCCCCGACCAAAGGCCCCTTTGGTCTGCGTCCAGTGCTCCCAGGTTAATACAGGAAGTACAGAGTAACCCAGTGAAGCAGGAGCTTGTCATGTCTCACACCCACTGCTGCTGGTGTGAGAGCAGCTCTCAGACACTGAGGGTGTGCAGAGTGCAAAGTGGTTTTCATTCTGAAATGTCACCGTACAGATTTATAAGCTGGATGTACCCAGTTTCCCCCTGCTGCTCTGGTTCATTCATGTTTCTGGTTATATTGCTAACTCCAGCCTTCTCTTATTTAACAGTACTGAAAGATGGCAATTTGAATTGAAAGGAATCCTAAATTTTTTAAACTTACACATTTAACTTGGATCCAGGTCTGCATTGCTATTTTGATAGTTTAATGGAAAACTAACTTCTGGAGCATTTTGAGTTTATCCAAAACTAAGTTCTAAGTCTCGTCAGCCTTAGAAAACCTTGTCAAGCCTCCACATCACATTTAAGTTTTCCAACTTAAGCTTTTTTCTTGATGTCTGAGGATTAAATTCCTTTTCCTATTTTGTGGTAAGTGCTGCATGTACTGCAATGTTCAAAGGTGGCATCATAATAAAGTCTATTTCCTTTTGATTTCAGCAGATGAAGTAAAGTATTGAGTCAGAATGACTGTCAAACAGGACAAAAGTGTAGAAATGAGATTGCAGAAAATTGTCTGTGATTTGGTGGTGGCGTACAGTAGGAATAGGTTGCAGAAATGGTGAATGATGAGCTGGGATTTGTGCAATACTTAGAATTTGTGTTAGTATTAGGCAGTTTATAAGTGTTCAACAGGGTTTTATTGCTGTTATAAGGTTAAGATAATTGCAGGAAGGAAATGTGATGGAAAAGATTAGATCTTTAGCTTATTAGATCTTTAGATGATGAGAAGCTTGTGAAAATAAATTATGAAAAAGTAGCTATTAGTTAAAAATTAGTAAATGCAGTAAACACAAGTTCATGTTGTCTTTCTCCTTTCTCTGTAAGGCAGAAGTAAGTTAAATAATCAAGCAGAATAGTAGGCAAAAGTCATTCTTGTGTGATGATACATGTTTGCTTTCAGTTAACTGGAGTGTTTAAATAAAGAAGCAAACAGAAAAAACCCAACAACAGAAACACAAAAGTCATTGTTTATGCTTAAAGCTTTGCTATTGAACACATTTTTCTGCATATCTAAAACTATGTGTGTATGTAAATATATGTATACAACCCCTGAGTCTTGTCAAACAAAAATTTCTATCTGGAAAAATTAAGCATACAAACAATTATTCTGTTGTCTTTTTTTTAAATTATTATTTTGAATTTTAATTTTAGCACAGGTTTTGAAGGTTCATTTTTGAGAAGCATGTAGGAGTAAATCTGCTTTCATATGTTAGTTATCTCTTCTGGTGTTTGTGGGTTGTTGTGCCACATACCACAATCTCTTCCCTCCTTCAGGAACTCTGACCTCACTGAGGTGCATGACGTGGATATGGAATGTCCTGGGGAGTATTTGGTGTTTTTTGTAAGAGAAGATCTTTTCCCTGAGGTTTTTCCATTTCTCCTCTGTGCTTGATATACTTGCCATTAAAATCTCATCCACTTGATTTCATCTCCTTTCCCTGGACAGGAGAAGTGTTTTGTCAAGAGTTGTGCTCATGTACTTGCAGACTCCTGTGCCTTTATTTATCTAAGCTACCTTGAGCCCTCTAATTTTCATTCCTGTGTATTTTACCCTTTTCTCTTCCAGTTTGTTGTTTCTCCTATGTACACATTCCTTGGGGAAAAAAAAAAATTAATATTCTTTATTTATTATCCCATGCAGAAGCTTGTACAGTTCTGTTTAGGGCACACACTGATGTACAGTTCTGGTGATTCATCCATAAACTAATTTTCCTTACCAAGTGTGTTGTTACACAGAATGTACTGTATTGCTTGAAAAGGTCGAGCCTACCAGCTACACACCATGTGTCAGGTATTGAAATTCACTCAACCTTTGAAAGCATCAGCTTGTAAACAGATTAATTATCTGTACACTTCAGGCAACTAGATCAAAACTTCCAGATTGGGGATTCTACCAAGAAACCTCTTGTCTATGTAATTCATATTTATTGCAGTGCAGAATGCTACACGGCTTCAACTGTACTTTATGTATGCAATATTCTGCTTCTGTGCAATTTAAAAGCTTTTAGAGAAACCTTCTCTTCACAGTTTGCTACTTGAATTTGGCATCTTGCCTTTGCCTGTGCCTTTCCAACTTAAACATGAGCTCTGCTTGAAGCACTGTGGTATTTTCAAGCAAGGAAAACACACAAAGGGCAGATGTACAGAGAAGGAATGTAATATGGTAAAAACAGTCACAGTGACAGTGTTGGACACCAACTCCCACAGCACAAATATAATCTATAGCTGTTATGCAATCAATGTAGTCTGTCCTTGTCTTTGTAGGAAAGATGAATTCATGAAGCCAGTTGCTTCATGTATGAGCAGCTCAACAATAAAAGGGGTGCTCAAATATTTGTGTTATCATGAAATTAATAGGAGATGGTAGAGAATGGTTTGAAGAGGACTGAAAAATGACCTATTTTCTTAATTGCTATAGAGATTCTTAAACAAATGTAAAATAGCCAGTATCCAAATGAAATTGGAAACTGGGTGTGCAAGGGGTGTTTGCTCAAGGACAATATTCACATCTTCTTTTCAGGATTGCAGTTTTAAAAACTATACCTTATTTCCTTAAAAGCGTGGTGTTCTTATCACCTGGATATATGACTGCTGTACGTATTTTATGATGTCATCTATAAAATATGCAATGAAAATCCAGTGCAGTGGAACTCACAAACTTGACTTGCCCTTGCAAGGTTCCACAATCTGGTCTAATCTCTCAGCAGACCAGCTTTGAGCAGCCAGTCAGACTAGAGAACTCCTGAGATCCCCTCCAAAATGAATTATTCCATGATGTTTTGGAAATGAATTAAATTACTATTCTCGCAATAAAAAAAATTCTATTATGTGCACGCCCAAAATGAATTGGAAAAGGAAAAGAAAATTGGATGTTTTATGGTTTGTTACTTGTTGTACTTATTTTGGGAGTCCATTAGCTTTTCAAAATTGTACCTCAGTAGTCCTATTGATATCCATTAGCAAATTGGAGGTTTTGATTTGTTAAAAGCTGTGTGATCAAGTCTCATAAAACCCCCAGAGACATAGAAAATAGGAATGTGAAGGTCATGTAGGTATAGGTATCTGTAGATATTTTTAGGAAGTGTAATATTTTAAATTCAGGACTTGAGTGGTGGCTATGGATGACTTGCTTTCCCCAGCTGTTAGTTGGAAGAGAAGTGCTGTAACTGGCTACTAGCATGATCTCTTTTTTTTTTTTTTCCCCTTGAAGAGATATTTAGAAAACAGTCCAGAGAATTTACATTCTGTCTTGACAGAAGTCTAGATATGGACTTAGTAATGAATCTCTGATTGCAAGATTTGTAATCTATACTGAATTGCGTGTTTATTGTTTGAGAGATGTTTGTTTATCAGGTGTGTGTTGAGCTCCTTTTTTTCACTAGCAAGATTCATCAGTTGAATGCCAAACCTGAGCACAGCAAAGGCCCAAGAGCCCATCAGGGATGTCTTTGATCAATGAGCAGACCAGTACTCTCTCTGTCTGATTATGTGACAGTCTAGTCCTGCAGTCTGGAAAGAGCCCAGGTGTAATGTTGATAGTCTGGATGCTCTTTTTTAACTCTGGAAGCTTCTTCAGGCTGCTTTGTGACTGACTGGAGAGCATACAGTTGCTGCTTGCTGAGGATCCATCTGATGCTCTTTCTTTTTGTTGAAACCCGATACACCTTTGGCCATTGCAAGACAGCTCTGTGGCTGCCTTCTGCAGTATTTTTACCAAATAGGTCCTCCTCAAACTTTTAGGACATCTTTTCATTCCTCCAGACATCTTACAAGGTGTGGAGATGTTAGCAAGATGGTGAGGGTCCAGGTCTGATTCATAAATGTGCCTACAGTTACACTGGAAGAAAGAGAGATTTTCAGCCTATCTCTGAGGGTCCAGGCCTGATTTATAAATGTGCCTACAGTTACACTGGAAGAAAGAAAAGAGAGATTTTCAGCCTATCTTATTTAATTTTGTTTAACAAAGTAATTAACCAGTGTTGCATTTTAAAGGTGCACATAATCAATTAGGTAGCTGCTGACTAAACTGGATACAATACATTTTTCCCTGACAGGTGCTTATTGAACAATGCTGGAGCTTTGAATTACTATGACACTTTATTCGTATGTTACCAAAATATTCTAAATCTCCCACGATGAGCAGCTGATGTGGCTTTAATGAATACCCACCAACGTAATGTAAAAATAAAATCTCCAGCAGAGGCATTTTTAGTCCAGCTAAATTTGATGTAATCCTTCCCCTTTGCCCCAAAGCAGTGTTCAAGAAGATTTTGATGACTGCCTCACACAAAAGATGATTTTCTTCATAGCATGGGATCCATGTTTGATTGGAAAATGATAAAAAAAGTATTAATTGAAGGACCTGAATGAATCACAGGACAGGATCCATTTGTTAACAGTTTGGGAAAGGAAGGTGCTAATTGTTCTTGGAGCTACTCTCGGATGTTGTGTGGGCAGAAGCTGTTGGACTTCCTTGGACAGCTGTCTCAGTACCGGTCATGCTGCTTCTGTCCCCCTGAGTTACTAACATGGTAAATTGCCACCCAGTTATTTAGAGGTTGTGTATTGGGGCATGCAAAAGGTAGAGGATGATGCCAATAAATCCGACTTGTAGCATTATGGCCTAAAAAATGTATTAAAAAAAGGGTTATCACAGCAGCACTCATGGGAGTCATAGGTTATGCACTCCAGTGAGGACTGGTCCCTAAAAGGTGGCTGCCAGTGACTTCAGTCCATAGTCAGATCCTGTAGGAAAACGTCCTGATTAGAGCTTGGTCATCTGTAACCAAAAATACTGGTATAAGAATCTGTTACTTCTGGGGATTAATATTGTGTGTGTTTTCCATAGAAGTCTGGCTTATTAGCAGAGAAGATTAAAGATGAAAACTAAAACTTAGGTAAGACTGATAGGTAATGACCTAAAACTTAGACTCTGTATGTTTGTCAGGTTTTGAAGTTGCTTCTCTTGGTATTTCCTAGAACTTGCTGAGGAAGGTTCTTCTGCTTAATCTTCCACTGGGTAATGGAAGCAGCACGTAACTATGAACACAATTTTACACAAATGTTTTATCCATAGGCAATCTTTAAGGGGAAGTTTAACAAAAAATTACCAGTTCTATTGGACAGACAGTATGCCTAGAGCTTCCATGTTGTTGGGTGAAACCTGATGTGTTTTGTGGCTGTGCAGCTGATAGGGAATTTGGCTTCTGGAAGCAATTGAACATGTGAAGTGCAAACTTTCTGACTTGGACTTCCCTCCTACCTCATCTTGTATTTTATTATAAGCCAATTTTATAAGATCAGTTGTTTGACCATTTTTTTTTAAATTATATCTTTTGCTGTCTGTAAAAGGGACATCATTTGCTTAAAAAACCTAGTTGTTGTGTAGGTGCCCTAGTTATGTTTTGAAAATCTGTATTTGTCAAGTAGTCATATTCTGAGGAAAGTGAAAGGACCTTACCTATTGAGAGTTCTTTGGTGGGAAGGGTTAGTGTCTGTTTGCATCTTTGACTGGTTTGCTGATCTGTTATGACAACTTTGTACTCAAAGTACTTGTAGAATATCTTGGACCTTTTTTGGACATAAGGCATTTAACTAGATACAGCAAAGTAACTGGAGGAGAGGACATTAAAAAATAGGCAGCAGCTTGTAACACTGTGTGCTACTGAGCAGATCTTTGCATGGACCTGTCTGGGTTGCACCATAGTGCTGGTGGCCAAATGTTGAGTTTTCCTTTGGCAGAGGTCCATATGGAAGCACTGGGGGTTTCATTTGAGAAAGCAGTTGCAAAGGTTTGAACTAGTCAATGTCTAATGTGAACTACCTTGCAGTGTAAATAGGAATGGACACCTGGCAAAATAATCCACATCAATCAGTCCTATTTTCTGTCTGAGCTGGGACACACAGGGGTCACAGACCCTGTTTGTCATGGGCATTGTTGCCTTGTCCCTGTTAGAACACCCTTGGGTTCCAATGTGTGTTGTTACAGATGGATTGTGTATATCTTGGCTTTTCTGCTCATCTTACCCAGATGGCAGTCTGCAAAAGATGGAAACCTCCTTGACATGGGAAAGAAATTTAGAAAGTTCAGCATTGTCATTTCTGTTCCTACCTAGGACAGGTCAGAAAGGGAATTTGATTAGGGAGGAGGGATGTGGCAGTTTGTTTTTTGGGGCAGTTGATAATGTAGGGTGCTCCCATGGAGCTGTAGCTAAGCTCGCAGTGCTCCTTCCCCTGATTATGAGCTTGCTTTGATTGCTGTGTTGACAATATCAAAACCAAGTATTTTAAAACTAAAAGACCTGGGGTGAAAATGAAACTTTTCTTTTGTCTTTACAACTGGTTTTTGTCTCTCAGTCACAACAATGTATAGCCTTTCCTATCCCTTTTCCCTCTCTTATTAAATGATTCAGTGTTTTTGTGGTGGGCTTCTACTGCCCATTTGATCAGATATGGAAGAGCAGCAGTTGTGAGGAAGCTAATCTGTTTTTGCTGTCATTAATTACTTTCCGTGTGTATTAATAAGAAGTACTGAAGTTTCTGATGATGAACTAGTTAGCAGACCATATCCTTTGCAACTGCTGAACATGACACACTCATCAGTGCTATTTGAAGGAATCCGTAAGGTTTCTCTTGGGATAATAGTTATGATTACTTCCAGCATCTGGTTTTATTGTTATGCCTGCTGGAAGTAAAATGATTTAGAGGAAACTGGCTTGTTTTACTGATGAGACTTCCACATTCTGTTTAACTTTTGGTCTTTCCGCTTTTTTTTGGAATATAATGAACTGCCTTCAGTGAAATAATCTCACCTGGAATGGCAAGCTCACTAAAATGTATGGGGAAAATCCCTAACAGTACATTGTAGAAGTTATATCATCCTAACATGTCTTGTATTCAACATGAAGACAGAGAGCCACCAGGTTGCTTATTTTATCTCTGATGTCTGAACTTAATGACCATCTGAACATCCAACTTGAAAGCAAAGTTTGTTGGGTGATTTGGATTGGAAGATGTCGTTTAATCCCTCTGATTCTGACTTTATGAAGTAGATTTGTAAATTTCTAGGATAAAAAATTTGGTCTTTCTGAATGTTAAAATTCCCAGTGAATCCAGTGAATTCAGGACAGATTTTATGTGGGTCAAATTAGTTTTCAAGTCCTCTAGACTTGCTGGATGCTAAATTTTTCTGTAGCTATTGACTTTGGTGCTGTGCTCTTCAGTGTTCTGTTCCTTGTGGTAACTGTTACAGCCATTGGGTATAATCTCTGAAAATCTTTGACACTTTTAATTTTAAGTTACTGTGTAGCACATGCCCAGGATGTGCCTGAAATCAGATTGTCCCATACATTTTTCTCAGCAAATTGAATTTCCAATTCAAGCATAAGAATGTAATTTTCTCCTTCCTTATTTTTTTATTTATTTTTCACATTACCTCCTTTATTTATTTATTTTCTGTTTCTTTTTAAAGATCCAAGTACAAACCCAGCCTATTCAGAAGAAAGATTGGCTCATGAAGCTTTGCAATTAGAAAAGCGCTTGAGCTTGCTGTCCCATACAAGTCGCCAAGGTAGTGGAGGTAAGAAATACCTTTAATTAAATAAAAATACTATGCTATGTTCCTTCCTGCCCAGGCTTTAAAATACTAGAGAAATGGTCAAGACATTTATTTGTTCTGTGTCTTGTGAGGCAGTTCTCTAACAGCATTGTCTGAAGTCTTTTGATGTCGATTGGAGGTTTTCAACTCAGCTGACTTAGTTTTGAGTCAAACACTATTGACCCAGGAAGACCATTTAGGATGCTGAGTCCTACTGAATTTTTGCATTTAAAACTTAAAAAAGAACTGTCTTCATCAAATCTGATATCTGCTTAAGTACCTTACTCAGTGCAGCCTGTGAGATGGACTCACTTGTATGGGTCACAGGTCAGGCTTACAGCAGATTTTTGCAGTCGCACACAGGACTCCTGTGCTTTCCTCTGCTATCTGTACATGCCTTCTCTGGAGTTGTTAGTGTATCAAAGTAGAATTGCTGTTTAGCACAAGCCTAAAAATTGTCCCTGTGGAGATCCTCAGGAACTTCGTTGTGTGCTTATATACATGTCCATGTCTGCTTTGGCCTAGACACTGCTGGGTAATGTGACTAAATTCTAGTGAGACTTCCTGAGGTTTTTCTTAATTAGCACATAACTGCTAGACTTAACTGAATGGATGGAAAAACAATGAGACTTGATAGATAAGCATGCCTGTTTTTTTTTTTTTTTTAATTCAGTCCTTCTGGTCAGAAATCATGGCCCAATTTCATGCACAGTTTTTGCCTTTGAGCTACAAGAAAGTTTTGTATTTCTTTTGTATTTGTTTGTTTGTGTGATGTTTGTGTTTTGTCCTTGTGCCCTTTCATGCCAATGTTTATTTTTTTTCACTCATATTCTGTCTTTGATGGCAGTAATTACCTGTTAAAATGCCTTTCTTGCAACTATCACTGAAGAAAACTGTCTTGCAATATAGACATAAATGAATCGCAGAAGATATTTTTGTATATAGATATGTAAACATTTTTATAACAGCATTATTTTTATTTGTACAGTGATGTATACATATATATATACATATATAATACAGATGACTGTATTTTGGTACAGCAACCCAACTAACTGTAGGAAAGCAAAATATGTTTGAAAAGGGGAGAGCTTGGTGCATAAACTTTAAAAATTTAGCCTCGAATGCATTATGTTCCACAGCGTGGTAGGGTTATGGCAAGGTAACATACCATTGCATTTTATTTTTCCCATGGGGCTGTGAGTTATTGCAGGAATTCTGGCTTTCTGACGGCAGTTCCACTTACAAAAAGCAGATGGAATCTCAGGGCCTTTCCTGTTTGTACATACTTGCCATGCTTGAGTCTGTTGATTGTGTTTTAAACATAGGTTGATGTGCTTCCTTCTTTTCTAGGAGATGATAGGAGTATTTCAAGCTCATCTTCGGATACCAGCCACTCGGATGTCAGCGTTGGGAGCAGGCTGACAGTGTGGCCTGAGCAATCTTCAGCCAGCACCTCTCAGGAGAGCCATGGGCTGGCAGCTGCAAAGGGCATTCATCTGGGAGAAGAGAAGAACCTTCCAGAAGGGGGACGTGGCACCACTAAACCCCCTCCAAAACCCCTCCGATCCAGACAGCTGCAGGAAATAGGTCGTCAGAGCTCTTCTGACAGTGGAATAGCTACTGGCAGTCACTCTTCCTACTCTGGGAGCTTCTCTTCCTATGCTGGGAGCTTAGACATTTGCCATGGTGATGAGTTTGGATCACTGCTAAGCTTGCCATTGAACTTTCCTTCAGATCAGAGTCTATGTACTTGCCCTCACAGTGAGTCCCAGAGAGGTGTGGGATCAGAGTATCAGGTTCCCAGCTCTCTCAGACACGTTTATGATATACCCAGGAGTGTGTTACAGGCAGCTTCTAAAGAAGTGCAACTGAAGAGTGCAGATTCCACGCTACCCAAGGACCAGGCCCTGCCAGCTCAAGGTGCCAGTGACCCAAGACTGCTACTACCACACCTGGAAGCACGGAGGGGACCTGAGCACAGCCAGCACAGAGGGAGGCCTTCATCCTTACTCACAGAAAGCAGCAAGGACTCAAGTGATGAGACATATGTGGATTTTGTTTCAAGGTGGTCAGACACAAAACCACAGGGACAGGTGTCAGACTTCAAAAGTAGTGAGCTGTCACCACCTGGTGGGGCCTCAGCTGACCCCTGTGACACATGTAGCCCCCACCTTGGGATGACAAGAGCTCTTTTTTCATCTTGTCCAATCTGTGGTGGACTAAAGGTAAATACCTAACACTGAGCGGATGCTAACAAACCTTAGTTAATAGAGCATGATTAATTTAAAGTTACCTAAGTTGTAGGTCATAAGTAATATTGTTTCCTTTATACTCTGAACAGGTAATAGCTTTTTCTGTTGTTTATGCTGAAATGGAGAGGCTTAGCACATGATTTCCTCAAAATCTGTGCCTAGTCAAGGAAACACTGAACAATATAGACCACAACCGTTACTTTTAAATTGGCCAGTTTTGGTTTTGGTTACATGAAAGTGAAAGAGGAAAGTTTTGCAGCCACTTGATTTGTCATGTAATGGTAAGGAAGCATGAAAGACACTGACCTGTCTTGCTGTGGGTATTTACAAAGAAGGAAGGGAGGTTAAATAGTATATGCTGCTCTTAAGGAGATCTGAGTGCATATTTTTATTTTATTGATGTTTTTGTTTTCTTTGTCACTGTAGTTTGGACACACCTTGCACAAGAAGCCAGGTTAGACCCGTTTCTCGCTGGGGAAACACAAAATAGTCAAGTCAGCATGGCAGTCTGGTTCTGTGACTGGCCAATGACAGGTACTTCAGAGCAGGTACACAAAATTTCACCAGCAGTCTACAAACAGGACAGTTTATTTGCAGAAAAATTTATTTTTGGTCACGTAAAGACTTAATACCTAAACTGTGGAGGTTCACTTGCCTTTCCAAACACATTTGCCAGTTCTTGTCTTTTTAGGGGAGTAAGCTTTATACATTAATTATACATTGTATGAAAATGTATCTGATTTTATCCAGAAGATTTTTTTTTTTTTGGTGAATGTGTTTGCTAAACTTGAAGAAGATAAAGCTGCTTGTATTAGTGAGCTTGTGAAAGGCTGGGAAGGTTAGAGGGAGTGCTTAATTTAGGGAATGTGTGAAGCAAGGATTCAGCAAGAGAGACTTCTGCATGAAGAATTAAACACTGCCATTAAAGTGTGTGCATTTAATTAAATATGAGATTACATAAACCACTGCTATGAAAAGGTCTTGAATGCCTTTTAGGTGATGAAAGAAAAAATTAAAAGGTTATAAATTTGAGGGCTTGTTTTCTTCTCATGAGGTGTTTCATGCATTTACATTGAGTGCCTTCACGTGTTTGCCAACTGTAAAGCTCTGTCTGCCTGGGCCACTTGCACAGCCCCATCACAGCACCTTGGATGTTACTGTGCCATGTGCCTGCAGCACTTGGCAGTAGGGAGGCACTTGTGGGACAAGTTTTCTAAGGCTGTGGTCAGTAGGATCAGTGATCTTCCAAGGCCATCCTTGCCAGCCACCTGCACCACGAGCCCTCTAGCCCAGTTCTGGAGGCCTGGCTGCAGGCAGTGGGGTGCACAGCCAACATCTGCTGTTGGCCTCCTGTGGCTGCTCCCTGTGGTCAGGGAAAATTTAGGATAAATGGCCAAGACTGATTTCTGGAAGGGCTCTGCTTTGGGATTAGAAGGTTTAAAAGTGGATTTGTTATAGAGAGGGTGGAAAGAAGTAATTCAGCTATGATTAGCTCATGTGGTCTAAATGTTTCTGCATGATCTGAATTGTTGGTTTAGATGTGAATTTGTCAGATCTTACTCTGGCTATCTGTGGAAGATGGGAAGCTGAAAGTGAGTGTTCCATTGGATATCTCCAAAATCATTAAAAGCTAAATTATGTCACTACAACTGCCTGTTGACCCCAGTGACATAAATACCCACATCTTTTATTACAAAGTGCTGTCAGGTTTAATGGTGTTTCTAGCTGCCATAATAAGTTGGCAAGAATTGTCTATACTTAAACAAATTTAGTGATTAACACTGGTGCAACCTTCTTACTGACTTTTGTTTTAGCAAAAGAGATATGCACATCTGCTTTTTTTTTTTTAAGAACCCATTTATATGCAGTCACAAAAGAAGTCTCATTAAATGGAATGATTCATGGGTTTGTTTTTACTTTTGAAAGAAAAAATAACCCTTTGTGCAGTCTCTTGAACTGTCACAAATGAGTTATTTTAGCAGTATTTGATGGACACTGTCTTTGTTTCTCCTGACGAGTTCAGTGAAAGCACAAATTCACAGACTGTAACTAAAAAATAATTATTGCTCCTTGTACTTTGAGCAGAATATATTTAAGTTAGGGCCAGGAAGAGTTGATTTATGGATTGATGAAAACACCAGGTCTTCATGTTTATTCAAATTCATGTTCAAAAAGCTGTAATGTGCCGGTGTATGGAGTTCCTTTGCAATTTTGAGTTAAGCTGTTAATTAAATTGTGTTAACGGCTTTTAAATGCCTCCTATTTAAAGTGACCTGTGTAGTGGAAAGTCTGCAGCAGTAATTAAGGCTATAGGCTTTTGTTTGTTTTGTGCCCTTTGGCACAAAAGGGAAATGGAGGTTAGGTTTGGGCATGTTGTGTGTGCATGTTGGGGTTCAGCATGTGAAGAGTTGGAGAGAGGTTGCAGGGTGAAGATGTGCATATGTGGAGGGCCTGGTGGGGGTCCTGGTGGGGATTGACTTGTTAAGAACCACCTCCTCCTCTCATGACAAGGATGATGATGAAAACAGGGAGAACAGACCTGGGAAAGTGCCAAGGCCCAAAGAGAAAATAGGGCAAGGAAGCCTTTCTGTCACTCTGCATGAAAAATAGAACCAGCATGAAAAGAGTTACTAAATATTGCTTCTATTACTTGTATATTGTATTTCACATTAGACATTGGGAACTAAGAAGCAAGCATGCAGGGTGATTTGCTTTCTGTTGTACGTAATTGTGCTGTGCTCAAGACGTCCTTTACAGATTTCCAAGGTGTGCTTTTGCTATGTAATTTGACCCAGTTGATTTCAGTGCTGTAGATGATTGCAGAGGTGAATTAATTGTCTATTGTAAGTATAATTTAAGCTCAGAATTGATTGTTACAATTTCTGAGTAAGCTGTAGAGATTTATTATTAGACTTGACTTATTATGTTTTTAACTACTTAACTAATACTAATTTGATGAATAGAATTTCATTGTATGCTTCTTGCTTTGTAACTTCCTTTGATGCTATAGTTTGAGAAATGTCAACTTTTTTATAGGTTTTTTTTTTACACCATTGTTTGTAAATTTTCATAGAAGTCTGAAAAATAAAATTATTTTCCAACTGGTTTTGTTCTTTTCCATCTGACAAGTTTTGGGTTTCATTTTGCTTTGCTTTTTGTCTCCTGACCTTCTTCTTGCAAGCTGAATTAATATGGAGTGTTTATGGCTGTCTCTTCATGCTACTTAGTGTTATATTCAAAAAACTGTTGACAGCTCCAAATGTGCCTATTAGTAGTAATTACATTTATGTATGTCTAGCTCATGATAAACTCATATTTATGTCAGTGGGAGTTCTTATTTATGTAGAAATGTAGTCATGAGTACTGCTTTGGTAGTTAACTTGCTATGATAGAGGGAAAAGAAGTTGTCAGTTTATGTGTGGCTGTTGTCATCAATCTCTCTTGGTATTCAGCCACCAACTTGAGTTGATGATTTTAAAATACCAAGGCCTCCTTGGGGACAATATGGTCCCAAATTAGGAGCTAATCTACCCAAATTCTCTGTGAGGTACTTGTATAATTCCTGCTACCACAGTGACTCTGTGCCTCCAACTTTGAATCTCCCAGCATATCTGTAGTAAGTGGAAATGTGGTGGTCTTGATGACTAAAAGAGGTTTTGTCAGGCAGCATGATCCACAGCACTGAGAGGCTGAGAACCCTTCCCTACAGAATCCAGGGAGGACTGGCACCTGCCTTGGGAGCACGTGGATCTCAGTTTGAGTGAGGACTTGGTTTGGCTAGGCTCTTTTAGTCTGTCCTGTAGAAACGGCTTTATTGTGCATTACAACTCCACGGGAAGGCACGTGCGTGCCTGGAGCAGGCTCTTTACTGCTGGGCTTGATCATGCAGCCCCACGTCCCCCTTTCAGAGCTGGATATCACCTGCAGCCTTGGTGAGTGCAGAGTCTCTGGATTCTAGAGAAACTGAATGTCCTTGTGTCCCTTGTGCATTGCAGACCAGGGAGAGAGACTAAGCCTAGGAGAAGCACAGCTGATGTGACTTCAGGCAGAGAAGGGGCTGGAACTCTGCAGCATCCTACACTGATTTGCCTGGTAGTAATCTCACCAGGGTCATGAGCAGCCTATCACTGGGTTGGGAATATAGCCTTAATCTTCCAAATCCTGTACCAACCCTTAACCATAGAGTTAGCAGGTGTTTTTCCTGTCATTGTAGGTGCTGCTTTTGAAAGTGGTGAAAGAGAAGGCCTGTAAGGTGTTAACTTTCTTAGTGAAATCTGAGAAATGGCAGCTGCATGACGACCTGGCCATATCTGTGTAACTGAGAATGTTTTAATTTTTTTTGGCTTTTAATCAAGTACTTTTCTAATGTAGTACTAAAACATATACTAAAGAAATCACAATGTACTGTTATCTACAACCTTAGTCTGGCTATTTTTTTCTGTTGGGAGTCATTACCTCTTTCCCCAGGAGACTGAAAACCTTATGTGTTTATCTTGTACTGTGTTTATTTCCATGCTTTCTCTGACAGTGTAGGAACATGATTATTTGTAATTGCACATCTTTTACATCTCTTTTTTTACAGTATTGGTGTGTGGTGCTGTAACATTTTATGCTTCCTCCCACCTTTAAAAAAGCTACAAGCTGTCTAAATTCTCAGCTGAAAAGGATGCATTGTCTTGTCATCTTCAAGAGCATTGTTGCTGCTTGTATTTCTGCTCTAATCTCAGGGCTCTGGGCAGTTGGGCTACACACTGTCAGAACTATAATAGGAACAGTTTGCACCTCAGAGGAACCTGTTATTGACCTGAATGATGTGTTTGTGAGGTTTCTGTGCCTGGGTCTTGCTGACTTTTTGCATGAATTAGAAAACTTGCTTTTGTGCTCTTTTCTTTCAAGATTTAATTCCCCTTGTTTTTCTATGAGTCCTGACTGACTGTGATACAAGAACCAGCAGTGATGTGCGTCTCCCAGCACGTGTCACCACTAAATAAGGTGCCTGCATTGAACAATGATGTGGCCATCTGGCATTTTACTTACATTACTGTTACTGTAAAAGGCTTTGAAGGCTCTGAAATTTTTACAATAGTGTTATTCTTCAAACTTTTCAGAGATTCAAAAGCATCTTATAGCCCACCAATTTTCCCACAGCTTCTTTCTGAAATAGAAGAAACCCATGATCATTCCTTCTCTTGACAATGAAATGCAGTCATTTTTGGAGCTGGTTATGCTGACAAAAGCACCCAGTGCTGTGCAGATTAAAGATGAGCAAAAGTGTGTTCTCCAGTTGAAGCTGACAGAAAAAAGGGGCACAAAATGGGTGGATGTAGTGTCAGGCTTAAAGCTACATTTGTTTTGTTTTCCTTTTTGTAGTTTTGGCCAGGAGCCCAAGTCTATTGTAGAGATCAGATCCATCCTCTTGATCTCATCTCCCATCCAGGTGTGCTTATGCACTGTGTAGAGATATTCAGCTTGCAGGAAAGGAAGAATTTCTTTTCTTCCCAGTTCCCCAGTTAACTTGTCCAGTATTTTACTGCTTCTTGGCAGCTTTCAGGCTTCACTCCCAAGTATTCAAGGAGAGACCCAGCTTCCTTTTCCATTGCTGTTGCTGGTAAGAGCTCACATAAGTGACCCAGCTCTTCCAAAGGTGTGTGTGGAGGAGGTCAAGGGTAAGAATTTGGATTTGAGATGTCACAGGAACACGTGAGACATGCCAACCCTACCAGGGCAGTGCAGATCTGACTTGCTTTCAGCCCTGTAGGAGGTTACCTTATCTTTTATCTAAAAAATTGTACTCAAGGTACTTTCCATCTATCATGAAAGAATCCTCACAACTTCTGTGCAAAGAAGAAGGGTTTTAATCTAAATTTGGAATAATAAGAGTTGGCACACTTTGAGATCTGGCACTAAGGGGAGCAGACAGCCTGTGGTCTGCAGTGGGAAAGGAGTGCCTGCCATAGAAGCACTGGTGAGTGAAATGATAACAATGTCAAGAGAAGAGAGCATCTTTCCTTACATGAGGGAATGCAGACAATGTAACTCAGCAGAATTCAGTCTTCTGTACCAAACACAGGTGTTCCTGGATTGCTTTTCTGTCAGAGAGCCTTGGAGATCTTGATAAACCACATTATTGACCTTCTATCCCCATCACAATGAACAAACAGGAAAATTGGCTTCCTCCCCTAAATAAAATCAAGCTGGATAATAGCTTTTATTATCACTGATACCAATGGCTGCTTCTTCCTCTGTTGGGAGCAGTAGCTTTTCTGAAAAGAGAGAAATACTTTGAAAGAGTCATATGACAATAAAAGCTGGAAAAAAATTCCCTTTGGAATGCAAGGTTTGTGGGGTTTCAATTTTGATCCAGCTGTGAAGGAAACTTTTCACATTGCTTGGAATGTGGCCAAAATGAGAAAATGGAAGGCTTCTTTCTTTCTCTTTCTATCTGATCCCTCCCCCCACCTTAAAATAGAGATCCATTTATTTCCAGAAAAAATTCAACAGACTCCTACAATCCTACAGAGTGTTAGCAGACACTTTCTATCTTCATTTTCTAAAAGGGAGAAAGTAAAATTCACCTGCAGAGGAAGGAAAGAGCGGAAAAGCATAGATGTAAGGAAAGCATAGATTACATGGAGCTGATCTCAGGGGAAGTGAATAACTCTAGTAGCGGCCCTGGATTAAGATTTCCAAGTTTGATTCCCATATGGTTTATCTCCTTCTGGAAGATCATAAGCAAATTTGCTTTCAAAAACCTCAGTTCCTTGACTTGCATTTCTGAAAAATGTTTTTAATGTCTGCCAAGATCCTATTTTTAAGGTTGTGCATTAAAAAGACTATGCAGGAAATATTTTGTTTTGATTAACAGTCAGTGATATCAAAGTAATTGCATGGCTCAGAAGGAACAGGCGAGTGTCAGTAGGATAGCAATCACTTAGATGGGATGTCTGGAGGGCTGACAGCAGCTCCCTGTGAGTAGATGAGAGGACTGAAAATAGATGCTCAGTAGGGGTGTGACCTTTCCAACCAACCTTTTTAGACAGAGCCACTTAAAACTGGAAGTATGCAAATTAGAAGGGTGAAATATGTTCCAACAACATTCTACAAACTGTGCTTAAGCTTGTCCACAACTCAGGACAAGACATAGGAGTGGAATTAGTTTTGGTAATTCAAGATTCCCAGTATGCTTATTAGTTCAAGACATCCATAGAAATACTTTTCTGGCTGATAACATGTCAGCAGAATTACAGTGAGTTGTAATTACTTGTAATCAGATTATATCTGAAGGTGTTTGTTGTGTTGTGGTGTAGGCAAATCCTTACTGTTTGTCATATTCGACCCTAATCCAAGTTACATTACTTTAGTCATAAAGAACAAATAATTTTTCCATCTATTATGTGTGTGAAATGTAATAATATGGTAACAACATCTTTGTATGGGTAATGCGATTTTGGGATTTGTTAGCATGAAAATATGTGGCAATAAATCTGCAGAATAGAAAATGATTTATTACCTACTCCATTGAACCTACTCCATGGTTTCATTATACTGAAACCAATTTGAGAAATGAATCACTGTAATATATTTATATGTTCAGAACTGAATGAATGCTTCCCATAGGCAAAGAAGGTAGTAAATGTGCATAAGCCATTCTGCTAGAAAAATGCTTGCTAGTTTTCACGATGGACTGTTTTTAAAATTCCTTGGGATTTTATTTATTGCTTTATTATGGAGAGTTCTGAATGCTTCTGCTGAAATGCCAGGGAACTTGTCTAGAGGAGAAAAGAGAAGGAATTCTTTAGAAGCCCATAAGGAGGATAAGACTGTCAAATTTGCTGCTCATGCAATTGTACAGTTCTGACCAAAATGTCTCTCTGAGCTGAGCAGAAGTCTTGTGCAGACTTCAGCTCCTTTCCTTTGACACTCCTAGAAGCAAAGCCACTGAAATCAGTGTACCTAAAACGTTCACTTCGTTAGAGATTGGTGATGCATGCGAGTTAAAATAAATAAGATGAACCTTTGATATTTAAAACAGGCAGATTTCAAACCCTGTCCCATAGTAGAAGAGTGGAATTGACTGCTCTGGACCTCAGGGAATACAGAAAGAATCCATATTGCAATCTGGTGTTCTTGCTCTGCCTGGCTTAGTGTTGAATGCATTTGACAAACCTGGCACCATGCATAAAGCTCCTTGTCTATAGCAGACAGGCTGCTGGCAGGAGTTTGTGATGGCACAGTGGTGTTTTGGGCACTGGCTCACTTTATAAAGAGAGGTAAGCAGCTTGAGATTTGGACTGATGCAGGGATTTTGTGTTAGGGTTTTCTTGTGACCAGTTTACCTCACTCTATCTGTGATATCTGTATTTCTTTCCCGGGGCTGTTGTCTGATGGGATGGTGTTTCTACAGGACTTTGGATCTTGAAAATTCTGTCCAAGTGCTAAAGATTATATTAAATGCAATGTTGTCCACATGGCAGTGAGAGAGACAGAAAGTTTGTTTGCCTTTTAAGAGAACTGTGAACAGAAAAGGAAGTCATTAATGAGAGTTGCTAAAGGAAAAAATCAACCTGCCAGGATGAAGCAGCTGCTCCACAATTTTTAAGTTAGTGGCAAGTCTATCAATAATTTTTATAACTTCAACAAATAGTTGCAAGCCTTTTTCTATTTAATGAAAGACCACAAATCAGTGGCACTGAATAAGTTCTTTCAAGAGAACTTTTTGTGTGTGTGAAATTGAGCTTGAAGAATGGTGTCTTTCAAAAACTGCAGTTACCAGAAAAAAGTTATGAATGTGGGAGCCTTACACTCCATTGATTCAGAAAATCTGAGACTGAGGACATGGCAGTTGAAGATCAGTTCTTTCTAAGAACAGGATTAGCCTGAGGGCTGAGCGATTTTTTAGCATTCAGAAAGGAGTAAGGTATCAAGAACATGCTTGAGGATATGCCTGAACTTCAACCCAAGTTGCAACAGAGGGAGGAAAAAACGATACTGGTATTATGTTTTCTCAATGTATTCTTTTCTACAATCCTTATGGAGAAGCATATTGCATAAAATTTTTTTTTGCAAGTTTTTTGGATGCAATGACTTCTCCTCCCCCCCCCCCCCCCCCCCCATTTCTCTATTAGATCAAAAACCATTTTGCCCAAACAGGGATTAGGTAAAACTGAGCTCTTCCCCAGTAGGAAGTGTGAGAGCAGATGACTGCAGGGAACTTCTGGAGCAGTGTTTTTGTAGCCAGTTAACCCAATTGAGTTTCCATGGTTCTGGCTAAACTTAGCTTTGAAATGTAGGAACTCTGGATAAGAACCAAGGTGACACAGTGAAAACCTCAGTTACTTCACCTGACCAACTGAGTAAATATTTTTTAAAGTGTGAAAAAACCTCTTTTTACCAGTTACACACAAACTTATCTGTTGCATTCCTAAATGACACTACAGAGGGAAGTTCTTCCTTGCATTCTGGCCATCCCTGTTAGTGTAACAACATTTTGTGTCTTGAAAAACTATCTTACTTCAGCCAGTAATTCAACCCATGAGTGTAGGACAGAAGCACAGGGAAAAATGTTATGTGGAGCTGCTGGTTTTTTTCTGTCCTCTCTGGTTCTGCTCCAGAGAAATTTGATGCATCAATATAACAATGCAAAATTTGTGTATGTGTGTCAAAGTTAGACTGAACTTTTTAGGGTGGGATGAGGATGTTCAGGTCAAAATAAGTGTGATTGGTATGATAAGTGAAAGCCAGGATGTGTGAGTGAATACCAGTCATATATAGGGCTTATAGGCTGCAGTAAAATGCCTTTACTGCATGCAAGCTCTGCTTGTATGTCCTCCTTGGATGTCTTTCCATGGCTTTTCTTCCAAAAACAGGGTAGATGAAAGAAAGCAGACCTTGGGACTTTCTCTGCAGGAGTTCAGTCCCACTCGAGTCCAAAGTGTAGATGGAAAAGGGGCTTTAAAGTTGACTTTGTGCTCCTAAGTCTTGTCACATGAGGATAAAGGGTTATTTGCAGGATAAAATGCAGCAGCCAGCTGTCAATCAACTAAAATGACTGTTTCAACAGCTGGGAATCAGTGGGACATGAACTCTGGCTGTGTTCCCTCTGCCCTAGCCACATCCTCTGCAGTAGTCTGGATTCTGTGGAATCCTCTGCTAATTCAATGCTGATTGGAAGCAATTTTGGATGTACTAGAAATTTGAGCCTGGAAAATATTAAGGAAATATAAACCTTTTCCAGATCTGGTTTATTAGAAGGACAGAGAAGTGCTAAGTGGGCAATATCAGGGCTAGTAACTGTATACTTGAATCCCCTGTAGCACAAGGAAAACATTTCCAGATGAAGTTTGCTGATTCATCTCATTCCTGGATACACAAAGTCAAGCAGAACACACATGCTATAGAGATAACTACCTACCATAGGAGACTTTGGAAAAAACTGCAGATATAATTGTGCCTAATAATTTATTGCACTGGTCTCTGATATAGAAGAAGCCTGGGAGCAGCCCCCATGGATAGTTAAGTATCTGTATCCTTTGAAGCTGTGCAGCTTAATTATAGTTTCATTACTTTTGACAAACCATAATTTCACTGATGGGCTGGGGATAAAGAAAAACACTTGTCTTAATTTTACTATTTTAAGCTTTTCCTCCCTTATTTGTCCTTCTACTTCCATCCATTTCTTTCTACTGATGATCACTGATTATCTTGTTAATATTTTTTTTCTGGGAGAAGTTGACTAACTACAGCTCTAAATGTGAGGTTGAAAAAGGAGGAAAATGAATGTGAAGATCATATTGCAAGGCTTTCATTTTTGTTCTTCATAGGCCCATAATTAAGCCCACTCCAGTTCTCTCTCCATGGAACAGGATGCACAGGTTATAACAAGGATTCTTTTCTCTGTGTCTTTATGTGGAATGGGCTGGAAGGAAGGAATCAAGTAACTAGTCTAATGTAAATTGGCATAGCTCCATCAGCTACAAGACAGGCACAAGTGTATTTTTAGTGCCAGCAGAAGATAAGCTCACACTGGAACAACAGTCTTGGGGGAAATAGAGGAAGAAAAAGACTTTTCTTAGGGCTTTCCCCAAGGTGAATGTTTCAAAATGGTAATTAAAGCTTAACGTAAACTTTCTCCATCTCTAAGCCCACAGGGGCAGGTTTAGTTTGTCTCTAAGATCTGAGATTTCACTTTGCCAACTTTTGAAATGTTTTCATTTGTGTCCTTCTCTATTTACTGTCACTGCAGCTGTAGAGTTGTAGTTGAACTCTTTATTTGCAAGAAGGGGTCCCTTTTCTTCATTAATAGCTGACTTGGATTTTAAATCTTGTTGCAATCAGAAAACTTGAGTAAAGCTATACTTCATGCCCTTTTGTGTTTAAATTTTCCATAAATTGCTGCTTTGCTAATGACAAGAGCAAGGCCACCTGAATCCCTTTGTGAGCACGTATGTCCATAGGTCCTCATGTTAATGATGGTCCTTCTTGTTTATTTTCAGCCTCTCCAAGCTTCCTGCTCCATAGTACTTTTGTACTGACTTTGTCTTTCTTGATGTGGGTTAATGCTCTGGCTCAGAGCTCTGTGGTTTCTGTTGGGCTGTGCTGTTCTGAGAAAAAGTGCAGCAGTCCTTTCCATTGGCCAGGTGTTGACATCTCAGTTTCTGCACTACTGAGATGCTCGGTGGGGGCACAGTGAGTCTTGTGAACCTGAAAATGCAAAGGGAGTGGGCCATGTGAGGTGGTGCATCCCATCTGTGAGCACCTTGCCTCTCCTGTTTGTGCTGTGTGCTGAGCAAGAGGAATGAGCTGAGAGCCACACACTGATTATTTGCACAGAGTCAGATCTGGTTTTCATGCCTGCTTGGGCCCATCTGAGCTCACTTTCAGTGTTAGGGGAGTTTTGCTGGAGTCTCTGCCTTATGTGGTTTCCTTGGGTGCAGAATGAGTGGAAATTAACAGATCTGTTATACAAGGAAGCTCAGACTGTCAAATAGGAAACTGAGTGTATTCTAAATAAAAAATGTTCTTGCAGAAGTGTAATGCTACCCCCTGTTGGAATTTGGGATATATGAAACATAAAACAGAATACATGGAATTGAAGCCTCTGACTTTGTGTACATTACTTTGTTTCCATTGCACTTGACAAGATCTTAGAAGTGCCAGTCTCTCTAAAAAAAAGTATTTTTAAAACATAAATAGGAAAGTTTTTTTTCCTTCCAGTTACCACTGAATTAAATTTAAAATATTCTTTCCTGGTGAAATACAGCTGCAGGCACAAATGCCTGTCATTTTTACTGTCTTTCTATAAGAATACAAAGGTATAACCTGTTAATGTTGATTTTTTTTTGTTCACAAACATCTCTTCATAAAGTCCTTGTAACTTCTAAAAGAGAAGTGCAGCCTCTTTTTGCATGGCTAAAGCTGCAGTGTTTACTGTGATTCAGCTGCAAGCTGAGGAAGAGCACTTGTGCTCACCTGTGGAAATGGGAATGGCTAAAGCAATGCTGTGGGTGCCCTGCTGGACATTGAACAGTCTGGAAAAATGTGTTTGATCTCTTGTGCATTGGCATTGCAGCAGGAGTTTCTGTCTGTGCCTTAGGAGGGCTGAGCTGAACAATGCTCAAAGGGAAGGGGAAAAGGGAATGTAATGTTTCTATGAAAACATCTCTAAAAAGCTGACAACACTGTTTTGAATTGGAAAATCTGCTGTGTGTCTTAATGCTTAAATTAAAAATTGTTCTTTTTCATAAAACTGCAGAACATCATCTGCTACTGTAAATCAGGACAGCTCTGCTGAGGAGTTGGGGGGGACAATGTAGATGATTCTAATTACCTTGAAGAATTGGTTGTCTTTATTTTGGCCCTAAGAATATATGACATACTGAACTTCAGATTATATTGGGGTATTTGCCTTTGTTCTTAGATCTCACAGTTGGAGAGAAAGCATTTATCACTTCTGAGCTGAGTGTGGTTTATTTTAGTGTCAATTGTGTAAGGAGTTGTTCATGTCCTGAATGGTAGAATGATTATTATGAGATGCCTGGTGAAAGATGAGGCAGTGAAGGCTGAGGTAAATGCACTGCATTATGCACCTAGCATCAATTCACAGGTATATTTGTTTAGAGTTCTGTGCTCTGAAATCAGGAGATGCTGTGACCCCACTGTTAAGTTTGAGGAATATATCCTGTGACATTTACATATGGTGTTTTTATTTTTCATGAATAATTGTTTTTCGTTCCAGTTTTCTAACTCTTCCAACATTCTGCCTGTGTTTATCAAATACATTGGATTAAAACTGGTTTCAGAGGCAATTTGCTGTGTCTGGTGTAGCCATTTCCTCTGGCTGGTGGAATTCTTCAGCCTCATCCTGGCTCCTGCTGTGAAAAGTCCTCCTGTGTCATGAGCCACGAGTGAAATGTTCTCTGACTGTACTTCAGTGTCCTTGTCCTGTGAGGTCTCTGCAGAATCTTAGATGAGCTCATCCCTTCAGCCATATTCATAATCATTAGTGCCCATCTTTCCATTTGAGTTTCTTATACAGCTCTCCTAGAGGGTTTACTACTGCAGCCTCTCTGCAGATTGTCACTATATTTATCCCTACAAAATCTCTATGAAATAATGAAGTGCTTCTACCTGTATAGAAACCAGAGCTTCTGAATTTTACCCATGGTTAAAGAGGAGAGACCCTCAAATTCACAGAAGTATTAAATAGTTTTGTTTCATCTGGAGCTATCATGTCAATCTTTGAGAAACTCAAACCTTATAAAATCAGTAAGAAATGGTAAGACAAACCCAAACTCTCAGTTTGACAGAGGTGGCAGTGTCTTTATTTTATTTATGTGCTATAACTTGTAGTTTTGGGCGTGTCTCTGTAATCACAAGATAGTTGATATTGCTGTTGGGACAGTTTAGGAGGGTTTGGTCTTTTGTGCCTTCAGACTTTGCTATCGACCTGGGGTGTGTGTTACTGCTTTGGGCCAGCTGTACATTCTCCTGACTTATATTTTTGTCTAGCAAGTATGCAAGTTTGGCTTGTAGCAAAGCCTGGAGACAGATACAAACATCACTGATGTGTTTACACCAGGTATTTTATATGACTAGGAGGTATTGCATAGCTGCTTCCTCTAGAATTCTGTCCATATACTTCTGTGCATAATGGGATATTTGTGTGGTGTTAAAAAGATGTGGTTTAGGTTGAAAAGTTAAGCTCCTCAGTGCTGAGGAATTGACAGAGGCACTGTTGCTCATGCACCTTGATTGTGGCCACACACGTGTCTCTCTGGTGCAGTGAAGGAAACAGATGTCCCACGGAAAAATTGTTATGTGACCATGTAATTGCATTGCAGTGCAGTTGTTCAGCACACTCCTAGTGTGACTGCCCATTGTAGTAATTCTAGGTCTGGTTTTGAAAAGCAAAAGACAAGAGCAAATCATGTGCCTTGTTGCTGTGTCAGTTTCCCTGTGGACTCATATATTATCGGCAGCAGAGATTGAAATTCGACCCTTCAGTGTTGCAACTGAGACTCCACCATGTGAATTTCTGCTGCCTGGCAGATGGATCCAGCTACTGGATTTTGTGGTAGGGAACTCAGCCCAGCTTTTTTTTCTCTCCCACGGGTGGACAGCTTCAGAGTGTGCTATAGGAAAGTTGTGTCATTTTTGGAGGTAATGATCACGTTCTGATGTTGATGGTTGTGGTCTGGTTGTGTGACAAGAGGCTCCTGGCTGCAGGCAGCTGGGAAGCCCAAAGCAAGGAGCAGGAGACACCTCTCAACAGAAGCAGATAAAAATCACAACTGCAGAGGCCTCTGTAAAAAACATGAGGAGATAGGGACACTAATCTGGACTAGAATTAAACAATACTTTTGGTTGTTTCTCACCTCTTGTTTTTTAAACAAGACCTGTACCTTGTAGAGGAGCAGTGCTCACATATATATATATATATATATATATATATAATATATATATAATGCATATATACTATATATATTTTATATATATAATATACAGGGGTATATTTTAACAGGGGTATATTTTATACAGGGGTATGTACAGGGATGTATTTTAAGGGGTAAATTTTAATGTGACACAGCCCAGAGCTTGCCAGTGCCACTGAAATTGCCAGCTTCATGCCTCATAAAATAGCTGATGTTGGCTGAGCAAGTGGAGATGTTTCTCAACTGACTTCAGCAATCTTTCTGTAGTTGGCAGTGGGCTTATGACAGATGAAGCTGAGTAATCAGGAGATTGTGGCTGAAATTGGAGCCCTGCACCAATGAAACATGCCATGGGCAGGAGTTTGTTTCATTTGGAGTTGTTAGGAAGGATCATAGAGTTTAAAAATTTTGTATCTTTTGTTCTGAACCTGATCAACTGCTGGGTGAAACAGCCCATCAAGGCAGATGACCTTTAAAGGTTGCTCCATGTGCCTGTATTTATTGACCTTTCCTAGGAACTTTGTTTTTCTTGTGGCAGCCTAAGCATTCAAGCTTTAAACTTTATTGTGATTTAGAATAATAGAATAATCATAGTCTTTAATCCTTACAAGAAAGGTATGATAACTGTCAATTTCATTAGGGACTGGTTCCTTTTTGCTGAAATATCTGAGCTTTGTAGAGCTTTACACATACTTTTTCTCTTCCATTTTCTAAAAGCACTTTAAAGTTTTCTTTGTGACGCTGATTTCAAAATCTTCATTCAGGATTTCTCACTGAGCCCTTTGCTCCTTGGTGAAGTTTCTGATGGTTCAAGTTTATTGTAATAAACTATATTATGTGACTGTAATCTGCTGCCTTCCTCTGCATGCAAACTATGTGAAGCAGTCAGAGGGTTGTGATGATGTGCCACCAGCTACACACAGCAGGCAGGAGAGTGTTTGTTCGTTGTTGAAGTCTGCTCACAGTTCCTGGATTTCAGGGACTTGGGAATTTGAGTCATGATTTTTTGAGTCATGATGGTTTCCTCTTGAAAAACTGGATATTTTGTGTAGCCTCGTTACTACATAATTGCTTTAACATAAAGGGAGGGAGAAAAAACAATCTAGATCATCTCATTTGTAAAAATGAAGCATTTGACCCAGGTTGCAATCAAGCCACTATTTATGAGTGCATTTTTGGAATGTGCAGAATAAAAATCTCACAAAGCAAATACTTGCTTCTATTACTGTCAAGTACAAAGTCCTGTTTCATAACAAGACAAATCTGGGAACCTCTCATTTATGTTGAGCCTTTCTTCTTCAAGTTTGAGGAATCATATTGGGGTGAAACTTCAGATATGTGCTTAGACTAAAGCAAGAGATACCTAAAAAGCACAGACTATTTTCTGCTGGAAGGGGCATTTAAAGGTCACCCAGTTTAACCCCTCTGCAGTGAGTAGGGACACTTTCCACTAGGTCAGGTTCCTCAGAGCCCCAAACAGCCTAATCTTGAATGTTTTCAGGGATGAAGCATCCACAAATTCTCTGGGTGACCTGTGCAAGCGTTTCACCACCCAGTTTAAATCTATCTTCTTTTATTTTAAAACCATTATCCTTTTTCCTATCACAACACAGTCTGCTAAAAGATCTGTCCCCATCTTTCTTATAATAATATAATGTAAGTACTGAAGGGCTGCTCCGTGGTCTCCCTGGAGCCTTCTCTTTTCCAGGCTGGACAACCCCAAGTGTTTCAGCCTTTCCTCAAAGGAGAGGTGCTCCAGCCCTCCCATCATTTTCTGTCCATGCTCTGGACCTGCTCCAAGAGGTTCGTCTTTCCTGTGCTGAGAACTCTAACTCTCAGTAGGCGCAGAATAATGGAGCTATAAAAAGCTGCCAAACTTAGATGAGCTGAAAGAAAAACTTTATTTCTAAAGATACACAGAGGGAATTACATAAGCTGTGGCTGATGAGGTGTGTCTGAAATGTTGGCACAGTTATCAGGTGACTGGCATTTCATTCCTCTTGCCAGTGATGATGATGGAGCCCTGCTCAGCATTCAAGCCTAAAGAGCTTTTTCTTCGAAGTGTAAGTTACTCCTTGTTAGGAGGCAAAATAGGAAACAAAAATATTTTGGCTCTGTGAAAATGCTTGGTTAGTATTGATCAGCTATCCACCATAGCCAATAATGGGAAGAATTAGTTTTAAGACAAATTTTTGTTTTGTTTGGGTTTTTTTTTTGTTTTTATTCACCTAACTGGCAAGCTTCTGACTCCTTTTTATGCCACAGAGGTGAGCTTGCAAAGCTGTTCTGGTGCTTTTTGTCACTATGAATCTGGCAAAACTTCTTCTATAGCCAGGAAACTATGCAGGACATATCTTTGCTCCGTGTGTGGAGGTTTTATTAGAAGATCTGGACTTTTTGGGCTGATCTTGAACGCAAAGACTAAAACTCCCATAAGCAGTACCAGAGAAGGATTAGGTATGTAATCATTAAAAAGTTAGAGGTGGGAAGGACTGCTCCTCTTGATACAGGATGGTATTTTTAACTGCTGATTTTTTTTTTTAAATGAGAACTGGTGTGATCAATCACATATATAATAAAATTTAAAGTGAGTGAGAGTTTAATAAAATGAAACTTTAAAAGAAAAAAAAAAGTGAGAGGAAGGCAAAGATATTCCAAATACACACAGGAGGGGGGAAAAGAAAATCCTATTTTGATTGTGAAAAGGATTATGTGCCACAGTGGTTATTTGTACACACAGAAAGAAATGCCAGGCTTAAGTTCTATTTAGCTCTTTAGAGCAACCGAGCTAATCTATGAATAATGACCCAGCATATCAAACCACTGGGCTCTCCTAACATCAGTCATTGAACTCTACCCAAGATATTTGGAAGCAGAACATAAAAAATGAATGTCATCTGACAGCAGCCAGATCAGCACCAGAGCTAAAATAGCCCTGGCCTTGCAGCTCCTGGTGTGTGACACAGGGATGGTGCATATCTGCTTACGGAGGGTGCTCTACTGCTGGGGTGGCTGCAGCCAGCAGCCAGGCATCACAGACCCCAGCACTCAGCTCCTGGGCCACAGACAAAAGATTATATGTTTACATCAGGATACTTAACTTTTATTTATGAGTAATACAATGAGGCATGCAGGCCTTAGGTGATCCGTGTTGGTTTTTGTCTGAGTCTCACAGCAGGTGTAACAAAAGCATATGATTTGAGTGAGGTCACTTACCCCTTTACTCCTTTGATGTAATCACAGGGTGGGTTGAGATCTGCATTATGCTCTGCATTTGAAAACCATGCACTTACATTTGTACATGATACCATAATAATTTTAAAAGGTTCTCCTGCAGGCAAAAGCATGTTTTGCTGTGTTTTGCAGAATTATAAAAAGGTAGCTTTTACATCTCTCTATTGTTCTTTCCTCTGAGTTGCCTTTCCTGTTGCCACTGTTAGTGAAGCCTCTGCCTTACAGAGTTTTGCAGCAGGAGGCCTCAGAGTTGCAGAAATAATAGAATATGATGTACTGAAAAGGGAAATGAAGAAAACCTTAAAGACTGAAAAAATCACTTAATAACAAAACACTGCTTTTATTTTTTTATTGTCTTAGGCTCATTTCTTAAATTAATTAAAGCTGATTCTTGCAGTTATTTGTTGTCTTTCCTACAATTTCAATGATGCTTTAACTGTGTCCCGCATCTGATGTAATTTCACACATCAAACTTCTGTTGGCATTTTTGCATCTTTGTTAAGTATAACTTAATATTTTCTGAAATGCTGTGGGATGTTTTTCACTTTTGCAAATGAAATTTGGCCACATTTCTGATTTCCTCCCCTCCCTTCTACTTTTATATACCTTCTATGTTTTGTCAAGTTTCTACTTCTTGTACAGATTTTTCATTGTAAAATTTTCTGTTTTCTTCAGGGAACAGCAGTATTACAGTCTGGACTCTTACCAGCTATATCAGGTAAGAGCCATTTAGTTATTTACTTTATTAAGTCTCAAATTATGATAAGAGAAACAAAAGATTTATGGAAGCAGAACTAAATACTATATTGAGAGGTGTGCTGTTTGTGGTTGGTTTTGCTGCTGCGATTCATGACTTGCAGTAATGAAATACAGTGTAATGTGTAATAACCTTGGTTGAAAAGATTATTTGTTTTCCCCTTTATTTTGTTAATCTGAAGGGGTTCAAAGTTGTTAGAGTCTTAAAAAAGCTGTTTGCTGCCTTTTCTACTTACATATTCAAAGAACACCAAGAATTTTTTTCTTTTTAGGCTATATTAGCACCAAAGGCAAACATGATTTATATGTTCAGTGTGTATAGAGACTTTCCTAAATAACATAAAACCACAGGAATGAATCTTTACCAGCAGCAACTGGGAGATGCTTCTCTCATGTCAGTGAGGCTATTGATTGACCAACAAAATCATTAATGAGAGGATATTGAGTATCTGGCCTGGAAAGATTATTTATGCAGAGGCACTGACCATCCTTGCATTGTAAACCTCTGTATCAGTAGAATGTGCTGGTCACCTGAATTCCCTGTCTAATGCAGCCAAACTGGTCTGGCACATTTGAATTATCGTTTTACTTCAAAGAAAACATTTCATGAGCATTTTGTTTTGTGTGGTTTCTCTCCATCTTAGACCTTGGAGAGATCTGTGCAAAGAATTTGGTTACTGTCTTAAATGTCTTTCCATTCTTTAAATAGTTTACCTGATAATTCATCAGCTCCATTAAATTTCATAGGATGCCCACCTCCAATAGATATGGAGCATCTCTTTGTGGTTGGGTTTCTTTACCACTTTAAAAAACCTTGGCCAATACATAAAGCAGTGTGATGGATGGATTCTTGTGTGAACAAATCCAGCAAGATACTCAGGATCGGGAGGTGTCTCTGGAGAAGGTTAAAAATAACTCCTTCCTTTGTCTGTCTTAGCAGGAGAAAATCCAGAAGCATTTAGCAGATCTTGTTGCTAATTATTCCACTCAAGTCAGTGGAATTATTCTTGATTTATAGAGGTGTAAGTAGAAGCCCAAATTGGATCATTAATGTTATCTTTCCCTCTGGTACTCAAGTTTCTAGTCCTCCACTCAAACCAAGGAAACCAGAACACTTATGATTCAAGTGTGTGTAAATACAGGGAAACTTCTGCTGCATGTGGTGGGCAGAATGTTATTTCTGTATTAATTTCAGTGTCAAGTTAATTTTGGATGCAAACAACATCTGAAAAAAACTTAATCTCAGACGATTCATGCATATGAGGGAGTTAGCTGTTTTGATAAAACCTATTGTGAAGCAAATTGGAACTGCAGAAATACAGAACAGATTTTTATATCAACAGAAAGAGAATCAAAAGAAAGAATGAAGAAGTTTGAGCAGGTGTGTTTTATTGTCTGGTACACTGGAAAAATATAGTTTATGAAAATAACGCAGGAAAAATTGTAAATGTTTAAGACAAATGCAGCATCTAAAGCCAGTGACTGAAATTTTCTTTGTGGGGTTTCACCTCTCAAATTTTCCAATATACCAGTACAATTTTATTCTTCAGTGCTAAAACTATTTTTCTGAATACAAGAGGAGCGGAAGTTTTCTGTGTCTCATTGCATTTTTGTTATCCTTAGATATTTAATTTAAATATTATTATTATTATTATTGTTGATGTTGTTATTAATATTATTTCTTCATATTAAAGTTTTCTCTTTTATATGTGTGAGATTTGAAGTATAATTGAACTTGACATTGCAAAGCTTTCAAAATAATTCTGTAGCATTTGAATATTTAATCTAAGGTATTCACTGAAGATCCCAGGCAGTCATTCACACTGTTCTGTTCCACTAAAGGAACTGCATTAGAACTTGTCTGTGGCTCTCTATTATGAGAGATTATTATCCATTGTTAGAGTAAAATAGAGGCACAGTAATTTGAGGTAGCTACTTTCAAAGCCTGTATTGTGCATACACATGGCAAGATCCCTCTGCTAACATGGATGACTGTAGAATGACACCCAATACCCAGATAAAACATTTCCTGGTGTAGCAGTTCACTTACTCACAAATACATTTCTTTTTTATTATATTTTCATTCAAATACACTGTAGAATGAAAACCCATTCCTTCCTGGGCTACAGGTGCCCACATGTTCTGTGCAATATTTTGCTCTTGAATGTCTCAGTTCTGTAGCAAGACATGGAATTAAACAGTCACAAATCAGTTGTTTGTGTATTTGTCAGTTTATTGGTATTCTCTTTCTCCTTTTAGTGAGATATGCTGAGCAACAGACTCAGCAACTTTAGAGAATTGTGTTTCATTCTAATGGCAAAGAGAAAAGTGTTCTAAATATGGCAACAATTTTAAGTTGTATTGTTAGATGGAAAAAACAAGTTGGGGTGAATCATTTAATTCAGGTTTAAATAATTTGGTTGCCTTTGTTATAAATAACTTTGTAAATATTGATTAGAAAGAGAGACAGAATTAGATTACTCGAGTTTGTAGGAGGAAAATGTTCCCATTGTTATCATAGCTTTGTACTGCAGATAAAGGTAAGGGATTCTTTGGAGTTGTATGATGTGTGAATGTGTGCTCTTAAGTATAATAGACTGTATTTATAGTCATGATGGACCTCAAAATACCATGACAGGATAAAGGTTCAAAAATAGGATTCAGATTTCCTGAGACTGCTGGATTCTGGAGACACCTCAGTTTGGTACATTTTGTGTGAGCAGTTCCCAGGGGACCTGTACAGAGACTCTCATGACTGCTCAAGAAATCCTGCAGCTGGATCTGGTGGTTGCAATTTCAGAGACAAGTATGTAGGGCTTTTTCTCAGGAGCTGCTTATGTGCTTTGAGTTCAGGGATTGTGAATGAGATCCACACTCACTGTTGAGAGGTGAAGCAATAGACTGCACATTCCTTCACAGAATGGTGAGCTGAAGAGCTTGCCATTATCTTCACTGTCTTTCTGGTACTATAAACCAAAGCACCCTAGGAAAAATAGGACTATTTTCTAGTGAGACTAGAAAAAATAGGACTAATTGTCTAGTGAGTGTCTCTGCCCGGAGGTTTGGATGTTCTTCTGTGTATGTCTGACAGATATTTGTTTAGTTCTGCAGTGAGAAACCTTAATCCACCTTGAATCATCCAAAGTCCTCTGCTATTCTTACATTTATAATGTATTTCCTAGCAGTTGTGCTGTTTCTCATTGAAATTTAGGCCTCTTATTTTAGTCTTCTCCTTTCTATTCCATTGCAACACCTTAGATAAGGAACCTCCAGCCCTTACTCATAAGGGCGAGTGATTTCCTTCAAAATATTTGTATTTTCTCAGTTGAGTAGAAGTCTGTCACAGCAATCTTCTTTTATGAATGATGCTTAAACCATGAGGCTGTTTTGTGTGGAGGGGAAATGTCACTATTTTTGTCCTTAGGGAAATGCCACTATTTCTGTCCTTAGCTGCCAACCCCTTCCAAACGAGCTGAGCAGATTGAATCCCAAGACTCCTATTTAGAGAAGGGAGGCTGGGAGCTGGAATAGCTTGCAGAAGTGCTTAGGGACACTGCAGTCCCTGGAGAAGGCATTTCATGCCAGCTCTATGCACCATGTTTCAGAAACTTTCATCCTTTCCCAGTTCCCACGGGGGAGCTGCTTGCCTGGGCATTCCCATGAGTCTGGCCCAGCCCTGAGTATTTCAACACTCAAATTAAACTTGCCTAGAGAGAGGTCTGATCTCCCTGCACCTCTGTGCCACAGGCTCTGGCTTTGCAAAAGCCCATAGTTGTATGGGCAAGTAACAAATATGCTCCCAGGGAAGCAGTGCACTTTCAATTTGCTTTTTGACTTGTAAATTATCTCCTTTTCCATTTCCCCCCTTATTCCATAGGAGCAAATTCACTGTCATTGCAGCAGACAGTCTTGCTCTCTGACAGCTCCTTTGCTTGCAGTACCAAACCTACACAATGCTTGATGGAAAATGTTCTGAGAGGATGAATTAAGGAAAAAAAATAAAACAATGCTGTGGATTGGAATTCAGCTAAAATATCACCTGAATGCTGATTATGAACACTGTATCTCTGTTAAATTTTTCTTAGGTAGATAGGGACTCAAGGCAGGCAGACAAGAAGAATAAAATTAAGTATATAACATGCTGAAAACGAAGTCAGCTGTCTGACAGCTTAGCTTTTCTGATGGAAAATGAGGTGCTTTTTTGTGCATTTTAAAATATTTTTATTGCATACCTATGCAGCATGATACTTTTATTCCAAGCTTAGGAGTCAGCTTTTAAGGAATTATTTCAGAGCAATGAAAAAGAAGAATCTGGGCTATACTGTGGTGGTTATTATTTCTTAGGTTGAAAAAAATTTTCAATTCTCATTTTTTTCAGGATTTGTGCTGTCAGCTCTTCAGATGTAGGAAAACCAAGTGCACTCTGATATTTTTATTTAGCCAGTGAAGGGCTGTGTGTTGAACAGTGTCCACCATAGATATGTCATGTCACACCTTATAGGGCTAAACACTGTAATAGAAAAGCATCATTCTAATGAGAAACTGATTAATGAAACCCTGCCATAATGTGGCATGCTCTTTCTTGGTCCTGCTTTATTCTACAAGTCCACTCAAAATAATTCTGCAGAGGAAGAAATACAGGAGCTCAGAAAAAGTAAACTTATTAAAATACATATTGCATTTACAAACTAAGTGTTCGCCTTGGTGACAGTCTGAACACATAGTGATTATTTCAAACTTTAAAAAGAATTTTTGGTTTTGTGTCTGACCTTCATCCCTGGCCAGCGTAGATCCTGGGCTTCACATGTACTAAGATTTTTGAATAAAATGCATGTAAAGCATCTTTGAAGGTGTATTTCTCAAAAAAAACCTGCAGACACTGAATTTCCTGGCAGGAAAATGGTAATAATTCTAACGGAATGCTTTTGCATTTTTAAGGATAGGTGGCTGGGCTGGAATGGCCCACAGCATGGAAGATGAGTAATTGCTTAGAGGTAGTTAGTTCCTCTGATTTTTTTTTGCACAGACTAAATAGATATCTTTGAGGAGCAATATTTGAACAGAGTGCTTGAATGCATTTCTAACTTTGAGAGATTCTACCACTTTAAGTTGTCTGCTAGAGAGACAGGAGGCATTTCTGAATATGGAGAAATCTGTAGAGCAAGCAAGCATTTTTAAGTATCCCCTTCAGCTTTTATGTCTTGCAGATAATGCCATTTGTGTAGCAGAAAATAGATGAAATTACTTTGAAAATGGAAGAGAACGAGCATTTTGTAGGGCAAATATACAGGAGCAGGAAGTCTCCTGTTACATTTCCATGAAACAACCTCCTGGTGCTCTTGCAGGGTTCCTCCTGCCAATCAGCTGCTTTAGCCTTTGGATGCTCTTTTAGGCAAGGTATCTGTTTTCAGAGGAGGAGATGGGAATGTTGCTTGGGTGAGTGGGTCAAAGTTCTTCATAATAAAGCTAGTTTTAATTCAACAAGAAGCAGGGTTTTATCAAAGAATGTGGTGGTTTTTTTCTGTTCTGACTCCTTGTCAGGAAATTTAGTAGCCCAGACCTGAAGAGTTTGTGACCTACCCCTCAAAGAGGCTGGGCAGTGAGAAGTGGTCACTTGGTCAAGGCAGTGCAGGGCTGTGTGTGTCTCTTCACTGGTCATGCAATGATAAGTCAGAGGATGAAAATGTAAACTGTCTGGGCTCAGTTTATAGTTTATAGTCCATCTTCCCTCTTGTTACATTTTTTTCATGGCTATTTCTTGTACCACATGTGCTGTAAACTACCCTTATTTTTGAAGAAGAGGCATAAAGTAATAACTATAAAGCTAGAAAAATATTTCAAATAGTTGTTGTCTTCACTGAGCTATGTTAAACTTTTGAGTCTAATCAAATGTTGGAATTCAAAATATCCTGCAAATTATTTTGCCGTATTTTGAATACCTTCTTTCTCTCACACATTGAGGAAAGTAGAACAGAAGCAACTCTTTTGATGAGATACTCAGTTCTGAGAGAGATTGAGTCAACCACACAGACCTAGATGGTAGGGGAAGCTGAAAAAAAATTTCTTAACAATCTCTTGTAAAATGAGAAGAATAATGGACGGGAGCGTCTGTCTCCTGCTGGATACCTTTTTTGCTCAGAAATTTATCTTGCTAACTTGCTTTTGCCATTCCTGCAACTGTTATCCTAGAATTCATGAATAAGAAACAAACCAGTTTATTCAGTAGCTGAAAAGAAGGAAGAAAATATCTAGGTTGATCTCTGTTGACATGTGTTTATATGATGAAGTTCAAAGCTTCAGAAATATTCCCTGAGAGATTTGGCTATGTAAATATTTGTTAGTTGCCAGATTTGAAAATGAGGAAAATGCAACAGGTCAAATCCTGAAACATTAACATGGTTCTTTTAAATAAGCTCTGAATGGGAAAATTTAAACTTGACCATAAATGGATTGGAATATCTCATTGTTTTAAATCTCCTTTCCTGACCTGGGCATTCTTCACAGAGTCTAAAAATGTTGCTTAAGAATCCAAAATGCCTCTGGAATAATTTCTGCTGAATTGCAATAAGTTTTTGAGGGAATAAAAAACCCAACCCAACACTAGTTTTGTGATGATGCTGAAATTAGCATAAGGCTCTAATCTTTCTTCAAAGTAAGGGGAGGCTTTTGGCTTCATAAAACATATTCTGATGTTTTCAATGCAGAGAGAGGATGCACTGATGTGAGAATAAGGAAGATGAGTTACAGTGAAAATATAAGTAAATCAGCTAGCCTGGGGCTGTCCTATTTTTGCATTTATTTTTATCAGCAGTCTTGGTATAAACAAAATTCCAAATAACATTTTTAGTTGTTAAGTCCTCACCAGAATTCTACAATCTGTAAAGGTTCTGTAATCTGACCGCATTTGTTAAAATACAAAATCAGATTCTCAATATGGCATACTTTAAAATTGAATTTTGTAGCCTTGGATTACCCTATATATGCTTTCATGTACATAAAGACAACAAACTAAAGGCTTTAGTTCAGTTGTGCCCTTTTGAAATAGTTTTTTACTATTGTTTTAATCTGTTGTCCTCATTAAGTGAAATAATGAGTGGCTTTTTATATTTATTTTATAAAACTGTAGGATTAATTTTACAAGCTTGGAAACTCTTAGATTTGGAATGAAAATTGTATGTATACTTTATACAGGAGGAAAAAAAAAAGAAATTGCCACTTTCTTTAGATTCACAGGCCGTGCAGCTTTTTAGATATCTCAGAATATTTATCTCACAGAATTTCTTCACGTTGCGTAAGAGCTGTGGTAATTTTTGGACGCTATTTTAAAAACAATTTGCAGAGCAGTGTCTCACCTGCTCAGAGACTATTCATCAGCTTGGAAGAGTGTTAATTTTAAAAGTGAGCCCCAGCAGGCTGCGGCACATGGCAGAGCCGCCCTGGCAGCAGCGGCAGGTTACTCATACCCACAGCCTCCCACCCGCTCCCTGCTCCGCTCCATCTACTTCACAAGCACTTCCCTCACAACTATTCATGCCAGGAAGTAAATGCCACTCAACTCTGCTGGGGTGGCTGCAGTGCCAGCAGCAGGGAGCAGGGATTCGGGATGGATGGGTGCGGTAAGCCGGCAGCGGGGATGGTGCTGCTGAGCTTGCTGCTCAAAGAGGGAACGTGCGTGCGCGGTCAAGCCACGCTGCAGGGCCACCTCCCTGCAGGATTCTCAGCTGATGGCTCTTGTTTCCTCAGTTTCCCTAGGGCAGCTTCCTGCTGGCCAGACTCGGGCTGGCTGTGCCATCTGGGGTGTCCATGGCTGGAACACTGGGAGGGTGTTTCATGGAGCAGATCCCTTGTGTTCCCTTGCTCTTGCCTGCTGTATCCATGTCTAGTGGAGTGCTGAAGTGTGGCAGTTTTCTCATTCACTTAGATAGATAGGTTTTGGATCCACTCTGACAAGATTTTAATGAACACTTTAAACTCTGTTGTTGCTAAAGCTGAATTATGGATTGCAAAGGCATCTCCCAACACCATTCTTGTTGCCATTTTACTTTTTAGCTCAAGACAGCTTTCCCTGTGAGGAAGGTAGTACTCACCACAAACAGGGAGGGACAGCATCCTTAGGTTTTATAGAAGGCATCCTTTCTCTCTAAAGAAAGAAAACAACAAAATTGGATTTTAATGCCACAAATTCAGGATAAATAATTTAGCAAAAATTTTAAAAAATTGGCCAAATGAAGAACAATTATTTGTAATTCTTTGTGTTTTGTTTTATTTTTTTTTAGATGTTTCAGAAACATCTGCTAAAAATGAACCATGTATTTATATTTAATGTGAATCTCTGTCTTTGAAAACAGGTGGTGCTTCTGTCATGGCAGCTTCTGGGTCTTTGAAAGTGCATAGAGGGCACAGTCTCCAAGCTGGTAAGTAAAAGTAGCTATGAGGTATGTGTGCATGTAAATTGAAACTAATTTAAACTTAAATTATTTTAAACTTCAGAAAATATTAAAGGTAACGCATGATTTGATTCCCTATTATAAGGCTTACGTATTTCTTTGGGTTTTTTGCTTTGAGGAGTTTTTGTCAGAAAGGCATTGACAGATGGGATAAGTTTAGAAGAGGCAGTGACAGATGAGACAACTGACAGAGTATAAGCAGTAATCTTATTCACAGCAGTGGAATGCTGCCATCACTTTAACAAAGGGCACCCACCGAAAAAATTCACCTCAGGTCATGAGGAGTCCTGTACCCTAACAATGATATGCTGGGAAAAAACACCCACCATATTTAAATATACTTCTTTATGATAATGGAGGAAAAAACCCACTGCCAGCAGATAGAATTATGTGTGTTTGTAATTCAAAATTAATTGCAATATGTTCATTCTATGGACACAGCATTTTTGCTTGCTTGGTTTTAACTGGGGTGGAGTACGAGATTGTGAAGAAACGTGGGCATCTCCTTTCAGCTTCATGCTCAGGCAAGACCAATGATGCTGTGCAGCTTGGCTTCTTTGTAAAGATGGTGATTTGCACTTGGAAAGCAAAGCTGTCTTTGTAAAGGCTAGCTTAAGCATTTTTGATGGTTTTTCAGAAATCAAGAAGTTATCCATCATGCTGGAGGTGGAATTTTAACAAGAGTCTTCCAGATGCTCCCAAGATCACCCACGCATTGCTCCCTGATTCATGCATGCAAGACAGCTCTGCTCCCACACTGCTGTACAGCAAAATGCACTGCTGTTGACTTCAGTGGCCCTCAGTGTCGTAAAAGTGTCCTAAATTTTATTTCCTAGGTGTTACACTCATAAGGAAACGTTGACATCACTGTTACAGAAAAGTCAGCACTAGCCACTGTTTATGCTTTCTGAGGTTGTTCTGTATGATTTAGTTTGAAAGGTTGCAAGTCAAAACCAGAAAAGCATAGCCTTTGATTGTATTGCACAAATCCCTAAATCCAAAGCCATTAACAGTGTTCCTGTATTCTAGGTCCTAAAGGTGGGTATGAGATGCTAACCCTTCCTTCAGAACCTGGAACTCCAACTAGTTCTGAGGAGCCTGGTGAGTATAGATTTTTGTGTCAGAGGTCACTAACACCTCTTGTTTCTTTTTAATTTTCCTTCTATTTTTTATTGTTGAGATCTCTTCTAAGTATAATTTTCGGAGTGTTGCCCTTTGAACATGTCAGCTTCACGTGTGCTCACACACACACACTTAGCTTTGGGATGTAGTTATAGTGCTGGTTTTCTTTCTGTGTAATTTATTGTTCAGTGCCTATATTGGGTAGAAAATATGAATAACTAACACTTGCTGAAACAAGTGAAACAACTTGCTGCTGCGACACCAGTTTCCAATATAACTTTCTTCTCCCCTCCCCAATTATAGTCTTTTCCTTTCTTTTCCCCTCAATTGAAGGCCACTAAATTTTCACTTTTACTCTTCTCTTGTTACTTGCTTGACTATCTTTTTTGATTCATAGTTTCTCCTTTTCTCTTCAAGCAATCATGATATTCTAGCAATTCTTTCAGAATGTTTGACCATGCACTGTGGTCTGCTCTTCTCTCAAATCCTTCTTTTACAATATTCCCAAATACTGGCCCTCTGATCCCTCTTGGAAGCACCTCCTGTCTCTGTCCACGCAGCAGGGACTGCTGCAAGCGCTGTCCATGGCTCACTCTGTGCACCATGCTCCCATTAGTTGGAACATTTGACTGTCCTTCTCTTCAAACAAATAAAAGCCAGTTTTCAGTGCCTAATAAGGTGGTTTTTGTTTGTTTGTTTTTAAAGGAAAAATGAAAACCAAGTATTCCTATATTTACAAAGAAAGCACAGTTTCTATTGAGACAGCACTGACTGAACTACAGAAGGCTTTTGCTTTCCTTTCCTCCCATTCCAGTTTGCCCAGCAGGGTTGGTTTGTTTTTTTTTTTTTTGGTTTTTTTTTTTTTTTCTGTTTTGTTTTGTTTTGTTTTTTATCTTCTCCTTCTTCCTTTGAGAAGAATATTTGACTGTTGCCAGATTTTTTTTCTATGTGTTTCCTTTGCTTTTCTTGCACAAAGCCCTACCAATTCTCCATGTGTAGTTTTTTAGCTCTCAGGAAAATCCCTTGGCTTGTTTGCATCAGGTAGGATGTTCAGCTTCCCTAAACCTGTTAACTGTTTAGTTCTATAGGGGATCTTGCTAGTTTTCATGCTAGCTAACTTTGAGGATGCTTCACTTCTGTTACATCCCTTCAACAGCATAAAGAAGGACTTCAAAAATGATCTTTTCCTTCAGGACTGTTCGTGACTCTGTACTTAAGATTGTCACTTGCAACCTGTAACTTTTTGTGATGCAGGTTTTCAATGCTATGATTTTTCTGGGTCACTTCCTGCTCAGTCAGGTGAAATTCCTTTGCAATACTTCGGACGCAACAATTGAAAATAATTTCTGAGAATGGTGTTTGATGAAAATATAAAAATTCCTTCTGCATTCGGTTCTGCATTGATTTTGTCATTTTGTTCTTAACATCTTGTTTTGCAACAACAACTTGAATTCTGACTGACAGAGAAATATTTTCTACTTTTTGGATTTTCCTATGTTTTTTTAATGAAATTCTGTGAGAAAACTGGCCAAATTTCCAGCCTTTTCAGTTTTTGGACTTTACAGTAGACTCCTTTGATTTAAACAGTTTAATTAAGCCTAGGGAGATTCCATTATACTGGAACATACCCATTTACTGTTGCCTAACATTGTATAAGCTATTTCTGCTACTCATAATACTTCCAAGAAGATGAAAAAGTTTCCCTCAATGGTTATTCACTGCTGCTATTGTCTGGATATAAGTAATTTTTCCCTATGCTCTAAAATGCCTTGATATCCTGCTGCCTCTCTGTTCACATCTCAACAGGGCCTAAATGGGCAAAAAGGAAAAGCAGCATTTTGATAAAAAAAAAAATTGATATGAATTCTTAGTGGGGACAAGGAAGGGCTTAAGAGGAGAACTTCATGAAAAAGGAGAACCTCAAAGTGATATTGTTTTCCCTCTGCACTCCTCTGTCTCAAACTGACTTAAGAGTAGAAAGTCTAAGGATAAGGACTCCAACTAGACTGAACAGGCAGACAAGACTAAAATAATTGAAAGCAGGACTAGATGAGATCTTGCAAATTAAACTAGTAGACAAAAAAATGTTTTTAAGTCAAAATTGTTTCTTAGGAACTGTTTCCTAGTAGGTGTTGTTCTGTATCTTTTTTAGAAAGTTCTAGAAAACTCTGTAGGATTTCCTCTAAAGTTCTTGTGATGTTTACTATTTAGAAGGGTTTTCCCACTATTTTTTTCCTGCAATGAAAGTCCTTTAATACTTTGTTGTCCTCACTTGGCATCATTCCTATCTTTTTCAGTTCTGCACAGGGAAGCTGTCAAGCTCCTCAGGTTTGCCCTCCCTTTGCTTGAAACAGTTTTTCAGTCCCTGTTTTTGTGACATGCTTTAAGAACCTCTACTGATTTTGCATTCTGTCTTGCAGATGATATAATAGTTCACATCTTCCTAGAACAAATTACTTCATGTAAAGCTTTACTAACCTAAGGTAGAGCTGGAAGCCTTGTGAGGTAGAGCTGCTGTCAGAAATATCTGCAGTGTTTGCCTTCACAAACAACACAGCAAGATCCCTGTCTGTGGTCTGTGGCTTTCTGCACAGATCCTGACTTGATCAGTGTCTCAGGATATTTAGAGTAGAAACTGTAGTTTTCTCATGTCCTATCTACCACTGAGGAATGTCCTGGTTGGCAAGAGGAGTTATTGCTGCCCAGTGTTTGCTTTCTGTGTGTCTGTATGAACATTGGTCATTGCAAACAGTGCCTGTTTTAACTTTTTACTTATTTCAGAAGGGGCTGTAGGTTATTCAGCTGATGTTCCTACACCAGATCGACCTCACAGTGAGGCAGCCACCTATGTTAATATTCCTGTCAGCCCTACTTCCAAAAAACAGCTTCACTACATGGAACTGGAGCTTCAAGAATCTAGCACAAGCATAAGAGGTAAGGAAGTCTATGATACTTTCAAACAGCAAGGAATATGCAGAATGTATGGGATATGTGGAACCCTGATTTCATATAGGAAGCAGATGAGGTGGCTGGGGGTGTTCAGCCTAGAGAAAAGGAGGCTCAGAGGGGACCTTAATCCTCCTACAACTACCTGAAAGGAGGTTGTAGTCAAGTGAGGGTCAGCCTCTTCTCCCAGGTAACAGTGACAGGAGAGGACACGGCCTCAAGCTGCCCAAGGGGAGGTTCAGGTTGGATATCAGGAAGAATTGTTTCACTGACAGGATGGACAGGCATCGGAACAGGCTTCCCAGGGAAGTGATGGAGTCATCATTCCTGGAACTGTTCAAGAAACCACTTGATGTGGCACTCAGGCTGTGGCTTAGTTGATGGTTGTGCTTGGTCAAAGCTTGGACTCAGTGATTTGGAGTTATTTTCCAACCTTAATGATTCCATGATCTACCCACAGGCTTCTGCTAACAGAGGAGTTGAACCCTGCCATGTTTCTGAGATAGTTTTTTAATTGAGTTAAAAGAATTTTTAATTTCTTTTAATTAAGAGTTTTAAATCTCTTCTTGGAAAAGATTTTTGAGTAGTGAAGTTCTATAAGGTGTTGCATCCCTTTGACAGGTGATTGTATGTGCACACCGTCTAAAGTGAACATTTCAAACTCTGGAGTTTGAAAGACAGTAATTTACTTGTGTTCTCAAGATTTTCATTGCATGTTAGGAGTACACTTACCTCATTTTTCTTTCTTGGCTTCAGAAACAGGGCTGTGGGTGTACAGGGCTTGCTCCTGGCATGGCTCTGGAGCCATGCAGCAAATGATTCAGAACAGAACACAGTGTTCTTCTATCTGCTCTCCATGTGGGCATGTCAAAGTGCTACAGAAAGAATGCAAATTATTTAAATTTTTATGTTTCTGTTTGGTTTTTTTATAATTATTTTGTTTGAATTGGATATTTACTTCTAGTGCTTTACTTGGGCAATTAAAGCATAAACATGCAATAGATCTACCATGTGTTGTCATTTGGAGATGCAGTCCTTGCTACAGCAAGTCTCATCAGAATATGGCATTTAATTTCTTGCATTTGATATTGATAGGTTTTCCATCTATAATTCTCAACTATAAAGATTTTAATTTTTATACTTCTAATTTCAGCAATTTTATTAACTTTGAAATGCTAGCACTTTTCCCATGCTTTTTGCTTTTTAAATGTTTTTATGTTGTTCATTATGTAACTCTAAGCTTCTCCCAGACCTTAATGTAGTTCTCTCAACAACATTGTGTTGAAATGTAAAAGCAATATTTTCTCTTAATTTTAAAGACAATGAACCAAGGCATTAAAAATGAAGAGCTAAATGCTATAAATTTTCCTAAATGTCAACTACCCTCCCAGTCTCAAATTGTGTAACTTTAAAGGTGCCTGCAATAACCATAAATATTTTATTTTTTTCATATTGGAGTTTTCCCAGCCTCTAGCCTTACAGAAGTATTTTGCTGCTTAACAGACTGAGGTGTTTTTGTCTCCCCTATTGCCAAAAAAAATGAGCTGAAGTGTCTTTCTGTGTGAGGCTGAAGGTGGTTGCTCTGGTAAACATTCACAGGGTCCCTAATCCACACAAAGAGCAGTGCCAGCTGCCACAAGAGTTTTCTGTTCAAATAGCAGGTTTTGATTTCCTGATTGGTAACTTGGTGAGGAAGCCTCCCAGAAGTGGGAGAGCCAAGTTCAATTTTTTCATTGACTGGAGTAATAGGGGTGGAGATTCACACCTGGGGCAGGAATGCCAATGGTTCATTTGCTTATTTGAGGAAAACCAGACCACTAGAATATGTAGATAACAAAGCTTTCCAGGTGTTCTTTAGTGGTGGTTATCACCTTGCTCCCTTTATACAGCTTTCTCTGAGACTGGACAAAGACAATCCAGGAAATCTGTGGAGGAAGTGTCACAGCAGCCTTTTCACTCAGGAATATGTGAGGGGTGTAGTTGTTGACAGGATTCCATGTGGTGTTTCAGGGGGTGGATCGTCCCGGTACGCCCAGATTGACATTGCGGCCACCGAGACGGCGCACAAGGTGGGCACGCAGCACGCGCAGTGCCGCGAGGAGCGCCTGCAGGAGCTGGAGCAGAAGAAGAGAGGAGCTCAGCAGTGACCTGCCTAGGAAAGAACTTTGTGCTCACCACAAATCCATACTAATTCATCTTCCAAAAGATTCACGTTTATTGTAAAAAAGCACTCACACGAATCGCTGCCGTTGCTCCTTGCGGTTATGCCAGATTCATTCCGATATCTTGATTCCTAATTGGAAAGCTGGTAGCACGAGGGGTGTGTTTGGTCTTTCCTTTTATTTTAATTTGGTTGTAAAGTCCAGATTTTTTTTGTCATATGCAATGACAGATGTAAGTTACCTTTTTCTATAATTCTAAAATCATGGAGAACCTGGAACCAATTTCAGTGTTTATTAAATGGTGGCATTTTCTTTGAAAATAAAGAACTTGAATGTGTGTAGATAAGGGAACGTGAGTGTGTGTGGTAAGTGTACACATATGTTTGCATATGTCTGTTTGTAAGCACACATTACTGATAAAATATATGTATATATCTGAGTGTATAAAATATGTAAAACCTCTATTAATATATTAATGGACTCTTACAAAAGCAAGAAAATCCAGTGCCTGCTCTTTTTGCAGGTACAATTTTGTTCAATTTATGTGCTTATTTATGGACATGCTCAACTATACCTATGGATAATTCAGTTTTATACTTCACCAAGTCCTGCAGCTTTGGCTAAGGTTGCTCAGTAAAAGCTGGACTGTCAGGGATGCATATGTGTCTGAAAACAGACAAGAGCACACAAAAAAGGTATTTAATTATGTCTATAAACCACAGTAATATCAAGGGGCATTTGGGTGTTTCTGTTCTTGAAAAGCCTAGGTCAAACCATCAGTCTGATTTTGTAGTTGCTGGGTACCTGTAATTCTTAGCAATTTTCCTGGAGCTGAACATATGTATCACTTTGAAAATCAGGTCTCAGTTTTCTCCCACAGCATATTTTAAAACCAAGGTATTCAAAAGAAAGATTTGCTTTTCAAAATTGAGTCTTTAATGCCACAAAAACTATTCCTAATATAAAACCAGCATCCACCTTAAATCTGAAGCTTTATTGAATTATTCTCCACTGTCCCTGAGTAGCATAAAACCAGCTCCGTGTAAGAGGATGATATCTCCAGAGATGCTACAGCCTTGAGGCACAACAGAATATTATCTTGTAAAATAGGTTTACCCATGAATCAGCCATATCTTGCTTTTGTACAGTGAGATTTTATGATTCAAAACTTAATTTCCCATGTTGTCTATGTAAATATTTTTATTTGTCCTTATATAAAATGTTATTTAAATAAAATGTTATATAAAATATATGGCAGTGATGCTAGACTAACAAAGAAATGTACTTAAGAAGAAAAGAAATTTGTTTCTGATAGCATATCAGCTTTGGCTTCCAGAAGTTGCCAGGAGTGACATCTTGGGTATTATGTTGTCCTCTTAAGATCCAATATTACAGCCAAATTCTGTTTTCTAGATATGATTCTAATTTATATTGATGGGTGGAAGTTTTGTGCCAGTGAGGGTTTTACTAAGTGACTTAAAATGAGGGGTGGGGTTTTGTTTCTGAGGCAGAATTTAACCTACAAATTTATTTGAATGTAGCCTCAATAGTAATGTAAAATACCAGAAATGTCTCAAATAAAAAAAACCCCAGTATTTGAGAGCTGACACTTGCCATTCTTATCTGTCCTGTGTTCAGATGTATTTTTCTGTTGATCCACCTGGCATATTTCTGAGGGGAAAAGAGATCTTTCTTATGGGATTCTAGGTTTAAAAGATTTTTTCTTTGAAAAGTGGACACAGGTGATCTGTTTTTTAAATTTCAGTACAACTGGAATGGCCTGGGCTTCCTGGGCCAGGTTTATCTGAGTTCTTCAGTCAAGGATCCTCCCCTGGAGCCTTGCAAGGTTAAATCTCTTATTATGGGACTATATCATATTTAAGATGAGAACAGCTTGACTGATGCATTGAAATGCAGTGTTTTCCATGACGATATATAATGAAATCGCAATATTGATATTGCAAAAATCTGTTTACCAGGAAAATATATTACCCACGGTCTCTACAAAGGCTGTCTTTCTGAACTTTACTTGCATTAAATTTGGGACTTGTAGCATGGGTAAGGATTTGACACAATAGTAAAGGTCATCAGATTGCTGCTGGCCTCACAGAGGAATCACAGTTTAAAAAAATGTATTTTTCAGGTTGAGCAGGGCTGTGAATCTGTGCATGCACATGGTTTTCTGTGCACATGTGTTTGTGTATATCATAGTAATTTCTATTTCTTTTACATTTTTTTAATTTCACTTGAATAGGACAAATAGAACAGATGACTTTCTGTTTTAGTTTTTTAGTTAGTTTTTTTTTTAGTTTAGTCTTTTTTAAATTCGCTTTATATCCTCATGCACTAAGTTATATTAGGAGCTGAAGCAGGAGGCCAAGCCATATTATTGCATCTGTTAAAAACTGGTTGGTTTTTGTTTCAGTAGTACTTGCAGGTTGTACATCCCTGTCAAGTTACAGGCTTGACATTTCTGTTGAAGGAACTGGAGCTTTCTCACTGGAACAATAGGAGGTCACAGAAATGGCAAACTTTTTTCCTAAATGAATAAAATCATGTGCCTTCAACTTCCACTAGTGACCCAGGGGCAATGGAAATCAAACCATAGTCCTATTAGCAGGCTTGTGCTTGTTCACACACCTTGCATAAAAACATGTGCATGAGTGATCTAAAATACAGAAAATACAGTTTGTGATTTCTGTGGGATGACTCCACATACAGAGCTTTTTGCAAAAAAAAAAAAAAAAAAAAAAAAATCTTCCACACTTTTGGAAATAAATGCAACTTGTAACTTCTGATGATAAAAAAAAGGGATTTGCTCATTTTTAATTTAGCATTCTATCAGAGTCAGATCTCTTCCTGTTTTCACCAGAAGCACAAGTATTAATTACCAGAAGAACAAGACAATGTGATGTGGCTGGCACTTCTGAAAGGTGTTCCTGTAGGACTTTTATGTGGCAGAAGTGCTCTTGGTGATAAGAAAAAGCTGTCATCAAGTGCAGTGTTTGGGCATAAGCACTGGTGAGCTGTGTGTGCACCTCTTTCTTCCGGACAGACCTACTGCCAAATGTAACTGCTGCTTCCATGGGGCTTATGGTATTGTTCATAAGCTGCCATGGAACAGTTTTATGTGCAAATATTTGGGTGATGGAATTTTCTCCAAGGTAACGTGCTGCAGGATGGAGGGCTGGAGTTTGCAACAATGCAAATAGTTGTCTGGGTTTTAATAAAACTCCGGCACCTAGTTGTGGAAAATGCCAGTAGATGTCTTTAGGCATGTAAATATTTGTGAAAATCTGCCCTGAGAGTTGTTTTTCAGCAAATGGCTTGGAAAAAAAATCCTAATTTTTCCTCTCTGCTGTAAACAAACCAGTTTTAATTAGTGTAGCTTGGAGAACTATATTTGAATTTGAATTATGAGTGATTACATTTTTTGTGAGATGCTGAAACATGCAGCCCTTGGTAAGTTTCTCTTCTAGTTTGTCTGGAATAACACACATACTTGGTACAATAACCACAGGAAGAAGACACAGTATTTTATGAGTTACTGTTAAAATTATGGGGATTTTTTTTTTAAGATGACAACGCTGTTACATTTTTATGTCACCTTTTCTTTGGGAAGATCCTCAGCTCTCATTTGACCAGTCATACAAACAATGTTCTACAATCTAAATTGAAAGGAATGGTTAATTCAATCTCATACAGCAATTAGAACAAGCAAAGCACAGTAAGGCTGGGAGAGTTAAAAGTAATTAAAAGTAATTTTTTGTAAGGAGCAGGCCTGCACCAAACACAGCACAGACAGCTGGGCAAAAGAGGCGAATGTGTGTTCGGCTTTGGTACAGCCTTATCTCGAGTGCTGCGTGCAGTTCTTGGCCTCGCAATTTAAGAAGCAAGGGCAGGATGTGTGCAGAGAGCAACAAAGCTGGTGAAAGGGCTGGAAGTGCTCTGCGGGGAGGCAGAGGGCTCTGGGTTTGTGTTGTGTGGAGCAAAAGAGGCTGAGGGGTGACCTCATTGCTCTTTGAAGCTTCCTAAGGGGAAGCAGAGAAGAAGGTGCGGAGCTCTTCTTGCTGGCATCCAGAGATAGGATGTGCAGGAATGGCGCAAAACTGCACCATGGAAGGTTTAGATTGGACTTAGGGAAGCATTTCTTTACCAAGAGGCTGGTCAAACACTGGAATAGGCTATCCAGAGAGGTAATTCTTGTCCCAGGCCTGGCAGTGCTTAAGAGGCTTTTGGAAAATACCCTTAATAACATGCTTTAACTTTTTGTCAGCGCTGAATTGGTCAGGCAGGGGGATTAGTTGGTAGATACTGCTCCCTCCCCATTAAAATATTCTATTCTATTCTATTCTATTCTATTCTATTCTATTCTATTCTATTCTATTCCTATCCCATTCCATCCCAAACTAGACAGGCTTCAGAGCAGCCTCACTCTGAGTGATATCAGTTGGTTATTGATAAATCAGCTATCAATTTTCTCTGAAAGACTGGAATATAAGTGACAGGAAAATACATGTTATCCATGACCTGGATTCTGATAGAAGGAATAGCTTTGTAAGACAGTGAGCAGGTTTACCAAAGTGCAGCTGACATGTGAACTTTGAATTTAGTAAAAACTTGAGGGTGAGTGAACTTTAAAACTTCTATACTTTCAAATGCTTGCCTGCATCAGGGCATCTAGAAATTCAAATTTATTATCCCACTGTGTACACAGAGGCGTATGTAACATCACCATTTTACTGAAATAATACGTGTCAACTTATTTGAGGAACATGCACTAAGGGGGGTGGGATCAGAAAGCAGATTTAGCATGACAGTAATTTTTCTCTACATTATATGGTTGTGAAATCCTTAAAAAGAAAAATAAATAAATAAAAAAGCCCTAGCATCTGCTATTGTATAAGTTAAATTTTTCTCATATGTGGGCTGAGCTGGCAATTTATGGATAGTCCATATACAGAAAATAGAGCTGATTAGATGTTCAGAAAGGAACCTGCTCTTTGGATACTGGAGTTTTATTATGTAATGAATCACTCAGATTCATCTTTCCCCATATCTCTGCCAAATTTGGAGGATGAACCCCATGGCCTGCCTTTGGCTGCTGTAACACTTTGTCCTTTTACTGTCAACAGCCAGCAGTACTGGACACAAATTGAGAAGCACAGGAAAGTATCTTCCCGGGAATTTGATGAAGCAGGTAGGTGTCAGCAGAGAACCAGAAAGCAGCAGCTGTTCTTTGGCAGCACTGGCAAAAGGGCAGCACCACAAAATGTGTGTGTGTAAAGAGCAAAGTGCTGTGAAACAGAGAGCACCGTAACCTGAAAGGAGGGTGCCCCTAATTCTGTGTTCAGCTGCACCAGTGTCATTTACAGTGGCTGGGGGGTTTGGTAGAGATGGATCAGGTCTGCTGAAAGACCAGGACCTGATCTTGGATTTGCTGTCTCTGTGTTTTCTATGGTGAATCACAGAACTGTGATAGTGGTGACCATAAAGTGACCAGCAGCAATAGCTGTGGGAATGCCTCTCCTGCCGTGACAGCCCCACGTGTGCTGCTTTGGAGCTCTGCAGACAGCAAATACAGTGGGAACAGTGAACCAGCTTAGAGCCTCTCACTGCTGTTCTGTCTGGGAAATTGTCAAGGTGCAAGTTGCAGCCTGCAGCTGGCCACATGTGCAGTGTGGCCTGTGATGGGAGCCCTGTCCCTCTGTCCATCAGCAGGGAGCTTGCCCTGAGCACTGCAGGGAGAGACAGAAGAACTGGATAACAGAAACCTGCTGGCCAAGCAGCACCACTGCCCATGTGAAGATGCCAAACTAACTGCGCCCTGCTCTGTCTCTGCTGTAAGTGGTCAAAGCTGAACAGGGTGAGTTGCTCTGTTCCTAGGCTGGAAGGAGATGATGAAAAGTTCATGTTTTTTTCATGGTATGCTTGTGGCTAAACAGGGTCACTCCTTTTCCTCCTGTAATCCCAGAAACATACTGTGGTAGCACTTTGATCTGGAATTCTGACGGAATTCTGAATGTCCTATTTAGTTACATTGGCTGTTTTGGTCTTTCAAAAGTTCTAGTACAGCTGTTTGTACTAGATATGGCATTAAAATGAGAAGAAAAACAATTCCTAAGAACATCTCTGGAAAAATCTTGTTCTCATCCTGAATTAATAATCATGAATAAAAACTTTGTTTTGCAGTTCTGCAAAGAATAAGGGTCAATTTGTGCAAGGCCTAATTGGTGGCAAGGCTTTAGTGACACCAGCAAACTGAGGCTAATTCAAACGTGGTTTAGGACATCCATCCCAGACATAAACGTGAGACCCAGAACTTGGATCTGAAATGGTGGAAAATGGACTCTCTCCCCACTGAAGAACCATTTAGTTAATGGTTTTGGTTCAGATGTCTTCTTGAATTAGAAACTGAAATTTGATTTTTGACTAAAGGACCCAATGCCAGGTATTGTAAATTATTGGTTTTCATATGTGTTTCCAGTTCTCAGTGTGTTTATTCTTAAAATAGTGTAGCTCCCTTCTCTCTTTAAAGTGCTTGGAAAATTTCAACTGTAGAATGTTAAACAGCATTTTATTTTAGTAGGAGGCTTATTTCAAAGTGATTCAACACTCACTTTGCCTATAGAAATTGGCAGTTTTGCATTACAGTAGAGCAGCTATTGAGAGGCAAACTTGGAGACTGAAATGGTTAGTTTTATTAAAATGGACAGCTTTTGTGCTAAATTAATGCATCATTGAAGGAACAAAGTTCACATATTAAGCATTAATATCTGTGTACTGTTTCTGATTTAGGAGAGTGCTCTTTTGTTGAGTGGTGGGATAATATACTTGAACATTTGGATATGAAAGTGCTTTAAAGGCTATTGGTAAAAGCACTTGTATTGCAAGTGTTGCTGTACCAAATATGGCTCAACTTGAAATATTTACTGTGGAGGAAAGCTTATGAATTTATTTTGGCTCTACTGGACAGAATTTATGAATGCTTCCATTTTATGCCTGTAGATACTAGTAAAAGAAATCCATGCAGTCTTTTTTTTTGTAGATGAATATCCTGCTTCCCAATAGGCACTAGCTGAATAGACTGAAATACGTTAACTGCATGGTGTATTTGGAAATGTTGGTTTTGGTATTTAGCAGCACTTTGTTAAAGAACATAATGCATACAGAAAATGCAGCACCCAGCTCTCAGTTACAAAGGTAGGTCTGTTTGTATTGAAAGCAACAATCTATTCTATTTGCTCACTTAAATTACTTTATTTCTTCTATTCTCATTAAACCCTATGGAATGAAAAAATGTATTTAAAATATATTTTAGAAGTTCCTGTGTACTACTTACTGGTAAATGCTCAGCCAAGATCAGCTGTTGAGGCAGCACATTCTGGAAGCTAAGGTGGTTTCTCTGTCTCTTGCTTTTTACCCTAATCTGCATTAAGCCTGGCTTGAGGGAACCCCGCAGGGAGAGCTGGACACAACGAGCAGGAGTGCCCAGGCAAGGATCCTGCTCCCACCAGATCCTGAGCACAGGGATCCCCTCCTGCAGAAACAGGATCTGAAAAGGCAGATGCCACTTCACCTGACAAAATGTAAATGATCTCTACTTGGTAAATTTAAATATTCCTGCTATTGCCAGATATATCATTCATCAGGACCCCATGGGAGGGGAGAGGGGAAATTATTGCAGCAATAAATCTGCAACAGTGCTGTTCCTTATCTGTTTTGGTAGAATGATGCCATCTTAGCTGCTGTACCAACATGTAGGATGTGCTTTTTTAAAGAAAGGCTTGGTTATTTTGGTTGCATTTAATGCCTTATGTATTTATTTCCCTCACCTTTCCACCCCCCTTTCTAACAAATAAAATCTGTCCTACATGAAGTCACTGACATGTTTACTTAAATTGAGGTTCTTTTCAGGGCAGAATTTGACTGACTATAGAATTATTATTAAATGGTCTGGGTTTTTTTGTTTTTTTTTTTTCTTCCAAAGAAATGCAGTTCTTTTCTCCTTTTTTTTGCTCCTACTTTTGTATTTCAAATTGTTTCTCAGAGTGGTTTAAAAACTTGTTAATTTGAAAAATTACAAAAGGATCAGCTCGAACACCTATTAAGGAAGAGAAGACTCAACCACTGTATAAAAGTGTTAGTTCTTTCCTTTTCAGATGCCTCTTCCATGCAACCCATGAACTCCATTATTCACCCCTTACAAGGTACAGGACTGCAGGTATATCTCATTTTACACATTTTTTCTTGGCTCTGAATTTTTGTTGTTATTTACAGAAACACTGGAGTGGTGACTCAAGTTATTTTTTAATCTTTAATATCTCAAACACTACCCACTCTTGTTATTTTGACTGCATGAACAGTCTTTGGCGGACTAAAACTGCAACAATAAACTGAATTGTACATATATTGATGCAAGTGAGGTGCAGACCACAGAAACTAGAGTGGAATCAGGCTTTACACCCCCCTAGCCTGTCCCAAATCTTAAAAAGCAGGGAAAGCCCTGAGGAGCCTTGACAGGAGCAGACCATTGCTCATGCTTTCCCTTATGCTGCTGTACTCTAACTCAGCCACAGACTATTCCAAGGGGAAGCTGGGTGCAGGGGCAGCAACAGCCTCTTTATTTTGTTCTCCTGTTGGTTTGTGTGCCCAGGCTTTGGGCCCGATGACTCATTAACAGCTCTGCTCAGTAACTGGAGTGACTCTGCTGACCCCACTCTCCAACCTTTGCCTCTGATGAGCTGTGACTCGTTCCCAGTTTTACATTACTGTAAGTATTTTGTCAGCCTCTTGTACTTTGCGGCACTTGCCAAGCATTCTCTCTGCTTGAGCCCACCTGGCCTTTGAGCCCAATTACTGTCGTGGTGTGGTAGGTAAAGACAGCACAGCCACTGCCTGGTTCAGCCATCGCCTCTTTAAAGCCTCTGCTGCAGCCCCTCTGCACTTGTTCAGTAACTGATCAGACCCTGGTTATTCATTCCATGAATACAGCACCTTCTGCTGTTCCAGACTTCAGAAATTCTTGGATAAGCATATTCTACTTCAGGTAGACACTGAAGATGAAACCCAGCTTTGTGCTGTGCCCTCCTGTGCGGAGCACACAGCTGCTGTGCCTGCCTTCAGTGCAGGCTGAGATGTGCTGCTTTCCCGTGGGCAGCACATCTCCCTCAGCAGCAGGATCTGAATGTGCCCTGTGAAAGCTGCTCCATTCCCTACAACCCTGCCAGGACTGCTCAGCAGCAGTGCCTCAGTGCTTTGTGTAGCTCCTCTCTATTGTGCTTGCAGGGCATCTCGACGTTGGAAGGAAGGAATGAATCTGTGTTCTCAGAATGCTAATATATTATTTTATGATATTATATTATATTAAAGAATAGTAAACTATACTGTAGTAAAGAATACAGAAAGGATACTTACAGAATGCTAAAAAGATAATGAAAAGTCGTGACTCTCTCCACAGTCCCGAGACAGCTTGGCACTTATTGGCCATTGAGTCAAAACAATTCACACCCAAAACTAATGAAAAAATCACCTGTTGATAAACAATCTCTAACTACATTCCAAAGGAGCAAAACACAACAAAAGCAAATGAGACAATTATTGTTTTCCTTTTTCTCCAAGGCTTTTCAGCTTCCCAGGAGAAAAATCCTGGGCATTTTCTGAAAACAGGAATTTTTCAGAAAATATGAATGTAACATCTCTCCTCTGCATGTGCATTTACTGCATGTGTCTAAATTCTTCACCCAGGGGCCATTGCTGTGGGACCCTCCACACCCAGCCTACAGCCACCAAACTGACCTGCAGCTCACAGATTTGGTTCTCACCCTGCCAAAGGGGAAACTGAAGGACATACTGAAGTCTTTGCTTTCTAACATAATATAGATTAATTTCTGTTCTGCATTCACAGGGAATTGATGTAGACAAACATGTAAGATAATACAGCTACTGCTCTGATAGAGAAGCTGAGCAGCCCTTAAAGACATAGTCTGGGGAAGAAGTGTGTAGCATTTGAAAAAAAAAAACCAAAGCAGTTTTCTCATAAATGGCCTGCAGCTTTTTTCAGATTTACTTTTTTAGCTTGCCAACTAAAGGTATGCCATAAACTACATGAACAGAGCTGTCTCTAAGGAGACTGCTAATATTAGTGGTGGCTTCTTATTGTGATGGACAGCGATTCTCTGCAATATAAATAACTCTTAGCTTACATTAAATTAAAAAATAAAAAAAAGAAAAAAAATTCTAATTTCAAAGAAAATCTCAAAGTAAGACTGCTACCAGTTTTGGTTCAGATCCCTTGCACATGAAGATACAGTTTTTAAGTAAAGAATCGTGTTACTTTTAAACCACAATGATCCAGGATGAGTGGCCTATTCTGACTGAATGGGTCTCTTCAGTATTTCTCATGGAATAGGCAGGGAGAGCCAGGCTTGAGGACAGCTGCCTGATGCAGCACACCTCAGCACTGCCATCTGTGAGGGACAGAGCTCCAACCAAGCAGCTGTAATGATGCACCCACACTGGACCTTGGCCTTATTCCTGGAAGAGTTTCATTTGAAACTTTCATTTGAAATAAAGGGTCGGCTTTGTTATTATAGACAATTTCAACCCACGTGTCTGATGTCTGCCAAAATTCTGACCAGAAAAATCTGGTCATGAAAGGAGAAGGGATAATAATCTTACTGGAGATTGCACTGAAATATACACTCAGAGATAAGCTGCTTTAGAAATCTTTCTGCCTATTCAGAACATAGAAACACATCCTTGTGGTGCAAAACTACCCCTCCTCTCTCTTAAAAGCTGATGTGTGAATGAACATTACAGGAATTAGCAACATGCTCAAAAACCAGGTCTGGTTACTTCTCACTATATGAAACGGAAGGTGAAAAAAAAGCCTCACCAGTATTCGTTTTGATTTTTTTTAATGACCAAGTGTAGCAAAACCAAAGCAACCGTGAACAAGATAATTGTACACACACATGTTAGTCAATAACTAAACTGTGTAAACTGACCTCAGTACTTGTTCCCTTGTTACTCCCTCCCCCTCTCACAGGAAAGATTCATTTACAGTGCAGCAGTGCAGCTCTGAGCCACTGCTCAAAGTCAGTAAAAATATTTTTGTAACCTTAAGTAGGAAATGTAATAGGCCAAGGATTGAAATAAAGACTTTTCAAGTCTCTGCTTAACCTTCCTGTACCTCAGTGTTTGCTTTCATTGATCAGAATACCTTACCTGACTATAAGATTAGTATTTTTTTACTAGCAGAAATCCTTTGAGAGTTCACATATTTTTTCCTTTTGACAAAACTGATTATTTCAAAGGCTGCTACTTGATTCAGAAGTAAGATTTTTATGATCCAAGATGTGCAACCTAAGTATTTAATCTAATAATTTAATTTTACAGTGCAAATACAAAATTGGTAATTAAGTAGACAAAAAAATATTACAGGACACTCTGTTCAATCCTTACTATTTCAGAAGGACTCCTTGGTAAGCCCTGTTCAAAAACCACATTAACTGCTTTGTGTTAATAGACTGATCCCATGAAGCAGAACAAATTCTTATAGTTCATTGTGTTGAAGACCTTGAGAGATTCTGCTGGATAAGTCTTGCAAGTGCTTCTTTACCTATCAGGAAAACAAAACACATAAAATACATTTCAGGAAGACAATAAATTATCAATATAGTAATATATTCAGATTTTGCTACGAGTATTTGTAACAACAGAAAGAGCAGAGAGCAGGAAGATTTCAGGCCTTTTAGAATTATGTTTATAAAAAACAATTATGTATATGCTGTACTAAACATGGAGAACAGATGTGTCTTGAACTCCCCTTCTGGAATTCATTCAGCTTGCATGAAAAATCAGCACTGGATAATCTACTTCCCCTCTGCTACTGAGTTAAACTTTCAACATGTATGTAACACTGGATTTATACAGACCTTATATCCTAGTTCTTTTGTCTTTTCTTGAAGCATGGCATATTTCTCTTTGTTTCTGTTCAGATGATCCTTGTCTCCAGTTCCCTCTACGTGCTTCAGTTTCTGGTGTGAAATCTCTAATTGTTTCTGGTAATGATGGTGCTTTTCAATTTTTGCTTCAAAATGTTTCAGCTCCTCCTAAGATAACAAATACACACAGCTTCAGAAGAGTTGTTTTCCAAGCCTTCCTTTCTCTTGCCAAGACACTCCTAATGATACTTTACTAAGTCAGGAGCAGAAGGCTTTTTCAGTTCCCTGCTTCTTAAGAATGTCTGGACAACCCATTACCATCACCACCAGACTGCTGATTTTGAAAGCAGTGCTGAAAACGACCCACTGCAGAGTCCTCAAAAGGAGACTGTGGGTGGCTGTGAGGTGCTACAAGATGAGAGCAGAAAACACCAAGCAAAAATTTAGGCATAAGAACAGTAGACTGAGGGGAGAGAGACCAATTTTTAAAAAAGCCTCTTTTTAAAATCTGATAAACAGGCAGAGTCAGATTTAAAAAAAAAAAATCAAATCTTTATATAACTTGAATTGAATAAAAGTGGTATGAATTGCACAGGAATGGATTTCTCTATTATTTCTCTATTATTTTCTCTATTATTTCCTTATCACAATAGCTTTGTGTCAGCTCAACACAGTTCCAACATGGGAAGTTAACAGTACAAGAGATGAGCATGAGAGGAAAATTGCTGGGTATAGAGATTGCAGTGCTTCCCAAGGACATAATTAAGACATTCGTAAGAGGGGTAAATCTGGTGCCTTGACAACAAAGAAGAGGAACCTGATCTTTCAGAGATTCAAAATATGCAACAGTTGTTTTGAGAGGATGCAGAATTTTCATTCTGCTGATTATAACAGAACCAGCATATGATTAAGTTATACACATGTCTATATATCTGAAGTATTCAAAAGGCAGCATGACTTTTTTATGGTGGCTGGAGGGTAATACAGAAGTTGCTGCAATCAGAGTAACAGCAAGTGTTTCTTTATGCGGCAAAATATCTTTCTTCAAGAGAAGTCACTGGAATTCTACCTACCCGAAAAGATTCAAGTTCTTTCTCAGTGAAATTAGCTGATTTGGCCATGTCCCACAAATCAATCACTCTTGGTTCTTCAAATTCTAAACAAACACATATAACAAAATGAAAATCTGGACACAATGCTTTTAATGCCCAACTTCTATAAAAGATGAAGAGAGATGCTTTCTCACATACATATAGTTAAGAACAGAGACAATAAGCACTGCATTTCTAATAGATCTATTTAGATGAAAAGGGAAAGTATCCAAGTACTGCATAAAACTAGATACTAGTACTAGGTAAAACAAGCAGGTTTTTAAAAGCAAAAAAGTCAAACCTGAGGAAGTGGATAAAGGCATTGCTTGCTCTGCATGTTGTCTCATCTACTTGCCCTCCTGGGGGGGCAATATCCCTTCTGATGAGGGCAAGGAAGACAGAACTATCCTCTTAACACACTGACTATGCTTTCAATAGGCTTCCAGTGTTTGGTTCTAAACAGGACTGGCTGGCTCTATCTCTTCAGCCCACTGTGGTACACGACACACTGTGATACTGTGACTATGCCCTTGCCCAATGATTTTAATTTTTTAAAAATAAATGAATCCCAAGGAAGCACAGACCCCGCTGTATCGTACCACTGGTTGTGTCATATCCCTGGTGACTGACTTTTCGCAAACGTTCAAACCCCTGATTGATGCTTCTTAACTTCTCCTTGAGTTCTCTGTGTTTGTTGTGCAAGATTTCCTCTTTCACCAGGTTCTCCTCGGATGGATTGATAACATTTTTGTGCATATCTGTTGAAGAACAGTAAGTATTATTGATTGTGGGTCAAATCTTGATAGCTCAAAAACGCCAGAAATCCCCCAAATCTGAGGTGAATAAAAAATGCTAAGTGCTTAGGATTTGAGTGCAAATAAAGATGGTGAGATAAAGCATGCATTTTGTGCAGACTTTAGAATCGCATTTTGCAGCAGTGAACTTAGGCTTGCTCCATAATTTCCTTTAAACTGCAATGGCCATCAGGCCAGGTCAAGAATTTTGGCAGCTAATGCAGAACTAAACCCTGGAAAATGCCAGCACCTGCAAGTGGTTCTGACAGAAATGTGAGGAGTTTCAAAGAAATTTGGAAGTGATGGAAACAATGGGCAGAGAAAAGAGATGTACTGATCTTGAAACATCAGAGAAATGTTCAGGCACCTTCTGTTCTGCTCACAGTCTCCAGCAGAATATTGTATTCACGAATCTTTTCTTTGTGATGCTTAAATTCTCGCCAAAGCTTATCCAATTCCTCATCAGAGAACTTCCCAGAGGTCTTAGCCTGAAAGAAACATGAGCTCATTATCCTTTCCAGGCCAAATGCTTTAAGTGCCCTCAACTGCCAAAACGTCTTCCCACTTCTCACCACATTTAGAAAATTAAGTGCAGCTTTTCTTTAGATCTTTTGTTTTAATTCTCTTAATATTTGTATGTGGTCAGGATTTAGATGTTGATGGATAAGATGCATTTAATCATGTCAAAAGAAGTTTGCTTCAGACTTATAAAGCTGGGCTTGTTATGGACTACCCAGTGAAGTGTGTCTGGCATTTCTGTTCCATGGGAAACAATTTAATGTAGAAATAAGGGCCATGGAGCTCCACAGACAACTGTAAGGGAACCACTTGCATGAGGGATGCAGCCTGATATTAAACACAGTCATGTGAAGATTTTATCACTCTGCTGTGCACTTGCTCTCTAACTATTAAGTAAGCCCTGCTCACACAGCTGGGACAAATCTGGTGGCATACTTGCTGCAATGCCTGATCAAAAGTGAATGTTTTTGAAACCTATTCAGACCGCCTTTTTTTTTTGCTTAGGGAATATTTCTCCTATTGCACTTTACTGTTCCCCAAAGCACAGGACATCATGTTCCTTGCCAAAGCTGTATCTAGTGACAGTAACATTTTAAAATCCAGCAAACCTTTTTTCTGCTTTACTATCACTGCACTAGACTCATGGGAGAATTCTTTAGATTTACCTGACTAGTTGCTTCTTAAAATTTGAATTATTTAATTTCTGAAGATTATAACTTTGCCAGTTTTAACTGCCTAAACTTGACAATACATCTTTCACTTTTTATGCATGAATGCAAATCCTGAAAATTTTCAGTTGAATACTAGGTTGAGAAAGCCCTTATTCAAAACCCTTCCCCACAATACACTTCACTTTTAGACAGTCTACAAAATGGTTCTATTTTAAATGCATCTTTTTAAAACATCCACAAACAACATTAAGAAAACCAGGAAAAACACCATAGATATACTACCACACAGTGTGACAGTCACACTAAGGAAAACCATGAGTTCAGGTCTGTCTGACCTCAGGGGACCCAGACTCCACCCTTCAGATTAATGTGGGTGTTTTATTTGCCAAAGACAAACTGCCACAGCTGGATGGTCTGGATGCAGGTGGGCTTCTCTCAGGGCACAAAGATGTGAGCTACAGAGCAAGGCAGCTTTGTTCAGTACTTAACAAAAGAGTAGTAAAGCCATTAATTTCCAAGTCTGAGTGCTCTCAGAAGACACAGCTAAGAGTTCAGTGAAGAAATACTGATTTCCTACACTCCAGTTCCTGGAAATCTTACTCACCTTGCTCCATAATTTTTCCAGTCTTGGATCATCTAGTGTGTCACTTTCTGTGCCATCTTTAATATAGTTGGTATCAACTAGCTGAGAGTCCTTCTTTCCATTCATTCCATATTTAGTCATAATGACTGCAAGGGAATAGAAGATACAGAAGCATGAGAACTAACTGTGGTGCATGGAAGGTGAGAGATGGGCTACATCTGTGGCTTGCAGAGCTGGACTTTGCAGCTCATGGAGGAGCAGCGAACAGCTCAAGACACAGTGGTCCCAGGTGACCTCTTCTGAAATTATTGGGAGCAAAGGACTCTGTTAGGCTCCTGCAGCTCCCTACTGACCTGCAAAGCACTTGTGTGCTCAATGTGCTCCACAAAGACAACCTGTTGTTGAATAGTTTAAACACAAGTGTCTAACCATGTGTGTGTGTGATGCAAAGTTTAAACTCCTTCTTTCCAAGATGGTCCTTACCATTTAAGTTTCGTCTGAGCTTGGCTTCCTTCTCTCCATCTTCATCCAGCCCTTCAGCCTTTAGCTTTTTCCAGCTCAGCTCATCCTTTTCTTGTATTTTTAGATCACTATGCAACTCCGCCAGTTTCACAGCAGAGAGGTGGAGCTAACAAGAACACAAAAAAGTTTATATTTAGTTATGTCGAGTCCCCTTTTGCTTCAGAGCTACCTCAGGAACCAGTACAGATACATAATAACCAGTATGGCACAGCAATTCTTCTCAAACAACATGCCATTGTCACCACATGTGCTTTCTTGTGGACCATCTTCCAACCATACAGTTATAGTGAGTTGAAAAACTTTATTGGTTAGTACAATTTTTCAGTTTACCAGGTCACTGAGGATGGCCTTGCAGGTCAAAGAGACACTTCATCAGCAATTTTTACTATGATCAAAATGAAAAAAAATATTCTCACATAATTTCTTAACATGGTTTATGTTTTATGCCACTAAAACACACAAAACCCAGAGGTATTCCTGTCTAAGATACTAGGAAAAAAAAAAAAGGTAAAACACTGCGGCTGAAGATAGAAAAAAAAAAAGTTAGTTTAAATGAATGCTAGGTCATCTTGAAATTTTGTGAGCTACAGAGAAAACAGGAACAATGATTAACATGTGGTTGGCTAAGCAGCACTGCTGTGAGTTGATCCTGAACTTCCAGATTTTAGTCACCTTAGTTATTCAGCTTAAAACAAATAAATGTAACAAACCATCTTAATACTTCAGAACCACCTTTTTTTTTTTTTTTTTTTTTTTTTGTGTCTATGTGGTCAAAAACAGGTGGTGAGGTGAGGAGAAGCCCAGAGAAGAGAGGCGATAAAACCCCTCCAGCTACTGCATGCCCAGCTCCTGGGAGCTCAGATCCAGCTGGAAACCACCTGGGCTCATCAGTCCTAGCACAAGTTTATCTATTGGAGGGTTTTTTTTATGATTAAAACCAGCTAACAGATTACAAAAATTCTCATTTTCAGTGAGGAAGGAGTATGTTTAATAAGCACAGACTCAGAGCTCAGTACTGTTTTTAAACATCTGAATGATACTGAAAAGATTCAGTCGTTCCTTTGTGTGTCAGTAGGCTATTTTAAAGTAATTAGGAAAAGTGTAATTACTTTAAGCTGATGCACTTCCTATTGACAAGAATTCAGGAAAGTGTCCACATCATTGTTCATGTTTCCATCATAGGCTGTCCTATTAATTAATCTTGTGCCACAGCATACAATTATTTTGATTTTTAAACTATTTTTTTCCTCTGCATTTTGCACTTGGCTTACTGAAATTACTAAAATCTAGAGCAGTTAGAATCACAGGTAAATAAAATACTTATAGAACACATTAAAATTTCTGATCCCTCTAATAATACTAAAGCAAAGGAGTGTCCCTGCTGTGTCCTTTACCATGTAATTTTGGGGAACTGCTTTACATAAACATAGCACTTAGAAGGAACCACTTTATTTATGGTTCTTAGTATGTGCTGAGTAAAAGAAAAACCTTAATCATGTACTTATTTACTGTTCTGATGCAGGATGACCTGGACAGCCCAAGTGTCACTGCTGCAGTGGCACCAAGTATCACTTTGCTCAGCAAGAATTGTGCCCTGAAGACTGAATGAAAGGTTTGCTACAAATTGTGAAAGGAATGGCCAAGTGTCTTGGTAGTTGGTAGTTTTCTCTGTAGCTCACCAAATTTCAAGCTGACCTAGCATTCATTTAGTCTTTGGTAGTTATGTACTCTAATACTAGTCAGTGTTCAAGTAGCGTGGACATCATAAGTAGTTGGGCTGAGGAAATACAGGAATAAATAGCCAGGCATAATTAGGTAAGAAATAATTTAGCTCCTAAATCTAGTAAACTACTGCAAATATAATAAAATAAAATCTTTTATATGTGACCTCGTCATCAGAAACACACTACTGTATAAAAGATTACACAGTGCAGTTTATGTTAGAGTCCTTCTGCAGTTAGTGCAAGCACATAAACATGTACAGCTTTCTGTTTTCTAGAAGTTATAGAAAAGAATATTAGAACTTCTAAACATAAAGTCTGCAGACATCATTAATCAAACATATTAAAGTCTTAATAAACACTAAGGAACTACATTAAGCCCACTATTCCTTAAGAGAAAACAAGATTCTACTCAAATGTCTCCCAATTAGAGCAATATTTTTCTAATTCTCATTATAATTTAGTAGGAAACTAAAGTAAGTGTCCTTATAAGCATTATAAATCCTTTGAAAGCTTTTGGAAGCCCTTATTAATGTAATACATTATCAATGTAATATATAACATATGTAATATACATGTAATATATGATATATATAATATGTAATATATAATATAATAATATGTAATATTACATATATGTAATATATGTAATATATTATTAATGTAATACAGAGTGGATACATAAGTTAAAGTATTCAGTTCAAGATCCACTTCCTTTAAGGAAGGTTATCCCACGTCGGACCCTGAGTACACCAGGTAAAAAATGTCAATGGTAAGACTCCTCATCACTTTACTCACACCACTCACATGCAGGAGTAACTAACTAGAAGCAGAGGTGAAAAGTTAAGTTTAATGATTAAATAACCAAACAACAAGCTCCTCAAACTCATTCCTTATTCCTCAATCCTTATGCTGCCTGGACATTAACACCCATGATGGGCATCTGGCAATTCTGGGAATGAGTGCTGGAAACTTGTTGAACTTTACAACAATTACATCATTTGCTGTTGGGCTGGCTACAATGATTACCTGCAACATTCTTACCTACACTCTTGCCTCCAAGAGGAAAGAGCTCTTTACTACAAATTTACTATTTATGAAAAGACATCCTGGAGAAAGATCAAGCACTCCCTCCCATTCACCCTCAGGAAAACAAGAAGAAAGTCTGGGTTGCCAGCTTCTGGTCCCATTAAGTAATGTTTTGGGGCTTTTTTAAGGACAGCTTCTCCAGCTGTGTGTTGCAATGCTAAATTGCAGTATCTGACTTTTATGTCAAAACAAAGAAGTTCCCTGTTCTCAGTAGTTTCTCTATTACTACCAAAATAAAGGAATGAAGAGTTCTGCACTGATACATGGAAGTATTTCAAATCAGATGTAACACACAGGCAAAATTTTCCTCTTAATTAATATATTGCCCAGACATACTGAAAAATCACTTTGTAAAGCACATGCTGGGTGACAATTGTACTCAAAAGTGAAGTTTAGATGGTGGCAAATTTCGTTCAAGTGAGTTTTGCATCTCTAAAATCCAGCTCGCACATACAGAATTTACTAAGTTTTAGTTTCTTACTGGCAGAATTAATCCATTTTATATTTTAGCATCTTAACATAGATGACGTAAAGCACCTCAAATTTTAATTCCAGAAGAGCCAGGTATGAACATGAGAAGAGACTGTAATTGGAAAGGTGAGAGGTAACTGACTCATTACTGTCATTATAGATTATTTCTCGTCTCAGTGTTTTATTTTTCAGCTGTCAGTTCAACAGCTGGAGTTTCACTAACACACCTTCCTATGCCCCATTCCATCTGTCTCCCACCGAGGAAAGGAGTAATTTTCATACTCTCCTTTAGCACATTGGGAGGGAGCACTATGGCAGGGTTCTAGTTTTTGGCTGAACCCAGGGATGTCCTACCTCCAATTCAATAGCTCAGGCTATTCAGAATACAGAAGATCCAAAATAAATTTTAACTATATTTCGTTCCTTGAAAGAACTGAACCTTTACTAGTCATCACCCTAATTCCCATGGTCCACAATATTCAGGGCATATCTGCAGTGCATTCTTCTCTTCCCATTGCAGCTCTTCTTTTTAGTTCTAAGTAGATATTTCCACTGTAATGAAATAATTTGACTGTATTTTCACTTTAATTAAACATTTTTTGTAGTCCACTGTGAGAGAAACTCAAGTACCGTTTTGACTCACTGTCAAAATTAAAGCTATCATCTGGGAATGGTGAAACCCATTTGCTGGTCCTCTCGCATTTGTCTACATCACTTGATGTGGATGTAGGCGACACAACCACCAGGGCGGAGGTTTCCTCTTCTCCTGCAGTGAACTTCTGCCCTGTGCCGGGCAGGAACAGAGGCCTTCAGACACATGAGAGCATCACAGTCCTGAACAACACGGCTAAAGCATCCACCCAGCGAGCTCTGGAGCCAAGCGCAGATCCTACACGGCACCATGGGGGCTTCCCCCTCTCTTCCCACTTCCTGGGCATGTGGTTTAGCTGCTGCATTTAAACCCGGGCAGGGGAACACCTCCCAGGGTCAGACACACAGCCTCTCCCGGGACAAGGCTGCTCCCCGCCGCCGGCACAGCCGCCCGGCGCGGGGTTGAGCGGAGCGCTCGCTGCGTGACGGTCGGGACAGCCATGCCCGAAACAGAACAAAAGCAACCGCAGCCCCGAGCCGGGGCCAGACAGCCTCGGCCTCTCCTCACACACAGGTCCCCGCTCCTCCCCATCTCCCTGACGGGGAATGAGTGTCTGAAGCGGCCGGGCCCGACCTCGGAGCTGCCTCCGAGCACCGCCATCGCCCCGCGCCGCCCCACTCACCCGCTGCGCCTTCTCCCAGATCTGGTTCAGCCTCACCACCCGGAACTCTCCGGCCTCCCGCCGCTTGCCGTCGGCGGCCGCCAGTCCCTCGTTGGCCTCCCGGGAGTATTTGCTGGCCTGGCCGGCGGCAGCAAGGAGCAGCGCGGCGGCGAGGGCCGGCAGCACCCGCATAGCCGCCATGTCGAGCCGCGCGGAGAACTACAACTCCCGAGATGCCGTGCGGGACCCGCGTCCCTCCCCCGGCTGGGGACGGGAGGTCGGTGCCGAAGAGCTGTGGCGGGGCCGGCGAGGGTCGGAAATCCAGTCTGCTTTGGGTCTGGGGGGCGTGAGAGGGGTTAGGTTTGAGCTGTTTCTCTTCGTGCCGTTCTCCTCATTCTCCTCAGTGCTTGCTTCACAAAACATGCTGAATATAGCACGCTTTATGAGTAATTTCCCCCCCAACACTTGGTGTTGATGTCAGCTGTGTGAGAACAAGGGGACACAGTGGGCGAACACCACTACTTTCACCAAACAAAGTTTTCAGATATTAACACAATGTCCAAGAGTACACATAAAAAGACGAGGCAGCTCGGGGAATGGAAGAGAAGGATGGGGAGCGGTTCCCCCGTGCTCCCTTGGCGGTGGCAGAGAAGAACACCTGCAGTACCCGGGACAGCACAGAGGGATGGATGGTGGTGTGGGCAGGAGGCTTGTGGGGAATGCAGGGACACCAGGGTTGGGTTGTTCTCCAGGGGTGAAGCGTGGGAATGGCTCTGGTGTGTGCTCACACTGCAGCTCTTGGGCAGGAGAGCCGCTCCTGATGGTGCCAACCTCCCACCTCAGTGCGTCCTCCCCAGGGAGCCAAAGAGTGCAGTGGTCAACAGGCAATTTTGGGAGGGGATTAAGTCAAGCTGTATTAAGACAAAAGCTCCATGATGCTGTGAAAATGCACAGTATTTAATCCCGGGTTGGTATATTTATAAGAACCAATAGATTGCCTAAACTGTAATGAGATTTGTGAAAACAGTGCCCCAGGGAGGATTTTTACTGGACTGTTGTTTTTGCCTTGTAAGTAATATAAATGTCTTGTGTTTTCTCTTTCACATTCTTCCTAAGTCAGGGATTTTCAGTGTTATTAACCTAGAAGCTGTTGCTATAAGACTGAATTGCAGAAGTGGACAAAATTGTTGCACTATGTATTGCATTGAAGAGCAGTTGAATTGAGCTTTGAAGTACAGCAAACTGATGATACAGAAAGAAGTCCATGAGCCTTGCCCAAATCTTGTGCAGATCTACTCATCAATTTTAGGATTTAGAGCTTCTTTTAATGTCATTATTACAGTGTGTGTATGTATTCCTGAGTCATTTTGGAATACATGGTTCAATCTTGTCTGTCATTTGAAATACTGATTGAGTTTTTAGGCTCTCTGCAAATAAATTCTGTGCTCTATAAACTCCAACAGGTTCTCAATCTTCTTCTAGTATTGTGTGTATTTGTGCACAGCTTTATGCATTTGTTTGCCTGAGTTTTTGAGCTACACAAACAATTTTTAGAAACAGGGGCTGCAGCACCATTAGTTTGCTTATGTTTGCTTGTTGGATGTCATTCTCCAGTGCCCTTACCTCTGTGACCCCAAGTGACCAGTTTTTGGTATAGTTCTGTATGTCCTGGCCCAAGCAGAAGTGATGCAGAGCAGAGTGTGGCCCGGGGGCAGAGCTGGTGTCACCTGCAGTGATGTCCCACTCATGTCCCCAGTGCTGGGCAGTGGCATGAGGACAGAGGTGGTGTCAGTGGTGGGGACAGTGCTGCCTGCTCCTGCCTGCTCCTCTGGCAGCACTGTGGCACCGGGTGTGTGTGTGGGGACAGCAGCACCCAGGAGCACCAGGACCTCAGCTCCACCCCTGCAGGGGGCAGGGTAATGTAGGAGGGGGCTAGGAGTGGTGGTGTCAGGTAGTCAAAGACTGTCCTCATCCTCTAGTCTTTGGGGAAAGCATGTCAAAGAGCTGGTTGCAGATGCCCAGCAGGGCTGCCTGGCCCAGGAGATTTGTTACTGGGCTTCACATGTGCTGTGTGGACAGGGCCCCAAGAAATGGATGAGATGCCAGTGTCACCCCACAGGTATGTCTGGGTCATGCTGGGATGCAGGAGCTGAGTCCAGGCTGGAGAGAGGGAAGTACTGTGGGAGCTGTCATGGGGCCACTGAACAGTGGGTAGCAGTGAAACCAGGGAATGGGGAGGGCACGAGGCTTCCCATGGTCACTTCTGTCATGTTGGGGCTCCAGCAGGGACTTCAGAGACACCCAAAGGATTTGACAAGCCAAACATTTTATTCAAGCATTTGTGCAAGCAAAATTTAGTTAGACAAGTGTATGGAAATTGTAATAAATTTTCCCTTTGAAGAAGGATGCAGCTCAAGCACTCTTATTGCAGTCTCATGGTGGGAGTTGAGCCCACTGCCCTGGAGCAGCAGCAGGGACGAGTCAGTACTTCTAAAGCTTCATGTCCTCCAAGAATTTCTGCACCCAGCTGGCACTGGGGTCTGCACACAGCTGTGTCCCCTTCCTGGTGATCAGGCTGTTGGGAAAAACAGTGTTAAGGTGTGGTGTTACATTTTAGTTAATGGTATGCTCTGTCTCACCCCTCAAAAATGTACGGTTTATTCCAAGCCTGCGATGCTCCCCTGAAGTATCACGTCTCTGTATTCCCATTGGCCCAAGTCTTATTCTGCGCCCACTTGGAATCTCCCCGCTAAGCTGTGCGAGGGAGACCAGACCCTCTCTTGGCCCTTCTCTCTCCTAGGCTCTCCCTCTCTCCCCCTCCCTCCCCCTTGCCCCTTCTCCCTCAGAAACCATGCTGCTCCCGGGGGTGGGACCCCCAATAAACCCTCATCTAATTAGCACCCTCAGAGCCGTGTGGAGTCTCCCTGCCTGCTGGCTGTTACCAGCAAACACTCAGTTTAAGTGTTCCTTAGTGTTGCCCTCCGGGGACTCCCCAGGGAGGCCCCACAATCCAACTGCAACACTGAGGCACTCAGTCAGGGCATCAGGGCGCTTTTGCTAGGTCCTCCTGGCAGCACCCTTCCCCATCCTGGATGATCTTGGACACCTTGGGGCCCTGCCCTGGCTGGTGCACCCTGGACTCCAGCAATGTTGGGTACTTACACCACAGCTGGCCTTGGGCAGGTTTTGCTGGTCATGTAGGCAGAGCTGATCACGCTGCGAGCAACGGGGCGTGAAACGTAGGACAAGCAGCAGGGGCTGCTTTCGGCTAATGTGGGGGAAGAAAGATGGGCCCAGTGAGAACCCACACTACGGCAGAGGCTCTGCCTGTGGCTCCCAGAGGATTTGCCATCACCTGTGCTGTGTCCTCTGGGAGCACCCTGAAAACCTCCATCTCTGAGACTTAGTCCCTGCACTGGTGATGACCACCTGCTCCCAGCCTTCTCCATAGACAAGAGGGTCTAATCAGTGGGGATGGGGCTCTCTCCTGGGGAAGGAGAACCTACCATTCTTGAAAGATGGAGCACTCCTGGAGACTCTGAGATCAGCCTCAGCCAGGGAGCAGATGGCCACAAGGAGTAGAACAGCCAGGGCAGCTGCAAGGACCCTCATGGTGCTGGGAAGGCCGAGAGATCCACGAGCGAGGCTGGAGCTGGGGTGTCTGTAGGCTCTCCTCTGCACAGTAGCCCCTCCTCCCGCTGATCTCCTTTTATACCCACACCACTGGGTGGGCACAGGATTTCAGGAAATAAAATGAGTTTATCATAAATATCATGTGAGGTGAAGAAACTGCAGAAAGGGAAGTGCCAGCCACAGGCCTGCGATTTTCAGATTTGAGAGAGAACAAGTCTTATGAGGAGCAGCTGAAGGAGCTGGGTTTGTGTCGTAGTTGAGATGGTCACAATACAAAGCAACACACTCCGTTTTCAGAAGGCTGCAAACCAGATTTTATTATAGCATGCATGCTTTCTATACATTCTTACAAAACTCATAAGTTTACACTTATTGATCACAAAAGACAAACAAGGTGCTTATTGCAATAGACAGTTGCAGTTTTCTCTTATTTATCCTTCTTTCTTTCTTGGTTTCTATGTCAATGACCTTGGTAGAAAATTCTTTCAGGGTTAGACATGGATTCTCTTATCAAACTTCTCTCGGGATCGCAGAAGTCACTGTAAAACCTCTTCCACAGGTTTCTTTGATGGTAGAAGAGGAAGCTCTCCTGAGGGGCACCACTCTGCAACTTTTTGAAAGGCCTGTAGTGAGGTGGAGGTTGCTCTCTTCTCCCAGGTAACAAGTGACAGGATGAGAAAAAATGGCTTCACATTGAGCCAGGGCATGTTATGAAAACGTTATTTTCTGGAAGGGTTGTCAAGCACTGGAACAGGCTGCTCAGGGAAGTGGTGGAGTCACCATCCCTAAATATATTTAAAAGACATGTAGATGTGGTGCTTAGGGACATAGTTTGGTGGTGAACTTTGTAATGCTAGGTTAACAGTTGGGCTTGATGATCTTAAAGGTCTTTTCCAACATAAATGATCCTACAATTTGTTTCTGTGAACTTCATGGTACTGCAGGGGCTGAGGGAACACAAGCGGGGCTGGAGCTGGGGTGGCTGCAGGGTTTTCCTCTTCACAATGCTCAGTCCCTGCTGCTACTTCCCTCCTATTCACTCAGAGTTTCAAGGAGAGAAAATGAGTGCATCATGACAGGGAAATTATGCCAGGATTTCCCAGTTTTGCTGAGCTGGAGATATCAAGGAAACCACAGAAGGGGAAGTGCTTGCAACAGATCTGCAACTTTTCAGATTCCATTTGAATCTCTGGTGGGAATGGCCAGACCCCAAACCCCCAAACACAAGCCCTGCTATTGCTGCAATGACCTGTTGGCGAGAGCCAGGCTAGGATGTGAACTTTACTGACCAGAGTTCTGAGGAAAACCAGAACAAGGCTAAACACTGGAAAACAAGGAGGAAGTAGCAAGTTTCATAGCTTGTTTTCTGAGCGTGCACTGTTGGGGTCTTTAGGAATTGATTATATCCTACCTTTGTCAAGCAAGAATTTTTCTGTATTGGTGTGTCTGAGGTGCCCCCCAGCTGGCAGGTGCAGCCCCTGAGGGGATGGCACGGAGGCAGCTGGTGTCAGTGCCACACTCCCCCGGTGAGCCTGGTTATCCCTTACCCCTGCTAGTGAGAACCACCAGCCACAGGAACCACTGATGACATCATGGACACTCTCAAAATACCTAATTTCTGCAGAAATGAGCCTTTTTGGGTAAATGAGGGTCCAGTGGGTTGTTTGCAGCTGGCTACCAGAGCATCCCTGGCCTGTGTGCTGCCAGACAGGGGGCATGAAGACCCCTAACCTCACCTTCTATGTCAACTGTGTTAGCTCCTGCTGACTATCAGGGAAAAGTTGTAGAATCCCTTTTCATTGGTCCCTGTCTGGCTCAGCTTGCTGGCCTGGTACTGCAGGAGGGGAAAAGGGGGTATGTGCCAGGCAGTCTTGGAGGTGTGGAGCTTGGGGCCATAGAGTTTCAGCTCTGGGGACTTACCATTTTTATGGACACTGAGGCTGTCCTGCTGGCACAATATCAGCTCACTGGCACAGCCCAAACGGTGCCTGGAGAGAGCACCAGTGTCTCCCCCAGAACCGTGCTGGAGTGCCAGTGGGGTTAATACCAGGAACTGCATGAGGGAGAGATCAGAGCATCTTCCACAGTTCAGGGGTCTCTGCTTGCACAGTGGGGCACCAGCTAAAAGCTGCTCTGGCAGGTGCTCAGGGGGATGCTCTGCATTCACCTTTCTTCTTGGGGACCTAATACTTCATTTTTGTGGGGCAGGGGTGCGCAGGAGTATCCCACCTGCTGCTCTGGCAGCACCCACATGGACTTGAAGGTCTTGTCAATGGGGATGGAGCTGTCTTCTGGGGAGAGCATACTTGGCTTCTGGGAGGACTCAGCAATGCTGGGGTCACATAGAGAGGCCTCAGATGGAGAAATTGTAAGAAAATAAGAACATCATAATGGGGAAATATAAGTGCATCATAACAAGGACATTGTCAGGGGTACCCAGATTTGCTGAGCTGGTGAAGGCAAGGAAACCACAGAAGGGGAAGTATTAAGTTTGTTTTTCTTGGGCCAGGTCTCATAAACCCTCAAAAGAGACTTAGTGCACCCAAGGATAGCTCAGCTATTACTTTGGGGGCATAAAATAAGCAGGATGACTTCTGCTGCAGTGTTAGAAACAAAAAAAAGGTTTAATAAAAGGCAAAATAACAAACAGAAAACTTGAGCCAGGTGCAGATGTCTGCTCCTAGTAAAAACACCTCACAAAAGCACTTTAGCTCTTTTTGTTCTTTTCTACCTGATAGCTCAGGCGGGACTTGTTGGCTTCTATTCAATTAGATGTTCTCTAGTGTTTGGTGAAGTCCCTGAGGTCCTACGAGGTGGCTTTTCACCTAATCGTTGAGAGGAACTTCTGGGCTTCTTTCCTTTTTTGGCGGACAAAGGTTAGTTTTGCCACTCTGTCATTAGGGGGCACACTCCTACAGGGAAGAACCAGTCACCGTGTTGTGACTTTCAGATTCCATTTGGTTCCTGGTATGGTCTGGCCAGAACCTAAACCTCCCAAGAACCAGGCTGGTACATGCACCTCCACAACAAGAGCCCCAAAGAAAACCAGGGGCAAGGCTGGCAAAAGGGAAAAAAAGAAGGAAGTAGCAATTTTATCTATCACTACTCTCTGATTAAGAGTCCCTCTCCAGCTCTCTTTCAGGGCCTCTCTAGGTACTGGAAGCTGCTCTAAAAGCCTTTTCTTCTCCAGAATGAACAAACTGAAGTCATTCAGCAGTGAGTTACAGACTGGTCTTGTGGAGAGCCACGAAGATACCTTAAAACTGTGTGTAATCCTACTGGCTCTACTTGCACCTGCAGGTTTTTATATTTTGGATTAGGTATTAATAGTTTGAAGGCTTTTTGGCCCTATACAGATACAGGTTAATTCTTGACAAACTCTCCTGGGTTAATGTTGGGAATTGATAGCACAGGAGCTTTACAAATGAAGATGGCTTTGGAGATGCCTGGTTGTCTTTATTTGGTGACACAAAACATTCTCCGTGCCTGGCATCCATTTCTCAGTATGGTTTTGTAAACAGGGAGGGACCCTATTTCTTGTTTTAATTTCGTTTAGTAATAAGAGAGAAAGCATCTTTGTGGACCTTATACATTGATTTTTTTAGAAAGATATGTAATTCACCTTAAATTGAAGGGATTTAAATTAGAGTTTATTCAGATGTGCTTTAAGTTTTCCAGGACAAGACAGTTGGAGATACGTATCTGGACTAACTGAGCTGAGCTCTCTCACTGAAAACACAATCCTGTTTGTCAAGGGATTAGCCTGTACTTTCACTGTGTGCTGTTCTGTAAATCTCAGACCAAGGTCAGAATCAGCTTTTAGACATCAATCTTGACTACTTCAACAGGGCTAAAAGGAGCTGGATTCCTCTGATATTCTCTTAAGGCATCTGCAATAGCACACTGGGATGGAAAGTCACAGTTGTCTTAAAAACACTTAACATGCTCATCCCTCAGTGGCCTGGAGGCTGACAGCTGTACCTGAGACATTGCTGTAATCGTGCCTTCTCTGGGAAAACTCCATTTTCAGCTCAAAGAAGAGCAGGCTGCGTCACAGCTCCTGTGTCCAGGATTCTCTGCATGGGTCATTCTCACTTCCCTGTCCAAGCAAACTCAGAGAATGTGTCCTTTTTCAGCATCAGAAGCTTTATATCTGCTTTGTTCCAAATCTCAATTTAGGAAAACTACTCTGTTGTAGTGTGAATGAGACTTTTCTTTTTTCCTGTGCATTTAAATTAAGTTAATCTATATAATTGTTTTCTTTTTCTGAAATAGCTTCCTTATTTTCCTTGGATTTAATTCTGTGCATTCAAGCAGGAAGCTAAACAGTGTCAGACTAAAGAAATGAATAGCATAACATGCTGAAGAGATGAACTGGGGAAGTGCTTGTTTTTACATTCCCTTCTTGCCTATGACTTTAATGCGAATTACTGGAACATCAAAGAGAATTAACTAGTTTGGAATTTATTTTAAAATATGTATTCTTATAAAGTGGATAATTTCCTCTATGTACTTAATTTTAGTAGAAGAACAAAGCAAGGGTTGGAATAATATTATTACAAAATATCCATCTAGAGTAGTAAATTTTCAGAAGTTATAACAGCTTACTATCGCTGTTTTCTGCCTGAAGTTACTTTCTCAGCTGAATTGATTAGGGCTGATGCTGAAGATAAGCATATCAAAACTAGCTTATCAATTCTGCCCTTTCTGAAATGCTCTTTGCAGCTGATTAAACTGAACCATGACTTGTTTTGAGAGGAAATGAGGCATTCACTGGCATTCTCATCTCTTTAAGTCCTCCTGAATGCAGTTCTGCATGAATTTTGGTAGAATGGGTCAATCCATCTTTGCTTTCTATCCAATTCTCAGCATATACTCATAAAGGCTGTTTTCATTTTTACATTTTTTAATTGTGCAGGGAGCAAGGATTTTTATGTGGAATCTTGACTTGTTTCAAATGTCAGGAAAGGAAAGGAAATCTCGTGAAACAGAAAAGACATCCGAACACACTAGAAAGGAGACACGATCAAATGAAATGCAATTGAAAAAAACTACAAAAAAACCCCCAGAAATTCGGGACAATTAGTCCAAATTTTTTCCATACAAGGAAATGGACAAGGATCCCATGAGCTGCAGTGCAAAGGGCCAAAACATGCCAAAATTAAGCTGACATATACTGCAAAAGTAGGGGAAAAAAAATCAAGGAGGAAAACAGAACTTTGAGGGGAAGATATGAGAGACATGGCATGGATACCAAGGGGGGAAAAAAAAAGAAAAAAAGTCTTCACCAGTATCAAAGCCGTCAAAAGACATGGGATGCTGGGAACTGCAGGGACATGGACCAAAGATTGCACGCTTGATTCCCATTGAAATCACAAGATTTCGTTTCCCTTTCTGAAAGGAAATTTCATTTTTATTTGATAGAGTTTTGGTTCTAAATATATTTAAGTTTTGAAATGAGAGGTGGGTTCTCAAGAAGTGATAATCCCAGAAACTATCTTTGGTTTATAGTTCTGGTACTAGTGTTTTATAATACATGAACTATACTTTTGTGGAACTACTTGCATTTTCATGAGTATATCTATTAATCTTTTAATTGGAATTCGGGCTGTAGCTTATTACTATAAAATAAATAATGAATAATAATGAACAAGTGTATTGGTAACAGCTCTCTCTCCTGCTTGAGTAATGTTACTCCTCTGTGAGATGAAGCCCATCAATGGAACTCATGGTTGTGTCTTACTCAATACAAAATTTGCAAGAGCATGAAGTAAAAAAAAGTATTCTAAAGAAATTCAAGTGCCATCTCCTTGAAAACCATATATTGAAGTGCTGTGTTTTTCTCTCATCATCCTATTTTAGCTAATTGATTGCAATTCCATTCCTCCATAATCATCCTTTCTGGAATTCTACAGTGCACTATAGAAACAACCCTGACAGATACGCTCCTTTACATCTGTTTTCTGCCAGAACTTCTGTGTCCTTTTTGTCTGGAATTTAGCTAAGGGCTTCTTCCAAGTATGGTTGCAGTTTCACTTTATCCCCATTTCTACTCAAAAATGTAGGACAGCAATGCCAATGGCTTCTGCAGTGCTGATTTTCACAGTGAGCTGTGACAGTAGGAGGTCTTCTGTGTCCTGCTACCTTGAATAATTTCTGCCCCTTGCTTCTCTGCCTTGCTTACTTTCTTCTTCTTCCTCTTCCTATCTCCCTTAGGTCATGCTATTCCTTGTTTACTTACCTTCATGAGCTCTCTTCATTTTTTCCCTTTAGTATTGACATCACAGCTTTCTACGTTTATATTCATAATAGGTACATTATTTTTCTCCAGTTCCTTTTCTATTGTATATATAGCTTTAGAACTTTACCAAACACCTGTCCCTTTCAAAACTCCTGGTTTTCTTTTCCTAGATGTCCAAGGAAGAGTTGTATGTTGCAGTTTGCATTATTCACATGTAGCTCAGTATCTTTTTTTTATATCTGTTGAGATGTACAGAAGCACCTCTATTTTCTGGCATGTTTGGTATCAGAACTCATGAAGAGAAGCAGCAATATTTTTCAAGTTACTGTTATATGGGGAATTTAATGTTTGGTGAGCAGCCTTCACCAGTGGCTTGGCATTTTAGAGTATTGCAAGCTCTTTCATGAGCACTTGAGAATGTTAAAAGTAGTTTTCATTCTCATTACATTTCATACTCGTTAATGTTCCTGAATTTTTGGCTACTTAGGCAGAATTTTAGAAGGGTCATGGGAGCTGTAGAAAATGAAGCAAATAAGCAGATGGGTTCTTCCAGTCCAGCTGAAATAATTACTCTTCCTATAGAAGGTTCAACGGGAGAATTTCAGAGCTAGAAAGAAAATCTACATCTCTTGCTATGTCTGAGATCTTAGTGCTTCCTAGTGGGCATTACAGAGAATTTCTCAAGGAGGGAGAGATTGCAGTTGAGTTAGAAGGACTTCAACAGCCAAACACTGATTTTGTTAACCTTATTGGCTAGGAGGCATTCAGATGTACAAAGCTTGAGTAGCAGTGGCTGAACATCTGGTCAAGAGGAATGAACCCAAAAGGACAATAACTGTAGAGGGAGATGAGGTCATACCATTTTCAGGAATGGGAGCAATTCTCACAGATTTCTAAGTTCCTGTGTACAACAGCCTGAAAAAAAGACTTAGGAGCTAAAGGAAGTGACTTTTCCCTTGCCTGAAGTACACAGCATCCAGGTAAAGATGTGCTGCAAAGGAGAGGAGGCAGGGTTTCACAACACAGCAAGGAGCACTGAGCTTGCAGTTAGAAGAGAAATGTGAGTGTGTGCTATGGGAGGGATGATGAACTGACTTTCTTTGCCATAGCCTGGGTCAAAAAGCAAGAGGAGAGGCAGAAAAGCCTGAATTAGCTGGTAGCATCCCCTTATCCTCACTTTTGTCAGTTGGATTCTGTTGCTTCTGCAAGATGGGCTATCATAAGAAAAGAAATCAGGGTAATTGTCAAGAAAATTGTTTTCTAGGGAAAAGTGGTTAAATTAAAATAATGATTCTGGAGAGTGTTACATGTGTCATAACTAATATTGATGAATCCAGCAGCCCAAAATAAAAATAAATGGGAATCTAAATATCTTACTAATTTTTGTTTTTCCTAGATAGCATCCAAAATACACACTGATCAGAAAAGATGGAAAATTAAAATGAACAATCAAAAATTTACTGCACTTGAGAGTGAGCAGCAACATCCAAATGTGGCTGTACATTGCCGTAGGTTTAGGAAGGAGACAAAGAGAAGGAAATGGATGAAGTCTCCAGGGTTCCCAGAAGAAATCCGATATCCTTCTTCCCCCGTCCTACAGGACACTTGCTGAAAGGTATGGCCAGTGCATGTCCTTGCTGTAAGACTGCCATGGAGCTTGAAAAATGCTGTTGTTTTTTTTTTTACCTCCATCCAGAAGACATGGTTGCTCTGCCTAATTAAACCAAAATGCTAGCACGCCTGTGACTTAACATTGATTACACGGAATTCATGAACAGGTGAGCTGTGTTCACTTGCCCATCTTGTGGATAAAACCTTTTCAAATATTCTCCTTCCTTCCAGACTACAGTTCTGTATGCTTGGTCTGTACAAACTGTTCTTGGAAAGGAAGCATAGGTAAAAAACCTTTTCAAATACAGCCAAGAGATTGGGAATTATTTCTTACCCTGCTCTCCCTGTCTCTATGTACTCAGCTGGGTATGAAGTCTTCATTTTCCATCACATTCTACAGGCTGTTCTGGAACCTAATGCTAAGGAGATGCTGTTTCTCTTGAGATGATTATTAAAATTAATTGTTCACAAATTAGACAGCAAGTAAAATTTGTTGTCAGTACTTACCTGAAACACAAAGGCTTTTTTATTTTAACCAGAACAAAATTGCATTTTGGAGTGGGCATTGTTACCTACTTTCCAGTGCATTGAAAAAGTATGGCTATGTCCAAGCAAGGCTGTTGTGGCCCAGGATTTGTCCCTTGTTTTGGGCTGTTTGTTTTCCAGAAATGACTTAAAATATTTTTGCATAGTTTGAGCACAGATGTATTCCCAAACTTTCTCTGGCTATGTAAATTTCTTGTGAGTGATTTCTTTAACTTGAATGGAGCAACACAAGAATCCAGTATAGAAGATACCAGAACATATGTATAAATTGAAACCAGACTTGATTAAAGACACATATATTGTGAAAAGGAAAGGTAAATCATTCTTACATTACATAGCTGGCAATCAGAAAAGGAAGATATTGTCATCTTATTGCAAAAGCTCCATACCTTCTTGGTGATTTCTCATGGGCAGCTCCTCACAGCACAGCCAACAAACCCTAAATAGTTTCTCAACCAGCCAACCTACTCTTTTATAATACCCATCCTAACTGGACCTAGCTGTAGCCTATTAAGGGCAGGCCTGTTCCTAATTCTTGGTACTTAGTGCAGCTGTAACTCCTTAGGGGTGAAATTGCCTTCATCACTATCTCTATTCTCCTACATTCCATCCATCCACAGGAAGATGGAGCTGCTTTTCCTTTTTTCTTCAGTCTTTGACAGGTAGGCAAAAAAGCTGAATCATGTTGGGAGGTAAAATAGATTGGAAGTCTATTCCATGAAATATGTAAAGTGAAATTAATCTCCACAGAAACTGTATATTGGTTTTCAACAACACTTTGACATAATGGTGAAGAATTTAGACTGCTTTAAGCTACATTTGTCCTGCTGTTTATGTAAATCTTTTAGTGCAACAGTGTTTTCTCATGTGTGTGGCTGATCAATATTTAAGAGGTTTTTATTATCTCCAAGTATTTAATTCAAGAAAAAGCTGTAATTTTGTTGGTAAAGTGATACTTTTGTTGGCTGAGTTATGGGGATTTTAGAGAGAACTTTATGTATTCAAGGGTGGGATGATGTCATCTGCTTTGTGCATTAGTTCTGCAGCCTAGGAACTTGGGTGTTGCCATGGGGAGCTGTGTGTCAGTCCTGTTGTAGTCTCTGTTTTTGCTGTGTGTGTCTGCAAACTCTTACACTGTGTTTGCTAAGTCACTCAGGACCTGATCCAAAAGAATTTTAAATCAGAGAAAATTTGTTTTCTTACACGGGTTTGGGGAAGGTCTGGAAGGTCCATGCTTGCTCCCAGTGGAGGAATAGATTGTCTCTTAGTCTGAAAGTGGGCACATTCTACTTTTGGATTATTAAACAGGCAGTAAATCTGTGGTAGAAGAGGACTGATTAATGGCAGTGCACAGAAAAAAATGCTGTCACTATTGAATGTCACCACTGAAGATGAATGCAGGTAATACTTTCTGATGTGAAGAGCATCATCAGGAGAAATGCAAGGAGCCAGAGGGACTGGCATGATGGCTGCTGCTTATTTTTCTGTTCAGCTTCTATGCCTTGAAATGCCCAGACCAGCTTTGGATCTAGGTTTTGGAGAGGCCTGCAGGTGAGTCTCCCAGCTGTCAGTTCCTTTCAGAAAGGTGGGTAGCAGGCTGTGCATGAGAAAGAAACAAACAAATAAATAAAAAAATATAGTGAAACCGTCATAAGATTTGGTTCTTTGGGATAGTCTTTGGCCACAGGAGGGCAATACTGTTCTATAATAAATTTGGCAAGCTTTATTCTCTGAAAGTCTGGTTTGTCAGCAGGTACCGGAGGGGGAATGGGATTGATCATAGTTACCAATCATCAAAGTTGTACTGATCAGGAAGTGGATTTATGCCTTTAGCTCTGTTTGCAGGGGTTGAGCACTTGGTTCTCCCAATCTTTTCCAGCACAGCAAATTGCAGCACAGAATCTGAGAGCTGTGATGACATGTAAGGAGCTACTGCTTCTGCATCCCTGATTCAGACTGGTACTGCTTTGTGCTGTCCCTCCTTCCACCATCTCAGCTGGAGGCCAGAGCCAGGAGGTGGCACAAGCAATACAAGAGTGTCTGTGGCAGCCCCCACGGCTGGTGGAGGACTCTTTGTCCCTTGTCTCTCAGCTGTTTCAAACTGAATTAAGGAGAATTTTAAGTGATAATGGTGAGAATCTCAGGGAGTATGACCCTCACTAATACTGACAGGAATTTTCAGCTGGGAAAGGTGGATTTTGTTTTTATTTTTTCCTTCAGAAACTTTTTATGCTTTCCCCAGATGCTGAGGCCATGTTCTTCTTTACTAGAATCCAGGCACAGGAGCAGGAGTCCTAACTTATTAGGCTATTGATTTATGCCCTTACTCTTTGTTGATTCATGCCCTTGCTCTTAGCTGGTCAGATAAATCTCCTTAGTTAGTAGATTCTCCAGAGAAGCAAGTGTTGTGGGTTTTAATTCCCCAAAGGAGATGATTGAGTGTGCATTTTGTGCCTCTTAGAACAATAGGAGATACCACTGTTTGGTCTTATGAGAGAAAATGAAAACTCCACTGTGTTCTCCATGAAGAATAATCTGCCAGGAGTGCTTTGAGACCAGCGGATTTAAGTTTTAAAGGAAGGGGAATACTTGGTTTGCAAAGAATAAGAGTTTAGTTTGAGAATGGGGTTTGGCAAAGTCAGACATTTGAGTACTTAATACATCACCTAACATACTTCAAGTACTTAAACGTGAATATGAAAGTAATTTATGCAGTTTGGCTATCTCTTTATTTTGGAGACAGCTGTACTCCCCAGACTAATAGAGAAGAACAGGGAGCTTCCTAAGGGCCAGCTCTGTCATCAGTGTTAATAGTATGACAGGAATAGTCTTCAAGAAAAATTAAAGTAATATTAGAAGTTTTAAAGGCATATTTATGAAGGATAGATTGCTAGCTTCCAAGCTAACCTTTTAGGTCATCTGGAAATGAAAATGTTTCAGAGAATGAATGCTACTGAGCTGCTGCCCTTTTAGCTTCTGTTTCTGAATATAGACTCAAAGAGGTCCCCTTCTGAAAGACAATTCTTCCAAGTGTTTTTCAGTTTGTAGTTTGCACATTGCTTCTGATGGATCTGTGAATGCTGAAACTTTTTTCTGTAGCTTTTCTTTAGAAGGTGCTGAACTTCCACTGAATGTGTCTAAAGGAAGAAAGAGCATATATGTCGGGTTTGTCTTAAATATAAATTTATTTATTTTATGCTTTACATTTTGAAGTGTGGTTTAAATATCATAATCAAGAACAAAATGTTTTGTTTTGCAGGAATAATTTTTAAGGCTTTTATTTTAAAATTTGTCTGAGGTGAACTGAAACAAATCTGACAGTTTCAAGGTGATTGACTTGGCAATGAGGCCAGTAAGCCAAGGAAAATGGCCAGTCCTTTGCAGGGCTTTTGACCCAAACTGTCAGTTAGCATCTTCCAAACTACTGAGTAATCTTGGGAGCTGGTATCCTCAAGTGCTCTAAAAGAAAGAGGAATTCCTTCAGGTGAGTGACAGCCAATGTCTTTTTGTCAAAGGGTAGGCAATGATGATACAAACCACAATGTGATGAAGTTTTTTCCTGCTAAGTTTTTTTTTTTTTTTTTTTTTTTTCCAGAGGAATGTACATTTTGCAATTAGACACTGAGGAAAGACTCCTTTTGTTTCCTTTTACCTATCACTTAATTTGTAAGCACAATGAAGATAAAACAAATGGAGCCAGTTACCCAAGTCTGTTGGGCACTTTTGTATGTAATCCCTTTCTCACTTCAGTCCATAGTTACTTTTTCTGCTCAATCCACTACATGAAAAATCCCATTATTGACTTTACTGTCTTAAGTATTGAAGAAGAGTTGGAATAGTATTTTTTTCAGTCTTTGTGTTTTTGAACACTTGTAACATGTGAAAATGGTCAGGTCAAAGATAATTCTGATGTTGCTTCCGCCTGAAATTCCTTTCCTTCTCTCTACCACACATGTATTGTATTCCTAGGTAGATTTGCACGTATTTTCTGTCACTCCAGGAGAGGTCATGAACAGTCAAATGTCAGGTGAATGTCAGAGAAATGGCTTGTATAATGAAATCTATTAAGGTGTCCAATAGCCCTGTGCAAAAGAGAAGATAATCTTGCTTTGTGACCTTTAGGACAAATCAAACAAAACAATAAAACACACAGAAAGCAATGCCCTTCATGGTTTTGAAGCAGATGGCCAAGTGTTGGTAGAAGTTTTTGGCTTTATTGTTGTTTATGGTTTTTCTTTTGCTTTTTAAATAATTTACAGTGATTATTACTTCAAGTGCTTATTTTTGTCATACTTCTGAACGTTAGTAGGCAAACCAAACTTTTTAATTCTTTTGATCCTTTGTTTTTATTATGATCAACTTATTTTTGTGACTAGTCATGGAGATATTTGCTGTTTCTTTATTCACTGATTTAGAGTCTAGAAGAAACCATTAGGATTGTCTCATCTGACCTCCTGTACAAGCCAGACCAGGGTACTGAACTCCATAATTCCAGCATAGATTCTTATTGAGATAAGAAACACAGCTTTTAAAATGACATTACATTTTGTTTCAAGACTTCCAGTGACAAAAACTCACTATATTAACTAGTAAGTCTTTGAAATCCCTAATTATCTTTGCTTATGAATTGCTTCTTCTGTCTATCCTGGATGTAATTAGTGTCAGTTGGCTGCTATGGCATCTGGATACATCTGGTTTTTTGCTCATGAGAGACTACTTGAGAAGAATGACAGAGAATAATTTGTCTTGTTCCTCCTGGACTTTGATGCCTTTGGCAGTCCAGCTGAACTATCCACAAATATTTTTGGTTTAAACTTGGAAAACTATCTAGACCAGGGTTTTAAAGGTCTTTGTTTTGAAGGTAGGTGGGGGACAGGAGAATTAGCATTTACAAAGGCTAACTTTATCCAAAAGTCCAAATGCTCCTCTATCAGCAACAAAATATAATGTTAGAATATTTGAAGTTAGGCTTCTGATTATCCAGGGCCCAGGATGATGCTCTATAAATATTCCATAGTGTCCACAATATACTCTTCTAAGAGGTTTAATTTTGTTTCTTTTTTCTTTAGCAGTCTTTTGGCTACATGTAGGGGACTGTTTGAAGGAAGTGTTTTTCCAAAAAGGGTGGATTGACTTTCACTGAAGAATCTATCAATTAAGAAAAAATTACTTATACCTGAAATAAAGGTAGTTTTCTTACCTCTGCCAGATGCATTCCTAGCTGGAGAGTGGTAGGTGCCTCTTTATGCTTTTAGATGAGGGAACAGTTGTACTGAAATAGGTCAAGGACATTTAAAGTGTCTAATAATCAATGACATAAGCTTAAATCACCTCTGACCTCAGCTGCAGAGATACTTCACCATTTGTTTAGACTATTGTGCTTTGTGATTAGTTTTATATTTTTTTCAGAGTTTTGTTGTTATTTTTTGTTTTGTTTTATGCTTTCATCCCATTTGGTGATGAACAAGCACACTGTGTGGGATTGTTTCTGAGCTCTACAAATATGGTAGTGCTTTGTTACTTTTCCCTTACACAAGGCCAGAATGACATTAAAGCTGAAGAGAAGTACTGTTCCTAAACATTGGGGTACATGAATCACAGATATTTAAAACTTTAGCCAGCTGTTCAACACAACCCATCAACTGGAGAGACCAGAGAGGTTTTCAGCAACATGGCCAGCACGTGCTGGAATGGCATGATTTTTTTTTCTGTGAGCTTTCCCAGAACTGCTGATATATTCCAGTAAAAGCCTCTCATGACTTCTATTCAGTTTTATGAAGTCTCATGTAGCTAAGTTCCTGAGCAGTGCTGCTTTGGCTATCTAATGGCTTGCTACTGATTCAGTTCTTTTGGATCGTGCACAGAGCAATACTGGCTGACAACTGCTGTCACCACAGGTAAACAAAAAGAATCCCTGTAATCCAAACTAGAGGAAAATTATGCTGATGGTAAAATCTTCTTGGCCATTTTACAGATTTTCAGGGATGTCATGAGAATCTTAAAATAATAGATATTTCAGAATTGGAATTAAGGAGAAATAAATAGAATTGACCACTTAAAAGATGCATGTTCTGTTCCTAGCTCTGGCAGTGATCTCTTATTACCTTTAGAAAGGCTTTTTCATCATTTTTCTCTTGCTTACTGCTGTCAGTTAAAAGGGTGAGCCTTTTGGGATTGGAGCCCTCTCAGTGTTCTGCTGTTTGATCACACCCACTCTTTTTCTTTTGTGGCTTCTATGCTCTTCTAGTAAACAATGCTAACAGGAAGCTCCAAGACTACAGAGACACACAGGTCTGTACTCTTTTGCAATCGATTTTTTTTCAGGTGTTATTATCATCACAAGACAGAGCCAATGGATCCAAAGCTGTGTCAAAGCCTGATCCTTGGTGACATACTGCAATAAGGGGTGCTTATTTCTATTTGTTAGTTAGCTATTCCAGGGAAAAAAACCCAAAGCTGCTTAAGTTTTTAAGCCTATTATGTGGTGTTCCAAAAGGTCAAGTTGCTGTTCTTTTAAAATACAATTTAATTGAAAATGGACAGCAGCCTGGATCTTCTTGAGGCGTAATGAAGTAGACTATTGAGATGCACCATGTGTTCCTGATTAAAATCAGAAGGCTAGGAATGTTCAGCCAATTATGCAATTTGTGAGACATTGCCCAATTAGTTTAGGACCATGCAGAAGCAGGTACACAGAAACATACTTTGTGTGTCCCTGTAAGCACAAATTCCCAAACTACAAAGGGCTGAATTATGTACAGGCTAATAAAGGCAATTAGTTGTTTGAACTGACTTGTTGCACTTTATTTATCTCCTAGAAAGGTTTTTATATAGTACAAATTTACAGTATAGCATAATAATTTACAGTTGAATGTAACACAAATATTAATGCAAAGAACAGGAACAAAGGATACAGTTTAACATCTGGAAAATCCTCTTATTTTTTATAGTGAATGTAGCAGTTTCTGTCTGCTTCATTATACAAATTATTTAAGAGCAGGTGTTGGTGTTGTTGTGAAATTCTCTAGTTAAAATAATAGCATTTAAATAAGTACAGGTGTGGTTTTCATGATAATGAACTTTTGGATCATCTTAAGCAGGAAAATATTCACTGTGGTAGATGTTTAAACCACAGACAAATATAATTCCATGTATTTAAAGTTTTAGCTTTGTCTTTATGGTTTATCAGTTTGTACAGATTACTATAAAGTACAAAGACCCATCTGGTAATGTAATATTTTGCAAGAATGTGCCTGAGCATGCATCTATCCAAAATACTGAACAATCTCTCAATGTGTTTAAAACATCAAAATTATTTTTTAAATAATTTTTTTTATTATAGAAAAAGGGAATGTTTAATTATCTCTAGCCTTGGAGTCACACATGGGATGTTCAGCAGATTTGTGCAATTTGTTAGAGCAGCAGTTGTTTCTTAACTGAAGGAAATATTGACACTGGCAAGTAAAGACAGGATAGCGAGCAATTCAGTCTCCCCCAAGGAAAAGAAACACCACATTGCAGAGGTTTTAACTGAAAATTAAAGCTTTGTGTCGTTTGCTTAGCTGGTTATAAAATGTGCTTCAGAGCTCCAGAGTGTCTGAAAACCAGGTTGATTTAATCATGGACTCAGGGGCTTTATTCCCATGAGCAAGGGAATTAAAGTTCAGCTGCTTTGTTGTGGGCTAATCGTTAATCCCAGGGTGGCTGGTACCGAGGGGCCTGAGCGATGGGACTCAGGGTGGTGAGAGGTGCTTGGCAGCCTCTTCCTTGCATTTGTGCTGAACAAGGAAGCAACAGGAACAAAAAACCCAACCATGAATCCTTCAGGGAGTTCATCAGGTCAGAATCAAGGAGTTAGGTTGTTTTTTTTTGGCCAGCAAAAGGTTTTGGTGGAAACTGGTTCTTGTAAGGAGTGCAGTGGCACAGTGGGATCTGACAAACACCTGTGGGATATTTGCATTGCTACCAGGGGCAGCAAACAGGCATATTTGCCTATGTCCCAGTCCTGTCTCTAAAGAAATGTTAAGCTCCTCTGAAGAATTTTTAAGTGGACTATGTGTTAAAGACACCTTCATAGAGGAGTGGGTAAGCACGACAAATTCCATATAAGTTGAGTGGATACTCTGACATTCAGATCAGTGAGTTTACAGAGGTTGCATCTTTGTGTAGCTGGGTTTAGCTTTTCTAAAAAGCTACCTGATAACCCCAGTCTCTGGTTTGGGTAGTCACTTCTACTTTGAAGGCTGTTTAGATGCTTAGAAGATACTCAGGTGTTGACTTGGTTCATTATTTTTGGTGTTTTCTGGGTTGTAAAAGCTGATACTGACCCTTCCTGTTCATCCTTTTCACATACAAAATCAAGATACACATTGAACTGTTCTTTTAACTAATTCCTTTCTATTCACATATCAGAATATACTTTACAAAATCCTTTTTCTTTGCTTTGCACCAAACTAAAAATAATTTAAAATAATTAAAATAATTTAAAATTATTAAATAATTACAATATTTAATAATATTAATAATATTATTAAAATAATAAAAAATAAACAGCATCATATAATTTACAGTAGCTATGAGGTCCTTATACAAAAAGTGGAAGTCAGCAGTGCAAATATCAGTTTAGATAACAGAAAATTTAAGCATTCCCCTACCTCCCTGCCATATTTTGTTTCCAGTGCGATGTGGGAAGAAAAGAGCCCCAGGCAGGTCTCTAACTTTCAGTGTTTAGGAGAAAGCAGCATGCAAAGCACATAAACACACAGAATATGCATAGGCACAGCAGTGAACGTGTTGATATATGACAAACATTTCTCAGTCTGCTGTTACTGTTTCCCTGGAAGGCACTGAAACATTGAAATGCCCTCTTCCAAGTAAGGATCAAATCATAATTTCCTAAATGTTTCACACAGCCAAATGCTTCACAAGTGTATCCATTTCATCAGGAATAAGCACCAGCACTCACCTCTTGGTGAGAATTTTGCATGACTGATACAGTGATTTTGTAGGTCTTGTGTTGTAACATATTGACCATACCTTTTGCAAAATGAGAGATCTTTCTCCGGGACTGTAGAGTTATGTCCTTTGGTAGCAAGTGCTATATAAAACTTTTCCTACAGTTGGAGATTTTATAAGGCCTTTCTGTCTTGCAGATTTTCTATGTGAGGTCTTCAACAAATTCTGTTCTCTTTTTGGCCTTTTTTTTTTTTTTTTTTTTTTTTTTTTTTTTTTTTTTTTTTGTGATGACAGTAAGAGCATAATCATCTTTGAAATGTCAACTCTTCTTTCTTCTTGGACAGAAAAATGAGCAATAATGCAACAGTTCACTAGGAAAGACAGATGATATTATCTGTCTTCTTTCCAAAGAAAAGAAGTCAAAAAATGGGTATGACTTGTGACTATGAATGCTGAAGTTACCATTTCCTGTTACAAAACTAGATCAAAACACTAATCACAGAATAGTGTATAAGGCTCTGTTACTGCTTCAGAGCACAAATTTATTAAATTGTATCAATAACAATTACTAGAATATTAAAGACAGGTACCTGCCAAGTATATATCCTTGCTATTGTCTGAATGTCAGATATTTTTTTATATTGGTTGCAGCTCAGAAAATTTTGCAAATTTTTGTCATTGCCCATAAAATTGTAATTGGTGAATTTAAATTTGTATTTTGGTTGAAATTTGTATTTTGCTTGTTTCCTCAAAGTCCCACTGTTTTTCACATCTGATGTGCTCATATATTCTCTTTAAATTTTGTGTCACCAGCAAACTTAATTAACGTGATTTTCTTTTGGTTGATGTAATTATTGAAAACATTAGCTAACATCAGCTCCAAGACTGATTCTTTAAAAACTCTAAAAAGTAGAATCCTGCCATCCCTGTCAACACCCCAACTCCTTAGAAAATTTGCCTCGATTTCTGAATCTCACTTTTAAGGCAGTATTACAGGCTTTGCACCATATTCAGTGTTTTACTGAAAGATTAAATCTATTTTCTATCCTATGGAGAAATTCCCAGGTCTTAGCTCTCACCCCCACATCATCTTTATTCTCTAAAAGACACCTGCCACTTGCCAACTGCTTTGTGCTTTACTTTGATTGTAATAATAAGCTGAAAAAGTGTGCCTGTGATTATTTACCAAACCTAAAATGTAATTCAAAGGAGAAACTGCAACTTTCTCTTCTAGAAACTCTAAGTTCAATCTACCAGATAATCATGTATTTAGGGCTGTGATAACAGATGCATAGCGTCTATGAGTCACATGTATTTTTTTTATGTCAGATTCAAAATTATAGCTTTCTTTTGATAATTTGTACTCCAGAGTCTTGCCTCCAGAGGAAAAAGGTGAAGGAACAGCATCTGAGAATTAAATACCATGTGGAGAACATGAAAATTCACCTTTCCTCCGCTGGAATTAGAGTTTAATTACAATCAAAGAACCCTTCAACCTATATTGAAATCACAGATTTTACAGCCACATCTGATGGTTCATGTCTTGCAAGTAGTTTCGTGGAATGATTTGCATCAGTTTATACTCAGTTTGCTAATAGTCCTTCTCTAAGAAAGAGCTTGAACAGAGATGATGGACAATGCTTTTGAAATCTCCAGGTCTTTCTTAGTTCTGAATTTGTTTCTCCTTCAGTTTTCAGATATGATATTGTCCCACAGCTGTGCACCCTGAGAGCAAAAGTCTGCTTTTTACTTCAGCCCTGACTAGAAAAATCTGAAGCTGTAATTCTAATGAATTGTCATAGTAAATGGTGCAGTCTCTCTGGTCAAGCAGGTCCCCAGATGTGCATATTCAGTGTATAAGAAACCTGCATTGTTCATCTTCGGACAAAATGACAGGGTGCTGTACCAATAAAGAGTTTGCACTGATACCAGCCTCTACCTACATCAATATCTTATAGTTTCATTTTTTGTGATGAGAGACTTGGTTAGGATACATTATTTGCTTTTAGCTACTTGGCCAACTGGCAGTGTTTCAGCTGTGGATTTGGGTTCTTAACACAAACTGAGTACAGAAGGAAATTACTTGTCTTTGAGAAAAGCCAAGCTCCTTTCTGTGTAGTAACAAAACGGGAGAGAAAGCAGGCTCAGGTAGAATTAACAATAAAAGACAAGAATAGTGGTTTCGTGTACATAAACCAGATTTTCCAGCCTAAGATACAAAGGAAATGCTAATTTTTGTTTGCATATATTATAAAATGAATTGTAACTGATTTTGCCCAGCTTATTTGAGAATCGTTCTTTCTGAAATTAGAAGGGAGAAATCCAGGCCTGAATGTTTCATTGTTTCCATTGTGCTCTTGGTTTTGTCTGCATGTTGTCTTGCATAACAGCATCAATAGAGAGCCATCCTGGTTACATGAATCCATTGTATTCCTGTTAAAGTCATTTTGCACCAATATTAGTGAAATACAAACCAAGCCTAACCTTTGTCTTTTCTCCATCTTAAAAACTGGCCTAATCCCCAATTATTTTCATAAGGCTTGATGAGTAATAATTCATGAACACTTATGCAGCACTTCTGGATCTTCACAAAGAATGCCTAAAAGAAAGCTATCCCTTAATCTGCATTTAAATTTCCTCTGTAGTTTAAAATCTCAAAGCTTTTTATAAATATTATCAGTTGAGTGCTCAGAACATGGGGGAATATAGCCTGTTTTTCTAAAGGCTATTTCAAGAGAGAGCTTATGTACCCAGCATCTTCTTCTCTCCAAACAGGGAAGATACTGAGATGCCCTAAATTCCAACTGTACTTCCCATCCCACAGTGTCTGTTCCACATGCTTTCATAGCAGGTGTGTTTAGTTGTCCCCCTCATCAATTTTAAATTCAAAATGAATACATTTGCTTAGCTGCTTCTTTCAACAAACATCTCCAGAAAGATTAGTATCACCAAGGTCACCCTAAATGACTCCCAGCTGATGAGCACAAACATAATATGATTTGGAAGCTTCAATTTTAAGATTGCTTTAATACCTCCAAGCTGATCACAGCCTTTCACAACTACTTATATACCAGTTATACATCTAAGTGCTGTCCTATTTCTTCTTCCACCTGTTTATGAGAATGCCTCTTTACAGCAATATTTTTTTATACAAAAGTATCCTGTTTCAACACCCTTATTTCAAAGTGACTGCTGCCAGAGGAAATGCACCAGCGTGAATACTTAGATTGTTATGAAAATGCTGGAATAAAGAGTTTTACTGAAAGCCATCAAACAATTATGCTTATTGAGATTTTTTTTATCTCCTTGCAGACTATGTGTTCTCTTCAATTTAGATCAGAATGGGTTGTTTAGTAAATGTCATGACATCAGAGTGGTTACCACACCAAAGTGACTGTTCTCTGTGTGCCACAGAATTTGGGGATTTTTAAGATTTAAATGGTGTTAGCAGCAGCAGTTTTGAGAGAAGACTGATTTCTTAATCAAGCACAGCATATCCAACCAAAAGCTCCCTTCTCTCTAAGCATGTAACTTACCTCAATTCAGTGGGGAGGGGCAGAAAACATATTAATATAATGAAAATATATAGGGAGGCTTTCTTCAAGAAGAAAGAAATGCCAAAAAGACAGCTTTGAGAATGAGATATTGATGAGAATTTAACTGTGTTGAAAATGAGAGGTATAAATGTATTGCTTTTCCTTTGATGCTTCAAAAATACAATTTTTAACCTCTTGACTGGAACATACCTGAAATCATTCTGCCACTTGGCAGACCTCTGTCAGATGTTCTTTAAAAAGGTTATTTGGCAGATGTATGAAACAACCCGTACAAAAGGCTTGAAAGGTTTTGGGGTAGTGTCTGATAGCTGTTTGAGCTACTGACCAAATAGGCAATTGCAAACGTCTTGTGGCACATTTTGCTCTCTGCTGTTGTATCACCTCCGCCTTTCTGTGTCTGAAACAAGACTCCTGAGGAAGGACTTGGGGATGTGTGTCAATATCTCCTGTTCTTACAAAGCAGTTTCAACAGCATGGCTGAATCCACTCCCATTTCAGAGAAAAAATGTGCGGCAAAAATAGGTTGCTGACATTTTATATGCATTGGGAGGCATTAAGTTTACAAAAATATTAGGCATGTCCATTAATCTGTTATGAGCAATTGCCTTTCTGGTAATTCATCCATTCTACCATTCATTGTATTCTGTCGCAGCCAAATTACCAGCATTTCAGCCAAAAATCAGCTGAGGCTGTAGCTTACAGCTGACAGAAAAGGGGCCTGTTAAATTCAGAAGAGCTTTGGAAACCAACCTATGCAAGTCTAAGTACATCACAATTTCAGAGAGGCAACAACCATTACAATTTTTTTATTGCTATTTACCCAGTCAATAAATGAGGTCTCTGGAATATTTGAACTCTTCATAAGGCTTTAGACTGTACTGTCTTGTAGATAACCAGCTTTACTGAAGATCAATGTAAAACCAAATGTACTCATGATTTGTGCTAAAGGCTTTGACCTCTGGAGAATATTTAAAGATATCAAAAGAGAAAACTCAGAATGTTGGCACATTAGATCACTATAGCTCTTCTGCATCGAGTTCAAGGATTTTTTTATGTGTTGAAATGTTAAATGAAATTTTCAGTAATATGCTTTAATGCATGTCCATTGTTTTAAGGCTGCTTTTAGGCTATTTAAAAATTGCAGAGTTCTTCTGTATGTTCATTAATAACTATGCAAATATGATAGTTTAATGTAATTTATTTCTTCTAATTTGTTATCACAAAGACCAAAATTGTTGTTATATAGAAGGGAAAAGTTAAATGAGTGAGGTTCAAACTCAACAACAGACATTTCATGAGATAATACTGTCTAGTAATATAATTGTCAATTCTGAGAAGCTGGGTTAAAAACCTAGAAAATCTCTGTTCGATACAAAAATCTTCTCCCCTGTCAATAGTTATTAGCATAACTATGTTTTCTCTTTCTCCTAGGCTTTTGAGACTCTCACTTTTGTTTGCTGGTTTTTCCATCTTGAGGCTTAGTCAATAAGTTCTCAGTGAGCATTTCTATACTGTTAATGTATTTAATTATCAAATATTTGTTATTTCCTAATCCTAGAGGGATGTCTTACATCACAACAGTACATTTCTTCTCTAGGATGAATGCATTGATTTTGGATTCTATTGGATTACACAATGCTTTTAGAGGAGTTATAATTTAGAGCAGTTAAAAAGCTTATACTGTTTTGGCACATGTTCCTATATTAAGAGCAGGCATATATTTTGACTCTCATGTCCTCAGTCCTTTAGTTCTTCTGCCTGTGTAACAAGCAAAGAAAAATGCCTGTGTAAGTGGCAAAACCATTTATTACCCCGAGACCTCTGTACTTCTGGCCATGTGTGCTGGATTCTGGCACTGGGGGAAGGTAAAGTGAAAGATTTTTTTCCTGTAATGTGACTCCATCCTCTCCATGTGCTGCAGTTCCACAGCACAGGATTCGCCCCTTCCCATTAATTTTGCCTTGCAGAAGGCAGCAGGAGTGAAGGGACTCCTGCTCTGGAGGTCACAGACCTGTGACAGAGCTGCTCATCCCTCGGCTCTGCCCCACACCCCTGGCTGACCCAGGGCTCCCCTCCCTGGCAGGCAAAGCACGCAGGCAAAGAAGGTCTGGGTGCGATTCCATTTAGGCCAGAAATGAGGAATGTTGCTGCATTTTCAGTGAGAATGTGTTTGTTTTTTATGAGGACAGCTAATGAGGACAACTAGTCAACAGAGCGATTTATGAAGTGTTGGATGGAGTGATCACTGGCAATTGTAAGAGAATGCAGTTTTTCTAAAGCGCCTTTTCTCAGTCATGATTGAAAGCAGAGAATATTGTCAGCCTGCCTTGTGCAGAAATCAGAAGTTGATTTCCCAAAGGTCCTTTCTGGTCTTTCAGAGGAGGAGCACCTTTTTTCTTGTCATTAAATAAAAGCCATTTCTGCATCAATAATGAACTAATTGTTTATAATTGTTAATTGCTTTGTCTTAGTGTCTGATAAAATTCTGCCACTTCCAAACTTAGTACTGATTTTCCACTTGTAACACTTTGTAACATTGTGCGACAACATTATCCAGGATTATTTTTTATTTATTTTTTTCTCCATCCTGAAAATATCCTTATGTGTTTGATTAACCATAATTTGGATGTTTGTAATCACTTTGATAAAGACAATATTAATTTGCAGATAGTGCCAAAATTTTAAAATCAGACTGCTGAATGGCATTGAGTGAAATGCTTTCAGAAATCTCAACATATTATGTCAACACAATTACATTTATGAGAGAGATTAAAATCTTGTCAGGGACTCTGCCTTCTGCTGGATTCACAACTTCTAGCTTTAGTGAAGGAAAAAAAAAATCAAGATAGCTTTTCACTTCAATGGTTGAAGTCAACTGAAGGATTAACCTGTCTTTCCCAAAAGGCAGACATTCTTCTGCATAACTATCTGTGGCATGTTCATTTTCTTAGGAGCTTAGACATTTTTTATGCTGCTTCAGTAACTGACAGATGAACTGGAAGACAGGTTTCATTTCACATTAATTGTCTCACAGCTCTTGGACCATCCAGCTTGCTGAAGCAGTGGAACATTGCAGACTTTCATTAATACCTGTCAGAAGTTTTAATTTACCAAAAAAAAAAAAAAAAAAGGTACTGATTCAGAAACAGCCTGCTGGATACTCACTGTTTTAGAACATGTGCTTGTCCAAAATCTTCTCAAAGCTGATGGAAGTGGGTTTGTTTCAGAGGTAATAAATTTTCTGCATCTGTGAGCAATTTCTGCTTTGATAAAGGGAGACAGCACAATACATAACTATTGTGCTCAGACAATGTTCTAGAGTAGCACTTTGGCTTTTGCAAGTTGTCAGAGCTTGATTGACTTCAGTGGCATTATTCAGTTTGCTTGTCTGAATATTTGACTGCTCCTGACTGCACTTTTTCCTTCCCTTTCTTATCTGAACTTTTAATCTAAAAGATCTACCTCACTCCTGAAACTTCGGGTGTCCAAATGCAGGTGTTACAAATCCCAGCTGTTTGCTTCCTTGAACTGAATGCCAATCTCTGAGAGGAGCCCCATGCATCTTGTGTTTTCCTGTGCATAATGCAGAGATACTCTGCTGTGTTTTCTTTATGGCAATGTCTAAAATTAACAGCTATTTTTTTTACTCATCATTATCACATAAACATACAGATATCCAGGTTGAGTGTCTGCATTTGTCTGGGATATTCAAAACAGAAATAGTATTTTCCTGATTTTGTACTGACAAGTGCTTGGGAGGTTTTCAGTCCTTGTTTAGTTAGCATTCAGCACGATCTGTTTTCCATTTGGCATCACTTATGTCATACACCCACAAAGGCAGAGATATCCTTTCTGTCTGCCTCCCCACACCACAGAAGCTACTGATCAATAAAAAAGAAGGCTACCTTCTCTTCTTAAGGGACTTTAAGCTATAGAGTTCAAGCAGAATGAGAAAAGCAATAAAAACACCTCTACAAAACAGAATCACCACAATCCCCTTCTGACTCAGAAGATAAGGTGTGTAAAATACTTTCTTCCTTAGCCCCAAACACCAGATAAGCCAAAAGACAAAATATTCCTATGTTTCCATCTTGCAGGTAAAATGAGTTGCCCATTTGAACATTATTAGTGGAAAAACAGTTAATTCCTGTGTAGCTGAAGGTAAAGTCTGGTTTAGGCAGCTGTCAAAGCAAGAGAGAAGTCCAGCATGTCAAGACTCTTAGTATGTAATTTGTATCTAGTAAGAGTTGAAGAAGTTCAGGCCTTCTGAAAACCAGATCATGCTCACAGGTGGCCTAAACCCTTTTCTTAAGCATGGGAATTTGAATGCTTCTGTCATATTTCCTCACTGGCAAGATGATGAGTTCAGACAAACCTGCCTACTTAACCCCATTCCATCCACTGCTCTAAGCTGAGATAAAAAATACAGCTGCAGTATTTCCTAGCAGGTACTTGAGCTTTCTTTAAAGAATCCTCAGTAGTGTCAAGACCAGTTTTTCTGAAAGTCTTCCGATTTTTAATTATCCTGGATAATTAAACTTTTTCACCTTTGCAGCAATTTGTTCTTATTACTCTCTCTCCTGTCCTCAATGGACACGAATAACAGTTTGCTGCCTCCATTTTTGTTCCAATCTTTGACAAGCTAGAAGACCATTAAGTTTTCTCACTCTTGTTTTCTCTATGCACAGTCAGCACAGTCCTTTCATGTTTTCTTGTTTCATACCTTATATGCAGCATTCCACTCTGGAATTTTAATGGTGTGTTTGCCTATATGGTGGAAGCCAAGTGCATGGAATTACTAGGGGAAATCTTGCCTTTTGATGTTCTCTGTATATTAAAACCCAAAGCAAACTTTGTCCTTGATGCATTTCTGCCAGATTGTTACTGGGGATCCTATTTCATGCCATCTATACAAAGACATGAACATTGCAAAGTGTGCAGAGGTAGTAGCTTATTCATGGTAGTAAAAGTGAGACAGGTGGAAGGAAAAGGTCTGCATGATCAGTCAACAGAATGTCAGATAGGATTCAGGGCACTTGAATTGATGAATATGGGAAAAAGTTGTGTGAATTTCCCCTAATGGGCCCCAAATTGGTGTCACCGATTGGAAGGTTGGGGTTTGGCATGGTCAGGTTCAGGGAAAGCAAACAAAGATCAAAAAAAGTGAAATAGCTTCTGTTCAAGGAAGAGCTGTGTAACTGGTGAATCTTCTGGCTGCAAGAGACCCTTGGGGTGAGAGCCACAAAATAACAGCAACCATGGAGAAAAAGATAGGGACTTTATGTAAATAAAGAAGTAGGAATATTGAATGGAAAGAATGGGAACCACAGCTCAGACAGGAGGAAGAAATACCTTGCATGTTTGATTGTTAACTTGTGAATACCCTTGGCCAGAACATTGTGGCTGCTGAATTCAAGGGAGTTTATCATGGACTCAGAGAGAGACTGGGCAATTTCATGGAAAAGGGCTTAGAGTAACTAAATATGCAGAAAAGAGCTTACAGCCCAGAAATCTCCTGAAGAGGACAATGCTAGATGACAGGAAACCAGGTTAAAGAATTCTTGTACTGAAATTTGGTGCTACTGTTTTTGTGGAAAAGATTAGGTGACGTGGATCTTTGATGTCACCCAATGCCACCTTGATTCCTAAAGTCAGAGCAGTGCACTGAATTTTTGCCAGGTGCAACCAATATTTCTTCTCCCAAGGAGATAAAAATGAAATTCTGGGCTGGTTAAAGACACCAACTTTCTCACTGACGTCAGCAGATGAGTACTTCATTCCAGGAACTTCATCTACAATAGATTGTCCTGGAAGCAAGCACTAGAACTGAAAAACCTTCCATGATGTTGGCATTTCTGAGAAAATACTGCAAAATTCAAGGCACAGCACTATATTAATTATCCCAAATGCACAGAACAAATGTTTCGAATGGCAAATGTCAGAGACAAACATAACCAGAGACATATTTTGATTTCTCATATTTAAACTTTGAGATGTTATGTTTTCTCACAATAACTCAAAAACATTATTTTAGAAATAATAGTTTTCTGAAAATGATATTACTGTGACCATAACAAGGTAAAATTCCTGTTTTGAGTTGGACCAATTGAGAGATTCACAAGATTGTAGTCCAGTGGAAGTGTCATGGCAGAAAATGGTGTTTGATTCTAGAAAATATTTTGTAGAGTTGGCACAGCTGCCCTGTTAATGGCTTTATGGTAGGAGATAGATAAGGTGTTATGTCTATGTTATGATAGATAAGGAGAAACTTAATTGGAAGTTTAACTTTTTTCTGATCTAAAAGTGTTTTCTCTGTGCCTGAGGTATGGCAGCCTCCTACTTTGTTCAGACTGTGGCAATGATCACTGCAGTTTTGCCTCTGATCCCCTGCAGATGTAACCAAGTTTTTCCCTCTAAGGAAGATGCAAAATTTTTATACAAGCCTACGGCACAAACACTGCCTCTCCTCTCCTGTGTGTACAGTGCTGGGGACCAGATACTGTATGAAGTGTCACAAATGGTTTGAAATACAAAGAAGTGCTGGATCACTTAACAACAATTTTGATGCTTTATAAAATCTCTAAAGCTTTATGGAATCGTAATGAGGTTGCATCAGTTCCCAGAAGGGGCTTGGACACCAAAAGAAAATGCGTGAGTGTTTTAGTGCCCAGAATAGGATTTCAATTTTCCAGTTAATCCTCTCTCTACAAGAACCATAAAACCATGATTTATATAGTTAGGTATCTAAAGTGAAAACATGTACAGAGGTATGTGAAGTAAGCTGCTGTTCTTATTTATTGCTTGTTCTATAACAGTGCTCAGTAATCCAGTTCAGGGCAGAGCCTGATGTATATACAGAGCACTGCATATACAACTATCAGGGAAGCTGCCTATTTGAAAAACAGTATATTGCAAAAGTTATTTCAAAGTAAATTTTTACATCTAGATATTTAGCTGGCCTTTTAAAATTAAATGGGAACATCACTTTTAAAAAATAAAAGTTTCATTTATTTCCAGCTGAAGGGTTTTGAAAGGAATGGAAATACTGCTAAAAAGGATTAAATGGTTAAGCAATACTTTTCTTATGAGGCTTCTGAATTCTACTTCCCATTGCAGACAGCTTACATCTGGTATGGCTTTCAGCTCCTCACAGAGGTTCTCATTCCAGATTTTAGTTTTTGATAAAGTGACCAAGTGCAATGTTAGCTTGGATGAACATCACTCAAATGAATGTGACTCCATGTGAAAGTGCACAAACCTGAATACTATTATGTAATTTTTTTCAACCCAAAACACTGTTTCTGTTGATGACAGAGAGAGGTGAATCAGGGTCTAATGTGGCACACTGATGTATATTTTCAATAAATGTGTGTTTTATGTATAAGCTTGAAGAAATTATGTAATGCATGCTTCTGTGGCTGCTAAGAAAGCAAGAAGAGGCCCCTTTCCTGTGGTGTGTTTTAAGCACAGAGGTGACACAGACTGACATTCCTGGGCCTTTTCCTCCAGGTGCTTCTGAACATTGGGTTACTGTGGTTGACATGTCTGGTATGATTATATCACACCCTTGTCAAGCAAGGATTTTGCTGTAGTGGTGTGTCAGCAGTTTATGGAGAAGCAAGGGCCCATCAGCCTCACTTAGGAAATAAGTTAGAGCCAGCTTTAGTGGGAATGGCACAGAAAAGAGCTCTGCAGCCACTGCCACACCAGTGAACAGGGACTGTGTATGTTACACTGCACACGGTACAGGAATTGTGGTGAAAGGAGCAGCTGCTGTCTCCTTAGAGAGCCTCTCAATAATGATCTTCAGAAATCACTTTCACTTATCTGCATGGTGGTTGGGCTCTGGAACAGCTCCCCCGGGCAGTGATCACAGCACCAACCCTGTCTGAGTTCAGGAAGCCTTTGCACAGTGCTCCCAGGCACATGGTGCGATTCTAGGGGTGTCCTGACCAGGGTCAGGAGTTGAACTTCGATGATCCTTGTGGGTACATTCCAACTCAGGATATTCCATGATGTTATGATTCTAACTCACAATAAATAAACTCACTATCCCTTCATAATAAATTGATTCATGACAGCTGACTGTGAAAGGACCCAGAAGTTCAGACTCCTCATTTTATCCAGAAGGCTGAACCCTTAATTAGCATGAGCAGTGCTCCAATTGTAGGTAGCCCTTCAATCCTGCAGAGAAAAGTAGAGCAAGATCCAGGCTGAAACCAGAGGATTTCAAGCAAGAAATAAAGTGCATTTTTTATTTGTTTATCCTTCTTTATTTTAAGCAGTGAACAAACTGGGTCCTAGAACAATTTATCTAAGTAAAAGTGTTTTCTTTAGCCTTAAAATTATTGGCTACTACTTACTTATTGGATACTTAGGTCAGGTAATTAAACAGATTAAGTCACTATTGTCTTCTTGGATTTAATTCTAGTTGTTTCTTGTACTATAAAATATATTATAGCAAAATTTAAAGTCTGTCACAATGTTCTGTCAGTTCTTAATTCTTCTTATTTAGTTTTGCCAGCACATTCTCCTGCCTCAGCTATTTGTTTTTTGATATTCATTTTGAAATGTACATACAGCTGCCAAGTAAATGTACTGGTAAGCATGCTCTGGGGTATGGATAAATAAGATAGAAGCCATAGAACACAGTTGTTTGAGTAAATATATAATTGAGAAAGTGAAGTGGCTTTAATTAGAAAACTGTGCTCAAAAGAGATTTGGAGAGATAATACTAGGTATATCATCAGGGTATAACATCTAGGTATATCATTCTGTAGATATATTCTAATATTTAATCTGAAGGCTCCAAAATGAGCTCATTTCAGACCAGTGATGCTGGAAAAGGTCTGACAATTTCTAAATTCTCCTTTTTAAAATTCTTTTGCAATAAATGTTTTCTACCCAAGACTCAACAATATTAGATTTTTATGCAATTGAAATGCACACTGAAGTGTCCCATTATCTAATAAGTAAATTCGATAATCTTGCAGGAAAATAATATTTGAACGCAATATATTTTCTATTTCATAGCTGTGAAGAAGTGCATATTCTTTACTCTGTCATAGCATAGCAGTGTCTCACAGCCTGCCACCCCCAGAAAGAAGTGCTGAGACTCACAAGATTCCTACTTCTCCAAAGTCATTTATCCAAACTGACACATAGGCTTTAAAAGAAACATTAGAGCTGGGGTGGTTAAAATTGTGTGAGCTTCATATAATCCCCTTTTCATAAGAGACACAAAGCTCTTTGTTATGCAGATCTGTGTCTGTGTCAGTGATGTACTGATCTCGTGCTGCTGCTCCTTCCTACCTTCAGTCCTACGTTCAGAAAAGCTGTCTAATGTGGGAATAGCAATCTGCAGGTGGGATCTCTAATGTGTATTAAGGTGGGGATAAGCAACTGAAGACATGCTGAGGGTGTAAAGTCATGGCTGCTGAGCTTAGGCCACATTTGTACTCAGCCTCAGGCAGCTAACTGAAAATGATAGCAATGACACATATTTTATCCAGTGTTTTTTGAGTGCAAAGCACTTCGCAAAGGTGATTAGAAAAGTTGTATCAGGAACTGCAGCTGCTCTTTGCCTCACTGACTTGCCCACCCAGGAAACTACTAATGGTGCACTTCTGCTCTGAGCCACTCCCGTCCTTTGAGGTCACTCCCTGCAGGAAAGTGGCTACACTTCATTTGGAACGAAACTCTAGGTGGGAGAAGAGTAAGGTGTGAAAGATGAGAGGACTGGAATAGTTAATGATTCATGTAGATTTCTAAGGGCAGCCTGGCTGAGCAGAACCACTTATGTAATGGTTTGAGCAAGTGCCAGTTGTAGGCACCATGGTGAAGTCACGCAGGTGATGGGAGAGGTGTTATCCTGCTGTGGAAAGTGGAGGCAAGAGTGGGGTATTTCCCAGGGAGGTGCTTGTCCCTGAGAACAATGAATGTTGACTCTTTGTTGTTACCAGGTGCCTGGGTAATTCAGATATGATTGGAGTGGAGGTGAGACAGAATTTACCAGATCCTGCTGAGAAAAGTATGTATCAGCTTTAGGAAAGCCTCCACCTCTGTCTGGACAAGTCAGGACATCTAATTATTTATTTTGGTCTAGTGACCTTTGATTGTGCTGACGAGTAATTGCAGGCATGGAGTTAGCATCCCACTTGAGATCACTTCAGCCCAAAGACAGGTGAGCAACTGCTAATGAATAATACACAAGCAGATGCAATGTGCACCTCCAAACCAGTGATCCCTTCCCTTCCCTTCCCTTCCCTTCAGTGATCCCTTCCCTTCCCTTCCCTTCCCTTCCCTTCCCTTCCCTTCCCTTCCCTCCAAATGTCATGAGTTTCAACTCCTAACACTGCAGGTACTTAAAACAGTCACACTGCATGCTGTGGGACCTTTTCATCAGTAGAAAGCTTTCACCAAAGGGAAAGAGAAAACATTTGAGAAGCTAAATTTTTCCTGGTTGGCTTTTTATTATAATTATTTTTCTGCTTTTATTTTGCAGATGATACTCCCCACTGCTTTTCTCCTAGATAAATCATTGCAAGATTAAAATATATTTGCATGTATGCTCTGTGATACCTTTTTATTCTTGTTTTAGTTGACATAAGATTTATTTTGCATTATCATTCAGTGCTTCCAGCAGTCTCAGAGGCAGTGCAGAGCCACTGACTCTTCGTGTCTTTTCTGAGACTTCCAATGGTGACAAATATTTTTTAGTAGGTTTTGCTTCCAGTTGTTAAATTACTCTCCTATTTCATGTTTTTATCTTCATTATTTCAAGGTGAGTATGAACAAGAGCAATTCTTCCTTTAATCCTGCAAAGGGATTTGTGTGCAAAGGGATGCAGTCAGCAGAGTTTGTACCACAGGCTGGTGGAGGAAGGCAATGAACAATGCTCAGCATCCTTTCCTGTGGTCTGGAAAATCCTCTTCCAACACAATTGCACTGTGGCAATTATCAGAGGGAGGGAGTCTCCACAGACCTCACTGTCAGGTTTCTTTTCAGGTGCCTTCACCATTGCACAAAAGTTTCTACAAAGCAGCAACTTATTTTATGAGAGGGGATCAGAGGGAGCCAGGGGAGGGGGAGTGACTATGTAGGACTTTATTCTTCTGCAGAATAGAAAGCTGCTGCTGAGAGTGCTTAAGTCAATGAAGCATTGAATTTGCCATCTCCCTGGGCTTGGATCATTAGCTTCAGTGTTATTATAGGTGTGCAGGTTAATCTAGGCCTGTTCCAATTCTCTGGGTAATTGAAACATGGGAGAAAAGCCCCATCCACCAACAACTTCCTGTAGCACTTACTTTCCTTTGAACTCTAAGGGCTGTTTTCCCTGGGGCATGTTATTGTGGTGTTACTAAGAATACAAATGTTCTCAGAAAGGGAAGACTTTGCACAGCAGATATTTTGGAAAGTCTGATGACAGAGCCTGATGACATGTAAAATTGTGTACTGTTTGTCTTAAATAAACTTGCTACTGATCATGACTGATTATATTTCTTTTTAATGATTGCATCCAGAATGAAAATGGTGGCTGGGAGGCTTGGATATGATGATAAAGATGACTCACATCTGAAGTAGGATCAAAGTTTAGGGAAAAGGTCTGCAGAAAAGAGGAAAGCTGCAAAAACAACAAAGAGTGTATGTATATAAGGCATAATTTCCAGGGAAGGAGAAGTAGGTACAGCAAACAAGAAAGCAGAATCCTTTCCTAATGACCATAGTAAGGAAATTCACTTCAAATAAGGTGTTTCAAGAATAGGTTTATGTCCAACATTGTCATGGTCTGTCATTTGCATGGGGGATATTGTACATTATGATCTAAATATATAGTGAGTGACTTTAAACATTTCTGTAAGGACCTTTAAAAAGGGTCTTTTTAAAAAACCTGACTTTGACTCAAGTTTAAAAAACTTGACTTGGAGCCTGGCTGTCTTTTTGTTCATAAGCATTAGTGCTTATAAAAATAATCTTGAAATACAGAAATCAGCAACTTGAAACAGTAGAGATGAGTCTGCTGCTACCTGATTGCTGTAACTAATCACTAGTGGAAAAAAATAGCATTTGTTTTCGTAGGTCAGTTCTGAAACAATTAGTGAACATAAGCATAAAATGGTATCAAGTATAGAAAGCCATAAAACTTAGATGGCAAATATATTCCCAGTAGGAAAACTGGCAAATGTAACAGGGAGAGAGAGCATCAAGGCTGCCAGAGGAGGGTTGTGAGATTCTAGTACTGATAACTTAGGATATTTCACATACTCTAGCAAAAAACTTGTTAGGTGATGTTATAAGATGATGATATTATTTATACCAAATTCAATGCAAAATTGTTCATAGTTGCTGTATTTTGATTATTTATGTTGATATGATCTAGGACAAGAGTTGGCATAGAACATCTTAGAGCAATTCGTTTAATGAACCCTCATGATCTTGTCTTTGGGTTTTTTCCAAACATTGATTGGGAATTCTGTGTATGCTCATCTAACATGGATCCTCATCTTCTTCATGAGCTTTGTGTTACTCCCAATGAGCTTATGGCAGAATTATTTCCAGGACTCCAATTAAGTAAGTTATGGTGTTGCCAGTAAGATTTTAAGACACCCTAAAATAATATAGTGGCTGGTGAGCGGTGCTGAAGCATTTACTGTGTATTGAAAATATATTTTTCCTATATATAGAAATATATAGTTACACAAACTGTGGGCCTCTGGAAATATGTAATAATGCATGTGTGCCTTTTACTATAGAGATTAACTAGGTTGCAAATGAAACACAGATCAAAACTTCATCCCTCAACTACACAGTAAGAGAGTGGAAATGCTAACCCGCTTTTTCTTACCAGCTGAGAAAATTGTTGTTTTCATTTGGGAACAAATTTCCTGTAGGGACAAACGCTGTCACTGCTCTGGAAGGCAGAGATGCATCTGCTGACTGTATGTTAGACAAGAGTTTGTGAAGCCCTACAGTCAGTGGAAGGACATGTGACACTCAAAATGACCTTCAACCACCATGTGGGCTGGTTGGAGAAAACCCATGAAATATCAGATGCCAGGATCTCTAAAGTTTTCTTATTAATCTGTAGTTTTTAAATCTCCCCTTTTCATAAGGGAATATTATGCCACATATTTTTATTCAAGTTCATAATCACAGTGTGATGAATAATTTTTCTGCTGCAGCAATATCTTCAGCAAGAAGATCTTAAGTTGGAAATGCCTGACCTGATGGGCCAGAACTGTCAGTATCCATATGTAAACTTACTCTAACCATGGAAATTTAGTGTGAGTCATACTGGACAAAATAAAATCTAGAGAATTAAATCTCTTTGCTGGCCAGATTAATTATTATATATTTATATATTATGTAAAGAAGGAAAATAAACAGGAACTAATTTTCTGTTTATAGATTGAATATGAACATGTCATTGGTTTAAATTTCAATACCAAATGGTTTGCTGGTTATTGGACTCTCCCCAGAGGCATCTAGTAAGCGGTTTATTATTTCCTTATTGCATGTTTCAGATTATCTACAATATCTCAATCTTTTTCTCCAGTGTTCCTAATTAAAAGAAATACAATTTTTAACATAAAAGTTTAGTTCATTTAGAGTCTGTAAAAGCATACACTCAAAGTTCACTTTTTTCAGTACTAACTTCATTTCTCAGTCCTAGAATAGTGGGAATATTTGGGGCAGATAAACACAGAAACAGGCACCCAGGAAAAATTCATTTAGTGCCTCGTGGCAAGGCTGCTGAAGGAAATAGCAGTCTTTTATATCAACCTTGATCAGGAACTTATTTCTGTAGCATTCATTCAGTTCTTCAATTTCTATTTCAGATTAATAAACAGGCCCAGAGGGACAGAATTCCCACATCACCCACAAAACATCTCATTCAGCTGTTTCTAGAAGTTGCTGCATAGCATTTGCTTTCAGCTTTGTTGTTGAATTTGAGGTATTTTAAAATGTCATTACCTTCTGTGACACTAAGTATTTTGCAGTAAGCAAAATGTCAGTAGGTATGTGAATTCCCTCAAATTCTTGCTTTCATGCCACTGATGTAGGTGAGTTCACTCTTTCTGTGTGAACCATGATTTTCCTTTCAATTAGCAAGATGTTTGACTGTTAAAGCATGTAACCCCTAAACTTATTTTTTCATGTGGCTCATTGATTCTCTTATCTGCTAGTTAATAAGGTTAAGCAATTTTTTGTTGATTAAATGCAGCCCCAGCATTTCCTTCTGCCATTTCAGAGAGGTGCCCACAAATTAATTTATAATTTATATCATAGCCTACAAACTTATTTCTTGCCAACAAACCAAACTTTATGATCCTTCCTGGACCTTGGAAAATTATCTGTGGTGAAGAACTGTGTGGCAACAGCCTTACTTTGGTTTGTCCATCCCCTATGCAGGTTTTCATATTAAGCTGCTCTTAGCTCTATTTGTAGAAACCTTGAGGGTTATTTTACAGAGGCTTTTCTTATCCATATAAATTTTTTTGCAAAGGATTGTCATGTGTTTGCCCTCCCAGTAGTTTTCTCAGTTGTGTTTCTAACATGGCGTTTAATTCATCACTCACACTCAGTTGCTAATGATTTAAATAATTTACACCTCTCCTAATTAAGTGATTCCCAGGGAAGTTTCATGAATATCTCTCAACTATTTATTCCTGAAACCCATTGAGGTGAGGACCACTGGCAGACAGAAGCTGCCATCTCTCCTGATGACTCTGTTGGTTCCATCAATCTGTACCAGAGGTGTTTGTGTCTCTCATTCCTCACCTAAGACTTTGGCTCTATGTTACTGCAACTGTGACCTGCTTTCTGTTTTTCATTGAAGACTTAGGAAAGAAGAATCCCAATACATCATTACAGCTACCAGGTGCAAGGTGATTTACTGCAAATATTAATCTACTGGATAGTGACATACACATGCCAGTTCAGGAACAAAATGATTTCTAGTACATATTACAGTTTTTGCCCATTTTCCAATCAATTCAGATTGTTCTACAGTTGTCTTACTGCATTATTCACTCTTAAGCTGAAGACAGGTGCCCTTTAAATAACGTAGAAAAATTTCTAAATTGAATCAAATAAATAATAGACAAAGAAATAGATCAATAATGGAACAAATTGTTTCAATTAACATTTATCTTGTTCAGACAGTGTTAATGACGCAAGTAGGGCTGGGAAGTTAAAAGTCTTTAGGAAAGCAGGATTGGTGGGATCCCTGAGGGCTGTTCTTGCTGTCATTCCTGCTCTCAGCAGGAGCACTGCTTGGTCTGGAAGGTGCCCAGAAGTTTTCACTCACCAGACCCATAATCCTTCTCAAAATGCTTTTTTTCAAGGGACCCCAGTTTCTTTCCTACCTGTTCCCTCTCTTTCAGAAGACCTGGATAAACCCGGCCTTCCATCGGATGAGGGGCAGCTGTGCAGCACCTTGGTTGTGCCAAGACTGGGAATTGATTGTCCCATCCAGTGCCCCATCCTATAGCCATGGCAGCTGCAGGGGGATTCCTGACAGATCAGAAGGGTGTCAGGTTTGTGAGGAGACAGCTCTAGCTTCTCTGTAAAAAGTCTCTTTTGGTCTTCCCAAAAAAGCGCTGGCGAGCAAGCTGCAGCTCTGCCTGTTGTGTGGCCTGGTACCAGCTCACGTGGCATTTGCAGTCAAGGTTTCAGAGCGACTCTGCAGGTGCACAGCATGTGGTACAAGGACATTGTACTTTGTGTTGTGCTTTATCACACCCCTCTATTATACTTTATTACTTAATCAAAATACCTCTATTTTACAGTGGAAGGTATGTTAGTACACTTTTTTGATTTTTCCTTTGTGATATTTCACTCTGGCTTTAAAGTTCTTGGCATGAAACCAGAAGGCAAAACAAAAGTCATGGGCAATGCAATCCCAGTAAGAAAGACAAAGCTCTCTCCTTAGGAAATCTCTCTTAAAGAGCTACTTTGGCCATATGGAGAAGTTGTTGTTTCTCCCTAACACAGAAATAACAAGGCACAACTGTTAACTGAAATGACAAATTCCTTCTATTTAGTGTTAGTGATTCTGCATTGACAATATCTCCCTGGCTGTGCCATTAAAATGGAGCAGGAAATAAGAAAACCAAAATGATAAAGAAAAGTACTGCTCATTATGGAGGCCCCAAATGTTTTGTAGAACCAGGCATTGATCCACTTGACTTCAGGGAGTACAGCATTGCACTGGTTGGTGGAAGGGCTGCAGTGCACTGTGTTATCAAGTTTATAAGGAGGTCTGTGACCTTTTAAAATTACGACAAAACTGCAGCAGATTAGCAAAATGCTTACAACTTAGAGTGGAAAAAACATTTTTAATATTTTATGTTCCCTGAATAGCAGCAGAAATTACATATTTATTTCATGTTGTAATAAACTTTAACTTTGTTTTCTAGAAGCAGCCTGCATCCAAGAAATTATACTTTTAATGGAATTCTTAAGCAAAAACCTGGAAAAGTTATTAAAGCTTTACGGGAATGGCCAAACAGGACATTGCTGAATTCCTTTCTATTTGTCTTCTTTCAAAGATGATATTGTAGAAATAATAGATGTGAAGCAATAATGGATATAAGCCCAGTAGAAATATTTATAAAACCAAGGAGATCATAAATCTAATAATGCTGAGGAAAATATGTGTCTGATTCTGACTTTTTTTATATTGCTGGATGAAAATCAGGAGTTTCTCCTTAGCTACCAGAAGAGTCACCTATGAGGAAGAGATAGAAAAAGCAGTTCTTGTGCCTTGTAGGAAGAATAAAAACCTGTAAAACATTGTATGTGTTAGTTCAAATGTGAACAGTATAATAAATTATGCTGAAAAATGAAGAAAGGTGTTAAATGAGCACATTTTATAAGCGAGAACTAAACCATATTTGAAGTATCTTGTCGGGGCTTCACAAATTGGGAATGTTTAACCAAGTAATCTCTGGCTCATTCCTAATTCCTCTACTTGTCACTGTGATGGGTAGAGGAATATTGTTCTTTTAAACGAACATTTCACAAATGGTCTTTATTTGACTGAACTGAAAAACTCATTTGTGAAACAAGAGGGGATTTTCATGGCTGATACAAACAAATTAGATGTTTTCTGAAGAGGTGTTCTACAACACCAACAGTGTGTATGCCTGACAGCTTAGCAGAGGGACAGCACACACAGGGTCCTGGCCTCTTGGCCATGCTGAATATTTTAAAAGATGATGGTGTGTCACCAACCAAAGATTTCCTTTGTTGTTTTGTAATTCTAATAAACAGCTTTAGTGATTGGTTAAATCACTTGAGCCTTTTCAATCAGATCACAGCAGCTGTTTAATTTACAACACAGCTAGGCTCATCCTCTAGACCTGTGGGCTTTTGAGCACAATAATCAAGTGTAAATGATTTCTCTTTCAGATACCATGCAGTAAGTGTTGTTGTATTACATCTTTCAGGCTTTGGATCAGCAATGCACATCAAAGCAGTTGATAGGGTTGGATATGTAAGAATATCTATCTGCCTCTGACAGGGCACAAGGCTTTTTCTCTCAAGACATTAAGACTAAAATGAGCAGTGCAGCTTGGCAGGTGCACTGTGTTCTGGCAAATCAATGACATTAATGATTAACTGCTTTGGGTCATTCCTTTGATGTGCCCATTCGCACACAATCCTGTAAGATGTAGGAGAGGCCAGAGACAAGCTGAGACTTATTTTACATTGCATTCGTCAAATGATTTATTGGTGGTAAAGAACTTTTTTATTTATTTCAAATACAGTCACTATAGGATTGTACCATCCCCAGTACAGTTGATGCACTGTACTGGAGAGCTGAACAAGTGCAAAAATCTGTTCTCTTGTGTAACCACCAGCTGAGGAAATGCTAGAAATGTATGACTCAGCTTGGGGAGTTATCAGTTCTTGAGATCTGCCCTTGTGTCTGAAACTCACTGGTGAACAAATTGTTGCTACTTATTCCACAAACTTTGGCTGCATATTTGAAGGTGAAAAACTGAGGTCTGCATTTCCAAATTATCTGGAGACCCACAGCATCAGGAGTGCTGAGGGGATAATCTGGGCACCAAGGTTTGGAGTTGTGTAATGTAGAGGTGGGCTTCAAAATGTTAGCTTACATTTCATATCTATTAGTTTACATATATGAACGTAGAATTTTTTAATGACTGAATTGCCAGAATAATTGGTGTGTTGAGGTATCGCTTCATATGTAGAAACTGGTGATTCAAATGCTCACGTGGATTAGTCAGAAAGTTCTGAAGCCAAAATTGTGTTCAAATGAAGAATGCAAAAGATTAAACAGTTCTAATTTCCCCTAAGACAAGGAGGCCTTCCCTCTGATAAGCAACAGAATATTATTTCCCTAACACTGCTGTTCACCTTACCTATGTTGTAGACAGTGCACCATGAATGAATAACAAATTCATCTCTTTGGCATTGTCTTCCAAGAACAAGACCCTCTGGTAACTCTGAAATGCAGGTATTACATAACCCACCATGCACAGCCACAGTATTTTGGTATTGTGTTTTTTTGGAATTACTGTTCAGAAATATTAAGCAATTTTTGCAAAATAGGGCAATAGAATTCTTTCACTGGAGGATCATTCCTGATGGTTATGTAGGACTTATATGCAGAAAATTATTATGGTAGGCAGCAGTGATGTTGCTGACTATCTGATATATCATAATGCAAAGCTGCTATCTATAAGTTATCCATATTATTTCCTATAATTTCTTTTTCTAGAAGATTAAGATATGGCTGTCTAAATGCACTCTGTTAATTTTTTTTTTAAATGAGTATCACTGATTTCATACCTGAAAAACAACTTAAAAAGTAAACAAAAATTTAATGATGTGATCTCCTTCCATTCTTGTGTCCATGGAGATGTAACAGTTTAATTTTTTCCTGGTCTTTAGGTCTAAAACAGCAGCATTTCCTCTTTCAGAACGAATTTTACTACTCTATAACATATGAGCATCCTGGCAACCTTCCTAAAGCTGTGTGGAGAGGGATGTGGAAGCTATTTTGTTTCAAGATAACCTTTCGCCTATGTTGCTGTAAGTCTTGAAAACTATGGATCTTTCATAGGCAGTGCCTTATTAGCAGAGACTGTAGCTGTGTTTTTGTATTCAGTGTTTTCAGTTTCTTCTGTTTTGACTAATATGAAAGAAGTCTGTTTTTCTTTGTCAATTCTTTATTTTAAAATTTACAATTAAAAATTATCTCTGCAAGACATGAGGTGTTCCCCAATCTTACTCCACTTTTGCTGCCCCATTCAATTCAGAAGGGTCAGAGATATCACCAAACTCTACAAACTACAACTTCAGTGCTTTCACTGTCAGTTTTAGGAGAAATTTGTAATTGATTAATTTATTTTATTAAGCCAATAATACTGAAATATTAAGGAGTTTTGTATGCATGGAGTATATACAGAAAATAGCCTTTACTGTCTGACTGATATCTTTAAAGGAAATTACTGGTTTGATTTAAATAAAGATATTAAAAGAATTTCAAGATGGCAAAGAAAAGCATAGAAATATAGGACATTCTAGAATTCCAACCACTTGTAAAAGTTTAATCTGCCCAATGTGTGCATTTTTTAAATTCTGTTTTATTGCTATATTCATATTTTTTTTCCCTTTAAGATATCTGCCACCTTCAACATCTGTTTGACAAGTTCTATCATGGTAATCTTAAACTGAGAAGTTCCAGCTGCCGTGCTTAGGGGATGTATTGGTCAGGAGATTTGTTGTTGGCTTTTGACATGATAGTTGGAAGACAGAATAAGAGACATCTCTCCCCTTTTGGGGCCGTGGTTCAGAAATAACCAGTTTTGGAAAGGTCAGATTTTTTTTCTTGCATGTTTTTTCTTTCCTTTCCAAGTACCTCCTGGACCAGGCTTTACACCTCCATGGGTCCTGTGGTGGAGGATCAAAGCTCTGCTGCGTGACCCAGCAGAGTTATTGGGGTGCTGCTTGCAGGTGTGTCATTGCCCTGCTGCTGTGCAGAGCCAGAAGCATCAGCAGGTGGATGGATTCCATTCCTCCAGTGGGGAGGGCAGAAAGGCAGCTTGCCCCAGAGATGCTCAGCTTCTGTGCAATAGCCTGGTTTTTAGCCAGCTCCCTTTGTTTACATCCCTGCTAACTGGGCATTCAATTCTGAAGTGGCAAAGGCTTGTCAGATAATTTAAAATAATATATTCTAGGGGACAGTGCACTGCCAGAGCTCTATGCCTCCAGTGACTTCTCAGATCTCATTTTCTCTTGATATTAAACCAAGACATTTCAGATCCTCTATGGCATTTCAAGTGAGTTTTGGTTTGGGAAATCAGACTGTAAAGAAAAAACATCTATCATGATCATTATACAAAGTTCACATTCTGCTTGGAGCAATTTTTGGAAAAATATTTGACAGTATTTTCAGGTATGTTGGTCTGAGAGGATCTTTTGAACTAATTTCTAACTCTTCTATATCTAAACTAATTGATTCACCTTTAACCCTGTTCAAAATGAGGAACTTCTGATGCAGCTGTGAGATGCTGCATCATTAATACAGCACTGGCACAGCAGAGTAGCAGTGTGCTCACTGCCTGAATTGGTGGTTTTATTTTGTAGTTTCTAGGTTAATGGCTCTTTCCATAGAGCTATTACAGAACCAAGCTACCTGGATTTTAACCTGCAGTCCTCTGGTCCCAGAGCTGACAAACAGGAAAGAAGACAGGCCCCAATAAGACATTGTAAGGTGGGATACCAGGTTTTGAAGCCATGAGAAAGAAGGGCTGGATTCTCCGGTACTGCCACAATCTTGCCATAAATTTAGCAGTCGCTCAGGGAGTAGAAAAAAAGAAACCTCAAGATAAAATATTCCCTTTCTAAGCTGCTTGGAAAGGAAATATGTATGATGGAAAAATGATGGCAACAGAAGGGTGAACACAGATAATAACTTTACTCCTGGAGAGTAAATTGGTCTGTTGCTCAAGGAGAATAGACCAATACTATCATTTTCTGATTTCTCAAGAGAAATCAAAGAGCCTGGTCATTTGATGCCATATCCTTGGAGACTAATGGCTGATGTTTTTCAGAGCAAAATGCAGTATGTTTGTATAACTGATGGAAATCATTGGTTGTGAACATAACTAATTTTAAAATTAGTTATGTGAACATAACTAATTTTAAATGTGAACATAACTAACTTTAAATTTTGAATTATTTATTTCTATTCCCAGTGAAGCCAGAGTGATATTATTTTGTGGGTGAAATACATTCAATTAAAAATGGAGCTATGGGAGAAGAACAAAACTGTTTTCAGTTTACAATGTTGAAAAAGTTGAGGCTGAAAAGAATGGAGGAACATATTCAAATATCTGAATACAACATCTCAGTGAATTTGGAGTTAACTTTGGCTTTGTTTCAAAATAGCACTTTTCTATTAAAAAGTGAATCTAAATTAAATGTACAGATCTACATCCATACTCTTGTCATCTTTTGATGGAACAAAACAATCTAAGCTTCCCACCTACTTTGTTGCAGCTAGACAGGAAAACATAATTATTTTTCAAGAGCAAAGCCACTTTTTCTCACAGTAATGTGGCCATTATTCAATCATCTTTCAATCAGCCTAAGTGGCCATACTCACTATATCTCCCTGGTTTGTTTGCATCTAAAATATGTCAATATCTCTTTCTATTAAAGTGAAATATGGCCATTGTAGCAATGTATTCCCATTTCAGATTTACTTTTAATGAAACTAAGTAATTATCTTTAAAACATTTATAAATTAAAAAACGTGTGTCAAGAACTGTATTAAGTAAATTGATTCATAATTACAGGTAAGCTGTACAGAGAATCTCATGCTGACAAGACTCCAAGTCCCTGTAGAGTTACTATGAGGTCAAAAGACATCTGACACAGAGGTGCTGAAGTGGCAATTCTTTTAAATCTGCTCTCACTATGGGAACTGATGACCTTTCTGGGACTAGGAGGTAAATATGGAATGAGTTTATGCCCTGTGGTCTTGCTCTGAATATAATTATGTTCAAGATGCAAATGAGCCAAGATGTGAATGACAGCGAAGGAAAAAAGGATTGGGGTGTGCCTGGGAAACCAAACACCAGCAGATCACTCAGATGTGTTTTCATCTCGACAGAGTGTGTGACTTGAATTAGCACCCAACTCCTTTATGGCTCTGGCACTGTTAAATGTAATTTGGCACATGCTTGACTAGGCAGGCTCCTGCAAATCTGAGGTATGGATACCATCTCCTGGAAACAAGGGCTTGTTATCCTGCTACTGAAACACTGTGTTCTGCAGACCACAGCCTGGGAGGGCAGAGACAAAACCAGGAGCAGAACATTTCTGTTCCTGATCTGGACAACTGTCTGGAGCTGGTGAGCCAGGGATGGGTTAAAATTGAGATGGAAGGCAAGCCCCTTAATTCTCCATCTCGAGGGATAGGCAGTGGTGTGTTACCTGGGGAGGAAGTTCTGACGGTATGATACAGGAGGAGCACGCAAATGCCCAGTTCAGGAATTTATCATCTTGCAAGTCTTATTGCAGGGAATGAAAGTTCTGCCTTGTGCACTCACTGGAGACTCAGAGGTATCACTGAAAGAGCAAAGAATGATTACACTACAGGAACTATGCAAGGAATAGCTTTGAATCAAGCTTTTGGTGGATTCAGGGTTACAGTCTGTTAGAGTCCTGATTGTGTATAGATTTTCACTTCATTTTGAAGTTGGATATAACCTCAAAGATCAGCTAGTTCAAATCCCAAATAATTTGTATGGATATGGAAGAAGCACACTTTCCCTATCATATGAATAAATCATTTATGGAATCTATTTTGCTGCCCTGAAAGGCAGCTGGCTTGGAATAATCAAAATTTGACTTGATGTTAAGGAAATACATATTCCTGTATGTATTCCTGTTGCTAATCAAGGAAAATACACATGTAGTGAAATTCTTCAAGTCATTTTGGTAGAGAATGTTAACCAGACCGTGTAAATAAAGAAACACCTGTCTCCCATCCAGGTAGGTCAGTTCAAATTAGTAATTATCTGTGCATGTCTTTGTCTGGGCATTCCCCCATCTTTCCTTCTGCCCTGTTTTTCTTTGGATCCTGAAGGTCCTCCTGTAACAGTCTATTTCAGAGTCAGGTCATCAGTGTCTCAGTATAGCCGTGTCTCAGTATAGCAGTGTCTCAGCTGTTATTCTGTCACCGTTGCAACATTTTCCTATTTTTTTTTTTTTTTCTTTTCATTCACACTGTAGTTAGAATTTTCCTGGACCTGGTCTGTCTAAAGGTACAGAGAGTCACGAATAACCTGTCCTTATGAGGATGTCTTTTTTCCATTATTTTCCACTTTGTATTAGCTCATTTGTGCTGGAACCATCTCAATAATCTTGCAGTCAAGGTGCCCACGAGTTTCTGCAGCTATTTCAATGTTAAGGGCAGACTGCCTTCAGCACTTTCATTTCACTTCTTCAAAATAATTTCTGGAAGTATTTGTTCATTATGAGGCTGGCAGCCCTGAGACTGCACCTTAGATGGAATGAAAGTATTGCAGTGGTGTGCGCTGCTTGGAGAACCACAGAATCTCACGGTGAGGATTGGAAGGAGACTGTGTCCAAACCCTCAGTAAAGTCAAGGTCAACAACAACCACTGCTCTTCCTTCATCCTGCCATGCCATCACAGAAGGCTGTCAGATTGGCCAAGTATGATTCCCCCTTGCTGAGTCCATGCTGACTACTCCCAAAGACCTTATTTTCTTTTACTTGCTGTTTGATGACCACCAGAATGTTATCTTCCATCACCTTTCCAGGGATGGAGGTGAGGCTGACTGCCCAGCAGTTTTCCTGGGTCCTCTTCTTGCCCATTTTGAAGACAGGTGTGACATTTGCTCCCATCCAGTCAAAAGGTGGTTGTTTTCTGATACCAGATCCCTGGGCTCAACAGAAACAAATAGTTTTTTTTTAATCCAGCTGATGCTTCTGTGCATCTGGAGTTATGGTGATCCATAGCTCCATCCAGGAAAAATCCCCAAACATCTTTTCTACCACACATGAAAGTCTGGACCCTCTCATCCAGTCTGAGCCATTTTCAAATTTAATTTTGCCTTACAAACTGCTCACCCCAAACTTCCCTTGCTCTTCCTTCACTGACCAACCTTTCAAATCACAGATGTTGAAATGCTGACTCTTTATCTTGCCCATTAGGGCCAGTTGCCTTTGGGAGATCTGAATGGAGTGGGATGACATGGGAAAAGGATATGGCAAAACACTTCTACTCCAAGAGTAGGAAATGTGCAACTCCTGTTTTAACTGTGGATCCAGGGATTTGGGGAGTGCTTAGAACACAGCAAGGTGAGGCTGTGGTCCCCCTATTTCATGCAAAATGATGCAGCCTTGTGCATTCTGGGGAGTACATTTATCGTCAACGTCCCTTGACAAATAAAGGTAAATTACAAATTCGTGGTACTTTGATGCTCGCGTCTCCTAGCAACAGTAGTTCCTCTGAAGATGACCCCTGTCATTTCAGAGTGCCTGAACCTGGACATTTTAGATAGCCTTCTCTGGATAAAATAAGGCTTTCTATGGACAAAATAAGCCTTAAATAAGCCTTTCCTTTATGAAAGCCTCATTTCCCACTAAGCAGATTTTATTTCCAAATCTCATGATAGCTTAATGATAAAATATGATAATAGTTCTGCTGATTCTGAATAGAATCACAAAGAAGGTAAGTGGTTTCTTATTCATAAGTGCACCTGAATTAATTTTTAATAACTACCTGTTTTTTAAAACTTGTATTTGAGGTTGAGAAAAGCAGCTCTTATTTACTGAATGAAGGGTTTAGGGCTTTATGACCAATATCTATAATTATTTGTATACCTGAGATCCTACTGCATGACTGTTAAGTAATTTTACTTGACTTTTATATTTCTAAATTTCAAATTTCATTCCAAATTTTTCTCCCACCCCATTTTCAAAGCTCAGGCTTTTTCTTTTCTCTGTGAAATATAAAATTTTAATGAGAAGACGTCTAAGGGCTTCAAAACTAACTGGAGGCTTCAGAGAGGCATGTATGAGTTGTGCACTGCGTGGTGCACAGCTGTGTCCTGAGGGACCTTCCGAGGTCTCTTGTGGCTATGATGCCGTAGGTGCTTTTATTAATGGGGTGAATGATGGTATGGAAGTGATGCTTGCTCACTCTGCAGATTCTCTGGATGAATGGATGAGTGTTTCAGCTGATCTTGATGTAAGAAGGAACAGGATGCAATCTGATGAGGATGAAGCCCTGCACTCATTCAGGAACAGTCATTATCACCATCCATGGAGGAATTTAAGAGGTGTGTAGATGTGGCACTTAGGGACTTGGTTTAGTGGAGGACTAGGCAGTGCTGGATTAGTGGTTGGATTGATGATTTTAATGCTATTTTCCAAACAGTTCTATTTTACAGAAAAATAGTAAGAAAAGCAGATGCAGATAAGCTGGCCAATGCTCTGTGTAATTCAGGTTTCAGATACCTAGATCATGAAATATAGAAGCCTATATTTAGCATTTGGCAATATATAGATTTATTTCCCCATATATGAAATTTCCCCATAGAGGTGCAGCCAGGTTCAGAGGCTGATAACCTGCATAATTAATCTAGTGTGCTTATTTATGGTATATGCAGTCTGCACTGCAGTTATTGCTTGCATTTTGTTGCCAGAAATGCATAGAGGGATCCTCTTCCACCTGCCTTATTAATGGATTCCCATTTTTTCCCTCAGCATTTATTAGTGTGCTGGACAAGTCTTAAATGGATTTCTAAATTGGTATCAGGTATCTGGATGTTAAAGGATGAGGGTGAGGCAGGAACAGGATGGGGAGGTTTGTACTCATGTAACAGGTTTATGGTTACAAGAGTACAACACTGTCACCTGGGAAATGGAAGTGATTGAATAGAAAAGGGCTTAAATGACACACATTTCTAGCCAGCTTTTGTCAAAGTATTTAAAGCAGTTCAGTGTGATACCTACTGGAGGATATCAGAAGAACCACAAGAATTGGTGCAGTGATCTATTTGAGCACATCTGGAATTAAACAGCAACATTAACAATAAAATATTGCTGGGTGAGAAGTGCACACTCCTCTGCTTTAGCAAAAAGCAAAACCCACGGGCATGCAGCATATTTCCCTTTCCCTGATGACATTCCCTCATCCACTGAAGTAGCAGGTTCCTTTGTGCTCTCACCAGAGCTCTTTGCACACATCAGTGGCAATGCCACAGCGCAAAGCAGTAAATTAATAGAAACGTTTTCATTCTGATAAGTGCAAAGAAGTTGATCAGTTACCTTCTATTGTAATTAAATAGCCATTGTACCACTTGTCTCACCAAGGGAAAAATGACAGGTTTGTCAGGGAAATACACGATATTTTGAAGCATCTGATAGATAGCTATTAAGTTGTTAAACAGCAGCAGTCTATGGAGAGTACAAGAGACAAGCAAAAGATGTTTAAATGCTACAGGATAAATCCATTTGAAATATGAAGACAGAGAGATAAAAACACTGTATCATGTACAGATTATACAAGGCAAGAAAAATTAATATTAAGATACAATTCAGGTCTATACTCATCTTGGTACTATCTCTTGTCTGTAGAAATTATATAAAACAAATAAATCAATATTAAACTCTCAGTTTCTTGAGTAGTATGAGTAAAATGCCACTGATACACATTTTTGCACTCATGTTTGAAATATGACAGCTGAGATGAAGTTAAATAGTCACTTAAATTTTACAGAAATATAGGATCTCATAAGAAATCAAAATGGAAGATACCTTCACTTTCAGTCTGGGTCAGCTGTGTGGCTATACCAGGATGTTCAGGAATTTATCCTGACTTTGGAAAGCTGCACAGGAGAGTGAATGGCTCTCTGGGCAATCTGTCTTGCTGTCTGACTGCCCTCCCAGGGAGAAGCTTTCTCCTTGTCTCCAGTCTGAGCCTCTCTGCTCTCAATGTGCCTGTGCCAGTGCCCTGGGGCTGCTCTCACCTGGGAGCTCAGCCAGCTCCTGCCCTGGGCTTGGGAGCCCCACTGAAGCTCAGACTTTGTCACCTGGTCTGTGCCACTTTGCACAGTGGTGGCCTTGCCCCCAGCCCTGGCTCTGGCTCTGTCTCCTTTGGCTCCTGGCTGCAGTCTGGCCCTCTGAGGCTGTCACTTCTGGGGCTGCAAAGTGCATTTCCTCCACCCTTCTCCCAGGGCTGGTGCCCCCAGCCCAGAGCTTAGCTGCCACACTCACTGCCACTCCTGTTTGTTTGGAAAATCTCATCTAGCAGAACATCTTCTGTAACTGGCCAAAGGCCACAGCCTGGACTGAATTCTGCCAACCTCATGTCCACGGTGCTGTCTCCCGTTTCAGAGCCTTTGTTTCCATTTCCTGATTGTGTTTTTACTGATACAACTGGACTTTAGCCTGAGAATGCTTTATTTTCACAACATCAATCTAAAAATTTAGCAGTAACAGACATTTGGCAATTAGAGCTAAACAATGAAGGAACAAGGGAGTTTCTTAATAAAATTGTCTAGAACATCTGTAATGGAAACAAAGTAACTAAATAAACTTCTAAGTAATAAGTTGTGTTTTTAATATTAATGTAATCATATAATATTTCATCACTTCATATTTTGTTGTTAATAAAATTTTATGTATCAGTGAGGATTTAAATATGATTTTTTCAGTCTCTGTTAGATACCTCAGTGAATTCCAGGCACAAATATAAGCACAAACAAAAACAATGAATGTAACACTAGTAAGCTAAAATGAAATTATAGCCCATTGAACTAATACAAATAAAGGAGATATGGCTGAACAAGTCTGTAAAATCATGACAGAGTTATTATAAAATAGTTATTACAGCTGCCTTTACTTAGAAAAAAATTTACTTCCTTCTTGAGAGGAAATTTTGAACTAGCTAATAAGTTGGAAGTTGCAGTAGAAAGGAACTGTAGGTAGTGGTGGATCACACAATTAAAGGCTTTCACATCTGAAATCACTTTTGCAATTTTTTTTTTTTTTATTCTGGAAGAGCATTGAATGTCTGTGCATGGCCTGCAGGCAGAACCTCTGCTTAAAATCAGCCCATGCATTCAAAAAAAGTAGGCAGAACAGCACGACAATTGAGAAAAAATACAAGCCCTTTCTATTAAAGTATCATTCCTCCAGTGAAACTTGATGGCCTTACATTTCTGGTCTGATTGTTGTAAAAGTTTTAATATTGTATGGCCTCTGAGAGAATCTGGTCTCAGTAGGCAGGTGGGAGGCGATGACGTGGTGACTTCTGGTTCTTATCCTTTGCTGCTATTCCCCCTCTTACTACGTGGCTGGTCAAAACAATAACCCTCAGCCAGATGTCTTATTCTCTCTCTTGCTTGGAAATATTCATCTTAAAGCCTTTCAGGAGATGCTGAGAGCCTGTGGAATTGCAAAAACCACTCACTCTCTTGAATCCCTGTTTGGGACCTGTATAAAGCAAAGGCAGTTCTCCAGCCTCTGCTTCTTTCACATTCCTTATACCTCAAATCCCTCTGGGAATAAGCTCTGTTTTGTGTTCTTCATGAACAACACTTATGTTTTCATGCCACATTTTTCACAGGGATTTCTATAGCCTCTTTATTTCCAGGCAGAGCATAGCCATTGTCTAATCCCAGGTGTGTTTATGGTTAATATCTAAATTAAACTATGAGCAGCTAAAACAGCTCATGATCTTCTGCATTTCATAATAGATGAATATTTGGATTTCCTGCCAAAAGACTGTGGCTCAGATGAAGCAGCCCCAATAGAAGAAGTAAATAAGTTAGGAACTTAATTACTGCCTCACATGATATGTATTCAGAAGTTTCTGTGCATAACAAAACAAGTTCAGGGAATTGCAGTAATTTCCCTTGCCACTTTATTTGATTGTGTGGTGAAGGAGAGGGAATAAGGTAACTTAATTTGCATTAAAATTATGATTTCTGTTTTTCAAAACCAAATATTCACTGAGAACAGGAAAAAGAATAAAACAGCCCATTTAGGTGTTTTATTCACAGTCTTATTTTGCATCAGTGATAAATTACAGTGATTTTATATTCCCTCAACAGTATATTAAACTGTCTTGTAATAAGCAGATGCTAAAAAAAAACACTCATAAAAATATTGCATAGGCCATTTTTACAGTGGAATTAGTCAAAAGTTTTATGACCAGAAAAACCTGTGGATGAGAAATGGGGCTCCTGCTAAAAGTCTGTTCTGGAAATGAAGTATTTACAGTCCCATGCTTATGAAAATAATTAAGTCAGAGGCCAAAGGTGGTTCCAGAGCAGATTATAGATCATGAGATTTTAAAGCAGATCACTTCTGAGATTTTTAAAATTTGTTTTTCTGATTTGGATACCCTTAGGCTGTACATATTTCCTCTTATCTTCCTAAGCCACAGAAACTTGGAAACTTATTTTTTGTTCCCCAAATGAAAGCTGAGATTATTATGTACAGACATGAGTTAGCAGCTTGGACTCCAAGAAACACCAAATGAATTGCAAAGCCATTGCTGAGAGTTTCAAACCCAGCTTTCTTTCTTGTCTTGATTTTTCTTTTCCACAGAACTGAAGTACAGATTTCAGTGGCATAGACTGGACTGGACAAAATTTTGGTAAGATCTTTAAAATTCTTGAAGAAGAAAATAAGATAAGAGGTCTTTCAGATTTGGAGAGCAGGCATGTGCAGGAACAGAGAAGTAGAAACTGCTCACTTGGAGCTGGAATATCAAGCTCTGAGATGCAGGGAAAGCTTTTGCTTATCAAATTATATGTTTTTCTTATGCAAGATTTTTCCCATTATCTGAAGAAAGCTTTGTGCATTGTGAGGTGCAAATACAAAGTCCTGCCAGGGGTTTTCTCATGGGTGCCTGTGAGCTGGTCCAGCTGCCTCTAGGGAGCTGTCATGCTGCAGCCCACGCTTGATGGGGAGGTAAATCAAGTGTTGTTGAACACCATGATGGAAGCAGGAGCCCCCAAACCATTCAGCTGGTAAATGGCTGCAGGGAAACCCAGTCCTGTAGCCAGTTCCTCACCTGGGAACCTGCTGGAATCACACTTGCACTGGTTTCAGCAACCCACCCTAAATAATTGCGGTGGAATATGCCAAGGACCCGCAGAGCTGGGGCTACACACACACTGCAGGGACCTGACCACATCTACTGCGCCACAGTGCTGCAGCTGGACTTTCTACTCAGCAGCTTGTTTACTTAGAAACACACTCCTAAACAAGCCTTGAGTTCTCTCAGGTTATTTATGTATGTCATTGCAGTTGCAGATGAAATAGCCTAGGAAACAAAATTCAGGTGAGAGGCGGATGAATTGATGTTTTAAGTTGGGTGTTTGGTTTGATTACAGTCATTGCTTTCATCCTTTGAAATTTTGTCTTAATGAAACATGGTAACCTCTTAATGTCAGGCAACCTTTAAGAGATGCACAGCCTTAAACTGTGGGTTTAAATGATGTTTTCTTTCCATGGGGGTTTCAAGAAGCCTGTCAACATAAATGCATATAAATCTACCAAACATGCACAGCATTTTCTGAGAAAACATTTTTTATGACAAACTCTGCATGGGGATAATGGATTGCAACAGCTACTTCTTTCTCTTTTTTTGGAGGTAAAATAATTTTTCAAGCACTTTTCAAGACCAATGGTCAGCACTTCATCAATCCATTTTCTCTCCACAGGTGAGAAAACTTAATAAAATAGTACAAAGCATAATACCACAACATAATCCCAAAGCATAAACTATGGGTATCTGTTTCCCCTTCTGAAAAATCAAAACACACTCCCCATTGCTTGCAGGATTCTCCATCGCTGAGATTAAATTTAAAAAATTAAATTCAGTTTTCCTTTTGTTTACAGAACTGCAATGAACTGCTCCCCCTCAGGCACCAACTTCCATTATTTGGGCATGCCATGGTGGAGGAATTGTTTTTGTGTTTTAGCACTGTAAGACCTTGTCATCTCCTCAGCAGCAAGACAGAGGAGCAGTGAGATACTAACACAGGCCCAGCAGTTGCCAGTGACAAAACAGCATTTTTTGAGCTCTGCTGCACATTAAGAGCAACTCCCCTACCCTGCATGTGGGAAAGACTTACCAGAGCAAGAGCCCATGTAGTGAGAGCTGCAAAATCAGTGAGTAAAATAATCCCAGGGAAAGGGCTCTTGAAGTACTGAAATAGCACTTCTTCCTTCTTCTTTATACTTTTTAAAATATATTTTCTCTTTTCCTCTCTTCAGGAATGTGCCGAAATGATATTAATGAGCTCTTAAGAGTTCGCTGATCCAGGAATCTCATTGTAGGGTAAAGTAATAGTATGAAAGCCTAAAAATTAAGAAATTTAATTGTTTTAATTATGCAATTGCATGGGGAGCTCGAGAGTGTGCACCATAAGCACTCAGACAGTGCATTAAAGAGGAAGGTGACTGAAGTTCTCAAAGGGCTGGCAAAGGCATGCACAAGGCACCTGTGGTGATTTGAGGAGGAGCATGTGCAACTTGGGTTCTATCTGACCTTACAGCTCTGTGACTTGGGTTGATTCAACTCCATGGTTCAACTCACCTGCCTTAAAACTTCTTAAAAATTGCATCCCTAAAGTACTTCACCCTTAAAGTATTCATCAGTATGCAAGTAAATGGTGGCATGTTCAGTAAGATGGTTCCTCACTGATGAACACTTGCTATGGTGTTTACATAAGAAGCTGATTAAGTTACAAGATGTTGTTGCTTATATTTGTTGAACTGAAGCAGCTTAATAATTAAACACTGCCAAGTGCTGTGTGCTTGCCAGTGCACATCCTTTAGACCCCTGAACTTTACTCCATGAGAAGTGTGACAGTAAGTTGGGCTGTACAGCTGGGAAAGCCTGATCAGTTTCATATTTGAGTAAGACTGGAAAACAAACTCTTGAAGGAGCACCTGCAGGCAGTGGGTGAGCAGCTGATTTGGAGAGCCAGGGGTGGTCAGAGTCCTTAGAGCTCCTGATGAACCAGTGGCCCTGGGGCGAGCGATGGGTTTGATAGGGAGGAGCACTGGATGAGAGTGTGCACCACATCAAATGCAGATGATGCTCTTTATGATTTCCTGGCTCTTCTCACTCTTCAAGAAGGGATTTAATAGGCAGTCTTTGGCTCTGTTTCAGTAAAACTTGGTGAAAGAGATGGGGCAGATGGTGCCAGCTGAACACTTTCTTTGGTGTCACAAAAAAGGTACTGAAGTTTATTCAGAGAGAATGCAGCTTTGCTGCAAGGTTTTACTTTCATTTCAGCATTTATGTCTACAAAATTAGTCTTAACTTTGCATTTTTATGTCTTCACGTACAATCCAGTGCAATTTAGAAAGGTGAGTGCTTTTCAAGAGTGGTCCTAGCACCAAGACTAATTTTTTCTCTCTTTCTATGTATTTCTCTTCAGAACTGACAAATGTCATGTTGCTATGCCCTGAAAATCACATTGAGAAGTCACTTAGCACCAGCTATGCTTTCCATCTTGCTGCAAGATTAGAGCTAATAGCAATACCTAAAAAACACCCTGCAGACTGTTTTAGTGATTAGCTGTTGACTTATGTTTGGTACAGAACATGAAGTGGGAAATTACTTCCATCCTCGTGAGCAAGACCTTGCCTGTGTTTTTAGAAGCTTACAGCTCACTTCAGTTTGCTTGTAAAATAAAGAACATCTTAAAAGGAGCCATGGACACATAGCAGGACTATAACAGGAACACAGCTTCAGTGAAAGGATTAAAAAAGTCTCTCCTGTCAGAGTGTCTTGAGTGCAACAGAACCATGTGCATTTTTTGCTCCAGGTGTCTTTTGTACCAGCACACAAGATATTTCATAAAGTAAAGGAAGAAAAACCCAGACAGATTGAAAAAACTCTGCTTGCTATTTCTTTACAACAGTAGGTCTCGACAAACTGCACTGGCCCAAAATAAATAGAAATTGTTTGTGGTAGTTAAGCATGATCTCCTGGGCAGTGTCATAGAACATACCTATGGGGTAAAGAACAGTGAAATATCTATAATGAATAGATCATATTTTGAGTCTGCAGATGCTGTCCCAGGCGTTTGTAGGATTTCTGTCTCAGAAGAGTGTAGCTCTGCATTGAAAGTTAAGAGTAAATAAAACATTGGATTTATAGAGTCTTTTCCACCTTTTTTTGCTCAAACCTCTCCTGCTGGGAAACCTCACTGCAGCCAGAGATCTGGCTGTCAGACTGCTGAAGATGGGGAAAGGAATTTTTTTGGTTCTAGCAATCACCTCCTCTAATGCAACACACAGGCTGCCTCCTGGGGAGCTGAATCAGTGGGCACTGCCCTCTTGCATCCCTACCCCTGCTCCTTTATGTGCCCAGGGCAGGCTGCAGAGCCCCTTTCCCACTCTGGGTGCGTGCAGCACCCTGGAGCTGTGTAGGAGTGTGGTTTCAGTGCTCTGGCAGTGCCGGACTTTCTCCTTAAGGAGGATGAGTGTCAGAGCTGCTCCTCAGAGCAGGACTCCCTGACTCACACACGCACAGAGCGCTCAGTCCATTGAACCCTGCTGACCTCCACATTATCCAGCTTGTTCCCCCTCTGCGCAGGAAAATACCCTCAGTGGTCACAGGAGGAACCAGTCAATTGGCAGCAAATTAGCTGAGGAGGGAACTTAATGAGCTGCTGGATGTAAATGTCACTCCCCAGCCCAGGTTACCCCCCACGTCCATATCTTTCTGCTCCATGGCCTTGGCCCAGGGCAGCCAGCAGGTTTTCTTGTAAAATACTCGTTAAAGGAAGAACATTTCAATGTATTTCACTAGTATGACAGTCAAGTGGGAAGTTAGTTTTTCTGTGCCATATACTGCAAAGAGATTAAAGTCGGTTGTCTTGCGGGAAGGTGTTACCATATAAATCACACAGGTATTGTTACTAAGGAAAAATTAATACTGAAGGAGCTTTGCTATCCATCCAGCATGACATCCAGACTAGAGGGAAAGGATGAGACATACACTTCCCATTAACCACAGCAGTTACAGATCTTCAAAGTTTTAACTGATTTCAGCATTAAGGAAATGAAATCTGCTGTTGCTATGGGAGACAACAGACAAAACCAAAGTATTTGAATGTTAAAAAAGTGAGCACAGAGTTGAAAAAGTTTGATGTAGAATGATCAAAGGGAATCCTTTATCCTTCACAGAAGATGGAAAGAAGAAATGTAGCTGAGGAAAAAAATCTTTCAGTCACATTAAAAAGGGTGAGAGAGACATTTCTATACACAATTTTCTTTATGCAAATTGCAGAACTTATACATTTTCAGAAATCTTGGTAAAAGGGGAATATATACACAAATGAAAAGAACTAGAGAGAAAACATCATATAAAATTAAAGAAAAAGCAAAGAATCTTCATTCCAGCAACTCTGACCTTACCAATATTTTAAGAACTTGTTTTAATTTCTCACTTCTCTCACACGCTTCATACCTAGCAAAAAGTTCAGCAGACTGGATTTGATTCAACTCATTGGGCAATTCATTTATATATTCAGCTTTCCTTTCCTGAAGCATAAAGTGTTACCTCACTGGGAATAATTGCAATCCCCTTTTGCATCAGAGAATTACACCTGCTTTAAAATCCATGCAATTTGTTTACTTCTGGCTGTGAAGTCATAGCCTCCTCTCCACATTATGGGATCTTCTTAATGAAAGAAAACCTCTGTTCAGAAAGGAATTCCGTCCATTTGAATTTTTCAACAAATAACTAATCTGCTACTTTTGGCATACATTAAAAATTATGAAGTACCTTGCTTGGCCTAAATACACGAAATTATTGGTTTGCTAAAAATAACAATATTTGGCAGTTTGATGACAACAGCCTTTAAAGTTGAGACATTTGAAGTGCATCTGTCTTCTGTCTTTAAGGCAGTAACAGTGAACTTTATCATTCTTACAGAGAAATATGACCAAGATGCCTCACATTCAATTTTTCCTAATTGCAGTTTTCTCTGAATCTCTTTCCTACACCTTGTCAGCTTCACATATCTTGGATCTTCATTCTGACAATTTTATTTATATTCTATTTTCTCCTTCATTTACTCTTTTCAAAAAGGAGACTAATCACTTCTTCACACTGATGAGTTCACAAAAGTCTCCTTTTTAGCTTTTTTTAGTCAACTGTGTTCTTTTTCCAAGTTTTCTCTGCTGGCCCTATGACTTTTGACTTTCACAGCACAGTTTCCTGCATTTGATTGTTTTACTTGAACATTTAATTGCTTCTCATTCCTGCAGGCATTACTTGCCTGACATTTTATAACAAGACTTAATCAGGACATTTGCACTCATTTTTCTGGCAATAATCAGTTGAAACCAAAAGTGGGTGTGGGAGGAGACCTATTTTGTGAATATTTATATGTAAACATCTAAAAAGTTTTGAAAGTAGTGGATTTTTATTAGTATTTTGCAATTTTTATTAGCATTTTGAAAAGATTTCTATTTTTCAGCTGAAATCTGCTTGAAAATTAAAATATTTATTTACATTATTTTTAAGGTATGACCATGGGCTGTAGAGAGACCATAAAGAGAAGCTGTTGTTTTGAGATGTATCAGGATATTGAGCAGTTGTGAAAGGCTGTTGGGGAAGTGTAGGGGTGAGAGGAGGTAGCAGGATACATTTGGGCTCAGTAAGGCTGTACCAAAATTTTTCCATCAAAACCTCTTGAGTACCAGCTGTTGTCAACCAGGTTTTGGCTTACATAACCCCCTTATATCCTACTTTGGCACACAAACTTCCATTTGCAGTGTGGTGTGGGAGAAGGGTAATAACACCTTTTCTGTTAAAGATGCTTGTCAGGCACGCTCCAGTCTTCTCCCTGGTTAGAATTTTCCTGTGTTGTTTACTTTTTTTTTTACAAGGCTTTTATTTCACAAGTGCTCTCCACATTTCTTAGTGCTCCTGAGACATTTGCCATCTAATTGTTTGTGACACAGCTTGGTTGCTCTGGGAGTGCCTTACAGGTGCCCTGCTGAGGAGAGCTCAGCAGAGCATGATTCAGAAAAGAATTTGGAAATGTGGCTTGCTATTCCACACAGCAAAGAGCAATACAGGAAGGATAATCCATTGGTGTAAAAAACCTAAAACCTGTGGTGGAGCTGCTCTTAAAATTGGACAAAGTTTTCCATGCTAAGCTGGGCTGAGACCCAAAACCATTTCTATTACCAGAGGCTCATCACAGCAGCACAAGTTACACCTGCCTGCCTCAGAGCTGGCAAGAAATGCTCACTCAGATTGGGGCTCAATTCAGCTCAGTCTGTTGTTAATAAATGTTGTAAGCTGTGTAGCTACATATCTATATTTGTTTTTGAATCGGCAGCTTGCTAACAAATACCAAATCAGAGTGATGATATTTACATTCCAGCACAAATCATTCAAAGGAACATAATCAGACAGTGAAACTACCAAGTGAGAGTTCATGTTTTCTTAATGATGGAGGTTTGAAAATACAGACAAGCTGGGAGCTCTGTTTAAAAAATCTATTGAGTAAGTGCAAAACTGACATAGTGAATTTAGTTGATGTAATCCAGATGTTTGCATTTTAAGTAAGGGAGAAGACACATCAATGAAAATTTATAAGAGTAGTGAGAACATGCATAATGAGACACTGGAGAGAAGAATGTAAACCAGAAGTGTCAGTGAGGATTAGGCATATGAGTGTTTTGCTCCATTAGTATGTATTAGTGCAGCCAGCCATGTTTGAATTTCAATTTGACATAATTTGGAAATGCATTCTATTGTAACACTTTGTTAAATTGTGTACTGGGGATTTCAGGAGAGTTTAAAGGAATCAGGCACTCTGGTGCCACCAAAATTCAGGTGCCACCTGAACAGTGAGCCAGTTGTGGCCCTTCACAAATTGTGGTGTTGCACATCTTCATCAAAAACTGTCCTAATGACTTCAGTGCAGGTCATACCCATTCCAGCTAGGGCTGTACCTGATTTTTTTTTTCCTGAAACAGATGCCAAAAAAAGGATTGGGCAAAGTATTGCCCTTATCCTTCCTCACTGTGAAACCAATTACTAAATGCCAGTATATGCCAATGTTCAGCTTTGTCTGTGTGTCCACAAGCATTCATTATGTTGGCAGCTCTTCCTGCAGCACAGACAGTATCACCATTACATCAATATCAAATTCAGATTTCAACCTGGAATGCAGGGATTGTGATTAACCCTGTCATCACTTGGGATTATATATTTCTCCAGTGGGTCCCTATTTCTGCTAGGACCAAACACAATTCAGATGTTTTCAAGCTCCTCACAGCATCTCTCAATCCTGTTTCATGAATTTATTTCAACATTGAAAGTATCACTTACCAGAATTCGCTGTTTATTATTATATTTTTAAGTATTTTTCAGCTTTCCCAACTGGTACACTCAGCCTTGAGCAGACTTAAATACATAGACAAATATATCTCTATATTATCTTTCAGTAAAGCTTTCTTTTGCTTTTTATCTACATAAAGTGTGGCAATGGCCAGTGCTGTGACAGGGATAGAGTCTAGTTAATTCTGACCTATTGACAGATCTCTCTTTTACTTTTGCCTTTTTTCAGACTTTGTGCCTTTTGTAGTCTTAGTTGTTGGTTGACCAGTAATTGACCAGTTGATTGACCAGCAATAAAAAGGAGGTTTTTCCCATCTAGAACATATTATAGCCTGTCTGTTGACTAAACCTACAGTGCTGGCAAAAGACAATGCAGATTTGGGGAGTGGGTGGATAACCAAGAAAATCTGAGAACTTAAAAAATTATTAGATTAGAAAATGTGAGAAAGAAAGTCTTTGAAGAAAATTGGATGTTAACTTATGCAGCTGAAATGGTTTTGGTATCTCTAATAAAAACATGGCCTTTAACTTTGTTCCCACATTTTAAAATAAATATTTTTTGGGAAATGGTTATGAAAAATTAAAATGAGCAAAGTCCCCAGATGCCCCCCTCCATTCACTGACCCTGTAGGGAGTTCTTCATGCTCTTGAGTGCTGGGCTCTTGTGAAGGTTTACCCAAGGCTTGAACCAGATTCTGGTTTAGATTAAAGTAGTCCTTGAGTTTGTTTGCCTCTGCCTTCTCCCTCAGCTACTTACAAACCATTTGAAAGAGAGAAATATACCTTCATCTGAGTGCAAACCTGCTTCCTTGCAAAGGCTTGGAGGGAGGAGGGAATCTCTGTCTCTTTTTTTGAATATCAGCTGAGGATTTTGCCATTACCTTCGTACTGCTTCATCAAGAGAAATTGATCATGTGTCAAATAAATAGGTAATTTTTTCTTGCTAACTAGGAGAAAATTATACTCTCTCTTCCTTATGTCTGGAACATGTAACATATCAGAGATTATTGATACACATTTGATAGGAAAACCCTGCAGGACATGCTTACAGCAGTGCTCGTGTTGGAGCATTTTGTAGTTTAAATCATTACTTCTGAATTTCGTATTTGACTTCCCATCATTAATTCCACTATGAAAGCCAATTTGATGTTGAACATGAGGAACAACTGCTGAAGTTCATATTCTGGAGAGATTCTCGTTAATTTAAATGGAGTGGCAGGAGCTGACCCTGAGTTAGTAAGGACACTTGGCTTTGTGTGTGCATTTGTTTTAGGCAATGAAAATATGGTTTGAGAGCAGTAATAGCATCTATCTTAGATAAAAAGCATATGAGCAATTGCCTGGAGAAGCACTGAGCTGCTCACCTGGAAAGCACAGTGTTTAAAGCATTATTTTCACACCCATATTTGTCTTTTTAGAACAAAGAGTTAGAGATATTCGGTCCCGAGAACTAGAGCAATGATTTCAGGTTTTCATTTTACTGAGACAGACTGTGAAGATGATTGAGCTAAAGTAATTTTTTTACATCTCTTGTCACAATTTTCATGACAAAATGCAACTTCTAGACCTACTTTAGTTCTAACTAGCAATTATCGGGTTGTTTATTCTTTTAACACTTGACACTTCTAAGTACATCAAAGAAAAGTGCAGTTATACTACTCTACAGCCAGATCCTGTCATTATTCTTTAGGAAGTCGACATATTTCTGGATAAGAAAGATTGTGAACCACTAAATATTGCAATGAAATGTTGCTAATTTTATGTCAGCATGGCAGGGGCTGGTCATGATTAGTAAGCAATTAAAAAGAGAGGTTGATAATTATAGTCAGAGAAGGCCACAATACTAAAGATTTTTCAACGAAGATATTTGCCTTTCAGTTTGCATGCCCAATTTGCCAACAGCACTATCAAAAATCTTTCCTATGATGGTATTTAGTTTGCTTGCACATTATATGAACAATATCAGGGAAATATGATTTCAGAGATCATAAATTTGTAAGTACTTCCCAATTTGCAGAGAGTGCTGTATTCTGTCTGGCATCATTGGTATTTATAAAGGGGATACTTGTGATTGTTAATTTTATTCTCTGATGAGGAAGAAAAGGGCTTAATATATCATACTTCATATAATATCACTATGAAAAGTGAACTTCAATTTTACTGGGTTACTTTTAAGTTAGTACTGCATGTATTTTGCATCTGTGGGTACACAGTGACATTTGCTCTGCTCCCTGTGTATTTGTTTTTTAAGTATACAGATGGTCATGCTGCATTAGACCTGTAATGATATCTGATTCCAATTTTTACAGGAAGAAAAGCAGGTAAATGGGCATTAGTAGGGAGGAAGATATATTAAAAAAATCTACCAAGGGCTCCTTTCTTTGGCTATATTGATGTGTTTGGAGCTCACTTGGTATTTTTAGAGAGAAGTATAAACATATACAATGTTTGCTAATGGTTCCAGTATCTGTTCTGATGGCTAATTTTTTTCTCAGCATTGTTTAGCATTAAGTGGGTGGCTCAGAAAGGAAAAAATTGCAAGATAAAAACAAATTTATGCTCAAAAATTTCCTGAGCCTTTTGTGAATGTTTCTTTTTTTTGTAGATGAAGTTTTACGTGAATGCAAAATTGTGGTTTGAACATTTTCTCCTCCCAAACTTGTGCTGATCTCTCCTTTAGGAGATGTTTTCTCTAGCTTTGGCTTCCTGCTGACTGAGCTCACAGAGCCCTTGCTTGAGAAGGGAAGGAAAGAAATTAAAATTCTAAGTGGTGGCAAGGTTTTGAACATGCTTTCCATGTCAACAAGATGCCTTGCCCAGCATGCTGGTTTGGTGGGAGAACAGGTAAAAAAAATGGTGTTTCTTTCTTTGTTATTCACCAGCATTTTCATCCTAGACAAGTGAAAACAATTCAGCCAAAACAGGTTTCTGAAAACGTGTTTTCTCTTCCAACCAGCAGCCATTCACTGATTAAAAAAAATATGTTGTTATGCAAAATGCCACACCAAGCTCTACTTTTGATCTTGTTGAGATCTTGGGGCAATTGGTTCTTTGAATTTGAGTAAATGTATTGCTGCATGTTATAGTTGAATGTTCTTTAGCTTCTATTTTGTAGGAAGACATAAATGGGATTTGATGCTATTATTCACTGGTTGCTGTTAATTATCTTCTTCTTTGCTGAAACAAAATATTCAGTTTTCATAATTTTTTTGTAATGTCAGTTACTGTGTTTTATTGCTCTGTCTTCAGTTGTTATCTGAAGTCAAGCTAGGTCGTCTTTAAATCCCAAATGCTTTGAACCTTCTTTTAAAGGAGCCTAGAATTGGCCTCTTTTTGATTTCAAGAAGAGATTGAATGCTGTGAAACCACTTGATTCTTATGTTGGCTCTGAGGTCCCAGGTGTATACTCTGTAGCCTTTGTTATTTCTTGTCCTTCAGTTTCTAAGTTTGAAGTGCCCAAGATAGAACAGTAAGTGACATTAGTCCTTTTAGGCTGTATGGCAGACTAATCATGAAGCACTCATGACTGGAGGAAAAGAGGATGCAGATCAAAGCTCAGTGCTGAGATTCACAGAAGTATTTGGGTGTGTAGGAATAAATCCACAGGGGGAGCAGGATACATCATTGCCACGGAAGCCACTGGGATCCTCAGAGCCCTTGGTCAGATCTTGCTGTCTGGCCCAAGAGATGCTGACGTGTCTGATGCTGACATGTCAATCAGCTGGAGCTCAGAATGCCCCTAATTCAGAGGCCACCGAGGCTCTGGGAACTGCCTGCACAGGAGGTTTCCAAAGCAGGCTTGCAGACATTCTCACACAAGGCACGGCTGAGGTCAGGACGTGCTCACCGAGGTGCCCACAGCTGTGGGATTTCCTTTTACCTCTGGGGTGGGTTCTGTCCCTAACACAGCCCAACTGTGTATCACAGGTTTCAGGAAAATCCTGTGTACAGTCACATCTTGTTTAAGACATCCAGATAGATCAGCTCTTGTGAAAGAAACAGCCCTGATGTGAGAATCCTGCCAGAACTGAGCTCCTGCAGCACAGGGGAGGGAGGGCACTGCCTGATCACCTGCACAAGTGCAGGATCCAAACAGCTCCCATCCAACACCATAGCAAAGTTAAACTTCTCTGCATGCATAAATAATATTTCCTTCTTTCTCACCCTGTCTAGTTTAATCCCACCGGTTACTCCTGCCCTCACAGACTTTATACCTGGCATTCCCTGTAGCTGCAATACTCTAACTACTGTGGACCTACAATTTAATTCAGGCCCCAAGTTTCACATGTATATATAAGATGTCCCAATGCAGTCAACAAGCTAAACCCTCTAATTATGCAAATTTTCACATCCCCATTGCTGGCAAAAAGCTATGACAGTCTCTGTGACCTGAAGGCTGTAACTCTACAAGTCCTTCTCTTAGGCATCTGTGCATTAGGAGCCCTGTCATGAAAATTCAGCATTCTTTGAACTGGCCCTGCACTGTCATTCATTAATTCATAACTACTCATTGAGTGCTATTTGTATAATGGGCCTAAGAGCTGATATTTCTGCTCTATTGTGTGTTCCAGTCATGCTCACCACTAAAGAGAGCTCAGCCTTGCTGGGTACACAGTTTATTTTTCCATCCCCTGTCATTTTAGGTTTGTCACTTCAAAGACCTCTTTGAACCTGGATTTGTGTTAGCTAATGACACAGAACCTCTGCATACAGCTTGGCAAGAATAAAGCATATTAACAAGTAGACAGGGTAGAACAGGTTTGTTCCCAGTGGGAGGTTTGTTTCCATGTTCTGCTTTCAGTGGTATAGAAAGGTTTCCCTCCTTTCTCAGGGATGGTGCTCTTACTTTCTCCAATGCATATTTCTGTCAAGTGAGGGCATCACACAGATGGCACCCAGACTGATACAACTGTGATAAAACTACTAAGTTATCTGGAAGAACAAGTCCTTCAGTGCCTATGTGTGTGTGCAGTCACAGAAATATTGTTTTAGTGAAAAAAACTTAAAGTACTTTAATGTATTTTTTGTTTTAAAATATTTATGAATACTTGCACCCTGGGTAGGTTTGATAAAGTAATGTCTGAAAAATTTTAACATTAACGGTCAAGTAAATTTAATTTTAAAATTCATGAAATCCTTTTGCTGAGCTGCTCTTTTTCTTTCTCAAGTAAGCTGTTGTGGTTTCTGAGCTATTTATGAAAATATGATCACTGGCACATCAAACCAGCAACAGCAGCTTTGCATTTTTTTTTACAGCTTTATGAAGACTAGTTTGTTGAGTATGTAGACCTTTGGAAAGGCAGAAAATCTGTTTATGACTGCTCACCTTGAGATGCAGTGTGGGACAAGCTGCAGAGGATCCAGTAGAAATGTGCTGTGGTAGTTACCACCAGGCAGTCTGGCTGTAGGGGCCAGCAGGGAAGTGAAAGGAAAAAAATCTGTTCAGAAATCATGGGGACAAAGTGTCTTACCAATGGGTTGAATGGGGATGTCAGGTGTAAAACCATATTGAAAACAAAATCACTTGTTGGCACGTGTAAATCAGGTGTGAAGTGCCCATCAGCCAGGATGCCAATGCAGGGAAGGAGTACAGGTGCACCTCTGCAGTCATAGCACTGGAAAGGCAAAAGGAAACACATCCTCTATGCAAAGCCAAAGTTTTGCTCGTGGCATAATTAAAGCCTTAATAGTCTTATCCAGGAGTGCTTATAATCAAATTTTAATTACTACAGAAGAAAAAAAAAAAGAAAAGAAAATGGAAATTAATACTTCCATGGAGGAAAAGCTTCAGTAATAACAATGCAGTTAAAATTGTGATACACACACTTTCTTCCAGCTACCCCTTTCCCTGGTTATTTCACCCACTGGGTCCTAAGGTTGGTGGCTTCATCCTGTTGCACATGTGGGGAAAGATGAACTGGCAGCATCATGAGAAGATGAAGCAAGAACATGACATCAAGTTAATGGTTTCTTCATTTTGGTTCTCAGATCCACTTGGAGTAAATTTTATTATAGCTTTTCCACCTTACTTGTGCAGAGTACATTTTATTTTATTTTATTTTATTTTATTTTATTTTATTTTATTTTATTTTATTTTATTTTATCCCCCCCAAATTTACTCTTAATAACACTCAGTTGACTATAGGCAGATGTTCTTCTTCCTGAAGAGAAATTTCTAATTTTTAACGTCTTTCTTAAGAACTTTGGTATCTGTGATAATTGTATTTGTTAGTCACTCTTACATTTGCTTCTCATCCTCTCAAGTATACTTCTTGTGGTGTCTCATCCATCAAGGGTATGATTAAATTTACATTTCTTTGTCTAGAGGGAAAATGCAGTACATGACCTCTCCTCTAAGCTAAATTGTTTTTACATTCCCAAATAGCACTATTTGGGTATGTTCAGGTGTGAAGAAATTAATACTTCCTACATCATTCACTGATTAAAGACACTTTAGTATACTGACACAGAAAAACAGACATCAGAGCTCAAATCCAAATCCTGTGGGGGAATGCTCTTTCCAATCTTTTGCTGTTTTCCAAACCCTAATTGCATTTCTGAAAGTGAAGCACACATGGTTACTGTGAAACCTTAAAGCAGAACCTTAAAGCAGAACCCTAGAGAATTTCATGCCATGTGGTACAAAATGCTCTGAAGTTGCAAAGTAGAACTTGAGGTGCTCAGAAGCCTGACTTTTCACATCTCACAAGGAGAAATTGTCATTTGCAAGGAGAATTTGTTGTTTCAAAGACATGATGTCACCAGAAGTTTTGAGATTTTCCACATGAGGCAATTTTTTTAAATAATGGCAGGGGGAATTAAAATTATTTTAAAAATCCCAAAACCAAAGGAAACCAAAATCCCAACCCGGGGAAAAAGACATTTTATGACTTTACTGCACTTGGAATGATGAAAAAGACCATTTTACTCCATGAATTTAATATTGTGAGAGTGAAATTCTGCCTCTCATGTCTGCAAAAACATTTCAATTAAAGTTTTTACTTTTCCATCAGGCTGTGACAACATTGTTCATCCACTGGTTTCAAGAAACTATTCTTCCATGTCACTTGATATGGCTGCTCTGCTCCTCAAAATCATACATCCTCCAGGATGTATTTATTATATGTTACCCCTTTTGTTGTTCATACTTTCAGGCATTCTATTAGCTTGTTGATTGACTCAGTGATTTTTCCAGTAGCACAGTTAGTATGATGGGAGGAAGAAGGAAAAAGGAACTTTGAGGAATGGGGCTGCAGATGGAGGTGTTTTGGACTACATTATAGTTATTTAGAGTCTAATCCAGTATGAGACTGTTTGACAACAGTAAAAGCAGCCCAAATTATGGTAGTTGTGTGCTGGTTGAAGTCATGGTTGTTTGGGGCTATAAAAATGTCTTGGAGGAAAAAGACAACATGATGCAGCTATATTGCTGTTTTTCCTCTGTTCTAGTGAATGAACATGTTTTGCCATTTGTATTCACTTAACAGGGACAGACAGAGACAGAAGAAACAATTTAAGTGAGGAAATAATCACTGTGACTCAGTGCAGGTATGGCAGCGTGAAACTTCAGTGGGAGCACAAAGGCACAGGCTGCTGAGGGAGTCAGTGCAGACAGGGCAAGGGTTCACCTACAAATTGGTGTTGGTAGTTCAGAAGCCAGGAGCATTGTTCCAGTGACCATGTCAGAACTCTGTGTTGTAATTAATGAAACTCTTTCCATCAGAGAAGTGGATTTAAGAGCCTTGGAAGAGGTGCAGTTAACATACAGATTTATTTTTTTAATTTTTTTTTTTCCCCTAGTAATACTGGAACAAACAGCCCTGATTTGCACAGTGATTGGAGAAAATTAGAAAACACATATGGGATTTTAGGCTTGTTTCCTGTCATTTAGACCTCTGGCTTGCAGCTGAGCATGTGAAGCAAAAATGAAACTAAAGGCGTCCCACAAAGAAATAGGCTGAAAGCATTTTAGAATTTTCTTTGGAAGGTGTTGCCATCTCTGTTTTACTGAGATGAGGAATTTTCCAGTGCCAGGGGCATGAAAGACTTGTGGTTTCCACACTATGGACAGGAACAAGAACTATTCTGAGACTTCAGTTAGAGCTGTTCTGGGTGTGTTTCTTTCTTGCTGTGCCAGTTTGATGCTCCACCTCCAAGAACACCCTGCCCTCCACAGCAGTGCATGTTCTGGGTTGCAGATTCTGCCAGTCAAAGATGAATTTTCACCATGGGAGCCAGGTATTGCCTTGATCTCCACCACTCCCTGTGATCTTCTGTCACCACCTGGCCTTTTGTTATAGAAAGCACATTGCCCCTATTTCTTTTTCAGGCATTGATGGGTGACTTGGCAAAGGTCTTAGATGCTAGAAAAGGCAAAGTGAGCATCGCTCTCAGACAAAATGCAGTGAGGTGAGGCATGGACTCCTTTGCTCCACATACAACAGGAGGTAATAAAATCTTCTGAGAGATGGGAAACTTGACTTCAAGCTTCAAGTTAGCTGTATCCTTGGTTTGGACAGGGATTTGAAACAATTTTGCAGAGACTGAGCAAGTCAGAAGTGTGCTTTGGTGGGTCTTTCCCAGTGGTTCTGGAGAAGTCTCACTATAAATGATGTGAATGGCTGCTAGCAGAGGGGTAGAATCCTGCTGTCCCCAGAGAAACAAGCTCACCAAAATAATATAGTGTTATTCTTCCACCATGAATTTGAAGATTATCAAATTAGGAAGATGCTGATTGTTGCATTCGTGGAGAGTCTGAAAACTGCAGCCTGGCATCTTGTGGCTTTACTTCTTTGTTTCCTCTGAACATCCCTGCAATTATACACAGTTTAGGAGGAATATCTCAAGAAGAACATAGAGGTAAGACATTTGTCTTCAGACAAGGCTTATTACTGTTATTGTTCTTGCCATGTGTTATGAATTGACAGAGGAATTAAGCACCAAAAATTAACTGACTGAATCATTTTACAGAGGAGGATGTCAGAAGATGCATCCTCTCAGCATCATTGTAGTACACTTTGATTAGTACAGACTCTTCTTCTGATCACCAACAGGTTGAAGAAATCCCTTCTTTGTGATTTTTTTTATAATAAAGTGAAGACGAGAAACAGAAATCAAGACTGCAAGAAATGCTGATTTATTCAGACAAGCTGGCAAGGTGGATTCCTTCCTGCCTTCTATGTTAGAAATGGCTTGAAATCCTCTTCAAGTACTCAAAAATAAAAAGCACTGGAATGCAAAAGACAGAAAGACCAATAGGTCACAAGAAATACTACATGGTTAAGCTTTATTTTAAGTGATGATCACTGGAATCAAGGTTAGGGGTAAAATTATACACCTTGGGCTGAGTCTGTAGCAATCCTCCCACACATTGATCAGGCTTTCCCACAAACTTCCCAGCCTCTGCCCTGGCCATCCTCAGTCTTTGTGGGTAGCACCTGCTCTTGTTTGCCAACTTTCACTTTCTTTCACTGGTCTTTTTATGCTTTTCTTAAACAAAACAATTCAGCTGAACTCCACCACCTTTTCTCTCAACTTCTGCCATAGTTTATCCAGGATGTAATTTTCTATATTACGTAATATTCCAGGAAGTACTGGGCTGCCAAGCCTTTAGGGATGATTGCCACTGTCTTGTTTATTTCTTTCTCTACTGCTGTCAACTCTTTCAGGATTTTCAATTTTGCTCCATTATAATGTATCTATTTTGTTATCCTTTGCCTTACTGTAGGTGTGTCTTTTCAGTCTGAGCCTTTTTAATATTTTCCATCTCTCTCATACATTTAGATATTAATTAACCACTCAGAGCTGTATTTAAGGCAGTTTCTATACTAAGGAGACCTATATTCTTTATCGTTCTTCTGTAAAACAGGAATTTTAAATTACTCCCCTTTTGCATTACATTTGTTTGACTTCAGTAATATCTCTGCATCATGAAAATGCAAAGAGTTTGATACTCAAATAACAGATTTTTGTATCCTTTTTCTCTTACTGTAGCACATACAGACTTTTTTTTTTTCATTTCACCCTTCACCCCGGGGTGAGTCTATTCATTACGATACTAATGTCATACAACACAGTATCAAAATTATCTCCACAGTTCAACTCATCCAGGAAAAAAATAGTTATAGAGCTTATAGTTTATGCCATTTTTGCTGCATAGAATGGATTGTGACATATGTTTGACTTTTTCACAGCTCAGATTTGTAACCCTCTATGGCCTCAGCCAAAACATATTGTAGCCAAGAGGTGTTTGCACTGAGTTCAAATAAGACTGATTTACCATTTAAATTTTTTCCATCATTCACTGCCATTTTTAATCTTCTATCTTTGCATGAAATACAAGTGCCTGCTATGTTGCCAGCATTCTTGATGCTCTGGTAATATCAGAGATATAGCAATTAAAATATTTTTTCTGGGTGGGTGAATAATTTGTCTTCATTAAATCTTCATTTCAAAGCATAACCCGGAGGGAGTTTGCAAATTAACCCAGATATGAGCTTTTATAAAGCAAACACAGGTCTATTCTTTGAATAAAAATTACATTTCACTGAATTTGTTTCCACTCTCAAGGAGAGAAAACACATTATTGAAAGGCCAATGAGGGGCTGGTCACACCAGGGTAGTTTGCCTTGGTAGCATCAAACAACACTCAGCCTTACTCTCCCATGCTGAGTAATTCTATTGACATCCTGCTTGACTTTTAGTTTAACAAATCTGGCTAATATATTTTCCATGAGGAAATCAACAGAACTATGGACAGTGTGATGCTTTGGCTAGAGAAAATTTACCTCTAAGGAGGTTTTGTAAATGTTTTACTCACGGCAAAACATCTGTTTCTATGTTATATCAGAATGCCCCAAAGTTGTTGTGTGTTTTTGATGTTGTTTGAGTCTATTCTCTAAAGACCCGTATTCAAGGAACTTTGATGCAATATCTATTATGCTTTCACATCTAACCATGTTTTCTTCTTGATCACAGCTGGGCTATTACATCCTTTGAAGCAAAATTCACTTCACAGCATTTCAGCCCAATGCTTTGCCTTTGAGCACATTTGCTGCACAGCTAACTTGCACAAATTAGATATTTTTGAGGCTCAGATGATATTAAAAAAAAAAAAAGCCAAAACAACCCAAAACTAGTTGACAAAGGTTTTCGGTGTTTTGTGCTCTGAATTCTCTGAGTAGGTGACTTGTTAGTTTAAAATAATAACAGTCTACAAAACCCTTCACAGCTCTAGGTCTGTGAAAGACAATTTTCCCAGATATATATGAATCTAAGCCTGGAAACAGATAAATAAAAACCCCCTGAATTCCCGAGTGCTCCTTGCCCCCTCTGCTATTCCTGGCAGTTCCTCCTGGTCTAAAGCTCACTATTTCTTCAGGCTCTTTTGATCAACTGACTGAATGCTTTCACTTTGCCTTCTGTGCAAATACTGAATGTGCTGATCTCTGGCTCCTGAAGAGCCTTGTGACTACTGAGCCAAGAATTCAAAGCTTGTGTTCTATATTACACTACAAAACAGTAGAAACTGCTCCTTCACTGAAACTCAGGAATATCATCAGCCTCATGAAAATTACTTTTTCCTATATGTGTGCCATATAGTGAAGAATATTGTCATTCTTGTTCTATTCAGGCAGGCACATAACTAACACTGAAATATTTCCATATCTTTAGTCCTGTCATGTGGTAGAAAGCTGAGAAGAGAGCAACACTGTTATTCCATCTAGGTTTTAAATGAACCTATTAAATGCAAAATATTTTGGATGGGTTTTATAAAAAAAACTAACCCAACCAAGAACAAACAAAAGCTCCCCCACCCAAAAAAAAAAAACCAAACAAACAAAAAAAAAACAAAACAAAACAAAAAAAACCACCAAAAACCAAAAAAGAACTGTTCAATATCTTTATTTCATAAAGCACTTTGTCTGTTCTTTAGTGGTTACATCAATCAGAGGTTGTGTTTATCTGTGTAACATGGCCTTTGATTAGAGATGTTCTGCTTCTGTGTGTCAATAGAAATAATTCTTTCCAACTTGGAAAGAGTTACTTAGAGTAAATGTTTCCTGGCTTGCCAAAAATACCCAGTATCTGGTGTGCATTGGTCACTGGTGGCTGTGGATGTACCCATTTACACACAGGAGAGACAGCCCATGGCCCCAGAGCCATCCAGACCTTCTTCATCTCCTGCTGTAAAGGGTTGAGGGCCGCAAGAACACCTGGCCCTGTGTGCCAAGGAGCAAATCCTGCTTGCTCTCAGCGGGATACCTGCATCTCCTGCTCAAAACCAGTTTAACCTGGCTCAGGTGTGCAGAGGAAAAGCCCCAAGTTTTTCCCACAGTTTGTGTACCAAGAGAGAAGTGTCCACATCGAGCCAATGAAATAAGCATTTGTGGTGGGGGTGTGGGGCTGGAGTCATGTCCAGTGTCTTCTGCAAGACATCCTTGTGGCCTTGCTATTCAAACAGAGCAGTGCCTTCCCTCAGCCCCCTGCAGCCAACATAAACCTCATTAACAATTTCAGCCTTAGGTAATGAAAACTGTAAATCTGTGATACTCCCCTGCCCAAAAAGGAGCTGCACTGGCTGAACAAAATTAATCAGCTCACTGCACTGAGAAATAGTTTAATCCTCCTGCAGCGGGGAAGGAGGGGGCAATGAGCAAATATCTTCAGGGGGGCAGGGCTGGCTTGTAGCTCATCAGTGAAAAAGAATGGCTTTTAAAGGACTTTAACTTTCCAATTGTTGTAGGGAAAAACACCCAACCCACTTATTTAACACTCTTTATTTAATATTGTTTCTTCTATCAGTGAGAAGACCAATATGTTGTCTACAGATTCTCTGCAGCTGCCCATTCTCACAGATGTCTGTAGCTTCTCAGAGCCAAGAGCAGCTGTGCCATACCTGACACGTGCCCCTGGAAGCAGAGGAGCCCCAGAGCAGCCCAGCTCAGCAGGGTGGTTTATCAGCACTGATAACGGGGTCAGAACACCCAGTTGTGGCTGGGAGAAAGATTAACACAGCCTTACAGAGCACCCAGTTGTGGTGGGGAGGGAGATTAACACAGCCTCACAAACTAGAGCCGATGGGCAGTGGCAGAAAATTTTCACTCCATTCCAGATATGTAGAAGGTGGAATATTTACAGGTTTAAAAAGTAGATCATTATGTAGAAGGTCTATTTTTGATCTACCTAAGTGATCATTATTGGTTGTGATCTGTCATAAGCTCCACCCAGATGGCAGAGAAATGAAATTCAGTGAATTCAGAACTGATCCACATTCAATTGCCTGTTAAGTGCACATTTCTCTATGAACATCAACTACTTGTGTATTCTGAAGAAAGCACTGTACAGATGTAATTTTAAGAGAATATTGTGATTAAGCTGGCAATTATTCTCAGCTCAAGGAAGGTTCCTAGTTTTGCTCTTTACTGGTACCTTTTGCACTGATGAGAATGAAAGAACCTTAATGGCTTGCAGACCTTGTGAATAAAATGAATATTGAACAGACTGAGGAAGTTGTGAAGCTCACTTTCAAAACTATGTTAAACTTTTCAGTATAATACGGGAAGCGTACAGGATTCTCAAAAGTTGTTGTGATAAACTACATCTAAGATTGAAAAAGGAGATACAGATTTTAAATTTCTGAGTCCTCAAGTTATATAAGTTGTGGAAAAGACGTTTGCATGAGACACAAGGAAGATGAATTTTCGAGGGAAACCACTGTTGCATTTGATGGAAATAATTTACAACAAGGCACAGTGGGGAAAAAAATTTCACTGAGAACTCTGAACCAAATTGTATTTAAATGGTACTTAGGCTGAGTTATTGCTGGTGACTTACATGTAGGTTATACATCAAACTAGTAACTCAAATATTTATTAGTGGTTCAAATATCAGTAATAATAATAATGTCTATTTAATCTATTGACTATTTAGTCTACTTAGTTTTATATTCTGTCCTCTTAATGCTCAGTGTATGATAGAAAGTTATAATATTTTTGAAGGGTTCATTTAAGAAAAATGCCTTTTGAATTGAGTTATTTAAGAATTACAACAGCAACTGACAAGTTATTCCAGAGAAATAATTTGAACTCATCTCAATGTAAGTGAATTTTCAGGAAATGTGAAATGAATTTTCAGGTACTGTCATACATTACTTCACCAGTGCAAGGTAGTGCAAGATTAATGATAAGGAATTAAAGAGAATGTAGAGAGGAGTTTTTTGCTTCCCATTAGGATAGATAGAATTGATTTTTTTTTTAAATTTTACTTTTTATTGAATATTTATTTTATCTTTTGCTTCATGGATCAAACTTTATCTGTACACTGTTTTTGAAGTGGGGCTGGGAGAGTTTTCAGTGTCCTGCTCTGTTAGCAAAACCTCAGGCTGGGATTGGCCAGCAAAGGTGTCATTGGCCTTTAGTCCAAATACTTTTGCTCAGAACAAGTTCAAGGATGACTCTAGGATGAATCTCCTAAGTTTTATTCCCATGAAGGAGGATATCTTGAAGCTGTTTTGTCCTGCATGTAGCAGACGCTACAGCAAGAGTGATTTTGTAGTTGCAGGGTTTGAGCTTCCCAGGTCTCCAAACGCCAAGAGTAGCCCCAAAACAATGCCTATGGTGTATGGAGATCAATCTCTCTTTCTCTCTCTCTCTTTTACTGGATTTTTTTTTCAATCTTTGTGACCTTTGTCTTTTCTATCAACTTCTCCAAACCTAGCAAGGGATGAAGGTTATATTGTTTAAATGAATAAGTTCCTTTGTTGTTCAGCTGATTCAGCCAAACTTGAGTCTGTTTTGCCAGTTGAGGCCAAGATCTTTCTAGCACATTGCAATTCACCTCCACTTTTGGCTTTAAATTTGCAGTTGTCCCCACAGTCCCACTCTGTATGAATGGTCTTCTATATCTAGATCCATATTTCCTGAGCTAGAAAGTAAGGTAATTTAGACAACTGTGGCTGTGCAAGTTTGACAAAGCATAGCTTATAAAGAATAACATATTTGTGGGGGAAAAAAATCCCCAGTGGTGGGGATTCAGAATTTTAGAAGTATCTGAAAGGCTATATTTGGTCCAAATCAATCTCTCTTTTCATTCTGATGTATCAGGGAAACCTTGTAGATGTATTGTATTTAAAGCATGAGTACAGGAAATGCAGTGACTACTGGGGTTTGGGATAACTTTTGCTGCTGTGATGTTCATCACCTCACATCCCTTACTCTGTCCTTGGCTGAAGTCATTAAAGTATTGAGGTCTTCTATTGAAAAACATAAATCTACAGAAAAACAGTTCAAATCCACAGAGCTGAAAAGTACAAAGATTTCTTTGTATACCATGAACACATATTTCTTAGTCATTCCCGTCCGAAATGTTAATATTTAGACATCCCTCTTCTCCATTGCTTTTCTTTATCCAGTGCTAGTTACACCTGCTGGGCAAAGAAAGCAAGATTGTTTCTTGTTTTCTTGGCACTACAGAACTGGTCTTTGGAGGATTCTACCTCATGGTGTTTTTCACCATTTTCGGTGCTGAAAGTCATTTTACCATCTATAGCAGCATTGCTGGGATATCTGTACTTGACTTTACCACACAGCTCATACTCCTTTTGTAACTGAAACACACTCTTACTACAAGGGAATTTTAAGATCTCATGGCTTTTTTAGCTTATTTATATGACTCAAAAAATGGAGTCCTTCTTATCAGTTAAAGAATCCAAGGATGTCAAGAATAAAGGTCAAGGACATTCATATCTTCTTTAGGGTATGTAGTCTACTTACAGTCTACTTATACAAGATAAGCACTAGTTTTTATTAAATGTATATATTTTTCCCATCACGAGTTACTTTTTCCCTTCCCTATAACCCAGTTTTAAACTGGACAATGTTTCAAAAAGAAATAATTTAGCAAGAGAACTGTGACTGGCATTTCTATGTAGAAATGCCATGAGCTCTAACCTCCCACTGGTGAAAAAAGGCATTATGGTAGATTCTGATCTGAACGCTCCCCTTGTTGTTGTTGGTATTATAGGACTTAGTTCTGGGAAATCAGGTTTATTGTCATTCTACCCCAGTTATAGGGGTGAGATGCAGCTGTCTTAGAGCTCAAAGCTGGGGAAACTGAGGGTCACTGGAGACCAAAGAGTAATGGTAAGGTATGGAAATGAGACAACTGATAGAAACACATAAAATGAGAATAATAAGAAATATTAGCTCTGACATTGGTTAGATAGAAATGGGAAAAGTAGTCAGGTTAGTAACTATACAGACCATAAAGATGGAATCAATAACTATTTATTGCTTCTGTTTGATGTATTAGAGGGTATATTGGAAGGCACTTTTTTTCTCCTCAGTTACTACTGGAATTGAAAGCAGCTACAATTAAAACAAATTATATAAAAAAGAAATCTAAATCTGAATACAGGAGTTTTTAAACTGCCAGAAAAGGAATTATCTTCAATGAAATAATTAATAACTGTAAGGAAGTTAGAGAAGATTGGCAGAATATTAATGTTTGATCAATATTAAAAATTTGTGTACAGGAGGCTGAGGTAGTTCCAGGCCTAAGAAATAGCTTAACAGTCTACATAAGTTAAATAATAAAGTGCCTGATACATAACTCGGTTAGTAAAGAATTATAAGGTAAAGAACAGAACAGCAACCAGCACTGGTCTCTGGGGAACAGGACTGATAGCTGCAATGAGATATAATGAATTCCTCATGATGTCTGCCTTCTCAGCCTTACTGGAAAATTTTTCACTGCGAGCAACATACAATGAATGCTGCTGTGATTCTACCTCTGCAACCCCCGAGAAGCCTTTAGAACATGTATTGGTGTTAAAAAACAAGTGTGAATATTATGGGCCATATTTTTGTTTTCAGAGGAGGAGGAGAATAAAAATTACTCAGAGAAAAGCCACTGAAGAAAACTCAGCAAAACAAGTAAAGAAAATTATACATTTGTGAGTGATGTGACAAATCAGTCACTAAATCAGGGATTTTTTTGCTGATAGCAGTGCATATAATCAATTGTGATGTATAAACAACCTGGAAAAATAGATCAAATCCATATCTAACTTGCACTGGAGAAAGAGAGCTCTATCCTAAACCATTAAGCTACAGGCAACCTCAGTACTGTTAATACCAGAAAATGGTATAAGCAAAAAGGGTGGAGGCTTCCTCATTGGAGGTGAATTTTCTTTGACAGATTCACCACAATCATGCTGAAAATTTATTTCTTTGGTGTGTAGCCCTCAGTTTTAGTGTTTATTTAACTGTTTCACTGTTTGAAACCATTATTTTAGAAAAAAAATTCAATATTCAATATTTCTTTCAGGTACTTTAAGTGGCTGTGTTTGGTTGCAACAATTTTAGTAGAGAGTCTGTTCAGTTTATGAAGAAATTGAATGTAAAATACAAACAAGGAGAAATTCGCTGGTGCTGACTTTTTTCCACCTTACCAGCTAATGCTGCTCAGTGATGATTAGAGTAGGTAAACTTAGCAAAAAAGAATGGCTTCAGATCTAATTCATAAAGAAAAGCCAAATAAAAACATGTCCTTGAATAAATGTATGTGCAGAAATTTATTTCGTATATGTTGCAAAGGTTGAATTTTGATTTTTTCCTCAAAAGTTTATTCACAGTGAGGAAATAATAGACAATGCTGAAGTAAGTAAAAGAGATTATGAGAGCTGTGAAAAGGAGAAATGAAAGCCAAGACCAACCAGTTTGATAAAAGACTAAGAGGGATAATATAATACAAAGGCCAAGTCACAGTTCGGGCTTTTCTGAACTTGGCAAATGTTTGGCCAAGAAAATCAACTCAGGGAAGGCTACCATTAATTTGAAAGACTGTCAATACACCTGCTAGCTGGCCTCTTCAAACCCTTGGAGGAGCAAGTGTGGTTGGAAATTTTGACCTAATGCGATGTAATGTATCAAAGCATTTTTTTCCCCCTGGCCATTAGAAGTGACTTGAGAGCTCTCAGCCTCTTGCTGCTCCTCTGCTGGGACAGGTTATGTGGCAGCTGTGTAATTAAGTATCACTTCTGTGCACTTTTCGAGCTGCAGACGGGGTGAATTCGAGCCAGCCTGCAGAGAGAGGCTGGCTGGTCTCACCGAGACCTTTAGCAGCTCGTCTGCTAAGGGAACAAACACATCATTAAAGTGCTGCATTGCAGGTGGTGCAGCCCGGCCACAGCCTCGTTTGTCACCCCACCAGGTCCAGGCGTGGCTTGCTTTCTATGTGGTTTGCTTTTCTTTATCTCTAGTGATATTGATCTTGCTGTATCCTAAATCTGGGACTGAGCTTTTTGTGCCTCCTAGGTAGGTGCCTAGGCTTGCTCTCCTGCCTCCTGCCCACCTTTTTGGACTGCAGCCTCTCTTTCCTTCCTGGAACTCTAAGACATCTGCTGACACTAATAAGCCAAGGCAGCAGAGCTCAGGAGTGAGGAAAAAAAAATTACATTTGTTAAGACTGGCATAAGATTTTCTGATTAATGGAATTACAAGCGGGATAGATATGAGACAGCTGTTGTTATTAAATAATTCTGCTTATTTGCTCAGAAAAAAAAAAAATGAACTGCATGCAGCATTGAGCTCTAGGGACTGCCTGACCAGAGTGGATGAAAGATCAGTTGTGAGGTTTGCATTTGCTTGGTAGGCAGCCAACACCAGAATTGTTTTAACTGGACCTATCCATAAAATGTTAATTGTCTAACAACAAGATTTTTTTCTGAGGTCCTTAGGTATAAAGAAAACAGAAGCAAAATCCACAAGTAAAATTTAATCAGTTTATAATTTTATGTTGTTTTCTCTAACAATCCTGTTCACAGAAGATCTGGTTCCTGCCTCTGGACCAGCCTTTGCCCTTGTGGTTGTTCTCTCCTCACGTGAATACACAAATACCTCACAGAAATGCACAAATGCACTTCTCTCAAAGGCAGCAGCAGTTCCTGTAGGTTGTCTCCTGTCAATGCAGACGCTGCCTGGGCAGGCAGACAGGGGCTGTTAGAGGAAACTAGAGATTTTCAAGTGTCATGGCAAGTTCCAGGCTCAGAATTTCCTAGTTACTCGTTCCTTCCTCCTTCTGTTATAGAGCTCCTTGTAGCCTCCAGGACAGGTATGACAGCATTTTGATAGAGATTTTTGAAAGAAATAATTTAGTAAGACAGCTATGACTGGCATTTTTATGCTGAGATGCCATGAGCTCTAACCTCCCACTGGTGAAAAATTCAGCTGAAATCAAATTTGATTTTTTTTTAGTAGCTTAGAAGGCTTGTTTACATTTCCAATGTACACTTATGAACAATTTAGGGTCATGTGTTTCTAAAGACATGATTGTCTTTAAAAATACATAACCTTTTTTTCTCATCTCATCTTTACTTCACTGATGTATTTACAGCAACATAACATTTTAGCCCTTGCTGCTGTTGTTTTATAAGGTTAAAGAAAATCTGTTGATTTTTATCAGAAATTAGCTTCTTCTTACTCTGAAGATGTGAATATCTCTTTTTTTCCCCTTATACTGATTTCAGTTCATCTCTTTTCAACATCAGTGGCCAAGACTACATATGGTGCAACAAGGGATGTTTAACTTGTGCTATGCAAAATGGCATTAATAAATCTTTGTCTCTATCGAAAATACTTTTCCTGATAAGGAATTGCAATAATCTTTTTCATGTCTGCATCACACTGATACCTTGTAGTCATATGATTGACTGATACACCTACTTCCTTCTCATTCATTGGCACTTACAGGCTGGGAGCCCATTGTCTGTGGCAAGAAAATGCTTGTTGCTGTTCCCTGTGGACATGGCTGTAGGATTTTTAGAATTACACACCTTTTCAAGGTCATACAGTGCAGTACATGTGCTTCTGTACATGAATCCATTTCTATACCATTTGACTGTACCTACCATCTTGTTTCCTTCGCAAATGACACAGGTTATTGTCTTTTTGAGGTGCAGAAAATGCAATTTTTTAAAAAAACCAGCTCCATTTCTCTGAGTGAAGAAAACTAAACCTACCTGAAATATAAAATGGGACATATCTCTTTACATGCCAGGTTTAGTAGTAAAGACAAACTTCTACAGTTCTCATTATAAATCTTAAAAAATTAATTTTTCAACTGTTTGTAGTTAATCAAAAAGAGTGTCATAAAGCTATTGGAAGCATGACTTCAACAGGTACTTAATGTTAATTACAGCTTCATTTTGTAATGAAGAACCTTATATCTTTTAAGGTTACTTAAATCTCAGTTGTGAATGATAACACCAGATTATCAGACATCAGCCTGGACTTTTTCTGTATGAAGAAAAAAATTAAATCAAATTAACACACCTAATTAGTTCTAATGAGAATTGAGAACTGGATAACTCTATGCTACATAATTGGGTGTTTTAATTATTTGACTATGTTGAGCTAGGAAGGGAGTAATCTTGTAATGCTACTGTTTGTACTTCATGTAGCTCAGTACTTTGTTTTATATCTTTAGTACTTTTGATAATGACAGACTCTCTGTGATAAAATGCTTTTATGCTCTGTGAAAAAATATTTTCTACAATTTTCACTGAAATATGTAGTAAAAAACACCAAACCTCTTTTGCATTGAGATGTTTCAAAGATGTACAAGTGATTTTAGAAAACTTGCATTGAGAACAAATCCTTCAGTGAGGGTTTCTGACTGTCCTCAGAAAACCCTTTTGCTTGCTGAGACTTTTTCCTTTCTTTGTCCCTCCTAGGGTTACTTATGGTAATTTTCCTTGAGTGAAAAAAGAGGTTTTACCAGGTGTCCTCTTTCAAGTCATCCCTGGAACAGAGCAAGGATGGGATGCAGAGCAGATGTGTCTCAGCTGGGGCAATACTGTTTGGTTTTACAGAGTTATCCTGGCCCAGCTTCCTGCATCTGGATCTTGCTCACCCCTGCACTGTGAGAGGTCCTCCTGCAGGTCCTTCAGGAAACAGGATCAGAGCCATCTGTGCCAAATCCTTCACCATCTGTCACCAAGTCACCCCCCTGGTTTCTTGCTGCCAGGCCTGGACTTGCTCGTTTGTCTCAATTAGCTGCACATATTGATTGGATTTACTCTGTTCTGTAGGGGAAGATGTTCTGTGCCTTGTTGGTAGGAGCTCTGCTTCCTGTGGTGAGGGTCTTGTTAATGTTACATGAGCTGGTGAGGAAATGTCTGATGGAGGTCAGATTAGGCTCAGTTTACTGGAGGAATAAAAAAGCTTTGCCTATGTGGCAGTGACAGGGGAAAATCCACAGGGATTAAAGTAAACCTGTCATTTCCCTCAGAGGAAGGGGCAGTGGGCTGTCCAGGCTGGCAGCACTCTGCCTGGAAGAGGTGCACACAGAATAGTTTTCCATCTCCTGTCTCTTACATAATAAAAATGCTTTCTGCAAGGGTCATTCAACTACAAATGTGTTTGCTTTGTGCCCTAGTATCTATGACTGCACCCTGCACAAGGTCATTGCTGCTCTTACTTAGGCAGTTCTGGATTTCCAGGTGCCATTGCAAGAGGGAGAGCTTGGAGCTAAGCTTTAATATTTCTTGCACTGTTTTCCTGAATGTGTTTTCTTAACTCTTACAATAACACTTTTTTTTAACTTAAGTGACAAATTAATACCATGCCAAATGACAATACTAAAAATATCACTTAGGACGAAGACACCACAATACTTGCAATGCAAGTAGATGTAACATGAAAAAACCCCAAACACCCAAACAATAAATGTGAAAAATGTGTCAAAAGCTTTTTTTTTTTTAATTTTTTTACTCTGGGAAAAGCACATACTTTTCTAGAACCTTTTCCATAATTTTAATGACTATGTGTGAATTTTTGCTCTTGTGCCTTTAATAGCAACCTCTGGTTTCGTGAAAGTAATCATGTACAATGAAGTAAGGGAGCACAGTAACACAATTTTCCCCTACTTTGTGGGGAGGACATAATCCTTCTAAAGCCCTAGGGGGGAATTTCATGAGGGTTCAGGGGTGGAGGAACAAGAGTGGCAGCCTAAGGCAGCCCTGTGGCCTCTACAGCTTCCCCATCACATCCCACAGTGTGAAAGGTGAGGTTAAACTTTGCCAAGGGCTGCAGAGGCACTCATCAGTATTAGAAAAAGAGATGAACTCTGACATCCCAGGGGGTCTCCTCTGGTCATTGCAGCCTCTTCTGCCTGCTGCTGTCACTCAGCCTCTGATAAGATTAGGTCCTGTTTTCCTTACATATTTTGTCCTAGTCTATTCTCCTTAATTTTTTCTTCTCCCATTCCTTTTCCCAGTCATTCTTTGTACCCCTGCAAATGGGAATTCTGTCTAAGTACTGTCCTTTCCTGCTCTTTATGTCCAAAATCACATGCACTATTGCAGTTATCTGAAATTTCTTGTACGAACAATCTTCCCTTCTACACACAGAGTTCATCTTTTGCTAGGTTTACTAGATGTAGAGAAGACCAAACTAGACACTTCAATTATCTCTGATGACTGAAACTTTGTGCAAGAGCCTCATTCTCAACACTGAGTTGTCAATAAAGTTCCACACTGGATTAATAATTGCTTGTTTCACAGGGTACAGAGACAGAACTCCTCCTTTGATCTCATGAGGAGGATAGACCTGGGTATAAAGCAGAGTTAGCTTGTGAAAAGTACAAAATATTTTTGGCATGCCCCACAGATGAGATTTGGATGACATTTAAAAGTCTCTGCTGCTGAGATTAACTGGCCAATGCTCCTGGAAGGTTGTCACTGGCACCTTCATTTTCACTGCTGCACTGTGCTACAAGATAAATTTGAGTAACCTGAACAGCAGCAAGCAATTCCTCCTTGAATTAGCCAATATTGAATAGAGCAATGAACTTTGCAAGAAGGCCCTGAGCCTTTGGATGTGTCTAATAGCATTCTAACATCTGTCAGTTGCTTAATTTCCAAAGGGAGGAGTGCTCTCCCCAGCTCTCAGACTTGAAATCATCATTCTGCACGCTGTACTCCAAACAAAAGCACTCTGCTTGTCACACTCTGACATCTAATGAGAATGATTGCCCTCCTACCAAAGGAGAAGAATTGCTAAGCAGCACCAAGGCAGCAATTACAGAAATAAAAGCAGACATTTCCCTGCTGGTGCTGGAGAAGGTGGCAGTGGGTTTGCAAGGAATGAGACTCAACCTTGGGTCGGTGAGGTGCAGGCTGATCATTCTGAATTTGCTGGAAACTTCCTGGAGGATTTATGTTTTATCTTCTCTACCACCCAATCTTCTTCTGACCCGATTTTGCATATCCTTAATTTCTAGCACCTGCAGGTTGGGGCAGTGTGGATTTTGCTGTGTTGGTGCTAAGGGATGATGTGTGTTGTGACACTGGGACAGGCTGACCTGTGAGGCAGTGGAAAAGGCTTTCCAAGCAGTTGAGGCTCAGATAAAGCCTTGTGTCCTGGACAGACACTGCCTTAACTGAAGTGTAAGAGAAGGTGAACTCAAAGAAATAATTGGGGGGAAAAAGTCTAATAAATGTCATGACTGCTATAAGATCATATATATTTTCAGCTGAAGAGGCCAGAGCATGCCCTGGCCCAAGGTTCAGCCTGTTCAGCTGTCTGGTGTTCAAGCCCTGATCTGGTGCAGCTGAGCCATGTTATTTTTGGCTCACTTTTACTGAGGAAGTAGCCAAGGTGTGATAAAGTTGTACATGAACATGTCTACAAAAGTGAGAAAGGGAGATTGAAATGGAAATGTTAAATATTAAAAATTAGCAGCTTAAGAATCCAAAGGGAAAATCACAGGAGAAGGTATGAAAACCTAAGGGAGAGGCATAGATGCAGAAGATGTAAATTCAGTGGAATGCAGATGAGCAATAAAAGGTGCAGTGGAGTGTGACCATCCTCTCTGTCTGACCAGGAGTGGTTCATGGGGGATTCATCAGGGTGGGAAGTCTGGTAAAGCTCAGCCTCAACCCCTCACTCCTAGATGTTTGTTCTGCTTAAGAGGCAGGAAATAACTGCTTTTCACTCCCAAGTTGCATTCATTTTTTCTGCAGAATATCTTTATATGGAAAAAAGATGCTCCCTCTCCCCTAAATGTGACTGATGGCTCTTTAACAACAGGAGTTTCAGCAGAACTTGGACTAGAAAGAAATGCAAATATTTTCTATAGACTGCAGGATGATGAAGCCTGGACTTTTTATTTTTATTTTCTGTTAGAATTTGGAATATGCAAGTATACAAATCTAATTCAGCCTGAAGTCAGAACGATGTCCAGCCTTTTGTGCAGCTTATAATTTAGGTGACACTTTGCTGGTCACAGCACATGGGCAGGCCTGGCATCCTCAGAGAAAGGTGCTTCATCCACACATCAAAGGGGATTAGCTTTCTCCAGCTGGGGCAGGGTGTGATATGTCTGATAACAGAGGCCTGTCCTTGTTCTGACACTGATAATGTCCATATCCCTCCCTAATCCTAAGAAATGTGTTCTAATGCCTCTGTGTATGTTTTTTTTTTGTTTTTTTTTTTTTTCTCTCTGAAATATCTTTTGTAATTCCATTTCTTTCCCTGGCAGTTTTTAGAGGAAGGGAGCAAAGGAGGGGAATCATGATGACCAGTTTAGCAGTTTTATAAATAAATGGAAACTCTGGTATCAGCATTATGCTTAACTATTTAAAATAGCATGTGAAACAGGAAGGGCAGATTTGAAACTTGTAATTTTCCTGGAGGTGGAAATAAATAACTGTTTCCATGATGCATAACTTCTATTAAGAAGTTGATGTTTCAACCATAAAAACAAATAATAAAGTGTGCTAGAAAAGGGTATGCCATGTCACATCTAACTAATTCACATACTACTAGTTATGCTAGTGATACATCATTTCCATACCCCATTTATATGGTTGTTGGCACACTTAGGAGTATATAGGCCTGCGTGCTTGAATGAGGCAGTGATTATCTTGATTCAAGTTTTTTTCACCCAAATTTTGAGCGTTACAGTTAGGGAAAATGTAAGTTTGTTCTTCCGTGTCTGCAAAGAAGGATAAAACAGAGGTGCAATTTGAGGACAGGAGTACAACATTAATGGGAATATTGTCCTCAGAGAGGCTCCTTCACCAGGATGGTCAGAAGAAGGAGACTCCTTGTTCAAGCTAATCAGGACAAGTTCTAATCATCAGGAGAGCTATTTAACACACACAATGCATAGCATACCTCATGTGACAAAAAACTTTCTGCTGCATATGGATTGCACTTAACCAGAAGAAGTTCTCACCTGCTAGACTCAAGGTTTGAAGGCTGTAATAGCTGTGCTTCCATTAAGGTATAGCAAATAAGAGTTTAAACTGTTTTGTAATCAACAAAACTGTGCCACGTCATATGGAGTGTTAACACTTTTATAATCTAATTTTTTTTTTTTAAAGAAAGTTTCCTAAAATGCTTCTTCTTAATGATGTAAATCTAAGTATCTTCCTGAGGCAGACAGCATTGTACAAAACCTTACATCAGAAGAGGTGGCAATGCCCTAAGCAGAATTTCAGATGGGATGTGGAGGATTTCTGACAGCAGCTTAGGCCAGACCATAATCTGGAGCAAAATTATGTGTGGGCAATTTTCACCCTTTAACCAAGGACTTCTTGTATGACACTGGGCAGGCCCCTTAATCTCTGTGAGGTGGACTGATGCTATCTAATTTTGAATTGCCTGAAGAAACCTGGCATCCCAGGGCTCCTGGATAGCCAGTGAAAGGAGTAGGGGCAGTACAACTTGCTTATCTCAGTAGGTGTTCCGTGGAGCTGTGGCTGATGGATTTACAGTTCTGCACCCACTGACATGCAACTGGATGAGCTTAACCTTTCTCTCTGTCACTTCGCTGTCTGCCAGTACAGTTATTTTGATTCTGTATTTTATTTTTTTGTCCCATTTTTTTAGTTCACCAGATGTTGACAGTTACCTTGGGCTTCCTCCACTCTTAAAGCAACAGGATGTTGAAATGCAGTGAAGCTGCTGGCACCATATTAATGCAAATACCTGTACACTATTAATAAACACCTAAGTACTAGCCAAAGATGCCAGCTTTGTGCTAGTCACAGTCATATTTTTACTACTGTCTATTGAGTAATCTATTAACTGAAAAGGTAATGATCCTGTTCAGGGCAGCCTTGTCACTTGTACAGAAATACAGAAGAGAAAACTCCTGCAACTCTGAGTAGTTCTTTTCTATCAATTAGTTAACTCTCAGGAAGTCAGAGCTGCTAAGGAGATATTAATAGCAGTGATCAAAGAGAGAGATCACAAATGTCAAATTTTCCAGCTGAAGACATAATTACCCTAAAAAGCCTTTTATGTAACTTTTTGCCGCATCTGCTGGAATTTATGAATCACAAAAGAGAAAGTAATCATCCTGAGAAAGAAATTAAAATGCATAGGTCTTCCTATATTTTATGCAAACAGAAGATTTGTTATGTTTGGCTTAAATACAGAGTATTAGTTTTTAAATTAAGTAGTTTGTAAAATTGCTGAAACTAAAGTATTCAGGGGACAAACATGCAGCATCTCAGAAAAAGTGGTGACCAACTAATGGCTTGCCTACAAGAAAGTTGCCATGGAAACAAGATCACCTACCTTCCTTCTAAATGGATGGTGTTGAATATTCAATATTTGTAATATATCCTTGATATTACAAGTAATAGAGTGTCAGAAGGGGCCTTTAATCTATTTTATCTGTGTGCTGAATTTTTTCTAGTATGTCCCTTATTCAACCACTAACTCACATCTATCTGAAGTATGTTCTCCAGTAAAGCATATTGTACTGACCTGAAAAATGTGTGCCTAATATCTTGTCTGAATTTGAACCTGGTTTCAGTTTAGTCAGTGGTTCTTGCTGTGTATTTCTTTCCTAGATTAGATATTCCCCAGTATCTTATCTGCTGTGGTAAAGAAACCTTCCAAACTTCTCTTTCTGAAACCTTATCTTCTGCAGTAAGATATTTAATCTTTTAATAATTTCTATGGATTGCTTCCAGTCTTGAAGAAATATGGGCTAGATGTGGGGATTAAGAAGTAAGTCTTTCCCCTGGTTTTGTGTGTGCAAGCTGAAAGAGGGGAAAAGCTACTTGTTCAATGCCTGTCTTGTTCAGTGTTGCATTGTTTCCCCTCAGAAGAGCAGTCACTGATTATGTGACAAATACAGTAAGAAATGTTGTAGGATTTGGGGCCATTTCACCTGAATGTGCTTTCAGAGGAGCTGTAATTACAATTTTGCTTGGAAGCTCCTCAGTGAGTCCTCATCACTCCAAGCTCCTGGCTTGACAGCCAGCACAATGCTCAGTCTCATCATCCTCCTCTTCCTCCCATCATGGGTCTCAAAAATGCAGCACCAGTGGCTCCAGCAGTGCCCTGTGGGACCCTATCTGCAGGTGAGCCTCAGCTATCATGATTTATGGCTAAGAGTGAGGCTGCACCAAGCAAGCAGATTTGTGATCAGTTTGCCTGTAGTCCCTCCAAAAGACTCTGTGACCTGGATTTCCCCTCTGTGTCTGCTGCTCCAGCTTCAGAAGCTTAATATTGCACTCTGCATTAGTATTAGTCCCGAGTGTTTAATATGTCTAAAGTTAATATAGCAAATGTGTGCATTAGTGGAAAATTTATCTACAGTAAAATACTTTAACATCCGAGCCTTTCAGTGTATTAGGCAAAATGTCTTCAGTGTTGGATATTTTTTTCTTTTTATAAAATATTTGGAGCTTATAAAATTTTTCAGTTTTACAATATGAGAAAAATATGAAGATAAAATTACACAGGTTTCACCTTCCCTCCCTTTTTTTCCCCAATTTACATCCAATTAGAAATGTGCTGTTTATAGAATTTTCAGTATTGGTTTCAGTTCTGTTGAATTTAATACCATAGCCCTGTTTTTCCTCATATGATCACAGAGACCAAACTGGACTGGACTGCAGCCAAAAATATGTTGATTTCTTTATGCAATTTTTGTGCCTTGGGAAACAATCATACACTTTAACTGAACTTCAATTACCCAAATTAGTAAAAACAGCCAATACAAAATTTAAAAAAAAGGGAAAGAAAAAAAATCACCACCACACATAGTAGGAAAATTGCCATGTTAACACAGGAAAACTGTTCTGAAAATTGCATATAACAATTTCTTCTGTTCCATGGCAGCTCACATGGCACCCAAGACAGCTCTAGATTATGTGCTGGCTCTACCCTCCATGCTTGTTCCCTGCTTAACAAGGGCAGGGATAAAAAATTAGCAATGGGATGTTCTGGAAGATTGTCCATCTACTCATCTTTCTGAGCATGAGGAAATGGCAGCAGCATCTTTTTCACCAGGAAGGGTGAAGCTTTTCCACAGGTGTACACTCATATGCTTGCCATGAACTTTTGGAAATAAATTTTCATTGGCTTGGGGAAAAAAAACCCAAATTAATTTGTAGCTATATCCCCTTCTGTCTTAAGAACTCATATTTACTTTCACACAGCTTTTCTTGCTGCATTAGGGGAAAAATTATGCATTTCACTCCCTTTATCAAATATGAGATTTTTCCACTGACTACAAAGGGCTGTGAGGATATTAGCACACTAGCTAATTAAGTTTATTTTGCATTCTTAACATTTAGCTATGCATAAGGGAGCTATACAGGGAATTTGAAGAATCAGGTATTTTGGAGGAGATTAGGCCTTGAGAACACTAGAAATTAAAAGCTCTAAGTCTTTTTGCAAGCATGCATATCTCAAGGATATTGTGAGGAGCTGTTGTTCTCAGAGGTAGCTACAGCCTCATATCCCCTGCATGTTGCTGCCTGACTGAAGAAGTCTAAAGCTTCAACTCTACATGAACAGCACAAGAGAATTTGAATTCCAGCAATTATTGCTATTATTATTATTTTATATTCATGTGCCTTCTCAGGCAGGGGTGTTGCTTTTTAGCTTGAAGCTTTCCTCAGTCCCATTATGAAGTGAAATACCAAACCCGCCTAAATAGTCATTCACTGATTGAAGACGTTCTGCTCTCCTGTATCAACAGTCATTGGAAAAAAAGCTTGCAAAAGATAACAAAGAAAAGTAAGTTGTACATGCTATAAGAGGGGACTCCATCCCACCCCTGCAGCAAATCACAGCATATCAGACATCAGGCTCAGCTGCTGTTTCTGTGGAATTCTGCTGTTTAAATTTACCCTCACCTTAAAATGGTGCTCAAACAAGGCAGTCCTCTGTGACCCAGAGCATGTCAGTGACTGCTCCATCTCTGTCAATGTAAGCAATTGCCATTCTTTCTTCAGTAAACCCAAATTGCTCTCCATGTTCAGGCCCTTTGCTGTGCAAAATGGACTCATTTTCTGCATTGCAAGTATATAATTCTCCAAGCTGGCAGCAGTGTGATTGCTCTGTTAATTATGTACAATCAGTCCTACTGTCAATCCACCATAAAAATATAGACCTCTGTGTGCTCCAGAGTGGTGCAATTCAAGGGAATGGAAATTATTTGCTGTATACAAAGTGTGAATGCACGTATCGTAGAAAGGAGCTAAATAAATTTGTGTATGTAAGGGTATGTAAACTCATACAAGGGTATGTATACATTCTCACATATAAATAATTTCTGTTTATCTAGAACTAATGTGACAAATTCTGCAGCAAATCATACCCTGCAGATTTAAATTTCATTCATTTTGCTGTGCTCCATGGTATCTCAATTAACTGTAGATTCAGCGGTAATTCATTCTTTTACTTGCAGTGTTACCAGGGAGAGAAGTCTCTCAGAGACATCTTGTTGCCTAATAATAAAAAATTTTACTGCTCTTAACTATGAGCATTGACTGGTCTGGATACTCTGTAAAATGAATATTTCCTTTATGGTTGCCTTACAAGATGAAAGAATTCTTCAGGAAACCAATGAAACAATAATTTTCTCGACATTTTCAAGCAAATAATAATTAAAATACTGATGTTTAATCTGTCTGAAATTGAAGAAAAAGCTAAAATCTCACAAATAGTTTTCAAACAAAAATACAAATGAAAAATAAATTGGTCTTGTGAAAACACAGGGTTTTAATGTTTAAAAATCTCTGAATTATGTACTTAGATTTAATTAGAGTTAAAAAGACTGATTTAAAGAAGGATTAATGTAGAAAACTTGAATAGCGTAGTTGCAAAATATTAAAATTTGTTGAAATTTGATTATAGGCTGCAAAATTTTCCTGCATTAAAAACAGGTCTGTGGAAAAAGATATTTTCCTTCAGAGTTACTATTTTTTTTAGAAAGGCCTTCCTAAAAAAAATAATATATATATATATATATATATGTATATATATATAAATCCTGGCTCACAGTCTGGGTCTCCTCTGAATTCAGCACCAATAAATATGTGACTTGGAATCTGTGCCCTGAACTTGCTCCTCTGCATTCAATGGGGAGCACTCTTCCTTTGTTCTGTTTTATTTTCGAACATGTAGAGGAGAAGAAGTCATGCTGGCTGTAGCAATACCTTTGGGACAGAGAGGAAATGATGCAGAGGTAAGCTGAGATCAGCTCCACGCTTTTCCATATTTTCCATATCTCGACACAAACCATGGGAGAGAGAGGGGCTGTGTGTCTGATGCTGTGCCCAGGGCAGAATGGGAGGTGAATTTTGAGGGGTCACAAGTAGAAAGCACCTGGCTGTGTCACAGCTTCTCATCTTAGAGGAGAGAAGAAGCAATTCTCTTCTGTCTGACTCCCTGGAGTCTGCTCATCCTCCCTCCCAGCCCGTGGAGCATTCGGTCAGCAGCGCACACTTCAGCCTCTGTGCTCCCCTCCCAACCCCATAAATACTTCCTGCGTTTAAGCTACTCTCTGCTTACTGTCATAACAAATAATTATAAGAATTTATAGTGTGTTTCTTTAGTCCTTGAGCTGTGATTGCTCATGCACCTGTGGTATAAGTCAGTGGTTAACAAAGGCTGCCCTTGCCAGGCTGTGTGCACGGTGCCGCGCGGCGCTCCGGGGGAAGGCTCAGTCATCACCCCTTCATTGCTCACATCCCAAATCTAAGTGAGGAGGAATCTTCTAATTCTCAGAGAGGTGAACTTCCATCATAACTCTGATACCCTAATGCTACACTTCATCTAGCAGCCAGCACTTAGCAGAACACCCTGGGGACAGCAAAGGGAGGGCTGGGCAAAGCAGATGTGAAGGATTTCACATTCTGTGTCATCACTGTCAGGCTGTTTATCACAATTTTTGCATGAAAATCTTGTTTGGCAGCGATCCTGCCCCTCCTCCAAACTGACAATAGTTGTATGAGTAAATGGGTGAGGGGAAAACGAGGTAATTTAGAATATCACTTTTCATGTTAATTCTTTTATTAAGGTGTCAACTCTGGGAAAAGCTTTATGAACAAGGTGAGTTAAGGTGCATGTGCTGTGTTTCTTATGATAAAAGAAACATGAGGACAGACATTTTAGCAGGATGCAATGGGACACGGCATAGTGGCTTTAAACTAAAAAGTGGCCCAATTTTTTTTAGATATAGGGAAGAATTTCTTTGTAATGAGCATGGGGAAACACTGGAACAGCTTGCCCAGAGAGATGACCATTGCCCCATCCCAGGAAACTTTTAAGGTCAGGTTGGTTGGGGCTCTGGGCAACCTGATCTAGAGGAAGATGTCCCTGCCCATGGCTCGGGGGGTTGGATTAGATGACTTTTAAAGGTCCTTTCCAACCCAAATTCTTCTATGATTCTATGAGAAAAAGGAAACTTTTAAGGTCAGGTTGGTTGGGGCTCTGGGCAACCTGATCTAGAGGAAGATGTCCCTGCCCATGGCTCGGGGGGTTGGATTAGATGACTTTTAAAGGTCCTTTCCAACCCAAACTCTTCTATGATTCTATGAGAAACTCCCTCATGCTGGTCACACTGCTCAGTACCAGGAGTGTGCCTGTGGTAAAGCTCCAGGCAAAGCTGAATGTACAAACCTTCCAGCAGCAGGCAGGAGGAAGCAGCCCAGCCTCAGATGTATTTAGAAATGAGCACTGTGTGAGCTGCCTGGATGAAGGACAACAAAAGTAGGAAAAGAGCTTTGGGGAGGAAAAGATGCAAGCAGCCTCAGCATTCGAAGCTGTGCAAGGCTAACAAGAATGACCCATCATTACTAAAACAATAGGACTTGTGTTGTCCTCCTTGGTGTTCTTAGTTTCAGTGATCATGGCCAAGAACCAGCGCGTGGGTAGAGCTTGATTTGGGTTCTAGGCTGGCCTAGAGGTTAAGTCTGAAGCCAACACATCCAAAGCATATTACATTTTGAAAGATCAATGGTGCAAACAGACTTATATTTAAAAAATAATTATTCTAATGCTGCAATAGCTTGATTAGTTGTCCTGGTTTCAGCTGGGATAGATTAATTTTCTTCCCAGTAGGAGGTACAATGCTGTGCTTTGGGTTCAGAATAAGAGTAATGTTGATAACACTCAGATATTTTGGTTGTTACTAAGCAGTGCTTATTCTAAGGGAAGGAATTTTCATCTTCCCCATCCTCTGACAGTGAGGAGATGCACAAAAATCCACAATTCTGTGGGGCATAGCAAGGGCATGTGAATCACTTGTTCTTCTTGGGGTTAATTCCTCTTTCTTTGTTTTCCTTGTGATTACATTATTATCATTGTCACTATTACTTAATTTTATTGCAATTCTGGTTTTAAACTTTTCTTATCTCAACCCATGGGTTTTACTTTTTTTTTTTTTTCTGATTCTCCTCCCCATCCCACTAAGCTGGAGCAAGCAGCTGTATGGTACTTCCCTACTGGCTGGGGTTAAAATACAACATTAGGATTTGGAGAAATGAAGGGAGCTGCTGTAAGTCCATATGTTATTTCACATTTAGCAGTTGGAGTTCTTTTTATATTGTCATAGAAATATTGTCATGTTTTTTCTATGTTTATACATTCCTCTTAGAATTCCTCACTCAAATGTTTGAACACACCTCAGATAGTTTCTCAGTTATATTTCATTTGCTTTCTGTGCCTTGCCTTTCCCTGAATGACTCCTTTTTAAAGTTTTGGATTGAGCTCCACATGAAGTAAAAAGCCTGATTTCTTCCTAACACCCACTCGTTACTCATCTGAGCAGGTGCTGAATGGTTGAGACGACAATTATATCTGACCATGACCAAATGGCCAGAAAGGTAATGTACCATGATCTGGGATTTTATTACTGAGCTGAAAGGGCAAAAGATGATGTCCTCCAAATTTAATATAAAAAGGAAATAGAAAATCACAAAAAAAAAAAAAAAACCCAAAAAAAACCAAAACAAAACAAAACAAAAAAAACCAACCAAAAAACAAATAAACCAAAAAAAAAAAAACCTCAAAAAAACCCCAAAAAACCCCCCAAAAAAACCCTAAAAAATTTTTAAAAGGCTCAGACTTCCCCTTTCTGACTTTCTAGTAAGATGAGAATTGAGCAAGGAAACATTAAACTCCACAAAAGAAACATGTAAAATAAATTATCTGGCAGTATTTGCACAGTACTCTTTCACAGCTGAGTGCAACACACCCAGAGTAAAACTGTCATTTCCTCCTCCTCTGGCCAACCCAGGTCTTCTCTTTACTTCCCCAGCTGCCATTGTGAACCTCCAGATCAGAGCATTTATTTATCCCAAACAGAAATGACATCCCTAAGCAGTGAGCTCAAACTCTGTCATTACTCCCCTTCCAATTGCCCAGTTTATATTTCAGAGCTGATTTATGGTACTATGGCCTGCCTCACTGCCTGAATGCCCCAAGCAATTTATTCCATAATGCCCTTCTTGTAAAGAAATTATGCCTGAATTGCTCACAGGTTAGTTCTTCCATGGCACCCCACGCCCTGGTACTTTTCTCTCATTCTCCATTTCAAACAGCTCAAAGGCAAACTGTGATGTGGGATTTTGATTATAATGTTCAGAGTTAGTGCAGTTAAACTGGAGAGGGAAGCAAAGCACACTGCAAGTCTCTTTTGGGTTATTAAATGAATTTCAGCTGTGCAATACTACGCTGAAATCCACATAAGTCCAAAGGATTGCTTGGGGTTTAAACAGTGTAAAGAGCTGAATTTGACAACCTGTCTCAAGCTAGGAGAAAAGGGAGTTAAAGTGCTGCATTCCTCAGAGAACCTTATAGATGCACTGTTTGTGGCTGTCACTGTTTGTGGGAAACTAAATCAATAATAATTTTGGGTTTCTTCGTTCCTTCTAGTAATATTTTCTCAAAACAAATGGTAGTATCCAGGGTTACATTTTATTATTGCTCCTTTACATGTTTAACTAATTCTGTGTAACTCTTGCATGGTGATTGGCACTTCTAATAGGATTTTAATAGGGTGTAGATCTTCAAGAGATTGACCGAAGTGCAATTCCATGAGGTAAATGTGAGTTTTACACCTAAATGCACACATTACAGGCCCATCAAGTTACAAAACTGGGAAGCTGTTTCTGTGGTGGAAGTCTGTTATGGCCCTTGAGAAAGTAGATGGAAGTCTGGTCTCTTCCTATGAGAACGTGTGGAAGATGACACAGGCTGCCACTTTCATTTTTACCTGTATATCTTATCTTGCGTGACCCAGACATAAATTAAATGAAAGAACAACTATGGCCTAACCCAGCTGAAAAAGGGATATGCAAAGGAAAAGACCTTGATAATATTATCCTTAGTTTTATCTTATTACATAAGTAGTACAAATGAGTATAATGGTATTGTTAATGATATTCAAAACTAAATAAAAGAAAATTAGGATGTCTCTCTTATAAAAATTCAGAATGAAAAGAGTTACTGTTCAAGACATAAAGGATGAGAATAAATCTACCTCTAGAGAAAATAAAAAATTTAAAAATCCTGAATAATGAGTGCTGTCAATCGCAGCAATACCTTACTCTGCAGATATCTGCTGCTGTTTGGCTGCATAATTATTTTCTTCCCAGTAATATCTGTGGATTGGTATTTTTACAGTATTGTGAGGCTTGCTGCAAAACCAGCCCTAAAGAAAAATGCAGAGCTGGGGGCAGACCTGAGAAATCAGGCACAGAATAGGAAGTGACAGGGAGCTAAGCACAGAGTGCAGGTTTCTCTTTCCCGATCTGGGAATTTGTGCACAGCAATACTGATACCCTGAGAACCAAGAAATCCAGGACTTGAAATCTGCTCTTCACCAGGGCAAACAAGGTGCAAATCACAGCACAGTTTATTCCTGGCGTCTACCTCATTCCTAGCTTCATTCCTGCAAAACTCAGACTGGAATTGTGAAACCCTTGTGTGGCATCCTGAGGATGTGAGGGATGGCAAAGTGCCCATGCCCAGAAACAGAGTTGTGGCTGCCACCAGCTTGGCAGCTGGGCCCCATGGGGTCCTCAAAAATCCCTCTATCACATGAACCAAGGCACAGGAAATGGGGAAATCTGGGAGATTTACTAAATTCTCCTGGTCTGAGCTAAAAGCAGACAGGTGCACGTGCGCCCTGAAGGACAATCCACCCAGGTGAAGGTGGGCACCTACTTGTGTACCTACAGGACTCAGAAAATAAGTCTCTGTCGGGTGCACGTGCGCCCTAAAGGACAATCCACCCAGGTGAAGGTGGGCACCTACTTGTGTACCTGCAGGACTCAGACAAAAGTCTCTGCACTGCAAATACCAGTGTGGAATTTAAAACAAATGGGTTTACTACAAAATTATTACAGACATTGTATTATGTAGCTCTGGCTGAATTAAAAGTTTTCAAAGTATCAGCATGTTTGATTTCTAAACCTCATAACCTGTGGAACCACATTAACTTGCTGCACAGGTGCCAGGAGCCTCTCTGCAAGGCAGGCAGCAGCAGAGAGATTTTCTCGTGGTGCTGGGTAGGCTGCAGGAAACAGAGGTCTCCAGGAACAGCAGAAAGATCTTGAAAGAGAGAAAGTTTGAAAAAAGCTCACAGGAAAGAAATTTTTTCAAGAAGGCTTTTAAGGATCAAGTGACTCTGAATTGCTACGAAATCATCATATGTAGGCTCTTATGTGGCGTCTTCTGGGTTTTCCTGGGATTTGGGAAGTATTTCTGTGCTTTGCTGAAGTACAGCTGAAAGCACTAAGCCAGTATTAACCATGTGCACGTCAGAATATCAGAAAAGTAAAAAAAAAAAAAGAAATTACAGAGAAAGTAAGGGCCAGGGTGGAGCCAGAGCGGAGTCCCCAGTGCAGCTACCATGTCACTGTTAAAAGAGCACTCCTGGACTACAATCTGAGATCATTTAATCCACAGTTCCAGGCAGGTTGGAAAGCCACTGTGACAGATACATAGTTTCCAATAGAGGATCTGGCAGTTTTGAAAGCACCACTGCCTCTTGCTTTGCACAAAGAAAAGCCTGCAGAAATTTATTTTCCTTTCACTGCTGTCATACAGATTAAATCATCCTTTGGGAAAGGTTTATGAACCTGTTGGAGGCTGCTCCTGGATCATGTGCACACTCACTTTCCTGACCTCTGCTTGCCTTTTTGGTAAGCCCATCCAAAGTTTCTTTTCTCTTCTTGTACAAAGTTTACTTGCTGCTTTTCAGAAGTTCATTGCTATGATGCCTTTCCCATTCCCTGATGCTTTTTAAAATTCTCTCGTTTCAACCTGTACCTCACCATCTTCTCTGGGAGATTTCAACTCAGTCATAACTCCATCCTTTCCTTCAAGACAGATAAGAAAAATACTCCTTCTTTAGGCATCTGTCAGCTCTTCAGCATACTAATTGCTGTTTGTCAAAGAACAATCATTATAATGCACAGTGACTGCAGAAAAATAGCTGTAATGGCCTGAGATAAAAGTGTTCCCTCTGTCTTTACTGCTGGCCCTGAGCAGGTGGTTACTGCCCTGCAGTTCAGTGAAGGACAGTGTTTTCCTCAAAACCTGCTTTAGTGCCCAGCTGCCTGCATGAGCTTCTTGACTATTAATTACATCATTCCCACAGAAGTGCTGGTCAGAATGGTGTAAGTGCACAGACTGGCCCACTCTCCTATCACTTCTTCCTAGCATATTCAATTTTTTAATCTCCTCCTCAGCCCTTCTAATGGCATTAGCTTGAATTCCCTGGACTTATTCATTAATTTTACAATTCTTTTCTGAGGTGGGTGAAGCTGACCTGTGTTTTCCTGGGAAAATAACCTTTTATGGTGGTAACCTCTGGATTAATAACGGCATAAGCAGCTGGGAGAATTTGACATCTGGCTGGGAGTGTGCTGTTCAATATGTCTAGTTAGAGGTTATACATACCATGGCTGTTCAAGGATTTGCAGTCTTCCTAATAAGTTTTTGTACACACAAGAATGTTTGAATTGTACACAAAACGTGTGTAAATAGTGAGATCCTTACAATACTATCAAGATACAGATATATTGCATTAAGAATGTTTTCTGTAAATAAAAAATGCCTCCATCAACTCAAACTGAGGTCTAAGAGATTTCTAGTTTGAACAAATATACTGTAGAGAAATGTATCATAGGCCTAAACTCATGAAATGTTTGTGGTTCCTTCACAAAAAGTTCTTGGTTTTCACAGAAATATTGAGTTTAATTATGTTTTCACTAAGAAAATCACCTTATCTCCATCATGTTGCCTTCCACAAGGTCATTTATTTACAATATAGGAATCAGTGGCATGGGCAAAGATTTTATGTGTCACTTTTGATCCTCAGCATCATCTCAGTTATTTCAGTGGGTTTATTTGGTTTAACTGCCTTGAACTTAAATGGCAACACTATTAATGGGGTACAAGAAAAAATTCTGATTTTCTTTGAAATATTTATTTTCTCTCAGATTTCCTGACAAATGAAAACATAGGAAAATTTGTCATAATTTTTTACTCTGTAGTCCAGGTTTAAGCAAACTCAGCACAGATTGCCTGTGCCCAATTGAGGCCTCTGAGAGACCTCTAAATATTACATTAAGTCTGACAGAGATAGAATTGACCCTTATTGTAGTAATTTAATTCCCAGATAATGAAAAAGTGACACTTTTTTACACATCTATTACAGGGTTATGAGGGCAAGGACTATGCTAAAGGGCTGGTAAATTAATTTGACCCTCAGGAAAAAAAATCTGTGAGAAGCCAATTTTAATTCATTTTGTCTTCTACCAAGACTGGCAGTTCTGACAAGATGCAGAGCCTGGGAGTACTGGGATTGCTCTGCCTGATTGTCCCTGTTGCTGCTGTTAACTTCTTTCCCACCTCTCTTCTTTCTTCAGACACCTTAATCTGGATGCAGGAGAGTCACTCGAGTTTGTTTGCTGGACTCAAAAGATCTGAGTTCATCCCAAGAGAGGGAAGTACTGTATTTATTTATGTTCCCAAATATCCCAGCTGGAATCATCCTCATTTCTGTGCAGAATATTGAAGACACAATGCTGGCAGCTGTGCTCTAAGGAAGAAAGAGGGGGAAAAGCAGATGGTAGAGGGGGAGATTGGCAGTTATGGCATAAGCTTTAGAAATTATGGAGCTGCCACAATTATAAGCAACTTTGCCTAGGCTGCTCAACAGGGATAATAAAAGGATCAGAAAAATCAGGGAATCAATAAGGCATTTAGAGCTCTTTCCTCTCCTACAGTGTTTCACATTTGCTCTGTATATCTCTACTTCACAGTATTTCAGTAAAGCAGGAAAATGGCCAAAGTTGAGCTGTACAACTTACCCTTCATGTACTGCAAACTACTGCTTCAGGCATTTAGTACCTGTCTAGACAGGGATCAATTTTTAAACTAAAAATTATAATAATGTATTAAAGAGAGTAATTACTGTGTATGCTAATGATCATAAGGATCAGCATCCCCCTGTTCTCTGAACTTTAGAGCAGTTTCAGGATTTTACACTGTTGTCTTTACAGAGACAGGAAAAATGCAGTTTGTTAGTTTGTGTGAATAGTATCCTCTAGGTTTTTACCTCATTATCTGAGCAATTTACATACAAAAGAACAGGCCCCCCTCCTCCCCTCTGCCCCCCTAACTCCTAAACCTGGAGATATCCTTCCAAATGCATAAAGGTTTGATGTCAAAGGTATTCTGTGAGCACCTCATTTTTTAAAGCGCCAGTTTGGACAATTTTTATAGCGAGTCAAATAATTAGATGAAAGTGCTTCATACCTTTTAGTGTGGAGCAAGATTGAGGTGGTAAAGGAAAGGAAAAGTGAGGTAAGAGTCCTGAATTCAAATGAATATTAGTAGAACACATATCAAATGAGGATATTTTTGAGTTGATGAAAGCAGGTGCTGAGCAGCCAGTAAGCCATCAGCTGTTTCATTTCTGAATTAATATTTATCTTTTGTCTTCTCCTAAATATTCAAGAAATGCAGTGTTGTACTTTTCAAACCACACCAGAAGTCCTGGTGAGCATACTCACAGCCTGCCTCAGCAGCAAAGATAAGCAGCCCTCACAAGACAAATCTTTGGCTTTGTAAAGGAAAGGAATTGGAGGAAAGGAACTGGAGAAAATGAATTGACCCTTCTACAGGTGTTACCAAAATCCCACCCTTTTGTTTGCTGTGAAATTGTACTTTTGTATGCAGACACACACCTGGATAGCTGACCTGTCTCTTTCCTTGCTCCTTTCCTGCAGCTTATTCAGCAGAGAAACAGCCTGCTCTGCTTTGGCAGGAGGAGTCACTTTTGGGGTGACACCAACAAAGTGACACCTTTCTAGCCCATCTTTCATGGGCTGATAACCAACTAATGTCCTGTCTGAATGTGAAGCCCTGTGCTGTTAGGCGAAGAGAAAATAATTTGAAAATAAGTACAGGGAAAGAATTCCCATTTTGGTTCAGCTGATAGACTTCACAAGATCTCAGTTACATTTACAGGGAGGCCAAACAGATGGAGGTTGTCTCCCCTAACACGTGGTTGCTAAGGCAATCTCCAGCTGGGGGTTCCAGGCGCTCCTGGAGTCGCTGCAGAGGCCGGGCAGGAGGGGATGCACATCTTTTCTCCCCTGCCATCTGTGAGCAGCAAGGCTTTACTTCCCACACTCAGCCAGAAGGTTCCTATGTGACTGGAGCAGGGGAGATCTGTTACTTGACAAATACTCTCAGAAGGGGAGCTCAGAGAAGCAGCAAACACTCCTGTAAGAAGTGACGAAGGGGAGAGTTAAGGGACTGGTACGTGGGTAGAAACAGCCAGCACAGGGAAAGAGTAACCCAGGAAAAGGAGCACAGATCTGATTGTAGTAGTGCATCTGACCTAGATTACCACTCAGGTGGACTCAAGGTTTGGAGCAGGCCTTTTCTGCATCTTTTATGTGTCACATTCTTATTTTCTGAAAATCCCTTCGCCCAGGATTTTTCTCCTGGGAAGTTAGAAGCCTCAGAGAAAAAGGAAAACAATATTATCTGACTTGCTTCTCCTGTGTTTTGCTCCTTTGGAATGTGGTTGGAGATTGTTTACCCACAGGTGGTTGTTTCACTGGGTTTCTGCTGTGAGTTATTTTGTCTCAAAGGCCAACCAGTGCCAGGCTGTGTCGGAACTCTGGAGAGAGTCATAAGTTTTCATTATTATCTTTTTAGCCTACTGTAAGTATCCTTCCTGTATTGTTTAGTATAGTTTAGTATAGTATTCTTTAATATACTATAGTATCATAAATAATAAATTAGCCTTTTGAGAACATGCACTCAGATTCATCAATCCTTCCTTTGTCTGAGGACCCTGCAAATACAATATTTCAGTGTTAATTGCACCGTGTTCCCTGCATTGACACTGCACTATTATTTGCATTAACAAAACTAGGGCCTTCTCACGTAATACAAGAAGGGATTTTGTTTTGGATGAGCTGGTTATATGTGTCTTATATACACAAATATTTGCTTGAGCCCTGAATGAGATCTACAGGTTGTAACTGTATGATATAAAACTTTTGTAAGGGGTGGGGGGGGGAGCACAAGAAGTAGGCAGGGAATATTATTTAAAAGGCAGAAAAAAAGACAAAATATGATGCTCTGTTTTCTTGTTCATTTTTTAAGCAGGGAATAGGCACTGAAACACTGGGAAATTTGTATAATCTATACTGTTAGACTTGCAGTCATAAATAGAGATACTGGTATCTTTACTGACAAATGTATCCAAATAGATCAAGGAAAGAGTTAATAAGAAATGGGCCATTTGGGTGAGATGTTATTTGTAGCGACTTGCCCACAAGTTTATATAGATCACCAGTAAACTCATGCTGGAGCCAAGCATTTTAAGTCAAACTCATTTTTAACCATAAAATGAATATTCCAAATAACTCTGGTGTGTCAGCAGCTGGAAGCTTCTCTGGCACGATAGAGCTTTTCAGTGAAATGTAAGTACTTCTCAATTACAAGGTTTCTGTAAATGCTTAGGTCAGGAATGGTTCAGCATCCTCTGAATTGTTATGGCATTTAGTGGGTTAAATTAATAGATTTTAATGTGAATATCTGTTCTGACTTGTGAAAACTGAAGACTTTATAGAGGTGTGTATTGAGATATAACAGTACCAGCCTTATGCATTGCAAATATTTTGCACTGCACTGCAGAACACCAAAGAGCTGAATATTATAGGTTTTCTCTCCTTTTCTTTTACAACATGCCACATAATACTGAACCACTGTTATCTAATTACCTTATTTTTCACTGTCTTGTTCATTTTGGAAGGAGCTTGAAAGGGATTGGCTGCTGAGGCAATCTGAAATCTACAGCATCTCCCAGGATGATACTATGAGAACTCATTATGGCTCATGAAATGCTCACAGATTTTGGTTTTCATTGCTACAGAAATAACTGCAAGAGGAAAAAACACACAAAGGAATGTTACTTTGAAGGGCTAAGAAAAAATGAGACCTCCCGGTGATGATTGTTTTTTTTGTTGAAGCATTTATATATCTGTATTAAATGAAGTGGGTATATAAAGGAGGAAAGGAATTTAACATCATTTAAATAAGATGTACTTTATAGAATGGATGCATAGACAGAATGAAGTTCAGGCAGCAAAATAAGTAAGGTGCTAGAGAAAACAAGGAAAAAAATCCTTTACTTTCACAAGAGTATTGTTGCATGCTGAACAATACACCAGGAGCTATAAATAAAAGAGTTAAATTGTTTCCTAACCTTAATTAATAACTTACTTTTATATCTGATAGAAACCATTTTTACTAGATAACAAAAGGAGTCCTTGGGCCAGGAATGCCTTGGATTGTCTTCAGCAATTGCACTGATTCTCTCCCCTTCTCTTTAATCTCAGATTTTAGTTGGGATGGAGCTGACACTCTTGGTGTCAGTGAATTTTCTATAACCGCATACATTTTTTTCCTTTCAGTTCCCACCTTTACCAGTAGATAGATATCTTTAGCTAAATATACTTGGGATCACCAGTTGCAAAGAGGCAAGAGAAACGAGGTACAAGTGATTTGAAAATAGTCTTAAGTATAATCTTGGACCAAAGCAGTCTCAGACACAAGAGCTCTGTTCACTCCTTTTCCTTCCAAGTTTTCCTTTTTATTTACTATATATCTGATGTCCCCCATGCTGATATAGGTGGAGGAAAGCTCATAATTACGAGGATATAATTCCAAAGCTGATCTAGGATGTTTAAGCTAGGATAAAAATTCACAAAGAATCTGGTAAAGCAATGAGAGCAAAGGAAGTGTCTATGGTCAGTATGAAATTATTTTGGTTTGTAAACACAAAAATTGGCTGTGAGAAGTTGCAAGAGAATCTAATGAGGCTGAAAGATCTGTAATACACTTGCAGATGAAATTCACTGTTGATTTGTGCAAATGAGAAAGGGGAAGAAGAGAGGGAAAAAACCCTAACTAAACCAAAGAAAATTGGTTTGTAAATTACTTATTACCATTCAGGAAACAGATCTTGGCATTTTTGTGGGTAGTTAAAAAACTGTCAACTCAATGTTCAGCAGTGGTCAAAAATGCAGATGGTATATGAAACAATTAGTGGGAGGAATTCAGTGGAAAAAATCAGAAAATATCATTATGTGACTCCAAATTCACTGTATATTCAAGTTTTGTGTATCTTTGGTTTTATCTAAAGAAGACTGAAAATGATAAAAAACACCAAACAGTTGCTAAAAGAAGGTTGAACAGAAAGAAATATATAAAACCATAGACACCATACAGAAAGTGAGTGAGGAACAGCTGTTTGTTATTTCTCACAGGATGAGACCTGTAGGGCAGCAATTGAAATGGTCACACACGGTTTAGAGGACATACAAGAAAGAAAATTGTTACTCAGCAGAAGTACCACATTGCTACCACATGATCTGGACCTTTAAAGCCAAGAAAGGCCCAAAGATACATTCATGAAACAACTCTAAATCATTAAAGAGAAGGATGCAGATACAAACTTTGGTTTAGGAAGTCTCCGAGTTGTGTTTTGCCAGAAGATGGGAGTATGTAGTGGGGAAAACTTCACAGTGCTATTCTTTGTTAATTTCTTGCTTTCTCCAAGCCTCTGCTGTTGGGTCTTGTCGGAAACCTGTAACTGGCAAGAGGTTAGTTCTGTTTATCCTGTGATTTTGGAAAAAAGCTATGAGACAGTTTCAATTAACATTTTTGAGTGATTTGGCCTCCTGCTCACCTAGGAACCCAGAGGAGATCCTTGCTGTTGCTTCCTGCTTGCTCAGGTACTCCAGTTTCATTGGGAAGGAGACTCAGACAGCAGGAGATGAGGTCGGATGCCCTCTCAGATCTCAGTCAGTGCCTGTTCTGGAGATGGCTGTGTGCTTTAGTACCCCATAAAACCGAAGAAAATGGTGCTACTGGGGTCCAGGCACCTCTCTCAGATTAAAGCTGGGGATGCTCTGCTGCTCCAGGCCAGGGGATGGGTTAGAAGGGCATTACCAGAAGCAGTGACAGTGGAACATAAATGCTGCAGCAGGGTGGGGGCAGTGGTGGATTAGTTCAGACAGAAGAAATCAGCTTCAGGTCAGGAACAAACATTGCACTGTGATTATTGCATTCTTTTTAATAATGCACTTTTAATACTTTGCTTTGGGAAAGGTAAGCTTTTACCCAGGTATGTTTTCAGGTGCAGGACAACAATTGTGAATATTATTTTCTGGTCAAGAGTGGGAAGCGCAGCTAATGGGCTAAGATGAGGCATGAGAGTGGATTATATGCAACACTGCTTTGCCCAGAGGGTATCAAAATTACTGTCTTCAAGGCCAGAGAGAAAAAAAAGAATTGTTAAAACATGAAAAAGATGAGGAAAGTGTGAGAATTTCTTGAGAGATGAAGTAGAATATCTCATATGATGTTCCACATGGGGGAAAAATAAACCTGAAATTCCTACTCATGTTAATTTATGTGGCACATATGTTATAAGTGGCATCATAATTTCTTTGCATGGAAAAATATTGAAGAGGTATTTAAGGATAAGCTTCTAGATAAATAGCACCTAAGAAGAAAAAAGCAATTCTGTCATTTTATTTCTTTAAGAAGTTAAACCCAAAGGCAATTCTGTCACTTTGAGTTTTGCTGATATTCTCTACATTTGTTTTGCAATTAATGAAAATATTTTCTGTTTCATTTATGATTTGTTATAATTGAAGATTAGTTTGTCAGACTCAGCCAGATGCACATAGTGCTTAGTTCATAAAAAAAAAAAGCTGAAATAATTGCTTAGACATGAAGAGATTTTACTGTGCTTATTTATTTACTATGGAGTCTTGAAACAGCAACACAGATGTTGGAACAAATAGCTCCTATTACAGCTCTGCCTGTTCTCACATTGAGTTTCAACTCATCATTGAATAGATTAGCTCAGCTCAACATTCAAAGTTTTTTGAAATAACTTCTCAGTTCTTTGAATACTAAGATTTCATAATCTCTAGACATCAGCAGATTAATAACCCACTAATTAATTAAAAGACCCATTGCAGTTTTATCAATATTCCTCATCAAAGAAGAAGTATTTCCATTAATAGGAGCCCTAAAGGCTGATTTGAATACTTGTTCCCTTGAAGAAATGGCACTTACTCTTGCTGCTTTGGTCTGGACCAATCCTGTACACCCATGAATTATCACCAGTTGTAAATCCCTGGGAGTCAAATCTTAGAGTGGGATGGGATATTCTGATTCAGTGATATTTACATGAAAGATCAAAGACATCCTGCTTCAGAATGCAGCACACTGAGCTTTTATGAGCCACAGGCGACTTGGCTTCATGGTTTGTCAAGTTTCTTTCAGTTTTGGTAATTTTTCCTGTAAATGGTAAATGTACACATTTTACAAGTATGTTTTGTTTGTTTGTTTGTTTTTTGTCTCTCAACCTCCTCAGAGAGAGCAGGATCTCCATTGCAGAGTACTGCAGTCAGTAGCAATGCAGCCTCCACCACTTAATATTCTGCACACAGACTTTATAGCATTCCTGGTTTTTCAACACTAATAATCTCCAAAGAGAGGAGAAGCTTAGGCATCACCTATTTATTCATACATTTCCTTGCTGATGCTGCCATAGTAATTTATTTTTATTGGCACTTTGCTAATTGTTTCCAGAATGTGAAATAATGCAAGTGTGTTTACTTGCAACCATGGCAGGACCATAAACTCCACCACGTAGCTACAGACAGGTAAAATTTGGTGAGCATTGAGAGTTACAGAGTTAAAAACTGCATTCAAATATGGTGAAAGAAACATGTACTGGGGAGCCATTTTCAGAGGTGGCAAGTGACAGTGAAGATAAACAGAACTGAGTTTTGTGTTAAACAAAGAAATTTGGTGTAGTTTCCATTTTTTTTTTAAGATTTGGACTTAAAGCCTAACAAGGAATTCTTAGACCTCATATATGGAGGCAAATTCATTAAAAGCATGATACCAAAATAGGTAGATAATTATCACATAGTGATTTCTGAAAATGATCACCATTTAACTAATCAAGCAATATTTTAGATAACACAATGGGCGTCAGCTCTGTTGCTGGGTAAAAGTAACCAATTTCTTTCACAGAGTAGAATAATTGTCACTAAGAGCAGAGGAGGTGCTTCTTAATCCAAAAGAATATAATGTTAAAGCAGTATAATTATATGGGGGTTGTTATGTATAGGGTAAAGGAATGATTAAGAAAGATGCTCTGTATAGAACAAAAGTGATGAAGAAAGCAATCAGGCACTAATGTACTGTACTGTTTTAAAGGAGATTTAATTCCTGGCTTATGGTTTGTCTCATTTGTGCTCACTTTGGAGAGCCAAGAGAATCCCAGTTGTTTTCCTGTAGCCACCAACAACTCTTACTGTGAGGTGTAGCACACCACCATAATCGTGCTAAATTATTTGAAAAGGGTGATCATTCCATATATCCTTTTTAGTATCCATATTTTGAAAGCTACAGGGAGAGGCCTCTCCACTGGTGATTTCTCCTCTGCCAGCAAATACCAGAGCCAGGAATGCTGCCAGCAAATGTCCAAGGCTCAGGCTGGCACCCCTGTGCAGGTCAGGGCAATCAGGATGTTTGATCCCTCCCAGCATGGAGGATTGGCTGCCTTTGTTCCCTGTACTGCCAGTTTTCAGTAAAATGGTCCTGGTGTCACAAACTGAGGTTAAGTTCTGGAGAGCAATTGTCACAGCACATCTCACTTTGTATGAAAATTATTCTTCTTGTTTTTCAGTTCCCCTTTTTCTGGGTCTGCATGACTAGATCAAATGTAACTTTAAGGGGAATGTACATAATTCATCAAAGCAAAAAATGTTTTAATATTAATTTCATATATTAATTTTTATGTACAATAATAAGAATGTGAGAATTTTAGTTGATTTTTAAATGTCAAAACTCTGTTTTCAGAGTTAAGACAATCCACTGGAAGAAGAAAATGTCATTAAATTTTGATTTCTGTACTTCCCTCTGCTTTTATATATTGACATTTCACTGTGTCTCACTTCAGTAATCCCTTAATCAAGGTATATATAATTATTTTAATTGTTTGCATAAAACCATCTTGGTATCCATGGCACCATTTCTCTGCTCTTTTCCAGAATCCTTCCAACTTCTTTTTGTTTCAGGTGATGTAGTTCCTACAAGTCTGCCCTGTGTTTTATGTGCTGCTGCACTGGAGAACTGCTAGCATCCAACTTCATGATGTTTATCTTGTTTGTGAATGCTGAAATTGTATCTTCTGCTCTCACCTCATGCTGGAAATTCAGAGCACCTCACCTGCAAGCGTGAGGAATATCGATCAGTTTTATCTTTCCTTTTGGTTATTTTCCCACAATATGCATGAGATGTTCATCAATTTAATCTCATTTCATAATCTTCCATCTGCATTTCTAACTTTCATAGGTTGTCCTATATCATTTAGCTGGTGCTTGCAACACTGGGTTTCTTCTCAAGCACAATTTTATGTTTTTCTAATATTTTCACCTGATATAGAACTGGTGAGAAGCTGAAACTTTCATGTTCTTGGCTGTAAGTATTTTGCAAATACTCTGACAGAACAGGTAAAAATGTTGTCACCTAGCAACTAATAGCATTTTTTCCCAATATATTTTTATGTGTGTGTATATATATATATTTTTTTTTTTCTTCTGGAATTGCCTATATGATTTTCCCCCTTTATTTTCACTTGCATTTTTGTAAGAAAATGAGAGTGTGGTTCTTAAGATTTTTAGAAATGGAAATTCAGCTGGCTGTTAAATTATAGCGCTAAGAAATATCCTGCAGGTTATTACAGTCAATAAATCAACATCTGTATTCTCCTGGTATTTTTGAAAATGGTGACTGTGAAAAAAATCCTAATAAACATGCATTTTTCCTATGCAATATGTGGGGCTGTGAGGGAACTGTTGCCCTTCTTTTGTAGTGCTCTGTGCCAGGGAACTGTTTTAGGGGCAGAGAATTGTCCAGGATCAGTATGTTTATTATTGTTCTAGAAATAGCAGGGAATAAAAATCGGGTAGGAAAAAGATTTCCCAAAACCTTAACTGCTTATATAATTCTCAAAGAAGATCTAGCAGAATATGCACTATTTTTCTTTGTCATTAAAGTCAAAGAATCTTATGTCAATTCCCAATTATCCAGTTTAGGAGCACAGGCAGAAAGAGCAGACATCACTCCAGGGGAAACCTGTCACTCTTGCATTCTTGAAGCAGTCAGATTCTTTAGAGAAGGCACTAGAAATCCTGTCTGAACAATTTTTAATTAAATAGGTATTTTAAAATGTTTTTTTTTTTCCCCAGTATTAAATGATGCACTTCTCTGTCTATGTATCTAAATCTTTTGTTTGTTTGTTTGTTGTTTCTAATCTTAACTAGGCCACTGCTGTCTTTGTTCTATAAATCCAACTGCTTTTTTTGAGTTGTGGTAGTGATCCACATAGGATTAATCTGATTTTAAAAAATATTTCTTTCAGTTCTCCGGATTAACTACATTTTCAGTTACTTTTTAGTAAGGGAGTAGGAGACATTAGTGTCTGCTTTAAAAATTGGAAGTACCTGATTCACCTTTCCACTGTCTGTAATGTTTATTGCTTCTCTGTGACAAGTGTCTTTTAATGCCTTCTATAGGGACCATTTTTATATATTTTACACCACTTCCATTGAAACTTTTAAAAAAAAATAAGTGGTTAGAACTGGACACATGACTATGACTGAAGCTGTGTGAAGGGCTTAAATAAAGTCAAAATAAAGGAGTAAGTTATCCACAGGTGTGTGCATGTATTACCCACATCACCCAATTCCTGTTAATGATGTGATTCACTGATTTTTCACAAGGATGCTTTGTTGTTCTTGAGGCCATTTTAGTCTCTTTGGATTCATCCTAGGACTTTGCATCATTCTTCTCTATATAGATTACTGGGCACTTTCTGTACATTATATTTGTTGTTTTGGGCTGAGGAAGGAGCCCTTCTGTTTCTTTTTTTGGCCCTACTGTGCTAAATGATTTTTAGCTGAGGACAAATTTTCCATGTAATTTTTTTCCTTTATCTTGATCATTAATAAATGGATTAGATGAGATTAATTTACTACAAAAACCTTTCTCCTGTGATGAGAAGCAGTGCCTTTTCTTACTGTTTTTATAACTTTTAACTGATTTTTAGTCTGTGATTGGAGATGAGAGATTTCACTTTTTTGTTTGCTTACTAGGATTATTTATTTATTTATTTATTTATTTATTTATTTATGTTGTGTACGATTTTATTTAAGCCTTTCATTTTCTTCTCCAGCATTTTTTTTTTCTCCAAAAAAAGTTAAGACAAATCCCAACAGAGCAACAGGGCTGCAGCAGTGAATGTACTCAAGGTTTCCCTTGCCTTTGGCGTTTTAAAGCATTTGAACTCTGGACTGTGCCTGTTTGTATTATCTGGATATTCCCATGAATTATCCCCAGGTCTGACCACCTCTGCAGGCAGCACATGGGTTACAGGGCAGGACTGCAAAGGGCCCTGTTGAATGGAGGTGCAGGTCTCCCTGCATACAGAGATCTGCAATATTGGTTTGCAGTCACCAGTAGCTGCAGTATGTAGGTGCTGCTGTTTGCCAGACCCATCTGTAGTCTCATATTCTACCTTCTGGAAGGAGATCTATTCATCATTATGTTCCTTTCCTAATATAACTTATATATAAACATGCCACAGTTCCATGCTAAATATCTGTGAACTTTTAAAAGAAATTCAGCATACAAATAAACAGCAGGATATGGCTCGTTAGTAAATGTTTGTGAGGCGAAGCAACTCTTTTAAACTCCTTTTTTTTACAGAGAAAATTGTTGCAGAATACAGATGGGTATTAAATCAATTTGATAGACCCCTATATAATCCCTGCCTAGACTAGTGCTGTATGGCTAGACTTGTTGCACTTCACTGAGCAGTTTAGGCTATTTGTTCTGCTTTACTTCTTCTTATATGGGTCAAAGTTAGTCCAAAGTCAAACCCTGACTGCTGTTTTGTGTTGTTTGTTTTAGCCCCCCACTTGTGCTAGTGCGGGCTGTAACATCCCTTTTTCAGACTATTTTAGATCAATCTGCAGCTAGCACAGCTTGTGTCTGTAGCTGAACAGATGTGTTTCAACAGGATGGAACTCTGCAGAATGATCCTAAGATTCTAGGTTTTATGTAGCTCTTCTCACTGCTGTTTTTTCACTGTGCCATCTGTATTGCCATCATGCAGAAGTCAATGGGGCATTAAGAACTTGCTGATGCTGCTCATTCTGGTTGGAGCAGAAACAGAGCTGCCACTTTGCTCTGCGTTTTGCTGACTTTGTCACCCTTAATCAAAGGAACAATATGGATTTCTGGGACAGTTTTTGGAGATAACTGTCTACTGTCTACTGTCTACTGTGCATCAGTAGATGCACAGGGGGGAACTGTGTGTGTGCACCCAGGAAAGGGAGGGAACCTGTGCTCACCATCTGAGGAATAAGCAACAGCTGTAAGTCTGCTCTGCTCCTTCTGATCCTGGTGCTTTCCCTTCTGCAAGGTGGAGTAAAAAACTCCATCTGTGTACATCCATGCTGTGCCCCCAGGTGCTTTAGAGAGCAGAATTTTACTTAATTTTTTCTTCATATCTCCTAGTTGTCAATAACATAAGCAAACTTTTTCCCCAGCCCCAACAGACCCCAACAAACCAATGAGCAAAAATCCAATCACCCTCTCACATCTTTGAAAAATAAGAGACCAGGACTAACTGCTGTAAGTCTGCTCTGCTCCTTCTGATCCTGGTGCTTTCTCTGCTGCAAGGTGGAGTAAAAACTCGAGCTGTGTACATCCATACTGTGCCCCCAGCTGCTTTAGAGAGCAGAATTTTACTTCATTTTTTTCTTCATATCTCCTAGTTGTTAAAAAACATAAACTTTCTCCCCAGCCCCAACAGACCCCAAAAAACCAATGAGCAAAAACCCAATCACCCTCTCACATCTTTGAAAATTAAGAGACCAGGACCAACATTTGAGGCATTGCTTTAGAATTGAGCCTCATGAAAGCTTGACTTGAACTCATGCATTTGCTTTTTGACGTGTTTGCCTCCTCACCTGCAGTGGGGTGGAAGGATCATGGTCCTGCCGAGTGGCACAATCCATCTGTAATGGACTGAAATGCTGTTGCTAAGCAGTGATATTTCCTTTTCCCCTGCCTGCCCTGTTTAAGTGACTTAGGAATCATGATGCTTGCTGTTTTCATCTGACATTAACAGACTGATAGAGATTCCTGCCTGAACCTCACTTCTTTCTGTGCCAGCTGGCTCAAGCCAAAGGTCCACATCCCTCCTGCTTGCATGCTGAGACCCTTTTGGTCCTCTCTTAAAAATGGAAAAAAATGAACAGAGTAGAAAATTCTGCTCCTTTGTTTCAGATGCTTCAGGTAATCCCCAGAACTGTGTGACTGCAAGACAGTGCAAAATTTAATTAAATGTCTTGGAGACACTCACTGGAGTGTTGTTGCCTTTTCCTGTGCTCTGGATTTAGCTCATTCCTGTGCACACATCAAAATACAGAACTTCTGTCTTTTCATTGCTGCCTGAAACCAATAAAACCATCTTGTCCATGAAGATAAAGAAGCACCTCTCAGAAGTAAAAAAAAAAAGAGTCACCCAATATCAGTTGTGTATTGATCAGTTGCTGATTGCCAGCAGAGTTGTGATGCCATGTGAATGTCTGCTAGGTGGGATCACACTGGTACCTCCAGGAAAATAGCACCATGGGCACAGGTGAGGCTGAGGTTCCAAAAAAAGGTAACAGAACAAAGCTAGTGGTCCAGTTTGCCTCATTTCTATAATTTGTGGAGTGGTGTTTGGAGTTGGACTTGATGATTCTTATGGGTCCCTTTCAAGTCAGAATATTCTGTGATGTCTGATGTATTTGACTTAATTGGGGCTGCAGGTGACAACATGCTTCTGCTGCTTTCAGTTTCACATCCTCTCTCTCAGTGATAAGAGATGCTTATTGGGGTATTGATTTTTACTATAGAAAATAATATATCAAATTCTTTCTGAGAAACACAGAATACAAAAGGAATAGTTTGTTTTGACGAGAGTTACCAAGAAAAGATTCATATCCTTTATAACATGTTGATTTGTTTGAAACATATATTTTTTTTGACAAAATATGTTGTTTTAATCCTTGTCCTAAAATTCACAGTTGGTTCTGATTTAAGATATCTTTAAATGATTGATACTATAAGAGGATTTCTCCTCTACAAGGAACCCTTAGATAATCTGTAGGTTGAGCTATGCTGTTGTGTAGAATAATTCCCAGACACCCCACAGGTGGTGTAGACGATATTAACCCCTTAACATGTTTCATTTACTCTTAATGTAAGTCCAAAATAAAAGTGTAAATTATCATATATTTTAAATTAAATTAATTTTTGAAGCTCTGAAATACAGCACAGTTGGAAGTGTCATTTTAGCATAACTTGTGGACTGCTCAACAGTACAGGTTGTGGCAAATTGATCCTGCACAGAACTGCCCTTTCCTGAAAAGGAAATAATCTATAAATCTCAGTGAAGGCCAAATCCCATTTGGGCTGGCTGGGAATTATATCAGCCTGTGGTAAATTCAGCTTGAGAGGATCCTGCTCAGGTGAGCTGGAGGTAATAGCAGTGTGACCTGCTTACAATATTATCAAATATCCTGACTCTTGCATAACTTAAAATCTCAGATTTAGGAAGTGGGAATATATCAGCATATCTTAATTCCTGTAAAACATCTAAAGAAATAAGTGAAAGTAAACACAGACATTAAATTAACATGATTTTGTTGCTAAGGTAGCAAATTTCAAATCTCTGTGGGAATACTGCTTCACATGTAGCACAATTCACAAGTATTAAAGAAATCATTTTATGCAGTCATTTAGTGACATGAGCATTACGTAGTGTTGAGATGAGTGAGTGGTTTAGCAAGAAATTCACATTCAGCACAAAGACACTGATGGCTCTGTGACAGCTGGAATTTAGAGAGAATCTTATTCGTGAGCTGTGCTATGTACTGGGGAGGCACAACAATAACAGGAGACACAGCTTCTCTTTTTTGTTCCTCTCTTCCATCCAGGTTCTTTTGCCATATCCCATATATTTAACCACTTGTCAGGGCTTTACTAAAATTGTAAAATGTGCTTAGCACTGATGAGTTTTAACAAACAAATGGTCACATCATTGAATGTGATGTCTTGGCCAGGGGAATGGACTTGGGAAAGATATCTTGATATTCACATAGCAACTGTGCAAAAGAAGTGGCTGATATTTCAGGGTATTGTTTTCTTTAAAATCAGAATTTATGTCATTCTATGTATGTACTCTAATTGGAGAGAAGTCTACAAAGACTAAATTTCACAGAATTTGTGAGGAAGAAGCAGGAGAAAAAGAATATAGAGATGGCCTTAATGATCCTGACCAGAGCAGAAAATACACATTGTGCCTCTGACCAGAGCATGAAGAATTGGCTGGGGATTCTTAATGTGTTTTCTGGAAGTAGACAAGTCCAATGTAACCTGGTCAGGTATATTTTATCTTCTCATTTTTATAGCTTTGGTGCAGACACTTACTGGTTTTTCTCCAGATTCAGGAAGAAATTCTATCAGACTGGTGACTAAGGGGCTGGGGCTTGAGACAGGATTGGCCATTATTTCAGTTTGAAGTTGCCACTTTTAAACATCATTTAAACCATCATATCATGGTTTAAAGTCACCCTGAGGTTACATGTACTTATTCAATTCACCTGATTGTGAAAATTACCAGGATGGAATTACAGCAGTGCTATGAAAGGCCTGTTTTTAGTCACAGATGGAGGACAATGGATCCTGAAATTTGGATGGCAACATCTGGGCAAGGTAAATCTTCTGAACAGTCTCTGTGTTGCTGCACCCCAGGTGATAACTGGTAGAAATACCAGCTACTTATTCACTGAATTATAGTGAATATCTAACTCTAGATAAAATTCTTTCCTGAGTCATTGCATTTTACCTGAGCTTTTTATTCCATAAAATGATCTGGACATTATCAACTAATGTCATTATTTTCATCATTGCTTCCATAGATGAGTGTTATATGACTTCTACATCTAGTTAACAAATGTGACATTTACAAGGCAGAAAAGGACAGCCAGAAAAGGAGATTGTGAAGAACAGCACTTGATGAGAAGGATCTCATTTTAATGGTCTCCTTTTTGTTACACTTGTATTATTTTCTGTTACAAGTCAGCAGACATCACTCTTGGGTAAATGCCATAATTCAGCCTGATGTTGCTCTATCTGTGAATGTTTCTTCCCTGCCATTCTCCTTAGCACAGTAGATTTTGTTTCTTAGGTTACAATAAAACCCTGGAACTAAAATTGCACATAAACTTAGCAGCACAAATTGCTTTCAACTTGTTAATTTACAGTCTTGAAAGGGTGGTAGGTAGAGCCTAGCACAGATGTGGTGCAACTGTGGAGAATAAATGGAGTATGAATAGAAGGTAGGGCCTGGGTTTGATTAGATTTGTACTTCTATAAATCCAGAACATTTCCTCTCTTTTGGCTGGAGGAAGATTAAAATCTGTCTGGTATGGTGCTCTTTAATCAGGTATTCCAGCCAGCTAACTGGAAACTTCCTTGACAGGCACAGTAACCAGACTTCTTATTTGCATGCTGAGACATTTTTTAAAACACTCTATTATCAAAATAAAAAATATGGCAAATAAGGCACCATGGAAGATGAGCACTAGCCAGGCACCTAAAGAGTATAATATCTTTAGATGCTATCATGTGGATTATTAGACAGGAATACTTAAAAGAAGTAGGAAATTGCTTAGGAGGCTCTGTTTCCCACTAGCAGTAATATCACTGAAGGCGGACAGAAAATGCTGAAGAAAAAATCACATTCTGCCATTTCCTTAAAGGATAACCAGGTTGCCTATGTTGTAAATGTCATTCCTAATTAACTTTGAGTTCCCAGAATGTACATTATTGCAACATCATTTCATCATGTTATGGTCTACCAAAATCCCTTCATATATATAAGCCCTTTTATACATGAGTATATAAAAGAGAGGTTGGTACATATTGTGTGGGGGAAAGCTTTGAGGAAAAACACGTCTGTTTTTGTTGTCTTACGGATGTCTATTAAAACACTCATCCTCTGAATTTCATCTTTAAATTTATTAATTAGTGCTAATTTCACTTAAATAGACTCCCTTAAATGGATTTTCACTGTGTGTCAGAAAGAATGGTCCAGGAACCATCCACACTGAGAGATCAGGTGGGAGGAGGGAGGTTTTCAAAGGTCTCAAGAGTCAGGCTTTGTGGGAGAGTTTTAAGCCAAATCCTCTACTTTTTAATTTCTGATTGTACCACTGGGATTGTTCAGTTCATGTCTATGCACTCTCTTTGGGAACTACATAAAAAAAATAGCAGAGATCTCTGTGTTACAGGGATAAACCTATTAGGCTTCTTCCTTCTAGATATGACTATCATGTCTAATCCCTCCCAGGAGGTCAAGGATAAAATGGTTCACTCATTTTAAAGATCTATTTGTTCAGGATAGTTGGGTACAGGATTGCAGAATCATCACTTCAAAAGAGGTTTGGACAAACACTGCAGGCAAATCTGTCTTGGATGCATCTTTGTTCTGGGGTGAAAGGCAGTGGCTGGTAAACTGTGGAGGGAAATAGATACCTTCAACAGGATAGAAAAATTTTGCTGTTACTCCCTCATTGGTATTTTGCATCTCTCTTCTACACAGGGATCTCTGTTCCCCTGTGGACAGGTAAGAGTGGAACACTGTGGAAAACACTCACCAGGTCTGGATCAGTAGGTGTGTACTGTGCTTTGGATTTATACTGTGCTTCCTGACTTATGAAATCTGTTTGGGTGGTCTGGGAATCGGGGAGTTTTCCTCTGTTAATAATCTGGGTTTAACACAGGTCTCTGTAGTCTGGTGTGCTCAGCACAGCCTGGGCTCACCTGCAGCTGCAGTGCTGCTCTGGACACCACACCAGCTCCCAGCCCTCCCACCATTATTCAGTCTGGAGCACTTACAGGGCACAGAGAGAGTGTGACCTCTTGAAAAACCTGACAAGACCTGAAAAACTAAGGAATGAAGGGACCAAATCTGAAATTATCTTTTCTTGTGACCTGGAAGATTCAGGGAGTTCATCACTCCCACCTTCCTGGTTTTAATTACTACATTTTCATGTCAAAGTTGTGTAGCAGTGCCTCCTTTGGCACTGCAGAGAAGGCTTTGGGGTGACCTAAATGAGGCCTTCTAGTACCTGAAGGGAACTTAGTGGAAAGATGGAGCAAGACTATTTTCAATCAAAGATAGTGACAGGAGAAGGGGAAATGGGTTTAAATGGAAAGAGACTAGGTTTAGATTAGATATTAGGGAAAATTCCTTTAAGGGTGGTGAGGCACTGAAACAGGCTGCCCAGGGAAGTTGTGGATGCTCCATCCCTGGAAGTCTTCAAGGTGAGGCTGGGTAGGGCTTTGAGCAACTGGGTCCATTTGAAGGTGTCCCTACCCACAGCAGGGAGATTGGAATTAGGTGACCTTCAAGGTCCCCGTCCCACCCAAACAATTCTTTGATTCTGTGATTCTATGAAAGGCTCCTGGTAGCCTCTTAGCAGGTCTTTATGAAAAGTAAGGATTGATCTACAGAGAAGATCTACCTGGGCTTTTGATCAGCATTTTAACCATTCTTGTTTTTCAGATGCTGAATCCCTTCTCTAATTACAAGTCATGTGAGAAATCCTCAGCTGGGAAGATTGTGAAGAGCCTGTAATCTTGTTAGCTGAACCATTCAAGGCAAGACATTCCATTAAACATGATCTAAGTTTAGTAACTTATCGTCACTTGATTCTGTATGTCTGTGTCTTCATAATCCTTTTTTGTCTTGAATTGCTTATTTTGAATTTGAATTTTGCTTGTTTCACAACCTATCTTGAGTTAAAGACTATTTTGGATAACTTACCTTCCACATATCTGACATTACCTAAAATCTCCACATTGGAAAATATTAGCAAGGGCTCAGATCCCCAGATTATTGCAAATATTCAAAATATGTGAATCTGCATAAGTAGCAGGACCTTAGAGGTCTCCAGTGGTTGCTATTAGTCAGAGATCTCTTTGACAGATCATAAAGCAGTGGGGCTTTGTAGCCACAGATCTCTTCATAGAGAGCAGGCAGGCACAACTTCCCAAAGATATTTCCTGGGAATCGCTGCGAGGACCCTCAGAGAAAGAGAAAACAATTCTTATCTCAGCTTGCTGCTCCTGTTGTTTTTGCACATGCAGAATGTGTTAGAAAGATTGTTTACCTGAAAAGATTCGATAGTTAGATTCTAGCAATGGTTGTTTATGTTAATTAACCAATCACTAGAAAGCTGTGTCCTGACTGTCAGGAGACAGTCATGAGTTTTCTTTAGTATGTATTTTTGTATAGTATAGTATAGTATCTCTAATATAATATAATAAATATAATATAATATAATATAATATAATATAATATAATATATATAATATAGCATTTGTTCAGCATTCTGAATCAACAGAGTCAGATACCAATCATATCCTTTGCCAGGGCACCCTACTTTTTGATAGGGCCTGAAAAAGGTGCTGTTTCTCATGTTCCCCTTCAGCAATGGTAGGACATGTTCAGTGGTAGAATAAGTTCACTGAGATGTGAGCTGTTGCTTTTGGAAAACTTGAGCTGCCACTGAGCTTTGCATGGATGTCCTGTGCAGTGGCACCACCAGCCACGGGTGAATTGTGTCTGCTGGCTCCCACAAATTCTTGTCTCTGCCATCACTGTCACAGAGACTGCATGCATGCAAGCTTCAAGATATGAAACTCCTATATATTTCTTCTTTTGAGGACAGGGAGGGATTGCCCAGACAAGGGAGGACTCAAGAAACTCTCTCTAGATTTTATGTCTGGTATTATCATATGGATTTCTGCTGTTTAATACGAAAAGTAAATTGAGCTATGAAAGGATGAGGGAGAGGGGTTTTAAAAACTGCAGCAGGAAGAAAAATGTTTCTCTTTTCTGTTTGTGCCTGTCTGTCTAGAAAATCTCCTTCCCAAGCAACTCTACATAAAGCAAGTTGCACATTCTACCCATGGCTCAGCAGGACACTTCTGCAGCTGTTGGCATTTAGTAGGCAGCTGCTTGATTTTATAATTTCCAGCAGCCTGCTTCAGAGACTCTTGCTGCAGAAAGAGATATGGGAAGTCATTAGCCAGCTTTTATTCTTCGAAGTACAATGCAGGGGACAGAGTTGGCTGGGATTGTAATGATAGGGGTTACATATGTTACAGACCTGTAGGGACATCAGCTCTAGAAGTCATATTACATTCTAAAAAGATATTACATGCTTGATCTCTGGTTTTAAGAAGACAAAGTGTAATTTTTTTTTCTTTTAGACTTAGATTTTAAAGCTACAGCCATACTTCCCAAAACAGAGGGTCAGTTATGAGCAACAAGTGTTCTTTGATCATTTGTTGTTCACTTGTGTGCTTAATATGGTAACTCCAGGCTCTAGAGTGCAGGGGACTGCCTTGCCTGTGCAGCACCTGCAGGCATGCTCCCACCTTTCCCTCCCGTATTTTGTAAGAGTGTGTCCCTCATAATTTGATCCTTCAGCCCTCAAACCTCTCCTCAGTCTGGATGCTGTGTTGCTGGATTTGCCTCTGTGCAGTCAGAGCACACTTTAACACAAGCAGGTAACCAGGCAGCAGGCAACCTGCTGTGCCTTGGGGTGCCTCAGGTTTTGACAGAAACAACTGTTTCAGAAGATTCTAGGGTTTTGGTCAAAGGCTGAACTTGATAATCTTGGAGGTTTCTTCCAACCTTAATGGTTCTGTGATTCTATAATTCCATCATTCCACTACTCTACAAGTTTCTGAACAAAACTGTCAAAGAGTCCCTGATGTCCAGTGTGGTGATTTGAGGTATTGGGATGCAAGAAGCACCTGCAGGTCATATGAAAGGCAACTAGAGTCGTAGGAGGGGAGGGAGGAAATGTAAGATTTGGGTAAGGGTGGGTTGGCACTGGCAGTTTCCTACTCATGCTCTGGCCATAACACATCTTTCCCCTAAAGAGTCATCTTTTGGGAGAGATGAAAGACGCAAAACCTGTGGTAGAAGCTAAAGGAGTGCCAGTAACACTGGCTGCCAAAATGGGTTTGGAAAGGACAAATTTTCCAAAACAAAACTCAATGTATTAACCCCACCTGAACAAGGCATTTACTCACAGAGTGGAGAAGCCAGAATTGTCTGAGGTGAAAGAAAGGAATTACTGTGCAAAACAGGATTGAAGTAAATAAAAGATTTGGGAGGGATACGTGTACCTCCTGCTCTCAGCTGCCTACAGCTGCTCAGAGAGCAAATTCATGTGAATTAGTGAGTCTTGCACCATCTCTGCTCCCCTTGTATTCACGGTTGAAAGAACTAAAATAATCTGAGATTAGACACATTTTGACAATTTTTAAACTCAACTGATACTACTGTGACTGTGCTCAGAAAGAAAGAAATTTTATATCATTTCTATGGTGAAAATCACCAGTCTTACACAAGGAGAAAACCGTCCTTTGGAAATATGTTAATTTCAAGGAACTGAGCCTTGAAAAGAATAAATGCAAGAAGGAATCCTCAAATCTAAATCTTTCCCTTCTGAACTTGAGTATTCCTGCCCTGGATCCTGAGCAGATTCATCCATGTTCTCAAAAGGAAGACTAGAATGTGGGGTTTTTTTGTTTGTGTTTTTTTGTTTGTGTTTTTTTTTTTTTTTTTTTTTTTTTTTTTCAGTTTATCACTTGTTTACCTTAGTTGAAATTGAAAATATCTGTGGGGAATATTTTAGATGCTTGAAGTTTCATATGTACAGTTTAATATAAGCTTTTTTTTTTTTAAAGATAACTGATGAAAGAGTAACATATAAATACTGCTAAGTGCTTGGATTCTTTAATGTTTTGATGAAAAATTAATTAAGAAGTCAAAAAAAATCCTAGTGTGTCCTGTGGCAGAAGAGAATGGTAACAGCCTTCTTAGAGGTTTTTTCAATGTATTACTTGTGCATTATAATCTGATGTGATGGTGTAGAGTAGAACTTTTTACACTGCAGTGTTGTAATTTTATTGTAAGAAATACCTGTTAAACCCTGCACAGTTCAAAGGGCATAGCTGGAACTACACATTATGGACATAATTGATATTTGATGTAATTATTGATTAGCTCTGTTGAACCATTATAATAAAATGGTAAAAGATGATTGGAGATTATGTGAAGGGAGCAGTTTGACTGTATGAAAAATGTTTCCAATGCTAAAAATAGTAATTTACTATTAGAAGCAGAGACAGCTAAAGAAAATGAACCAAATCAGAACAACAAACACAACATATTATCAAAATAAGAAACAGAAGAATGCCTGGTAGCACATGAAGAAATGAGCTAAAATATGTGATGTTAAAAAAAACCCTACTAACATGACATAATCTTACTTGCACAGCCACCTGCAGGTGTGCTGCTGTGCAGTAGGGCAGCAGGCTGCACCTCTGCTGGCTGTGGGACACCCAAGAGGGTCGTGCACTTTGTGCTCCTGGGCACAGTCTGGGTGGCTTCAGCAATGCTTCAGTGCAAAGTCAACAGGCTCTGCCTCGCTGAGGAACATTGACTACAATTTTCACTCTCATAGATCATGGCAGATTACAGGGCAGCAGGGGGACAGAAGGAGAGAAGCAAGGATGCATAATGCAGCTGTGGGAATATAGACAGCAGACATCACAGCTGCTTAATTACATTTTGCCAGTTTTCACTATAAACCCTGTCACCTCTCTCTTTTTCAGGTGATTGTTAAGGGGCTGAGGGGCCTGAAGGTATTTTTATGAAGAATTGAAAGGAAGGAGGAGAGAAGTGGAGGGGAGTGAAGGCAGCAGGTAGGAAGCTGCTTGCTGTGGCGTGTGCTAGTGCTGTGCCAAGGCTGTGCCACTGTGCCAAGAGCTGCCTGGCTGTGGCAGGGCTTGCCAACAACGGGGCTCAAGGGTCTGTGGGTACCCACAAGGAGTGGAGATGGGACATGTGAGAAACCTTAAGGCTGGGCTGGTTCTCTGAGTGATCAGGAGGGAAAGAAATGCCAGTTGAATGTGACACACTCGATCTTTCCATAGTGGGAAGTAGTTCCTGCTCTCCTTAAGGATGCTGCAGCTTGTTTTGCCTCCCTGGTGAGAACTTGGGTCATTGTAGGTCAAAAGTTCCAAGGTCATTCTTTTAAGGCTCTATTTTTGGGGAAGGAAATAGTTATGAAAAATATCTGAATTTCAGGTGGCAGGAAATTCTATGTCTACTACCTCCTGTTAAAATCTGTCAGTCACTGGCTAAGTGTGGTGGGATTGCTGATCAGAACACAGAATAGGAGGCACCACCTCACCTTTATAGCATGGTTTTAATAAGCATAAAAAGCCCCCCTCAGCTGTTCATGGGAATTATAGCAGAAAAAGATCTCTCACTTTTGTAGTTTGCTGTGTTCTCCTCCCTGTTACTTAACACACAACTCTGTGTGTGGATATAGCTGTCCCCCTATACAGTTTCAGAACTGATGGTGAATATTAGCCGAATATAATAAAAGCATAAAATCTAAATTACTACAGTTTAATTTCAGTATCTGGAGAGAGACCTTCCTATTACTTAGTAAAGAAAAGTAACCCACCCTTTATTAGATAATTTGTATTTTCATACTTGCATTTCTTCTCAGAAAGGAGGCAGAGTAAGAATGACCTAATTCTTTTTACTGGAGAAAAAGAAGAGTGCAAAGCATTATAAAGGAAATTTTGGGAAATTGTTTTGTTTTTTAAAGAAGCCAACCATAATTCACAAGAACAGCAGGTTTTCCCCAGAAAGCCTAGAAAAACAACAGCATTGTGTAGAATACAGCTGTATCATGAATGGAGAGGATTTACTGAACACAGTAAGTACACACAGACTATCTGGGAACTGACTCTTCCTAAGATGAACAGGAGCACCTTGTGCAGCCTGCACTTCAGACTAAATAAAAGCAAAGGAAAAGACTGAGTTGCTGAGAGAAAGTTGGACTTGTGGAACACAAAACTGTAAGGGGAAAAAGAGCTGAGCAGAGCCTACAAAACCCCCTAAGAGCGAAGCACAAATAACCTACAGAAACTGTTCAGGGTAGCCAGATCTGTGTGCATGTGCCAAACTGGATGAACTGCATGCTGTAAAAGTGAAACAGCTTTGAAAAGTGTTTAAGCTTCCTAAGCCTCACAGGAAAAAAAAATAAAAAGAGAAAATAAATCTGTTAAGGCATAACACACTGGCAGCATCTCATCCCTCAGAGTCATGTGCTTGCCTAGAGCTGCGTGGGATTGCAGGGGAGCAGGTACCTGGGCATGATACCCTGAGAGGTGTCAGAAAAGGCATCAGTGAATTGCTGGATCCTGACTCTGTGAAGGGGTTTTTGGAAGCTGTCACAAGCATGCACTGCCAGCAAGCCAGCAGGGCATGGCAGCAGTGTTTGGGAGTGTCAGCACAAGGTGATACCTTGTTGTGTGCTGTAGGGTACAGAGTGATTCTCAGCTGTGCTGCACTCAGATGGAGGTGTCAGAGGAATATAAAGGACAAAGTCTCTGTTTAATGCATTTTAAAAAAGTCACTTGCTAAACAGCTCGGAGTCTTCTGATAAATATGAGAAACTGTGCCCTGAAGACCTCAATTTACTCTTGCATTAGCACCAGGGCAGATGATCCTTACCCAGCAAATGCTAAGACAAGAGGAGGACTGCAGTTCATCATGGCAGCAACAGACAGTCCTAAATGAAAAGCATCCCACCTCAGGGCTAAAGGCAGCTGGCCTCCATCTCCCACCTTCTGACTGCCTCTGTCACTGCCTCAGTGATGCTGACAATGAGGCTGCCTGCAAAGAGAGACAACTGGTGCCCTGCCTTTGGGGCTCTGACTGCAATCCAGGTGACATGGCTGAGTTTTCAGGCATCTCTATCACAGCACTCCCACTACACTGCGTTGGTTAAGAGCCAACAAAACCTGCCTCACTCGGGATTATTTGTCACATCAGAAGAATTTACCCCTCCAAGTTTCACTCCATCATTGTTCATAGCCTCTCTAAGGACAGGCAGCTTCCCAGCCAGCCTGCCTTGAGCTGACAGGTATTTCCTCTGTAGCTCATCTTTCAGACAAATTTGGTAAATGAGACATTAGGATTTTAGGTGGATGGGTTTTGTGGTCTGCAGGCAGAATTGGCCAGACAGGAAGAAAACTGGTTAATAGCATATGCTGCAGCCTCAGGGCTTGACTTATTGGTATCTGCTCAGAACAATTCAATAATCACACACCTCCTGGTGGGGGACAAATCCTTTCCTCTTTGTTACCTAGGAACTGCTGCTGATGCTCTTTGTCTTGCAAAAAATGCCTTCAGTAATACCATTGAGGAGGCCTGGGTTGTTTGCTGCTACTGAGCTGCCCTTTGCCTTACCCTGAGTTCAGTTGCACAGCTCTTCTCAAGGTAAGCTGAGATGTATTCACCCAGCAGCTCTCCTTTCTTTTATAAAAAAAGCAGGTTTAGCAGATGAAAGTGGGAAAGCTATTGTATCTACATTGCAAGAAGAAAATATTAATTCAATATTCAGGTCGAGAGGAAATGGCCTCAATTTGCACCAGGAATGGTTTAGATTGGATATTACGAATTCTTTTTCATGGAAAGGGTGGCCAAACATTGGAACAGGCTGCCCAGGGACACGGTGCAATGACCATCCTTGGAAGTTTTAAAAAACACATGTGGGCATGGCACTTGAGGACATGATTTAATGGTGAACATGGCGTTAGTCTGATAGTTGGACTTGATGATCTGAAAAGTCTTCCCAAATTTAACTATTCCATGATTGGAAAAACAGTAAATATGTCAAGAGCCACAAAGAGGGTAAATTATTAGCCTAAAGAAAGTACTGTTTTTAAGGATTGTTTCATAATCCCATTAATTTCCTGTTGAAAGGTGAGATTTATGATGGCTGTCTCCCAGTCTTGCAGGTCAAGGCATGAAGAGCTTCACTATGTTTACTATGAGAAAGCGATTTAAATATTCTCCATACCTTACCTAGAAGGCACCTAGACAATGCTTGTGCTACAACACTGCTGCAGTTCCCCCTTCTGAGTTTTCTTGCATCTAAACAACCCCAATGCTTCACAGATTCCTTCAAGAGGAATTTTTTTTTCCACATTTTTCCATTCCTATTACTGTCCTCTGGACTGTCAACAGAGGGTTCTTCCCCATCCCTTGTTTCAGGCTGGGCAGTGTGACAGATTAATTCCTCTCCCACAAGACAGGGTTCTGATTTTGATTTTGCTTTTCACTGCCATGTCTGATGCTGCTGACTTGTCTATCACGAGCCTGTGAACTCTTCATGCAGTTGGTATGATGTGGCTTGACATGACTGGAATAAACTGGTGATCTGACAGAAGCCACATGGTCAGCAAAACTGGGACTTCAGATAGTATATGTAGAATCAAAATATAGGAAGGTTTTTAAAATGTCTGCTAGATCTTTTAAAGAAAATTTGAATTAACAATCCATCCTTTCAGCTGGAAGGAAGAGCAGAACTGAGAAGACAATGCCTTACTTCATTTACATTGCAGAAAAAAGATAATGACAAATTTATTTTTTTCACTTGAAAAGGCAGAGGTGGATAAAAAAAGAAGATTGAAAAATGCCTGAAGAAATTTGGGAGTATTTGACACATCTTCCTTTTTCATTTTAGTTCACTCTAACATGAATATACTATACTCCTTTGGATAAAGAAACAGATTAAAATGGGAGGTTGTAAAGGGATCCTTTGGGATCCCTTTGGGATCTTAGCAAGGGGTCCTTTGAAATCCCTTTTAAAAGAAAGAAAAATTAGATAGCATTCATGCATCTATTGTCTCTGTACATCAAGATCCTGTAAAGGGATACCTACACTTTGGAGACTGCCTTAGGAGTCAGATTTTCTGCTGTCATGGTTGAATAGATATCCCAGAGGTGGCTCTTCAAAGTGCAGTTCTGGCTCAGAGCTCTTCAGCTTTTAAACTGAATATCAAGAAGCATTCAGCAGATGGATGGTCAAAGAACAGTTCAGGTAATCAGTGATCAATCTCTTTTCACCCAGACATCACCTATGTAAAGAGCTATAATGGGCCGTGGATCAGAACTCTGGGGAACTGTTCCCCACTCTACAATACACACAGGTGAAGAGGACAGCCTGGCAAAGGTTCAGATCTCTTGTTGATAACACAACCTAATCCAGGATTATGTTAAGTCTTGTGGCTTCCCAGAACAGACACGGATTAGTGCAGGCTAACATGAGGAAAAGTCTGACATGAGCTTGGTGGAGCAGCACATGCAGGTTCACATCGGCAGCTCCTGCCATAGTCCTCATTCAGTGGGCATAAATCAAGAAAAGATATTTAGAGGACAGAAAGGAAGGAAAGAAGGAAAGGAATCCAGTGTATGGTCCCCCACCAGCCCTCACTCAATGCCAGGACTATGCAGGCCTTTTCTAGGAGGGGGACTGCACGTGGTGAGTGAGACTGCGTGTTCAAACCTATGGTTTGGTATCAGTCATCAACAGTTGTTTCCCCCTGTGCTTTTGCACCTCTCTATAAAATTCTCCTTGTTCCTTAAAGCTATTTATAAAGCACGCTTTAGGTGTGAAGTGGTTTTGAAATAGCCGAGTGAGAATATGGATAGCAGAGAGCCTAATTTGGCTATGGAAAAGCCCCAGGAATGATGGAGAAAATAGAGCAGCCTAACTTCTCTTAGGAATTGAGACCTTCTGTAGCATCTCTTTTATCTCTCAGAATAAAAGAGGGTGATACCTTGTACCAGTGTGCAGTGAAACACAAACTGTAGTTACAGAGTTGGAGTTATGTGGAGGAGCTGAGTTCACAATGTTAACTCTAAAAAAGGTGATATTTAATTATGTGCCTGCAAATATGTGTCTTTTTAAAGCTCCTTGGTTGGAGGATTGTCTTTGCTCAAAGATCATCCTTGTTTATAGTGTGGTCACCTGACATAATGAAAAAAAAGCATTAAGTAAGAAACAATAACTGAGATAACATTCAGTTTTGTCTGTGATCTCAAAAAATAATATGACTGGGCTATTACAACAGCTGTAATGGGGAATCTAGGAGTGATACAGAATAGAATATTTTCTACTCTGACGCCACAGTTATATAACCAGAAAATTTCTAATGTACATCAGTTGTCACAACAGTGAAGTCTTTTACACTGTGGAGATAATTTCCTACTCAGTTACTTTTTTACAGCTCTCTATTGCAATAAGGGTGAAGTTGCTATTATGAAAAAAATGTACAGAGTAGCTAATTATACTGGTCTGAGCCATCCTGCAGCTGTTTTACATTGGTTTCTAGAGTCCAACTAACATTTAAAAAATGTATGCGTATTTTATTATTTTTTCAGCAAATCTGTTTAAAAGTCAATGTTTCCTTTCTGGGCATAGACCACAGCTGGTTTTATAGGGTTTTAGCTCCAAACCCTCCTCATGTCTCCACCCCTGGGCCAAAATTCTTCATATCAAAGAAGAGGACCAACAAAATTCCTGTGCCAAAGATTGCTGACTCTCTGCCATGGCCATCCATCCACAGTCTTCACTCTTGCCACTCTTTGTTCCTCATGCACTGGACACCCCCCTTCTCACAGCCTTTTTCTCTCTCACTGGCACTGTGTATTCTGCCTTCTCATTAGTTACAGATGTGGTTTGGTTTACTTATGTGGATACTTTTTATATACCAGCCTTCATTTTATAACCATGTCGTCACACAATCCCACACTCATTTTCATGTGCCAGCATCACTCTGCTCTAGTTGAACATCACCAGATCACATCATGTGCTTACTGAAAATACTTAGTATAGCAAAATGTTTGAACATTCCCATGCACAGTGTGAATATAAATTGTTGGAGAGGTGAACTTCTGAATTTATATTGGGCAAATATTGAATTATTTTAATAACTTTTTAAAAATTTACATTTTACTATGAGTTTTAGCATGAAGCTGTTGAAGACTCAATTTCAGTATTCTGCCACAGTAAAAGAGTATAAACTATAACCTCATATTGTTTGGATCAAGTAATATAGCTGAGATTAAATAAATAAATAAACTATCCAAAGTGCTCTCCCTGGAAAACACAGAGTTGAGCTGTTGAACAGCTATTGCCCAGTACTCATTGAAAAAGTTTTAGAGGCTTAAATGGCTTTGTTTATTGTCATCTTGGGCCTTAATTGCTCCTCATTCCTCTTTGTGCCATGCACATGGAGCTATAACAATGGAATTTTCAAATCAAATGGCATCATTTCTGCCTGTGAAAAAGCAGATTGTTCGGCAATACTAGGCAAAGCTGAAAAGTGAAATAGTTGGAATATCTCAGTCCTCAGCTTTCCATAAGACAATACTGTAAGAAAATCATAGAGAGAACTTGAAATGATTTAGGACAGAGCCTGAGAAAAGATATTAGCAAGTTGCCATTTCTTGACATCAGTCTGGAAAGTGCAGTGAGAATATTTTGTGCTATTGAAAGAGTGACTATATCATCCCTCCATTTATTGTTTCTCAGTTAATAAAGGGATGACATCAGTACCATAAAAGTGCACCTGCATAAACCCTGAAATACTGGAATGTCTTAAAAAGCAGGAGGCTGTGTAAAATTTTCCCTTGTCAATAGCTCTGCTTCTCCTAAGAAAACCAGTTGTTACTTTTCAACTGAAGCAGGTTGACTTGCCAGGTCATTGATCCTGAAATCTCCTGAAAGGGAAGCTGTCCATTTCCCCTGTTCACAGCAATGGGACAAAAAATAAAGTGTTAATTTTTCTCAGGAATTTCTTGGGATTTTTACAGCAGATGTTATGAAAACTTTTCATGATAATGCCTGTGCAAGAGAGAAATGGATTATGCTGGGAGAAGTGGTGTCTTCCTCCTATTACTGGGAGTTACACAAGGACCTTTTAAGAATTCTGCTTTATTCTTCCTTGGGTCAAGGGTCAGTCATGGATTTTTAAGATGCAAATAACAAATAGATCACCATTCATGTATTTTTCTGATAATGTTATTTTTAATTTATTTTTATACAGCAATCTCCCCCACTTTCCCCATTTTTATGTTTTTTTATAATGAATTTGCATCTGCATTTTTGTACACAAGCTCCCTAATGTTTACCCATGTAGAAATACATGTAAGAACACAATAGGATTTCTGACAGTCCTGACACATTAAATTATGAATAGATTTTTAAACATCCAACCCCTTACTGTGTTACCCCTTTTAGATACCTACAATCCCTTAAAGACTCCCAAAAAATTTTATTCAAGTTGCAGCTTTAAAGATAAATGTGTTTTCATCACTAACCTGTTTTTTTGCCTCCATGAAGAATCTTCACTGCTTGCATGACACATCTCATCTTTTAGCAACATGGTTGTTCAACAGAAATTCTAAAATATAGTGCATTTTAAATAACTCATTTAGGTTAAAAAGAAAGTTAAGAACATCGAGTCCAAATGTTACCCTAACACTGCTAAAGCCAATACTAAGCCATGTCTCTGAGTGTCACATCTACACCACTTTTAAATAGCTCCGGGGATGGTGGCTCAAACAGCCTGTTCCAATGCTTGACAACCTTTTCTCTGAATAAATTTTTCCTAATATATGAAGTAAACTTCACCTGGTACAAGCTGAGGCCATTTCCTCTTGTCCTGTCACTTGCTACCTGGGGAAGAGTCCAAACCCCACCTGGATGCACCCTCCCTTCAGGGAGTTGTAGGGGGTTAAAAGGTCCTCCCTCATCCTCTTTCTCCAGGCTAAACATCCCCATCTCCCTCAGCTGTTCCTCATAAGACCTATGCTCCAGACCCTTCAACAGCTCTTTGGATGGGTATTTACCATCCCATTCTAAACAATTTCCTTATTTAATATTCCCCTAAGTTTAGAGGATGGTCAGGTCTTAAATATGACTATAATACTTGTCTTGTGCTTTTTTTTTTTATTTATACAGTGCTATAGGCACACCAGCACACTTCACTTGAGTATAAAAACTGTCTCATGATCGTACTGATTGTACTTGGGAGCCTTGTAAATCTCTGCATATGCCACCAGTAATAGATTGGGATGATGTGGTTCCCCAAAATAGCTCACCTGGAGTGGCAGATGGGTTTGAAACTGTACTATGAACTGCCTGAGAGAAAGAGCGGAGCCCTGAATGTCCCAAAATCTGGTCCTACCTGCCCATTCCTGTCTAACTTTGTTCCTTGTCTAAGGCAAGAGCCACTGTGGTTTGGCTGGAGCAGGTGACCTGACCTTCTCTGGGCCCAGCAAGATTCACCTTCCCAGAATTTTGGTGCTGTTATCAAACACAGATTTATTTTGTGACCTGAGTCAGTGGCAGTCCACTGGAGAAGTTCTGGTGACTCAAAGGTAGCCCAAGAAATACAATGAAAGAAAAAAAATGATGATGAACAGGGAAAAGGAATAAAATTTAAGAAAGGATTTCTGATTTATTTATTTATGCAGATGAATACTTCCCTCTCCTATTTAGACTCTTTTGCATGCATATATACATATATATGTATGTACACACACACATATATATATACACATATATAAAAATGTATTTAAGTTCACTCAAAAGCTGAAAAAGAAGGTAAAATCCCTGAAAGCAGATTTTTGTTTATGAGATTTCTAGTTGTGACAGATTACCATTCTTTCTAGAAAAGGAAATTATGCTTCTATGAAAATACAACTTAATGTTAAAGGGACTATTATTAAAGGGACTATTACTCTAATCTTCTTTCTTTCTTTGTATGCTGGTTATGTGCTTATTTAGGTCTTTCATTCACCAGATCTCTGGTTGTATAACTGAATTCAGTACTTTGGTCCCAATCTGTCACTGTTATGGGTCAGAAGAAGTTGAGAGACCTCTAAGATATAAAACTCAGCATGAAATCAATGAAGAAGGATCCACACATTTTTAAACATATTTTCATTGATGTTATCAATGTTGTTGAGTATGCTTTTCAATCCCGTAAAAATGTATCTGGAGAGACAGAAATTGATATATAAATATATTAATAATTACATTGAATGATACCAATATCAATGAACAATTGGAACAAAATCAATATAAAATATTGAGTTCATTCCAATTGTGTGCTCACAGGAACAAGCAGAACTTACTTCATGAACTGTTTTTCACAAGCACGCCACAATAATTTTTCACTCTGGATATGTTTTAGCAAGACTCCTTGACTTTGACACAAAAGTCACTTGATAAATAATATAATTATCTTGTCCACCTCTGTATGCCCCATTTGCAACAGAGCAGATCATCTGTCAGCACATCATTAGCCAGACATCTCTGTGTCTGAAGTGAGTAAAGGAATACACTCTAGAATGTAAATATTAAAAGAGGGAATTTTTTAATAAGTTCAAATAACACATTAGGCATAGGGCACATGCCTGATTTAAAATCTGCACAAAGAACAGGGTCATGTCTGTCTCCCTATTAGCTGGTGTCGTGAGTCACAATATCTGCTGCAAATAACATATGTTGCAAATACAGTCTGTCTGTGTGTCTGCAACGTCATTTTGTGAATCGACCTTGAATGGCAGGATGATTGAATAATGTTCACTTTGAAGACAGGAGGAATAATTTTCAGTCTATTCTGTTTCCTGAAGCTGCTTGATTTGAGGGCAAATTATTTCTGCTGCATATGAAGTCACTACAGTCCCATCCTATCATTCTACTGCCTGGTTGGAGAAAATTATTTTCAGTGGCAGGGGGCAGGAGAGAGGGAAAAGAATATGATATGAAAGCAAAAGGAATAACAAAATAATTACAACATTATAACAACATATAATAAACCAATTGCTTATTGCTTGAATTTGTCCCCTTTATTTTTAGATGCTAACCGTCTACAAGTAAGTATAAAGAAAATTGCAGACATCAAGAAGACCAAAGGAAGGACACTTATCTTGCAATGGAGTTACTGCATGAAGCTTTATAAAGGCCTTTGTGGCCTTTTATCATCAATACGTATGCCCAAGCATCTCCTTGAAAAATTTTGGCTTCCCTCTGCAACACATTTTTTAAAAGGTGAGCAGCAGAAGAAGGAAATGAAAATTAAAGCTGAAAGTCTCAGGGTGGTTACTTTCAGTAAATGAAAGTTTTCTTAGAATTGCCTCATTATGAGATGCAAGTAAATGCCTTAATAGTCTCTGATTTAATCTCGTATATTGTGTGGATTTGTGTTCAACGATAAAGGAACCACAAAGGAGTCCTTTAGTTTTACCTGAATGTGTTTTGCATTTCATGGGTTAACTGCAGCAATTGTTTGAATTTCTCTGGTACCCGCCTCACTCTAAAATATCTGCTTGGAATCAATCATACAGCTGTGGTCTGGACAAGATCTCCAGAGGTGTCCAGTCCAACCATCCACTCCAGACAAGACCATTGGTCAGTCCTGGCTTTGTCTTGCTGGGTCTTGGAAACCTTCGTGGCTGGACCCTCCACTGCCTCTCAGTTACCTGTCCCAGGGCAGCACCACTGTCCTGGTGGGTCTGCTCCTCCTCTGCTTGAGTCCTTCTACTTTTTGGAACTATCATTAATTGATTAAATATTATTCTATATGCTGATTTTTCTTTCTCCCTGTGTTTTGTAGTTAGATGAGTACAATCCTTCAAGGTTCCCTTCAGCATTGTCATCACTGCGGCCTTAAGTGGATGGCATGGGTAGATCCACTGGGTAGGACACCTTGGCTATTTCTTTTTCAAACACAAGTGGATCCTTGATACTCAGATATCAGATTTCTAAACTCATAAATATTAACTAAACTATAGTACTTATGTGCCTGAGGAGCAAAACTTATTAAGTCTTCCCTAAGACTATTTATTTTTTTAATTTATAATGGTCCAGTGTAAAATGCCAGGGGTTTGCATCTGCAAACTCAGTTTTACTCCCTCTCAAATTAATTCTGATACTGGTAGTTATTTTGTGCTTGTGTCCCATAATATATCACAACATTTCAATAATGTGTACATATCTGACTTACTGATTCATAGATGTCATGTCACTTTCCATCACGACACGATGAAATGATCCATTCCCTATTGTTTATATGTCATTGAAGATTAATATATTCTAGAAAAGATGCAGATGCCTCTGCCTACCTTTGAAATGCAAAAAAAAATTGATAGGCACTTGTCTTCAAGTGTTTTTGTTGAGTGTTTTGTCACGTCAATGCAAGCAACCTCCCTTGCTGCTTCTTAAATTTAAGTATTACTTTTGCATTTTTGTCAGCCTATTTTTGTTGACATTGAAATAAACTTGTAATTATTGGTGAAAAGGAACTTCTACTGAACTGTGCTAAAAAGGTCTTCAGACTTCTGTGCTACCTGGAATGAGTACAGAGAATTCTTGAATAATAAGTTTCAAATTCAAGACTCTTTATCTGGAAATACCTGTTTATAGATGTCTAAATCTTGACATCTGAACTTGTGAATACATCTCCCTCTCAGGCCATGTGTGTGTTCTAGTTCCTGTGTTACCTCTGCCAGTCCCATTGATACAACTCAGCTCTTCGTTGCGTCAAAAAACAGTGGGTGCCAAATTTGAGGATTAATATAGGAAAGTGAATGAGACTATGGGATAATATCACCCATACCTGATATGAACTGGAATGTAAACAATAAGAAAATCAGGTCAAGCATGAGCAAACCTGTTCAGTCACCTCCATCCTGTCCGTAGATAAGCCCACAGACGTTTCTTGCATCTCCTTTCAAGCGCCTGTAGTGTGAGCAGTTTCTTATGCTGGTGCAGGAATGACTGACAGCAAATCAGATAAATGCGCTGATGCTACATTCACACGGAGAGCAAAACCCACAGAGAATTATAAAATAGGGGATTTAGGACATAACTGCAGTCCTCTAATCTGTCAGGATACTTGTGCAAAAGGTTTCCTGTTCTAAATACAGGAATCACAGTTCAAAATCAGCTCTGGGTGTATAAGACCAGGGCTATCTAAAAGGGATTCAGTGTTTCAGAGGCAGCTGCTAGAAGACAGCTGAGCAATTACACTGAGACCTGGAAATTACATTGCTCAAGTTGGGTTAATTGCTCTGTCTCAGAATTGTGTCCCTCTTCAGCTGTTCTGTGGGAATGAGACTTCCTAGACAGCCTTAATGAAACTGGGAATCCTAAATCAGTTTTCAATTGAAATTGCCTTGACAAGATTTTTTTGTTGTTGTTAATAAATCTTTGTATAACATTTAATTGTCTCAGGTCTTTTCATGTCTCTTAAAAATTGTTTGTATGCTACCCCCATGGCATCTTCAAGATGACTCAGGAATTTCAGTTGTAAATAAATCTTCCAAGTGTGCAGATAACATTATAAAAATCAGATACTGGGTAGTTATTTCAGTCCTTCATTTCAGTAAAAAATATGCTTTTTTTATTGTTCTGTTTCCCCTCACTATTAAATCATAACAATGTCTTGTCAACCACACTTTAACATAGCCTTAATATCTTTTGTTTGGTGTGAACTACATTTTGAACAGTGATTTACCCACAAGGGCGAATGATTTACCCACAAGATTTTAACACTATTTAAAAGCTTAATCTGGTAGTGTCATTTATATGGTCATGTTTGTGTGTATAATATTACCCTGACTTTAAGTCTTACTTTCCACATAGCACAAATTGCATAGACCATTCAGGTACATTCTTCAAGAAAATAAACTAATAGGAACTAAAGGACTAAAGGACAGAAGACCCATCTAACATACAGTTTGGACAGCTGCTTTTTTCTCCTTTCAGCCCTTGTTCCATTGACTTTACCCTCTTGCTTAACACTATTCACAAACTCTGGATTTAAGTTACAGTTTTGCATTTGAATTTGTTGGCAGCACAGGAACACAGATACTTCTCCAACTTAAGTACCTTCTCTCCTGAACTTTCACTGCAGGACTTTGTATTTTGTTTGCTAAAAACCCTTATTTTTCTTTGGAATACAAATTGAAGAACAGCAAAGAGACTGAATTGGCAGAATTTCAACTAATGAGATAGTATTCTGACCAAAAATATCCTTTTTAACTCAAACAGGCAACCTAAATTTGACATGAAATTGGTCTCTGTAGTCCAGAAATGGGAGTGTGACAGTCATAAGGTGAACTTTTATTAGAATGACTTAAAGATGACATGCACATAAACTGGCATTAATTGCATTTTGTCTTAAAAAAGAGTTAGAAAATGACAAACAATAACTAGTGGTTTGCTATTTTTCCTGAGAATATTTTAAGGTATGAATAGCTAAAGATTATGTGTTTTAATGTTTCTATTCAAACACTTTAGTTTCCTAGAGAAATAGCATTCACACTGCAGAAATCTGCTATAAATAATTGCTGCTGAGCTTTGAAGTTATCAAAATAGGGATTTGGGAACTGTGGAGTCATTTAACACTGTTCCTGCTTAGCAAACTCCCTATCCTTCATTCTTATGCTGAAAATGTCAAAACAAGATATTTCAACACTATGAAAGAGCTTTTCCCACTGTTTTCAAAACACATTTTTGTCTAAATTGATACCCTGCTTTTTAAAATTTTGATATAATAGTACTCCAATGGTAAATTGCTTTGAGAAAATTTCATCAGCTCATTTTGAGGAGATGCTAAAACTAAACTAATATCAACAGTTTTACTGAACATAGTTGTAGAGACTGACATTGCAGTCCTGAACCTGTGTACTGAGACACAGTGGCACTGTGAATTGCACTTCTTAATCACAAATATATAATTATTTCAAAGGTGAAACAACCTCTGGCAAAATGGCCTTCATTAAAACAGGCATTTCAGTGTGAATGCAGGTTTTGACCTCACAAGGAGAAATGATGAAAAATCTCTCATGCAAACCTAACTTTAGAGGCTTTTTATCCAGCTCAGAATATACTTTCACTCTTTTGATATTGTAGAAACCTCTATTTTTTCCAATACATCAGTCCTTTGAGGAAGGGCTTTCTTCCTAATATAACAAATAAATTAATGGCACCTATAGTGGGTAACTGAAGAGAAGTTTTTCAGGTGTTTTACTTATTCTTCTGTAAATCATATTTGCAGTCACAGGAATATAGCTCTGAAATGTTATAGTTTTTTTGCTGTTAATAGAGGTTTTAAATTTAGCATTCTTATTTGTTGTACAAATAGTTCTTTAGACTTATATTTTGCTATGAAGATTTTTGGAGCAGCACATTATTGAGATATCAGATATCAGATACTTCAAAGTCTCACATACTCGAAGTTCAGAATTCTGGTTATTCATTGGGGCTGGAGGAATTAGTTCTGATTCTCTGTCTTGTACAGTGATTTACATGTTACAGCAGGGCCTTACATTTCATCTCAGGCTTGTGTGTCTGTGTAAGATGAACAGCAAATTCAGTAAATCATCTAAATGTTTGGGCACTGGGAATATGCTTACCATCTGGTAATTGGATCTCACACTGTGATTGAATTAAAATGTTACTGCAGAAGTATGATAAAAGGGAAGCAGGAGAAAGGTTGGGACAGCCTGCCATGATCAGGAACCCTCATCTCTACGCCATGAAGCTTGTGAGCAACGTTCATAAAATCATCTGAGCATCACCATTTTTTCAAAGTCTTCCAGACTTGCAAAACTTACATTCTCAAAGGCTTTCATCTGACACAGACTGTATGAAAGTTTTTTTTTTGTCTTTTTGCCTGGCCTTACCCAGCTGTAAGAAGGGATGGCTGCAGTCAGGTCTCTGTCCCATTGAGAGCTCAGCTGTCCTTCAGAAACAGTTTTGCAGCAGGCTCTTTAAGTGGGCAGCAGCCTATTCCTCTCTCTCAAGCTGATCACAGTGGAATATGAATGGTCACTCCTGTGATTTTTGAAGCTGTGGGAGGATATTTTTTGCACCTGGAAACTGATCCTTACCTGAAGCGGCAACATGACCATCTGCTGCCCACCACCCACATATGACTTTATAGGAGCACTCTTGATGCACCTTGACTCATGTGGTAATGTTGTTTGGTAGCTTTAAGAGTAAAATCTGCTGGGGTTGCTGCTGGCTGCTTTGGGGCTTCTTATGACACATCTTTAAAGGTGACAGACCACTTAATAAACTGCTACAATGCCCACACAAGATTTACTTTTCAACAGCCAGCTGTCTTTGACTCTCACTGCCAAGAGGTAGATCGACATCCCCACCTTTAGAACTGCAGTTTTTAAGCCTTTTCAAAAGAACAGGGATTTTTTTGTCATGCACAACTTGCTGCTGATCTTCTGAGTTTTTGTTTTGTTTTTCTGCCTAACCTTTATATCTGAAGAGGGAAATCTTTGCTTGAACTTGCATTTGGTTATTTGGCAAGAAAATTGCTCTCCTGCTAATTTCATGCTATAGATAATACATCTTTCGAGTATTCATTTTCATCAAAATAGTCCAGATATTTCCATGTGGTAAAACCAACCATCCACCTTTCCCAGGACGTTGTACACTGTCTCCCTCGTCCTTGAGTCATTTGCACTGGATATTTTTTGTCAGAACAACAATAGGGTGGATTTGTCTTGCCTTTTGGCATATGCAATTTTAAATCATTCAGTATTTACTCACTGAGTAGCTGTGACTCACTTGCCATCTGAATCCTCATGACCGAGGCCTGGACCAGCCACCTGTATCCTGCACGGACGATGTAATTCTGACATCATGAGCACAACGTTGTCTGTAATGATGCTTTTAACAGCACTGTAGATCTTGGCCTGCAGCTGCATCATCTTGTGCTTGCAGACTTGGTTGCCAGCTGGCCCTCAGCAAAAGGTTAGAGATGAGACACCAGTTCCCTCTGGATGAAGCCTCCCTAATAGGATGAGTTTATCATTTTGTGTGATGAACTTGGTTGTACTCTTGAGATCCAATATTCTTTGGTCTCAGCAGGCATTGTACCTCATGATTAGGCACTAGCAATTATTAAAGACAGTTATTTGCAATATTATCAGTTAGCTGGAAACAAGTTAGGGGTCCCTGACTCCTGCTGTGAAGAATACATTCACTCCGTAGCTCTGAGCATTTGTGTTCTCAGCTGGCAATCCCTTAGCCAACTCCTGTTTCCTTCAGTTGCTTTTTCCAGATATGAAATTTTTTTTCTGGGTAAATTCATTGATGATGTTTTGCCTTTTCCAGCATGAAGGCATTTTACTCATTTGAGCAAGAAAAGACCCCACTTTTGAGATGTTTGCATGCTGAAGCACTGTTAGCCTCTGGAGCTACATATGAGATGTATCAGTCTCACAGCCAAGGGCTCAAATAAATACTACAAAGAGAAAGCAGAGTGGGAACTCTAGTTTTCAAGTAGGAAGACCTTTTAAGTCAGACTATAATTAGTTTTCTCCATTTCCACTGAGACTAGGACAAGAAATATAGAATGTAATTTATAGATATGATGGTTTAAATTAGATAATTTTCTAATATCTATTTCTACAATATTATTTTTGTGACACTTGAGGTGTATTTGAATTACTGTGCTGAACCCTTTTCTGCAGTATTCATGGGAGGACTAAGAACTGATTGTCACAAACAGCACTGAGCCAGTTGGTTCAGATGAGATCTTCCTAGAAGTTGCTGGGTAGGGCAGGGGTGGTGCCTTACCTAATGGGATTAAAAGTGAACATAAGTCAAGAAAGATCAATTGTAAGAAAACCTTTGTGGCATTGACCCACAGGTGGAGAAGGTGCAGCAGAGTTAACAGGCAGGAAGCTTCCTTGGGCACTGCTCAGCAGTGCTTGGAACTCAACAAAGGTCCAGTGGTACGAAAACACCTGGATTCAGTGAAACATGCTTTTTATACTGAAATTGCACAGGCAGTCAGCTTTGAGTGCCTCTGGCAGGTTGAGTCAATGCTGAAATAAAGAGTTTAGGTGTTTATATTCTGCTTATGTGGCTGGGATGGGTATTGTTTGCCCCAAATGGCTGGTTTTTTCCACAACAACCCAATTCATCAATAATTTTCTAAGCATTAGCTGCATTTTCAGTTCTGAACATGCCAAAGAAAGGGCTTCTCTTTTAAAAATCTTACAGGCTCAGAAAAGGTCAAGATAAAAATGTTCTTTCCCATTAAGGCACACTTTGAGTACCTTTAGCCTGGAATTGTGCATTTTATTCAAAAGGAGCTCTGGGAAATAAAAAAAATATATATTTTTTGCTTTCAAACTGACATAAAATACTGTTTAGACCACAAAATAGATGTGATAGGAAACATTGCTGATGCTTCTTATCTAAATCTGCAAGCACATTAGCAGTGTTTGCATTTACTCTCTGAAGTACGCCTGCTGATTTCTTCTGCTTGGAAACCACCACTTAAGTTAGTCAGTGCTTTTAAATCAAATTATGTCCATCTAGTATAAAATCACTAATCTGTTAGCATGATAGTTTCTGTGCGCTCCTACAGCACTGACAATTAATAAACTAATTTCTATCTCAGACTAATTTTCAGTAAATACAACGACTGATATTATTGTCTAATTTCTAAAACCTCATGCTAACTGGAGGAAAAGATGAAGTCTTTATTGTAGCTATGAAGTATATACTAAATTTGAAAATTAAGGCTTTTGGAATACGTAAGAAACAAGATCATGTTTGAACTGACTTAGTTGAACATTGCCACATCTCCCAGTAAATCTGATAAAGACAGGATCTATCCAAGAGGAGACAAGACTACCTTGGTTCTGTAAGGAAAATATTAAACAACACAGCAGCAATACTCCAAACAAAGGTATTCAAAGTATTGGAAAGCTTTTAAGAATAAAGACAAGAAATCATCCATGAAGGATATATAATTGACTAATAAAAAGAAATTTAAAGATAGATTGGAAGAAAGTGAACTTGTCAAAAAGAAACTTGACCTGATTAGAAACTATTTTTTTTATTGTACAGATCCTGCTTGCTGAGTACATTGAACCTTGGTACTTGAGTAACACTCATGTGATGTTACTATGATGATACTATGGCAGTTGGGACCCATGCACAATTCCCAGGCCCAAAACATTTGTTTCTTTATTTCTCTACTTATAATTGTGTCTTTAGATATAAGCTCACCAATATGCAGGGCTACTGATCCCAGCTAGTAGAATAGCCATCATTGTTGGAGTCATTAAGCATTAACATATCCACATATTCCAGAGAAATTAAAATGTGTTTCTGTTAATGCTTGAGTGGAAGCAGACAGGATTTTTGGGGATCCAAGCACCCTCCTTGTTTGCAGAAGGATGTATAACATAAGCCTATAATAATATAAGGCATATAATTAAGCATTATAATGCTTATAATTCTTGTAATATAATGCATTATAATGCTTATAATATAAGCATTCTGTAGGGCAATCAATAGGAGAGACAACAGTTCTTCCAGAATGCTGCTGAATGCTTTGTTTTCTAGATATTCTCATGACTTCTGTTAGTATTGCTATTACATGTAGGACAACTTGTGCAGTGTAAATATCCATGATAGAAATTGATTGGAATAATTTATATCAAAAACCTTAAGTAGATTTTAATATAGGCACATAAGCCTTAAATTTGGAATTGTATCACTAGGATTTGATAGGAAGTGACACCACTGGGAGTTGGTCTTTTGCTGTGTTAGGTTTTTAAGAAGCAGAAATTAAAATATTTCTTGTTTGGTGCTTCCTGGTTCAATGTTCCCTTTTAGAAGGCAAAAGCAGATTGGCAAGCTCAGCAAAAGACAAAGATGTGTTTGCTGCAAAAACTGTGCTGAGGCTCTGCAGTCTTTTTAAGCCCTTAAAAAAAGAATTCTTTCCTTTTATTCCTCAAGGAAAGTAAATTATTACAAGTGGGTAAGCATATAACAGGATCTGACATATGTGTGTTGACCACAGGAGAATAAGATTTTGCTCTTTAATGTGCTATTATTTTGTTCTTTAATGCATTAGTGCTATTAGTATATTAAGTCTACTCTTTAATGTACTAGTGACAGACATCGTCAGTAGACTTATAATTGACCAAAAGATTAACAGCTCTGTGTAAAGAAACATGGGACACTACAGATAATGCAGCTGGGACAGGGTAGTTAAATTGAGTTGTCAGAATTTGCAGCATTAACATAAATTTATGTTGTTTTTTAAAAAAATTAAATCCTGAATATATCTCAGAAAGCTGTCTGGGCCCTAAACTTTTACTTGCAACAATGGAATTTCAGTGTCCACAGACGTAAGTATTCTTTTGAAGTCTGTTTTTAAAACTTTACCTCCTAACTGCCCTGTGGTTATCCCTCTTAATTAACCTAGTGTTTGATACTGCTACAAATTGTACCCAGCCATGGATGTCTGAGAGTTTTGCACAAAACACTGAATACTTGATGGCTGATACCGTGGTGACTCTCTGAAGTATCATTTCTATCCTACTTTTTCTAGTTGAGGAGACTGAGCTGAAAGAACTTTCCCTGGTTTGTAGAATGTCCAGGATTTAGATCCCAGCTTTATTGTGGAGTATAATTTACATGACAATCTTGAGCCATTAAACAACAGAAAAATGAGTTATTGCTGATATGTGAGATGCAGACATGAAAATTGTTCAATAGAGAGTTATTACAGGAGCTGCAGAAAGTTACTGTGCTGCACAAATTAAAGCAAAATCACTTCATTTCATTTCATTAAATATTTGTGAGGGTTTTATGTGTGTAGCTAGTTTAGAGTGAAGTGGATTTCTCTCCTGCTGCATCTTTGTTCTCAGCACAAAACAGAAAAGCAAATCTGTAGCAAAAATACTGGCAATACAATTGTCAGTTCCTGTTATATATCAGAATCAAATTCTTTTCAGCCTTTTGAAAAGGAGTCACTAAGGATATGTTCCAAAAATGTGGAACATTATGTAAACATATTGGAGCTTGCTTTGACTCTCGCATTGTTGTCTCATATGTCTCCTTAACCAATGAATGGCCTCAAAATTTTGTAATGTAGGCCAGCCTGAAGAGTGCCAAATTACTCAGGTGCTTCCATCTGGTCCCTGTGGCATGTTCGACATGTGCAGGCATTCATCCAACCTCATCATCTTCACTTTTCACTGGTAACAAATGACAAAGCTGCCAAAGTTCAGCATCAGAGGATACAGCAGTGACTCTCAATTTAACACAAGGCTGTGAGGTGCAAACAGCAGCCTTCATAAATAAACATGTGCCAAAAGTTCACAAATTCTACATGCCCCTAATTAAAGGTTATTGTTCTGAATAGATGGATGGTTGTCAAAAACAAAATTCAAACTGACTATATAAGGGTTCCCAATCCTGGACCAGTTCAGTCAGTCATTTAGAAAAGTGCTGAAAACATTATGGTTTTCATTGTGGTCTTATGATACATCAGAATAGTCCAAATTTTCAGAATTGTTTCTGATGACAATTTCAGTAGTCTATATCTGGAACAAGGTTAATTGTGTTCAGAATTGGTGCTGTAGGGTACAACCATGAAACTGATAAGCTCCATTTAGTCAACAAATATATTTTGTTAGATCCTTTTCCCCTTAAAGGAAACAAAAGCAATGCAAGTCAGGGGCTGTATGGTTTCATCCACTTGGCAAAACTCCATCTTATCTCTGCATTGGCAGGTGTATGACTGAATACAAAGTAGAATAATTTACTGGTGCTGACTTATCAATGTAGAATTGACATCAGAGAGAAATCTCTCACCACTGGAGTCTGCAGTCAAAAGTTAAAAATGAAACTGCTGAAGTTTTTGTCTTACACTTGAAACAAGACGATTATCGTCCCTCTTCCTTTTTCTCTGCAGTCTGGAACTGAGTCTGGTCCTACTTTATCTCTGAATTCAGGAGGATATACAGAAAAGTGACAGCTGTTCCTTCATTACCATCCCTGTTTTAAATCCATCCTTCTTCTTTTCCTTCCTTCCTTCCTTCCTTCCTTCCTTCCTTCCTTCCTTCCTTCCTTCCTTCCTTCTTTATATTTTTTATGCAATTCTAGACCAACAGCATTAAGTGTAATTCTTCCACTAACACAATCCTTCACTCAGCACAGATCAAAATTTCACAGCAGCCACTCACAGATTAAACAAACAGTGCAGTCAGTTGGAAGCTGGTAACCCACAATACTTTGGCAATTAAGATGAGTCCAAGATACACAAATAAAAATATTTTATTAGGGAAAAGGAGGTTGAGGGGAGACCTTATCACTCTCTACATCTGAAAGGAGATTGTAGCCACCAGCTGGGGTCAGTCTCTTCTTCCAGGTAACAAGGGATAGCATGAGAGGAAATGGCCTCAAGTTGAGTCAGGAGGGGTTTAAATTGGATATAAGGAAAAAATTTCCACAGGAAGTGTTTGAACAGGCTGTGTAAGGAAGTGGTGGAGTCACCAAGTCTGGAGGTGTTTTAAAAGTATGCGGTTATGGCTCTTGGGGACATGGTTTAGTGGTGAATATGGTCATAGTGCTTAAGTTGATGTTTGGACCTGATGATCCTGATAGAGGCCGTTCCCAGCCTGAATGATTTGAGCATTCTGTGTTTCCCATTGGTAAAAAATTTAGATTGCAAACATCCACTTTTCTGCAAGGATTTCTTTTTTTCAAAACTTTATATAATGCTTTTTGTTTTCCATTTTCCAATCTACCTCTTTGGGTATGTTGCTTAAAACAGGATACAATTTCATTGCTGATTCTCCAATTCTTATGCAGACACTTCCTGAAGACCACGCAGACCCCATTAAATTTTACTCACTTTGTGGTTACAAAGTCAGTAATAAAAAAAAAATAATAAAAAGTGATACAAATATCCGTCCCTTAAGCTCTTTTCCTTTCAATAAACAGCCCAAGTTGTTTTTTTTTTTTTTCCTCCATTTTTTATGCAGCTCCTGGATTTCTGTTTCTTGGACAAATGCTCATCACAATTGATTATTTATATTTTAAAACATTTTCTCAAGTTATCAGATTTACATTAAACAAAAGCTCTATCTCCTACATGCGCACAGAAGCCCTATTTGAGAAGATGATCAAGAGTATAAGCACATGTGTATTTCATTATCCAGGTCCTTAACAGAAACATTAACCTCAAGTGGGTGCAAATTATCCATCAAATGGGACAGGGAAAAAAAAAAAAAAAGTCTTGGCCTTGTTTTTTTTTTGCTGAACCTGCTTATTTCTTTAATTGTTTACCAAACAGTAATGAGCCCTAAAATTTGCTGACCTTGCTGGTATGTCACCGAGGACTCCACGTGTGTCTGGACCTACCAGGTGTGTTTTCTCTCAAATGACCTAAATTCAGCTAATGCACCTGTCAACAAGTGCAGGTACCTTTGGAGATTGCTGCTTTTACTTCCACCCTGCAGAGCACCTTCTACCTCAGCTGTGTTTGCATGTCCCAGTTGGCTTCTGGAAACCTGGAGCCACTCTCCACAAACCTCCTCTGTTTGGGGCTGGCTTGGGCAATACTGGAATTCTCATGGGGGACTTTAACCACTTTTTTTTGCATGATCCCCTGAAAAAGGTCTGCTCACAAACTGGAGAGAAAATTTTGCTGCTGAGAAATGTCATTTAGCAAATTCAGAAAGGACAGCTTTAGCATCTGAAAAGCTTCATATGAGTGTATCCATTTTGATTAAATTCTGTATAAAAGACAGTAGAAAGGATTCTTTCCAGCTCATTTCATCCTTTGGCAAAATATCTATTTCCTGTTTTGTTCCTTCAAGTTATCATTTTAACTTCCATTTTCTGTGGTTTTACTTTATTGAAACAAAGATTTTTGCTCATTGTGAATCACTCTTTCTCCGTGTGTTTTAATTTTAAGCTTTTTGCAAATATATTTTTTGTCTTCTCAAATTAAGAACAAATACAACTTCAAGTTTTAAAATTTCCAATGGGATACAAGTTTCTGCTTCCAAGCCCTTTTATTGCAACCACTGATTAGTTCCATATTTCCTTTTTTATGCCCAGAACACTCCAGGCATCATGGTTTCCTCTCCATGAGTAAAACTTTATCAGCGAGAACATCTCAGATTGTCAGCAGAGGAGGCACAATTCCAGAGATAAAAAGCCATTCCTTTACTGACACATCTTGGACTGAAAATGGAAGAATAATACAATTTACAGATATAGCATTGCCTTATAGAGATACTGGGGTAATATCATCGTTGATATTTTACTGGGCTTGACAACAAACCCAAAGACATTTCAGTTACTGTGGAGGCTGTAGATGTGATTGTATTTTGGCTCTGTGATAACAGGAAAAATAGGCAGCATCTCTAAGAAGTAGTCCTAGTGCAACATCACTGTGGCTTTATGTTTAGGAACAAAAAACCCCCTGTTTTTTCCTCATTCTTCGTTAATATTAATTCACTGCTCAGCCCAATAACATTTAATTAAAGAGGAGTAAGAATAGTGATTATAACATAACTGCTTTAAAAGTCTCTCTCCCCTTTTAATTTTTTCCCTACTAATTGTGTTATAACTACGATGTTGATGATGGAGGTGGGAATTAATTTCCCATTTTTCTCACACCTTTTACCTGTCTGCAGAGCAGATGCCCAAAGTAATAGAAAAAAATACAGAGAAAATCAGGTATTTTAACAAATTGCCACATGCCTGCTGAAAGTGTCCATTTCATTTCTGGCTATATAGGGGCTGCCAAAACTCCAACCCTGTTGTAAAAAATTCCCTTTGGAGACCGTAATTCTACCCTCAATATCAGAAAAATGAGTGGTAGCTGATGAAAACACCAAATCTAAGACATAACTCTGAACCATTTCTCACCTTGTATGACACACAAACCACAGCCAGATCCCATAACTCAACACAGCCCTGGAGCAGCCTTGTCCCCCGGGTCCCTTCAGATGCCATCCAGGGGTGGCTGTCCCACTGCTGCATGGGTGGGCTGTGCCCAGCCCTGGGGGAGTATTTGGAGCGGCAGAGCTCTGCTACAAGCTGAGTGAGAGTCCTCCCCTTCTGTGTGGGCAAGGAGCAGACAGAGATGTCACTTGTGGCAAATAGCAGCCAGCTCTGGAATGGACAGAGGTAAAGTTACAGTTTTGGAATAAAAGGAAAACTGCATGACAGTGGACGTGCTTTATTGGTAATTATGGTGTCTCTGCAGGGTGGGGTATGCCCGTAGAGCAGAAAACTGTTTGGAAAACCCTATGCCAAGCACCTTTGATATCTGAAAGAATAAATACATAGAAACTGAAAGAGTACCTCAAATTTATCTTAACATGGGCTAGTTTTACTTTGAAAAAAGAATTGTTATGAAGATTGCTACGAATACTTCACTGAACTAATGACTGAGACCAATGATTTCTGTCTCAGTTTCTGCTAGAGAGAGTGTTTTTGCTTGAATTTATGGTAGTATTGTTATTTAGTCTGTCATGCTCTTACTGTAGGGAACAATAAAAACATCTTTATTGTTTTAAAATTTTAGTTGTCTTTGAAATAGCTGGTGATTTTAGCATCCAAATGCAGGCACTTCTGTTTCTCTGAGGTTTTTATGGGAGCAGTAATCAGAGATAAAGCTATTAAACTGCCATCCAGGGATCATTTGATGGCATATTTGTGAGTAAGTATGATTATGAATGTTACAAATAATTTCTTCTGAATTATTTGTCAGATTTGTGCTGCTGTGTAATGTATAGAGGGAAGGACACTGCAGGCAGCTGTCTGATATCATAAATTAATTGAGCACTACACTTAAAAGAATCATTGAGCTGACAATGTTGGGAACAGAGTCCTTAAATCACAGCCTTTCTTTGCACAGCTGCTCATGCTGTAGCTTTGATGGAACGAGTTGTGTAGTGATTTCTTCAAAGGTGAAGGTAGCACACTAAGGAGTGAACTTCCAGGTGTTTGGGCTTCCTTTGGCCCTACAAATTGTGGTAGCTTTGTGGGCAGCATCCAACTTCTCTGGAGAGATGGAGAAATTTTCCTGGCAGGATAGCTATGACATGGGTATTGGGTTAAATTAGAAAAACTTTAATCCTAATCCTGGAAAGTTTTTATGGGTCTACATTAGGGCATCCAAGAGGTTGAGCCAAAGGTTGTGAGTGTATGACATGGACAAAGCCACATTGACTGACACAAGAGTGCAAATACTGATGGTTATGGTTACTGACAGGAATTACATGCCCAGGGTGGCAAAATCCATGTCCTTCCTTATTATTTAAGTTGAAGTCGGAGTAGGACTCAGTAGGAATCAGAATTTTTTATTTTTACTCTTACTTTCTCAAGAAAATTCCAAATCTTCCAGAGGCTCTACTAATGCTCCAGTTTTTCCTTCCCATCCCTCCTTTGTCTGGCTGCAGCACAGACTTGCAGAAGAACCCCTCTGGGAAGCACCTGGGGCTTTGGTACTTCAAAGACAGCCAGAAAAGTCTTGGCCCAGAGCTTAGCCAACCTCAGGGATGAGCTGGAAATCTTCTGTAGATGCCAGAAACCAATGAAAACAAGGGGAGGAGGGAAAAATGAGGCCCTGCAACAGCAGGAGCTGGAGAAGTGAAGAGCAACAGCTCCAAGTGCACAGATGAGCCCCTGTCAGAGCTCTCTCTGGCCAGGTGAGGAGGTGGGAGTAGGCAATGTGCCAGAACCTTCCTCCTGGGCAGCCTGCCTCCCGTTTCTGTGCTCCTGCCATCTCCAGCTGGCTCCCACCACAGGGTGACATGAATTCCTGCACTGGGTACCCGTGGCCAGAAATGGTGGTACATGGATTATCCTACTGGGCTGCCTTTGGTTTATCTTGTTATGTTAATGAGTAGTTGTTCCTGACAGATTCCTTCATATGACCATATTTTACCATATTTAGAGTTTTTGTGCTGCCCAGCTATTTGAAGAGATTGAATGGTCTCCTAATTCCTTGGAAACAGTTCTCACCCCTTGTGAAAAGAAATCTTGCTTCAAAGAGCTTTGTGCTGGAATCAATTCATTTAAAAAAAAAAAAAAAAAAAAAAAAAAAAGGAGGTTTCTGAGGTCACTCTCTTGGGAGGCAAGAATTGTAGATTTCAGTCTTTTTGAGCTTTGGAGGCAGAAAATGAATTTAGATGACATACATTCTGAGTGTTATTAAAAGTCATCTGATGTATATGACTCCTCCTCCAGCAGTTTAAGGATCCTCTTGACTGTTTTTATTATAAAGCTCAAAAACTAAGAAAAAAAATACAAACAAAGAGCAGATTTATTTGAGGAGAATAAAACTTTTTTCACTGTCAAAAGAGAATAGTCTCTATTTTGGAGAGGAAAAACTGAAATCAAATTTGGCTCCTATTGACAAGTGATCAAAGCATGTTTCCTAATTTTGCATTCTCTAGATTGCTGTTATCTCTGATGGTATTTAAGATGTCTTTTAACTTTGAACTTTAAAGATATAAAATTCTACTTTTCTCTCTACAGACATTGCCTCCTACTCCTTGTTTAATCTTAAGTGCTACTTTTATTTTTCTATCTACACCCACACCCAAGAATAATTTCCCTATCTGCAAATGTGGTGGGTTTTAAATTTTTTTTTCCACTCAGCTGAAACTTTCAATAAAGAAAGGCAGCATAACTCATATCTTTAGTATGAAATTAGTTTCATTGTCTTGAATGATTCTCTGGTGGAAAATGTGATGAAAAAGTTTAGTTCTCTCCCTAACACATTTTCACAGTGTCTTCACTGTTGCTCATTCCATAAATGCTAAGTAACAGAAGTTCAGCATGCCTGCTCCATATGCTTAGACTTCTGCCTTGAAATGCAGCTGAGAACATGTTCTTAATCTCCAGTGACCATCTGTGATTCTGCAAAGACTTGTTTGCACTTATTTTACTCATGCTTCTCCAATGGTCCAATTAATTCTGGCAGAGTCTTGGACCCATGAGAGTGATTTCTTGGAGTGCTATTTTGGGGGTGATCTTACGACATCCAATAATAACTTTACCACTAAGAATAGGACTCATGTGCACTAGGTGCTGTTCAAACTCAAGGTGACCCCTGCCTGATTCCCAGCATTTACATCTAATCAGAGATTAAATATAGCAAACGTGGAAAATAGAAAAGAGGAGGAGGGATGAAGGAGTGAAAGCCTTGCAGAGATCTAGTACTGCATGGAAGTCTGAATCACCAAGGTACTTCTTAAAGATGGTTTTTTAAAGGGCAGCTAATTATGAGCCCATGAGTTTCCATTGAATCCCTTTTCTTTTCCATGGGTTTATTCTGTTTATTTTTCCCACTTCCATACCAATAATCCCTGATTACCCATTACCAAAGAGTCTTTATAGAAATAAGTGTTCAAAAGACACTCTTTATCTACAAATGATTTGATGAGTTCCTCTTACATTCCAGCACATAAATGACAGAGTCTCATTGAAAACTCTTCTGAATAGACCTAGATAAAAAACATATTCGTAAAAGCCTTTCTGCACTTTCCAGATGAATGTAAAACATACAGCAAACAGAAAAATATTACAGATCTTTAATTCTTCATATTCCTTCTACAAATTCTGACAGTTGCCAAAAAGCAAGAGACAAGATAATGACAGAGAAATCAAAATGTAAATGTTTAATAATGAACATATTGTGTGTGGAGTAAAACATGCTACTGCAAGAAGAAAATTATTATTTCTTTAAAATTTTTACTTACACTAATGCATACGTTCCTCTATATATCCCTATCAGACTACCTCCAAAGAAATTTGCAATTTTTTCTTTCAGAGCTTTGAAACTTTTTTGCAGAGCCTAAAATATAGGTTATTTACCCCAAGTTTCAAAAGTGAAAGAAAGACCACAGCTAAAACAACCAGATATACAAAAAAAATCTTGTTGTCTCTTGTTCTGAATAGCAAATTGACTAAAACAAAGTAAATTTACAGGTCTTCTACTGCAGAAGGTCCTCATAATGAATTTTGGCTCAATGAATGACACTAACTTTGCCAAACTTTCCCCATTATAACTTTCCCCAAATGACACATTAAAATGTGTCATTTATTTAGAGTGAATAGAATCAAAGAAAATCTTAATTAGCTACAAAGTTTAAACAAGTCAGAATGCAGTAGATCTCACTTATTTTTACAGTAATAGATTGGCTCAATTAACTCAGAAATTGCCCTACAAATGTGTAGTAACAGCTGTTCTTGTTGCTCTACTAAGAACATAAGAGAACAAGTGTAGGGAGATTTATCAGGTTTTATTAAGCAGCTTGATGCTGATATAAAAGGCTTTCTGGCACAAGTACTTTCATGGTATCTGACAAAGAAGCAACAAACTCAATGCTAACCAAAAGTTAGAGACAACTGCTCATATTTTAATTTAACTATACTAATACATTATAATTGTAATACAGATGACAAGAGGAAAAAAAAAGAGCAATTAGCACTTTTGGAGCTGGCAAATAAGGAGGTGACAGGCTCAGTTGTGGAGAAACAGCAAGAGGAGAAGTCATTTGCACTGGAGGAACAGAATGATCAAACAGGACAGATGGAGAGCAATGCCATAGTGGAAAAAAATGGTGTGTTTTCTGACTTTTTAAAAAAAAATACAGTCTTCTTCCAGTCCAGGTTATACTGATCTGGGCATAGATTACAAGTTCCAAAAACTTTGTAGAATTCGTGCCAGTTTCTCTATTTCATTATATGGCAGTTTTTCAATTGACTGTTTTAAGCTGATTGTGAACTTTGGTAAGTTAATTTTGAAATAGAAGGATGGTAGGATGGTGTTGACATTATGATTATATTTCCGATAGAAATCAAGGCTTTTGATTCAGAGCTGGGATGGAGCAACCCTGGATGTACGACAGCCTGGGGACTGAGGGGCTGCAGAGCAGTGCCAGGGAAAGGGACCTGGGGCTCCTGGGCCGTGGAAAGTTGAGCCTGAGCCAGCAGTGCCCTGGCAGCCAGGAGGGACATCCCTGTCCATCAGGGACAGCACGGCCAGCCAGGCAAGGGAGGGATTGCCCCACTCTGCTCGGGGCTGGGGCGGCCTCACCTCGAATATTGTGTGCAATTTTGGGCACCACAACATTTAAGACATTAAACTATTACAGAGTGCCCAAAGGAGGGCAGTGAAGATGATGAAGGGCCTTGAGGGGAAGTCGTGTGAGGAGTGGCTGAGGCACTTTGTCTGCTCAGCCTGGAGAAGAAGAGCCTGAGGGGAGAGCTCACTGCAGTTACAACTTCCTCAGGAGGATGATCTGCAGTGGACTGGCAAAGATATTTACATTAAGATAATTAGTTCTAGGAAAAAGAAAAAAAAGTTATTTCATTACAACAAGTATAATTTTTGCAGCATGTGCTGCTCAGCTTGTGAAGTTTCTCCCTTCACTTTGTTCTCATTTAATTTTCAAAATGGGGGTTTTACTGTCTCTCTTTTGTCCAGATGGTGAAGTCACTGTAAACTGATTCTTGAGTTGCCATGAGAAGGTTGCAAAAGGCGTACTTGCTACTGGTGTGGAGGTGCCACAGTTGCATCCTGAGCAGTATGTGGTCTCTTAAGATGCCTAAAAATTAAGGAGGATTTCAGTCTTTCCATCTCACAATGCCAAATGCTCATGGCTTTTGCTAGTGAGTTTCTACTCTGATCCCAACAAACTTACATGTGGAATTTTTTTTTGTCTGTGTCTAAAAAATATATATGTTTCTCTTTTCATTTAGTGAACATGGTCATGTGTAGCTCTTTGCAATACAATTTAATGTAAGAGAACTTATGAGCAGATTTCATTTAGCTTTTGCAAAAATAGTGGGTTTTTTGGCAAAACAGATATAAACAGCTACAAAATGTTTTGTCCTTTGTATGTCTAAAACTGCCATTATCATATGGGATTGATTTCACTCTGGAACAAATATATATATATATTTGAAAGAGTTAAAAAAGCCTTATTAAATCATTACAAGAAATTTAAAGGTGACAGATCTTGTCAATTTTTAACTAGTGACAGCAGTCAAAATAATACCTTATTCAGAAGAAAAAATTACAGACTCAGGACAGGATGAGTAAGATTGGCTGGTGTATTTCTTTTTCCATGCAAGATCACATCACTTTTGACAACTATAAAGAAATAATATATATCTGAACCATCTACTAGGAATATAAGTACCTGATCTGAAGATGCATAGAAAAGAGAGCATTGAAATATTTCAAAACTGATGTTAATTTAGTGTCCCTTCGTAGCACTCTGCTGTGTACCTTGTGGAAAAACAGAGTCTCAGATAAGTACCAAATCCCTCTGTGTTTTGGGAAGTCTCTCTGAAACACCAGCACTTACAGGATGTGTTGTGTTTTGATGCAGGAGTGTTGATATCCCATCTGGACCTAATGCAAAAGTCTGAGATGATTTTTCTTGCTCTCTGGACTGGAACTGGAACTGTAAGCAACTACAAGCTGTGAAAAGATGCTACTCATAAACTGTTCAGTTCATATATTTTAAAACCCTCTCTTGACCAAACCATAATAGCAACTTTACTGCATGGAGAAATTTGCATTGCAAATGCATATAATGGTAAGGCCAGGAGCCAGACCTCCAGCCCTGCCCTGTTCCTCCTCACCACACATTTGGCTTGTTCTTTAGATCTAATGAAATGTGCAAAATGAGCATGACAGTTCTGCCCTTTGTTGATCTCCAGATTTTCATAAGCTTGAAAGGTCTCCAGGGCAGGAATGGTTTTTAACCATCCCCTAAGCTTTTTCTGAATATGTATAATTAGGTTTGCAAAGTTTCTTGTGTTTTAAAGTCAAATCAGAATTGTAAGCTGATTTCTATTCAACTTTAACAAAATATTCCAGCTTTTGCATAGAGGAAAGCATAAAAAAACCCCATGAGATCAAAATGAAAATGAGTATTAAAAACTACTAAAAATTGACTAAAATGAAACTTTGCCTCTGGTGTGACCAATAGCTGTTGTCTATTTACCAGTGAGTTGGCTCAGCATGTGCATGCAGTTCAAATGTCCATTTAAAGATATTTCATAGAAGCTGTTGGACAGCTTTAGGCAGTGATTTACAGTCATCTTTCCTCCACTCCTGGCTAGTCCTCATCCTCTGGCAATAGCCTTGCTTTCCTTTGTTTTCCACCTTGTTTTGACTATCCCAATCACCACCTTGCTGAGAGAAAAATGTTTGTGATAGCTAGAAAAACTTGTTAGTGTGGGCTGTGATCCCCACAGCTTCCCCAGGGCTGGAAGGGTGCAGGGTTTGCCTCCATCAGTCACTTCAGAGGAACTTTGGATGCTCTGCTTGTTCACCCTGGATGTCCATGATGCGTTAGTGCCTCAGCTGAGCTATCAGCAAGGCAGAGTGATGGGATGAGGTGTTTCTTTATGCATGATCTGTGCTGTTTGTGCACAGCCCTGGTTATTCTCACACAGCTTGTAGTGCCAAACAGGGGAAATCCAGGGTCTGTTTTCATCTGCAGGTAACATTTGCCACTGAAAGGAGATAGTCTACAAATGTCTTCAGATCTTGAGCTTCACTTTTCAGAGTTGTTATATTGGTCCCCTTTCTGAAGGCTAAACTTTGGCAAAGGCAACATTTTGCTTTCTGATGAAGTGGAAGGCAGTTTCCCTCAAATCATGACTTTAGCTTAATTGCTTCTGAAAAATGACACGATGTGTTGTTATATCTTGCAAGATATTAAATGATGTGGAAAATCCATTAGAGATCCTGCTGAGATGTGGATAACATCCGAGGACCAAGTAAGCGGTTCTGTGTTTGCTAATTTCCAAACTTTGAGGCATAAGCTTTAAAAGCATTTGCATGTGTGGTATATCAGATAGCATTACATTTTTATAATTAAATTAAGCAGGCTGAGACCTTTGTGCCAAAGAGTCATTCAAAACAAAATGGAAATTTTGTTCCCGTGTTCCTTGATTTGTTGTCTGCATTGGGGTCATTTAAACTTGCAGGCAAAGAGGTTATTGTGTATGCCCAGGCAGTATAAAATAAAGCTGAAGGTACGAAGGAAAAAAACTTCAATATGTGAGTTTCCACCTGCTTTCTTCCCTTCTGGTAGAAAATGGTTTCTGGCAAGCACTAAGCTCCAGATCTGAGGGAAATGACAGCTGTTAACTGAGAAAGCTTTTAACTTGCAGAAACAGGTATGGATGAAGGATGTAAAATGACAGCAAAAGCAAGAAAATAACTTTCATTGACATACTGACTTCATCAAAGGGTGCCTAGAGGATTTGGAGGCAAAATGTGCTTCTCAGAACCAAGGCAAGACCAAGCAGCACCTCAGTTCAGTGCCGTGACAATTCCTTTTTGGCTTGGCTCTTGTGATCTTGCAAACTTTGTATAGAACCAGCTGAAAAGGGATCTCTATAGCCACAGAGTAAAGCTCCTGCAGATGTGTGAGCACATTTGAAAATGCAGGCTGGCTGGGGACTGAGATACCAGTGATGAGTGGGGTACCTTCTGCACTTCTCTTTTCTCCATTCTTCTGTATGTCTCTTTCTTTGGAAGTGTGTTTGCCAGGATAAAAACTGGATAGCCTAAACCTCTGCTTTTTAAGTTGCTTGGTTTTTTGCTTTGTTTGAAGTATTTCTTCCTTTTTGTTTTTGGTTTTTTGTTTTTTTGTTTTTTGTTTTTTTTTTTTTTTTCCCACTCCACTTTGTCTCCTGCTTTCCATGGCACTTACTCCATTGTGCATCCACCAAAACATCCCTCAAATTGTGCCTTGGGAATCCACGCTAGATAGGAGGACAAAAGGAAAAGATCCAGGGGGAGAAAGGATGGAAGTAATGCCATGGAGGAAAAGCTCAAAGTGTATAATATGCATTTAGTATTTTTGAAGAATAAATGAAGAAATGAATAAATTAGAATTAAGATGCTGAAAAAACTTCAAATTATTTTTCACAAGAAAGGAATAAGATAAAGCAACACAAATAAAATATGAAATTTAGCAGCAGTGCTGTTTTGTGTCCTCAGCACTTCTTAATTTTGTGCCTGATTTGGCAAGTAAAGACATAATGGGAAGATGTTATGAGAAAAGTCACTATTAAGATGTCAACCCTCAGTTTGGAGCTGTCTCCAGCTTTTTTTCACCATTGTTAGTCCTCATAGAAAGGCTGATCATAGCCTCTGCAGGTTATAGACTCAAAAGAAAATGAATTAGTCTCTCAATTCTGAGGGCTGCCCAGGAAGAAGTTTCATTAGAGTATGGAAACACTGATAAAAAGTGTCCCTGTACAGGCACAATGAACTTCTGAGTAGGTCTCAGCTTGTCTTGAAGCAGTAGAAATTTATCTGATTGCCCCGACCTTGAGCACTGCATATTAATTTCCTCAGTCAGTTTTTCCTTCCTGCAGTAATGCTGAATATGACGGAGTCATCACACACCCAGTACCAGGCAGCTCTTTGAGAAACTCCTCTTGTAAGCAATAATTCTTGGTGGTGAAAACACTTGCAGGAGCCAATTTTAAAAGAAAATAAATTTGTTTTGTTTACAAAACCTTTGTTTATCTTTCCAGTATGCATTTTAGTGCAATCATTTTTACTCAAATAATTATTAACTTCGAAGTGAGAGGTTCCCTTAGGCAAAGTATTGTGCTATGTCCACTCTTTTATCTTTGTCATTGATGATAGAGAAAAACTCAGGCTATATTCAAAATTTTAAATTATTCACTATATGAAATTTTGAAAAGTATGTTCAGACACACAGAGTTTGTCTTGCTTCAGGCAGGGAAACTAATGCCAAATATGCCTAGGAAGAATCAGAGACCTCTTGTTTCAGGCTTGGGGCCTCAAAACTGTAAATATGTTTCAGGTTGCTCAGTAAAATGAATTCTGAGGTGAATGCTAAGCTGGTGTGACAGTTCAGGCTTCTGCTTCCAAAACCTGCCAACTTTGTGTTAGCTTTCTGTTCCAACCTTATGATTTTTAGTTCTTGTGCAGATGCTTTTTAAAACATTGTTCAGAAAAGAATTTCTACTCAGTATAAAATAATAGTACTAATTTAGAAAATGGTAAAAAACAAATACCAATGTACCATGCCAGAGAATGCAGTTACTGTAACTGACAAGAAAGAAAGAATAAGCGAAGATACAATCATAGTGTTTTCAGTTTGTATTCTTCCAGGCACAAGCGGGATCATGAGCTCAGTGTATGACCTTCATGCCCATAAAAATTTAATGAAAAACAGGATGCTCAGTGATTTCTAAAATCAACAATCTCCTTTTTTTTTTTTTTTTTTTTTTTTTTTTAATTCTCTGGGTCTTGTGAAATTGTTAGCTCCTGGCAACCTCCCTCGTGTCTGGCTGCTGTGATCAGCACTGTGATATTGCCAGATAATTCTGATCACAGAGGCAAGCAGAGCCCACGGGAAGATGTGGGGCACAGGGATGAGGAGGAGGGTCTGGTCTTGAAAGAGAAAGGACCAAAGAAATTTAGAAGAGGTTGTCTCTGTTGCTCTTTCCATTATTCCAATGCAAAAAAGCTAAGCCTGCCAGATTTGACATGCTGACTGCTGGGAGGCAGGAGCTGAGGGAGGCAGATACAGAGGGAAACCATCTGAAAGCATCACATACAATAGGAAAGGGTCACAGAAAGTATCTAGTAATGACACGGCAGGATGAGAGGTGTCTTTCCCCCAGGGCATTTCTAATGGGGCTGCTAACTGATAAATGAAGGTGCTGACTGGTTTTCCAAGAGCCAGCTGGAAAGCCACAGAGCAGCAAACGTGGCATTGTGGGTGCTTCACACGGTCTCCCACCAGAAGCCCTGTGTGTATCTGTCACTCCATGCATACACCAAATTCTCCCTTGAGTGGATACTTTCTCTTCTCAAATTTGATTAGAGAAGTTTGGCTCCCTCATCCCTGGGTTTTATGGCAGGTTGGGTGATGCCTGACATCAGCTTTCTGTTAACAGGGCAGTCTGGGCAGCGTTTTGATCCTGATTCGACCCCACCTTTAACTCCATCAAAACCACTGCCCAGCTGAGAAGAGACAACTCTTAAGATAAAGACACAGACTTTAAGAAAGGCAAGAATCCCTCAGTGATATTTCCTATTTAGAGAGGAGAAGCTGTCACATGGATCATGATCAATTAGCCATGAAGAGAAATATTTCAAGCCCTGAGATAACAGCAGTGCTCTGAACTGGGGAGTAGAATAGTTCAACACTGCTCTGTATTTAATGACAGTGAATTTATTCTGTACAACTTTCTCCAGAGATTATAAAACAGATGTTCAGCTGTAAATATCAGAAACAAACACCCTCAGAAATTAACAAAACAAGTGCAGTTCTTGAACAGATAGTTAAAAATAATGTAGACTCCATCCAATGTGTGCATTATTTCCACAGCTCCTTTCTTTCTGGCATTTTAATGGCTGCAGTGACTAGCAAGCAGAGTGACAGAAGGCAGCCACCACATCATGCTTCTGTCTTGGTGTCATGGCTAATAAAGCAGTGTTTGACACTGGGAAATTCAGTCTGAGTAACAAACCTCTGCCTGCATCACCCTTCTCTTCCTTGTATTTTTGTTTCTGAGGATTTATAACATACCTCAAAAGTATTTACATGTCAAATTTCTTTAAAGAAGTACTTCTTCTTTTTTTTTTTTTTTTTCTTAAGGCAGAAAATCCTTTTGATTATTTGCATATAGGGGCTTTCTGCAATAGCTGTTTGGTAGACATGTTTCTAAGCCTTCTTGATGTAAAAAGTGCTTTTGGCAATTTTCAGGTAATACTGTATCATACTATAAAGAGTACACTTAGCTTTGGTTCTGTCTTTGGTTTCTGAGAAGCTGATTACTTCCTCCCAGCCACATCAGAACCAAAATGCTCTTTGAAATGCTAAGTGATGCTGTACTTTCCAAGAAATGCCTTATTTTTTGTACTCTGTTGTCATGGATTGACTCTGGCACAGTGCCAGTGCCCCCATGAAAGGTGTATCTCTCAAAATGGTTGCTGTGAGATGTGACCCGGGAACAGAACAAAGCAGGCTCTAACTTGGGAATGGAGGGAAAAGACAACACTTTATTAATCTATACAGACACAAAAGGGAAGGGAAAGGTGCCCACCCCTTCTCCTCCCACCTGCTTTATCCTTCTCTCCGGGGGGGCTGCCCAAACCATCCCAGGAACTCCTCCACCCCTGCATCTGGCAAGCGGCTCCGGCTTCTCTCTCTCAGGATGCATGGCCTCCCCCTCCCCCACCCAGACACAGCTGGGGGGGGAGAGGTCCGATCTGCTCACCTGCAGGACTCCAAAGAGGAAGTCTCTCTGGGAGTGCTCTGCTTTTAACCCCTGTGTGTTCTCTGAGGTGTATCCAAGTCCCCAGTGGCCACACCAGGTGCCAATCTGAAATTTAGCCACTGATTGGTTTGACCATAACTTCCCAAAACCTCACGTCCGGGTCAAACCATGACATCTGTGAAAAAATAACAACATAAACTTATTTTTACATTTCTACTCTTTATGGATCCTAACAACACCATTCAGACTTTGTATTTCTGTGCTTCTATAAAGGTGTTAATCTCCATCAACATATTTGTTTTATTATAAAACATGCAGGTAGGTTCATAAAAATGGAGCAAAAGACACTAAAAGATAGTACCATCTTCATGTTGAAGAATTGCTCCCTTTATTACCAGACATTCTCAAAAACTCTGTAGTTTCAGTAAGATTAGACTGTATTTTGAGCACAAGGTGTGAGAGAATGTACAGGATTAAATTATTCCCTGAGAGTATATCCCATTCTTCTGTAATAGGCTTCATGCAGGCAGGTCAGTGGAAAGGGTCTAGTGAACTTCTGCCATACAAATCCACCCAATGCAGAGGCACAATCAGGAAGAGTCACCATATCACAGGTACTATGCAGTAAGTCAGGAAGCACACATGGCATTGAACAAATCAAATTAACACTGGGTCTGACACCAGGAAAGTGTCAGATGTCACTGCATTCAATTTTGGAGGTGTTTTCAGTATCATTCCTTCCATACCTGGGTACTGCTGTGAGTTTCTACTTCTTGAATGGACTCCAAACCTTATTTGGGGACTACCTGGTTAGTGCTGTCACAATCAAGAACTGTAATACTAATTTCTTGGATCTCGCAAATCTAAGTGATGCTTCCAGAAAGCACGTGAAGTGTGAATATTTCCCAGAAATGTTCTTTTTCATTTATGGAAATGGTGTCATTCTTAAAACCCATGTAAGCTTCAGGTGTGTTCACAGCTCAGATCTGTACAGGTGGCACATCCAGTGCTTAAAGTGAGCCAGGATATGCTGGCAGACAAGGATGGGCCTTGAGGGTTTCCAGCATTTTCCAGAGGGGAAACAGAACAGGAAAGAGTGCAGGAGGATGCCAAATTTTCCAAATTGGTCCTTTGGATGCTTGAACCTCCACTTCAAAGTTTCAATTTCAACACTAGAGCACATTCTTGGAGGCATCATAGCCCTTGCAATTCAGTATTGTAGGTGAAATCACTCAGCATTGTGGCCAGCCAAATACACATTCCAGACATCCAAAACCACTGTGTGCAAGCCAATATTAACAGCTTTTGCATGGAAACACAATATAAGTACAGAAAGAGGGCAAAACTGTGTGTGCCCCTCTGTACCTCTGAAAGGGGGTAAGAGCAGGATGCTTTCCATCAGCTTAATTCTCAGCTCCTACCAGATGAAAAACCTCCTCTCCAGGACACTCCTGCTGAGTAGAAATCCCAGTTAAAAGCAGAGCACCAAGCCCCAGAACCGTGCCCCACTCTGGGGTCTGGAGGTTGCTGTTACGACCCCAAATAAGCTTTGCCTCTTGGCAGCACAGGCACAAACTTGTGGGATCTGCAGAAGCCAGGTATGAAGTGTTGAAGGAGGCTCTATCTTGTTCAAAATTCCCAATTAGAGAAATAATTACATTAAAGAAGTAATTTCTCTCAGCCATGCAGAACATCAGCAAACGCAGGGAAAAGACACCAAACAATGAGTTATAGGCCCTGCCATGTGTTATAAAACAGAGGGGACTGAACATTGGTGTTGGGTTACCCAAGGCTTTGTTGTTATGTGCCCTTTGGTATTTCTTCTAGGACATTTATGTGAAGTTATAAGATGCAAAATAATTTTAGCAATATTTATAATTTAGACTTGGTGCTGCCATGACATATTTGTATCTCCATAAGCCTGAACTTTCCCATCTCATGGTAAATGCACAAAGGCACTGTTGTTCTAGAATCTCTGTTTGTGTTAACCAGTCCTGGCTGTGGTCAGAGAAGATTAAAGAATCAAAGATTATAGGGAGAAATAATCTAATATTCAGTGCCATGCTTTGAAGAAGTGGGACCTCCTTAGGCCCAGGCCTGTGCTTTCCCCAGGAAAATGAAAAATCTAATACAGTTTGAGGGGATTTGCTAAGAGTTTAAACTGAGTTCTTGAATGTAGGAGACAATTTGAGAGAAGCAGAGGTCAGCTCTTGTGGAGCAAACGGGACTGCTAGTGAAGGAAGGATTGATGCAGCTGTCAGCCCCCAAGAGACAGAAGGGGACAGAAGCACCCACTGCCAGGGAGGCATTTTCTCAGTGTGGTTATTGTAGCCACATAAACAAAGTCTTCACTGAATTAAAACTTCTTTTCAGGACAGGTGTTAATTTAATTCTAGGTTTTATCTTTTGAAGACCCTACCTGTCAATTTAAGAGCAGCTCTTCTGCCTCCCGTCCTACCCTGCCTGTTTCTTTGTGTTTACCTTCACGTTTACTGTTTGGTGTTTGCTATACACCCTCAGCTCCATTAAAGTTTGCTTTCTATCATTCCCATTCCTGGGGGGAAACACAGGATTGGTAACCAAAACTACAAACAGCTTCTGGTTTTGGATATCTGTCCCCCCCTTCCTACACTGCAGCAGCCTGTGGGGGTCTCTGGGGATCTGCTTGGGCAGCCTGGGCTGCTCCCTGTGCCTGCAGTATCCAAGATCTTCTCTCCTGTTGCTGCCCGACTTGGCTGGATTAAAAATAGCACAAGAGTGCTTGCCTCGGCTGTTTTTACACCTGAATTTGGAATGTAAACAGCCTGTGGGCAACAAAACATCTGCAAGGGCCAACTGCTCCTCTTCCCTTCTGCAGGAACCAGTGATCATCTCCATCCACTGGGCTCCTCAATTTCTTCAAACTGGGGGCACCATTTGCCTCCAGAACTCATCTTGGCACCTCTAATGTTAAGACTTTTTCACTGAAAAGTCAGATTTCTGACTCTTCTTCAGATTGGGTCACTATTTATTATTGTATGTTTTTTCATCATGTTGCTGAATATTACTACTTCAGTTTTTAAGTCTCTGAAAAAGCATTCTTGTAGAGGCAGTCATAATAAAAGGAAATGGTGAAAAATGTACTCTCTTGTCTTGTCCTTCAGTGATCTGGAGCAGTTTTTCAGAGACACATTTACGGTCTCCTCTGAAAATCTTTCAAGTGTTGTCAATTAGTGACCTCAATTCCCCTCCTTGACAAGAATCTCTCCTTTCAGGAGGTAACTGAGCTGTGTCTAAGTTACTTTTATTTTCAAAGCTTTCAAGACACCTTTTAGCATGTCTTTTCTTACTCTAATTACCTTAGAGGAATCCTAGAGGATTTGCCTCTTTCCCAAGAGGCTGCTGTAAGATTCTAATGAAGAATTTCATAAGCTGTTATTTTTGGTAGACAGAACGGCAGCATTTGAGTGAAAATCTGTTAAGAAAATGAAGATGGTTCATCTGAAGCAATAGGAAACTAAAGATAAGCAAGGATGAATCAAACTAATAAAACATATACTTACCCCAATTCCTTAAATTCAAAGAAAAAACTGTATTTTTCAGATCTCTCCAAGATCCTATAGTGCTAAACAGGGATAATTACAAAAACAAGAGCATGGAAATTTTTCTAACAAATTTTCATATGAAATAATAAATGGAGGGTCCTGAAGGTGGCTCTTAGATGAAGATAACAAATTTTCATCATTCCTAGACCTTAGCTATATACTGCAGATTGACAGTTGTTATACTGCTGCTGATATACAAAACATTTCCTTTGTTTAAGGGATATATTTTTAATTAAATGTTCCAGAATAATATGAAAAATAGATATGATTAAAAACTTGAAAATTTATGCAATAAACTTAGTGGAGGTTTTGAAGGAGCTTGAAGCAGGAGTGTGACCTCAAAAGCACTGGGATTACCTTGTCTTTGAGCAGCACCAAACCAAGCCCTGCTCTTTCTACCTTTGATCCCACCCTGCAATTGTTCCTCTCCCCCATGAATTCTGGCAGCATTAGAGATTAACAAATGGAAAATTTAATAAACCCTGAGTTTTTTTTCTCTCCTGCCAATCTGAAGTTGATATTTTCAGAGGTTTTAGTATTCTAATTCTATTTATTCCACTATCAACAGAAGGTGTAGTTTACCTAATTTATATTTTTAATATCTCCAAAAATGGGATTCTCCTGCTTTTTCCCACCTAATTTTTTAATCATTTACTTAATGAAAGATTTTAAAAGGCATCTTATACCACATAATTCATAAGAAGTCTCAAAAACTAGCCCCGAGGCAGCATTAAACTTAACAGATTTTTTAGAGTCATTGGAGTGATTCCACCAAATGCTACAGTTTCACCTACTTACTTGACATCTCTCTTTTGGACTGTGTTAATCTCCATTTAGTTCTTGTCTCTTTGTGCTATTTATTTCTAATTTCATTTTTATAATATATGGAAATAAATCATATGATCATCACTTTAAATCAAATATAGCTTGTTTGCAGTATCAGTCCAGGCCGTCTCCAAGAACATTTTTAAATGCAGAGGGAATTCAGCTATTCATAACATGTTTGCTTCCACAAGCAAATCTTGCCAAGCTGAAGAACTGTGAGTTAAGCCATATGGTTTTCATAAAACATGGTGACTTGAAATTTGTTTCCACTTTACAAAACAAAAGTCCATGCCAAAGCACTGTATGTGCAAAATTCAGCATCAGGAAAAAGCTGAGTGTAGGACTACTGGTCTCCCAATGCTTGGGTTCAGCATTTCAGAGGCTCAAGGTGAGTTTTTGCAAAGTGCTAGTAGCAAGAAGAGAAAAACCAACAGCAAAAAAGTTCCAAAAGAAAATTTTCTGACATGACCAGTGAATGTAGGTAAACACTCTTGAGAGTTTAAACCTGAGATGTGCTAAATGATTCCCAAAAAGCAGGTATAAACCTTTCTGAAACTGTCACTTTTTGAGAGCCCCAAGTACTGGTATATTTTCTATGAGCCTTAACTCAAAGAACCAGACCAGAAAGTGGTGCTTCAGTGAGCCACAAAACAACCCAGCCAAAGGTGTGAAATGTTGCTTTTAGCATGAGTACGAAAGGAAACAATTTCTGTGTGTGACAGGCTTCAAGGCATCTATTACAATGGCCCATCAGGAGTCCTATATTGTCCTCTATATTCAGGTGCTGAAACTGGATTTAGAATTCTCAGTTTCAGTTGTCTGAATTATGAGCCTCTCTAAGACTTCATATTTGAAATTTACTGTTCTTTAGTGTTCTGGCTGATCTGAATACAGAATTTGAAGTACCTAAGTCTAGAAAGGGAAATACAAGTATTTTAGTTTGGCTGTTTGTATTTAGGGCTGCTTTCTCCAGGTTTCTTTCTGCTGTATAGTAAAAAACTGAAATCTCTCTTATAAAACCTGAAATATTGGTAACCTGTTTTTATTTCATAAGGAATGATGAAAGCTTGCAATCCCTCCCTGTTGTTTTGGCCTCTTGCAAGGCTTGGCAATTTTTGCCTTGTTTATAGCAATCTTACTTGCAAAGAACTTACAAAGTCTGTTCCCTTTCTACATAACTAACAAAAAAGTACCACATTTTAGATTTCTTCAATGAAGTAGGTAAATATGTTTATGCTGAAGGTGATTGCAAAAATTATGTTTATGGAAGTAGTCTGGGCATAATGTCATATGTTTCATAGTGCACTGCCCCCTGTGAGGAGCTGACCTTATGCCCAAGTTTGACTCTGCTGGTGATGAAGGCAGTGGGTCAGAAGAAACTTAGACTGATGCAAAAAAAAGAATTTGTGGATTTGGTCTGTAAAACAGACTGTCTAGTCTATGCATACTATACTATGAAAATTACTATACTATACTATATTATGAAAATTAAATGATAGAAGCACCTTTGATGGTCTTAATAAGAAAATACAATCAATACATGTCTCCTAGGAAGGGTTACAACCTCTGTAAACTGGGCTCCCAACACAGCTGTAAATTTTTGTATTCTTTGTCAGTTCCCTACATGTAAAATTCAGGTAAGGGTTCAATTATCTAGTGTCTTGTAAGGTAATCAGACAACATAAGAATGAAAACTGTAGAAAATGTCACAGGAACATTAGTAAGTCTCAGTGAAAAATGTATTTTGATAATAATATTTAAAGGCAGACCAAGCACAAGGTCACCCTGTGGGCAATGAGAGCAAGCCAGAAGGCCAGAGAGCTGCTTGCCCAGCAGATCCCATCCCTCCACTCAGCTTTGAAAACAAAAAATGGGCCCCAGAAGGGAAGATAAAAGAAACAAAGCAAATTTATACCCAGCAAATTAGTGTTTTTCAGGGAATTCCTGATTTTCCACTGCTGTTTCAGGGGTGTGTGAGGTGAGGAGCTGCATGCATGGTTCAGTGTGCCAGTAGCTTTCATCCTGTGGTACAGTAAAACTGATATTTTTGTTGCTGAGCCATTGGTCAAGTTCAGACATTCTTAATGCATAAGTGCATCTCTGAAGGATTTTTTTTTTGCATGATTTTTTAAGGTTATTTGAAGGTTTAAGTTGATAGGAGTTGAAATCAACTCTAAAATGACTAATGGCAGCAAATGGCAGGGAAACTGCCATTTGCATTAAAAGCCAAAATAATCTGTGCTCTCTTCAACACCTTCCTTTGCCAAACTCATAATATTAACAGGGAATTTAAGCCTGGATCTGGTACTAGGCTGGCACATGAACAAGGTGTTTAAGGATTAGACTTGGTATTGGGTAAATTTTACCCAATAGTTTGGTCACCTAAAACTTTCTTCAAAAGCATTCAAAACTGTAAATATGAACTATTTATTTCTGCATATTATGTCCCACAACAACATAAACCCTCTTGGCAATATTTTGTATTTGATAGCTTTGACTTTTAGACTTTAAAGCTTCTTATACTTTCAACCAGACTTTCTGACCTTGCCATAAAATGAAAGATAATTTTTTTTAATACCTAGGGACAATGTTTTCTGTTAGCATATTTTAGGAACTCCAATTCCATGATAGTACAGCTGTTAATTTTATTGTTTTCACTCTTACCCCCAAAATTTATCTTCTTGCAGTTTATTTGGTTTATATATATTTTATTTTATTATTTTTAATACCAAGCATTGATAAACATCTTTTGAGCTGAGTATACAGATTTCTGATTGTTCATATGCAGGCATCACATTCTGCTTGACTATAATTGGTGTGCTTCTTTGGACCTGCAAAATGTAAAATTTAAATACAAAGCTGGTGTTTCCATTTGTAGAGCAGCCTGAACTGGAATTGGAGGGCTGACCTCAATGTCAGTTTTCATCCTTTCCTGAATAGATGAGAAGTTATTTTTTCCTTTGCTGTCTCAACAATTTGTTACCAAAAGGAAGCTGAACTGCAACTTGATGCCATCTTGTTAGAAGGTTTCTGCTCCTAATAAAAACTGGCTTCCTTCCAGTATGCATTGTCTATGTATAGATTACACTGGAGAGTGAACTTCAAACTACAGTTTGCTGCTGCTTCACAGGAAGAAGCTGTCTCTCTGCAAAATAATTCACTACCTGCAGAACAGGGTCCTTAGATCTCGAAAATAACCTGGGGACTTTAAAGTGGCCTGCAATGCAAAGCAAACAATAGCAAAGGTGCTGACTTGTTACCCAAAGTGAAGCTGGGAAGATCGAGTGTTATTCAGGCATTTCTGGAGATAAACTTCCTCCTCTTTTCACAGCCAGGTGACCTCAGAGGAAATGGGTGAGCTCAGAGGAGACGATTGTTCCTCTGAGGACATGTCTGACACTTGTATTAGCAGGGACAGAGAAAAGCAGATACAAGAGGGGCCTTTTGCCCAATTTTTTTCCCTTTCTAGAGGCTTTTGCCAGGTGAGCAGAAGGGGTGCTCTTCACACAAGCCGTTAGGCAAACAGAGGCCAAGCCAGAAAGAGCCAATGCTCAGGGTTTTGGCTGGAGTCCCTTGAAATAGGTCTTTCTGCAGAGGAAGCTGCTGACTGCTGCTCTTTGGCATGAGTCAGTCATGGTTCTCTTTTCACTGTCCTTGGGCACATTGTTCTGAAGCTCTCAGTGCTCCTGCTACCCACATCAACAAAGCAAACACCATGCTGTATGCTGGCTTGTGTGGGTTCTGCATGGTAGCAAGCACCAGTGGTGCAAAGATCCAATTTTGTCAAAATCATAAAGAAATGGAACTTCAGTGACAACACACTGGTGAATGAGTTTATGCACCCACCTCCCAGTGGAACCTGTGAATTAAACTGCTGTTTAATGGAACTGAATTAAACTGCCTGTTTAATTTGCTGGCCAATATTAACTGTAGAGGACAAAAGACTTAAAAGACGTGAAATTCCTAAAAGTTATGTAAAGGTCAGCCTTTGTGGAAGAAAGAACACCTATGCTTATGCTGGCGAGAACACTGCTGAATGTTTTCATCCCCTATTAGACAGGGAAACACCTAACTTTATCTTCCACATCCAAATTAATGTAAAATTAACCTTCACACTGTTTACAGAGTGCCTAAACAAAATTTATATTTTTAAATCAATCCCAGTAAATTTTGACTTTCCATATGGTACTGAAATATTAGCAATATCAGGCTTGTCCTATATTTTCCCAGATCTTTTGAGTCTGTGTGTGTTTACCTGGTGCCTAAGGGTGTGGAGCTGTGTCTGTGGTGTGCAGGGCTCCCGTGCTGTGCAGGGCAGGCTCCGTGGTGGGAATCAGTGAGCATCCACACCTCCATGGAAGCACTCTGCTCCTGCACTGCCTGGTGATTCAAATGCACTGTTTGCTTCATCCTTTATGCATCTCCTGTCAATGCAAATCCTTCCCAGCTCTGAGGACTTCTAATCCCATTATTTGTGATTCAGCCTTGCTACGAAGATGAACATTCCAAGCCCCTAAGAACTAGCTGTGATAAAAGCCTAAATACTGTGAAACAAAAAGACATTATCAAATCAGTTGATTTCATTTTTTTAAAGGAATTTCTCTCTGTGTAATCCCCATGTGGGGTGCTCTTCATGTTGCATGGAAAGAAAAGAATTCTGTATTCATTCAGGTCACTTCAAATGCAGTTCTTCTCCCCTGTATGTAATGATTATTTTTCATTCTACCCCATGCAGTTTTGCATATGCTCCTAGTACAGGACAGCCAGTCTAGACTGGCCAAATTAATTCTGGCAGAGGATAAGCTTGAAGGAAATACTTCCCTCAAAGAAAGATAGTGAGAACCACTTCAAGAAGTACTCGTTACCTGCCATTCCTCCACTTGAGGCATATTAGAGATGTTGTAAAACAAGTTACTCCCTTTGTGAGCAGGAGAATTAATGAAGCTTGGTGCCCTGAACACTCAGGTGATAAATCCTCTTCCCTGCTGTAAGACTAGCCTCTCTTCACTATGGAAGTACTTGACACTTAATAACCTGATGATCCAGTGCTTTCCACACTTCCACATTCCCTCTCATGTTGCTGAAAGTGTTTTCCAAATGCTTGAAATCTGTCCCTCAGGGCTGTGACCACTGCCCTGGAGAGCCTGTTCCAGTGCCCAACCACTTTCTGAACCACTTTTCCCAATATCCAACCTAAACCTCCCCTGACACAACTTCAGGCCATTCCCTCAGGTCCTGTCACTGTCACCACAGAGCAGAGATCAGTGTCTGTCCATCCTCTTCCCCCTCACAAGGAAGCTGTAACTGCAGTGAGGTCTCCCCTCAGTCTCCTCCACTCTGAACAGACCAAGTGCCCTCAGTTTTTCCTCACACGGCTTCCCCTCCAGGCCCTTCCTTATCTTTGTTGCCTTCCTTGGATGCTCTCTAATGGCTTTAATGCCTTTCTTATAGTGCAGAGCCCCAGGACTCAGAGCAGAGCACCAGCCCAGAGCAGGACAGTCCCCTCCTTGCCTGGGTGGCCATGCTCTGCCTGATGGACTGTAATAGTTTGGAGAATGCCACCACCACACCCACAGAGAAAATGAGAATATTTTCCACTACTCAGGAGGGCTGAGTAGTGGAAATTGAGGTGTGCTTTTAAAGGAGTTGGTGCCCCAAGACTTCAGGAGCCAAGAAGAGACAGAAGTCAGTGTTTCCGTGTTTCCTGCCTGAATGCCAGAGCTGCTGGCAGGGCTGCAGTGGGAATGGGGACCTGCATGCCTCAAGGCTGGAGGGGATGGGAGCGGAGGTGAGAGTGCCTCTCTCCTACCCTTCTCCATCCTCCCACGGGTAATTTGCATCTCAATAGGAGTTTGCTGAAGCTGTGTGTATAATCTGAACTTCCTGCAGGTTGAGGTATTGAGACAGATCTTTTTCACATAAGAAGGAGGTTTAGCCTCATCGATTTCATGTGGCTACATCAATTTATTCCAGCCAAAGATCTAATCTGCTCCTTTCAGTTGTGACTACTTAAAATTAAGACTTTTAACTTTTCATGTTGCATAAATGAAAGAATTATAGTGAAGCAATCTCACAGTCAAAACAGTTTTGATTCAATTTATTCTGCCAGAAAATACCTTGTTCAGAAATTGGAAGTATATGGTATTCAAAATATTTGAAGAAACATCTATTCCAGTGTTGCTTGCAGAAAAGCCTCTTGCAGATCCAGGGCAATTTTGATAATAGAACCACAACATTTAATGATAGTCATCAAAGAGTTATTTTTTTAATCCACTCCAGGAACTACAGGGGACTTTTTATACTTCCATGTGAAAGCCATTCGCTCCCTACTACAAATTTATTTAATTGCAGTTCACACTACAAGATGTTTTGTCCTGCTGTTTTTGTTCTGCTCTGGTGCCTGGCAATCTCGTTTATATTTAGGGACCTCTGGGACAGCTAGATTTGTAGGAAAAATCTGTGTAATCTGTTCCTATGTGTATTTGGATCTAAAACACTGCTCATGATCCTCTCTAGTCTATTGAATAGGTCTAAAGAACTTCAAAAGGTGCCCAAAAAAAGAGCAAGTTTGGATAATCTACATCTATACAACTTTCACCAGGATCACTTCCAGTGATCTTTTTTGGGGGGGAATTCTCAATTATTTTAATATTTCTAAAATACTAGCAAAAAGTCATCACAGTCATTAGTTTAAATCCTATGAATATTCTTTAGAATAACTTCTGATCAGCTAGCTTGATCTCTTTATTGTTTAGTACTTCTCTCATGAGGTATCCTATGCAAATCATGGCAGTGATGAGTCAATATTTTCTTCTAAATTGTTCATTAACTTGAAAAATGAAGACAAACCCCAGTCCATTAAAGAGCTTACAAGTACTGCCCACTTGATTTACTCTCTGTAGTTGTGTTTCAAAATAAATACATTAGCAGGTATGCAATTTATTTTATATGTCTCCTTTCTAGAGAAATCAATTTTTTCAGGAGTGTTACTGATATTTTGTTGAATTATTTTATTAAGACACAGTAAATATTAGTGTTTCAGTAAAGTGCATAACAACTACAAAAGCTCATTTAAATTATCAACTAAAACATTGAAGCAAATCATATTAGACTGGCTGATAAGTACAGTACAGCCACAAAGAATTTAATTAGAATTTCAGCATTTGATACTTAACTACCAGGATATGAGAAGCTGGTGGTCTAATTTGACTTTGTATTACCTTGAAAATTCTTTATCTGCAGACAGCACTTTCCCAAAATAATCAATGTTTTTAAATCTTTCTTTTTTTGTATTCAAAGTAGAGAAGTGAACTGAGTTCTGCTGAGATATATGAACATAAATAATACTGTAAGTTACAGGGAAAAGCAGATTTTCCACAGAGAAACAAACACACATATTTTATGTATACATGCACAAGGAAAAGACCTGTTTATTGGATTATTGGTCTGAATGTTTCTGAATATAGTTTGTGTCTCACAGGGCAGCTGCACAAGAGATACCACAGATCAGCTTTCCCCTGTGTTATTAATTTTAATAAATGACGTGACCAAGTGTGATTAAAAGTGATTTCATCGTTCAAAAAAAACTACAGAAAAGTGCTAAAGTGCCAAGTGGTTTATACTGACAGAGCTGTATCCATTAAGTTGTTCATTCCATTGCACAGATATACAGCTTATACATTTTTTAAGTTATAAAGCTGAAAAAGCTGAAAACTCTTCTAATTTCCTCATAAGCAGAAACTTCAGTAGAGTTATTAATATTACAGGCTCAAACCTTAACGTAAGAAACTACATGGTGATTTGAAGAAGCTTTTAATTGAAATTTTTGTGGGCCAGGTTTAATTATTGATTGTCTTCTGTCTCAGACCTGTTACATCCTGGAATTCCAGGAAGAAATGCAGCTGATTTTACACTCTGGTTCTGCAAGAACCATTCAATCTTTGGATTGAATGCCAGGAAATGTTTTTAAACATCAATATTCTCTGGTTTTTTATATTATTCCTGTAATTTAAATACAATGCCTCACAAAACTTTCTGATTCTACCCCATTGCTGAAAGCCTACTTAATTTACTTAATGTTTGTAATTTGAAAACAACCTATTTATGCAGTTCTGGAAGTAGCAAAAACTGCTTTGCTAGCAAAAGGCTAAAATCCACCATTATTCATGTCAGAGTCCCTCATGGGCACAGTTTAGTTGAAATTGATGGGAGGAAGGAAGATGCTGCCTTTAGCAAGAGAAAGAGTATTTGTGCACTTTATTTTTTTGAACAGACAATGCCCACCTTTCTCAACAAAACTGAGTCTATGTCTACAAATAGCTTCTGTAAAAGGAATGGGACCTCTGGGATTAATTCAGGAGTGTACACCTGTGCAATGTAATAACAAGGATGGCAGATTTCAATCAGAGTGAAAAATGCTTCTGGCAGTTTGCAGTACATGAAGTACTAACTAGTAAAACTTTGCCTTGGTGTGTGACCCTTGCTAAAGCTGGACTTGAGTGAGGATTCTCCTGAATAGTTTTAACGGACAGCTTTAAGAAGCTTTTGATGAAAGATGGATATGAACATAGGGATTTATAGACTACTGTGTGTGTTACAGTGTAGAAGAATAATTCTCTGCCAAAATAGGGCTATTCATGAGGATTTATTTTTTTTTATTCAGAAACAGGATAAACAAAAATGAAATGACATCATTAATCTGGGCCACTGCATTTTGTTTTTCCAGGGTGTTTGTTATTTTACCTTGTTTACTCCCCTTTTTATGTACTAATCTTGTCTCAAGCCAAGCAATATCTTTGATCTTGTGCCATGTACACAAAGTTTCCATCTTGTCAGAGGACTACATATTATTAAAATAACAAACTCAGTGGCCACACACAGACTAGCTGTTACTGTAGAGGTTCTCTACTGCCATTATTGGCTAGAAAAGGTTGGATATGGTGATTCCAAAAGAATTATGTCATATGATGGGTTCAAAAGCAGAAATTCCAAGGGTTTGTGTGGATATCCATCTCCAGGTAGACTGCAGACAGGGGTATATTTTGTCACAGGTACAGGTCATGCTGTCTCCATGCAGGACAAACTAGGATCCTGGGATGTATTATTCTAAATGTTTGAGGTCCTGACTAACCCAATGCCAAAAGATTCTCTTCACATGAGTAAATATTGTTGTTTGGTAGAGCTGGCATTTGAAGTGTTTTCTATAGGTACATGACTTTCATTTCCTCTTGAGATTCCAAGCATAAATTTAATGTTATTTTACTGTCTCCTGTTTGTGACGACAATTCCTACAGTTACACATTTTATTCCAGTATTTTCCATTCTTGCAAGCGTAATAAAACAAGAAATACAGAATGTAAGACAAATAAATGTAATTTAAAGGAATTTGATTTTTTTCCATCTTGTTCAGTTAACATAATATAAGGCAAATTACAGAAGGCAAAATACACTGGAGGGGAAAAGGCTGGAGGATGATAAACCCACAGAGTTTGCCTTCAGATTGGTTGTGTCAGGCAGTGTACCTGGACTGCCTGCTAGGTTTTTGATTAAGGTGGACTCTAATGTCTCATTTTCTGTCTCAGAGGGGGCAATTTGCACAAAGAAGTAGTAATCTTTGCCTTTTCTGTCACTTACCTGGCACACTTCACAGGTTTTTAACAGTCTGAAATTGTGCTGTTTAAGGAGCAGGAGAGACGATTGTTTAGCTTGTAGTAGCTGGAGTTTCAATGCACAACAGTAAATATCTGTGTGAAATAACTGTCTGCAATCATTGTCAGTATCCTTGTCTCTGGGTTGCTCAGGGGTCCAAACTCAAACTGCAGTTTGTCATGCCAGAGTGCCTCAGCAGCATCCTTCCGAGAATGAAGACCAGCTTAGCAGGTACTGCAAGATGCATGTTCACACACATGGAACATGACTGCACGGTCCCTTCGTGTCGGAGCCCAGGACATCTCTCTGACAGTCCTGGGTGATCTCGAGCCCCAGCCAGGGGGCTTTGAAGGCCTGGCAGGGGCGTTGGAGACCCAGGCATGCAGCCAAAGACCCCCGTGTCTTTGAGTTTGACCCATGGAACAAATTAGCACCTTTGTATGAATTAAAGGTCACAAAAGTTTAGATAGTATAATAGTAGTAGTTACAGGGTGAAAAGAGAAAATTTTGGGATTTTACTATAGGGGTCTAGGAGGCAAGATGGAGGGATTTGGGCGTCATCCTGTTCTTCATTCTTCTTCCTAGCCTCCATTTTCTTGGTGATGGTGGCACTTTGGGATTGGTGTAAAGTAGAAAGTCACTGTCTGACATAGGTGATGGGTATTAGAACATAACTGTAAATATTGAATACATAGTTTATAGTATAAAAGACAACACCAGCCCCATGGGTGGGCAGTGTGCCTCAGTCTGACCTGCTGAACAGACCTCAGCAGGCCAGACAGAAAATGTTTTAGATAAGAAATAATAAACAACCTTGAGAACTACAGCCAAAGATTTCTGACTCCTTCTTCAACAGCTGGGTTGGGAAAAAGAGACTTTTAATACATCTTGGGGTCATCTTGACCAGAGGAGATCCCAAGGCCTGCGTACTGCAAGGCTCCTCCCGCAGCACAGGCCTTGTCAGGTGAGGATCTGAGCCGCGGAGTTGGTAACTTTTTGGAGGTGAACGAGCATCTCAGAAGCACAGAGAGGGAGTATTAGGAGTGCATGAGGGACTAACATGCTTGGGCAGGTCCTTAATTAGTTCAAGGACAAAATAAATCTTTAACTGGCCTGGTAGGATTTCCAGATACTCCAGCACTCTATCTCCAAAAATGGCATTAGGTGATACTGTGTAAGGAGACTATCAGAGCCTGCCCTTTATTGACAAACCAAGACTTCCATGCTTCTCTCAGCACTCAGGATTAGGAAAGTTAAAAGGGTACATCTTTATTTAATCCCTTAAACATTAGACTGTGAGTTTGCCTAATCTCTCTAGGAGCTGTTGATGCTGTCTGTCACCAAGCCTTGTTTTGCAACATGCTCCAGATGTTCCTTATCTACGGTGAAACAACAGTTTTAGCACGATATGTGCTTGAAGTTGACATCCTACCAACTCTAATTGGTCTTCCCTTACTCCTCAGAGGTGATATATCAACCGCTTTATCAATTGGTTGGCAAACCAATCACTTTCAGGGTTTTGTAAATCTCAGCAATTTGTGCTGATTAAATACATTAAATTAAACATATTGCAAGATCTTGCCTTATAGGATCTGGTAATGCAAACCATAATTTCATACTGAACACCTGATATTAGATTTCCAAACTTGCATGTTGAATGGTGTAATTTGGGGTATGTTTTATAAAAAGAAGGCAAATGGAATTAATTGTCATTGAAGGCAAAGTAAATTAACTCTCATCATCAACAAGAGCAAAGAATAAAGATTTTACCATGAGAAGAGAAAGACTATGGTGCTTCCCACTTACATCTATACACATAACTGATACACCTACATCCTCAGGGTGATCTCTTTACGTTCTCTTCATAGATCAAAGTACTTTGAAGGGTCAGTTCAGGCATAAGGTGGGCTTCATCTATCTCCAGCAGTGACTAAGCTCCTGATTTCAGCCTAATTCATCTGGGCTTTTGCAAAGAGGAGTACTTGTGAGAGCAGGTAAAAAAAAAAAACAAACAAACCTGCTTTGGGTTCCTAAGTAGATCATGAAAATCATAATGACAACACACATTGTGCTGTCAAAGAAAAATGAGGTATTAATCAAGTTAAGTGATAGACTGAAAAATAGCTCTCTTTTGAAACACATTGTGAAAAGCAGTAATTTCAGAGCCTAAGAAGCTGGAAAGAGATTTAGGGATGTGATGATCCTAATAGCAGCACAGAAATTTATGTTATTAAGAAGCACATCTTACATGAAAATAAGGTAGTCCATCTTGAACTGAAAAATATTCATATGAGGGACAGAAATCTTCAAAAATAAAATACAACTCATTCCCTGCACAGTCTCAAGTCTGACATCATGGAGGGCAAGGCAGAGCCGTCAATCTGAGTCAGAGATCTGCTTCATTCCCTGCATGTCTGGGTGAATGAGGCCCTGGATAAAACTGCAGGATGTGGATTTCTCTAGTCTGTCTTGAAAGGGACAGAAAGAAAGCATATCAGTCTGTCCCAGAGCTACAGGCACAGTGTACCACTGTAATTATTAACTTGTACCTTCAATAAATTTTCCTGGTTGCTGTGGGTTACTACCTGTCAGTTGGCAATTTTATCAGCCAGGGAATAGAAACAGAGCCCCAAGCTTCAATTCTTTTAGCATTTTCTTCTTTCAGGTCTTACTTTTATTATCCACTGGATGGCCATAAACAGCTGACAACACTCAAATGGCCCTGCTGGCAGTTTTATGGCATTTTAACATAAAGGAGACAACACCCTATTCTCCTTTAACATAAAGGAGACAACACCCTTTCCTACTCCCTGCGTGTGACCAGACAGGTCCTGTTAATTTTGGTCATGTTGCAGCTCCCACCTTTGCCTCACTGAACCTGCAAGCTCCCTGCTTTACCCAAGGAAATACAGTCAATGCCTCTATTTCCCATAGTCTTTGAGGAATGTTTGATAAGAACATCTCTAACCCAAATCCTCTTGCAGGTGGCTCATGCTTCCAACTCACAGCACAAAAGCCAAGGTGACAAACTCTACAGAAAGTGGTGCCCTCCCACAAAAACTTCTGTGTGCTTTCTGTCATGTCTTTTTGCCTGGTTTTTCTGCCTTTTGGTCTGATTTTCTCTTTTAATTGTACTTTACTGAGTTTCAGCTCACCCCTGACATTGTGATTTACTTTGCTGTTTCATTTGACACTTGAGTGAGATGCAGCTTGTTGTTACTGCCCTGTTTATTTCCAGACTCTATGGGCATCTCTTTGAAAGCATTGCCCAGCTGTTCAGAGGTTCATTTCAGATCACTTTAAATTTTTCCTTGTTTTTTTTCTTGCTGCTTAGCACTGTCTGTCCCAGTTCCTTCTATCACGCAGAAAAATTTGACTGGCAAATTTTGCTCAGATATTTGGGAAGATGAACTGAAAGTGGAGATAAAGGGGCTGCTCACATTGGTAATGAAACCTGGGCTTCTGTTTCTGAAGGAGAGACACAAAAATGTTAGCACAACACCAGTGTGTTAATATAATATATTGTCCTGCCACAGAGAGGATGGGAAATTCTCAATGTAGATGTAAATATAGATCATTCTCTGTTCTCTTCTACACTGTTCCTACACAGATCTACCAAAAAAATAAAGAAGGACCCAGAAGAAAACATTCCTCTTCCTTAGGACTGCAGTTTTCTCTGTGATTACATAGATTATGCAAATAATAGATATGCTAATTGATAACGCAAAATTTCCATCTTTGTGTGCAACTGTCTCCATGCAACCCTCCATTTACCCTGAAGCAATTTTATTCACCAGGAAATTTACAATTACCTGTAATTGCAGGAAGCATCTTAAGTTTTCAATGTGAGAGTGAGAACCAGCTGTAATTCCTGGCTGCAGTTACAAATATCCAACTTCTTTACCTGGGTAACAGCTTCCAATAAAAACTGTTAACAGTTCTCTGATTTAAGCAATTCTTAAAATACTTTTAGTTCCATTACATTTTTTCAAGAATCATAATTCATAGTATGAAAAACAAGATTAGTTTTTTAAATGCCTGATGTAAATCAAACTCAGCTCTTTAAGCCCAGACCAGTCACTGTAGAAACACACAGCATAAAAAATACCAAATACAAGAGAAAATGGAAGGACTGAGGCAAGCCTGCAGCCTGTAATAGATGTAGTTTGTTTTTGTAAATTCGTATTTTCCTAAACCATAACTTCTGTCATGTCTTTCATTGGAACTCAGCTTTCTATTCCACATTTCAGGGTGGTATCTGGAATCAGAGATATTGTGCTATGAGCCAAGGGAAATTATTTATTTGGGTGTATGTGCAATCAAACTACAGCCACCTGAACCTCCCTCTGCATCTCAGTCCTTGAGGGCTTCTCTTTCACCCTGCAGATGTGCAGACAGACCAAGGAGCTCCTCTGATACAGAATCAGAGGATCATGAAGTTGGAAAAGATCTCTAAGATCATGCAGTCCAACCACTAACAGAGCATTGCCATAGTCACCACTAAACTCCAAATTATTATCTTATAGAGATCCAGAAATGTCACTCTGTGTGAGTGGCAGATGAGGGGACTCTGACTTCCCTTGTCTCCGCAGTAACATCCCCATCTTCATTTCCAAGGCTGTTCCTCAAGGAGCACAGTTGAAGGATCTCAGTGTCACAGCAACTTCTGAATTCTCCCAGGTTGGCTGAGATGAGCTAATTAAGCATCTACAAAGCGCAGTACAAAGGGAACTGACGGGTGATGCTTGAGGAGGAGACGTCTTTATTCACCAGAGGCGTGAAATGAGTATGAAAAATGTTTCTAATGTAGCCTCAATCAGTCAGTTTGTATAAAGTAAATTGATTAAACATTTGAATGCAGAGATAGTTGGTAGCAAAGCTGATGTGTGTGGTCTTGCCATTAATCCAGTTAGAGCATTGCACTGACACCAAGGCTGTATCTGATGGTGGAAGAGCATTTTAGAAGTGTGTGTAATTATACCTGGTTCCACTCTACTTGCTCAGCTGAGTTGGGAAGGGAAGAATGTAATTCCTGATCCATAATTCCATTTTAAATCTTCTTTTAACAACAGTAAGAGCCAGTGATCTGCTGTTTCTCTGAGGATCAAGGCTAATGAGAAGCATGAGATGTGAGCAGCACTATTCAGCACCTTTCATGCACTGGTTTCCCCTCATGCAGGCAGAAGTCTCCATTCCACAACTCATTTTCAGTGGCACTAGTGCAGTCTGAATCACACTTTGTTCCTAATAAATAGCTTTAAAATTGAACTCTTGTTAAAATATAATTTGTGTCAATCTCAAAAAAAAAAAAAAAAAAAAAAAAAACCCCCAAAAAACAACAACAAAAAAAAAAAAAACCAAAAAAAAAAACCAAAACAAACAAAAAAAAACCCAAAAAAACCCCCACCAAACTTATGATACAGTGTGGCTATACCATGCCTTTATTCATTCTGATGATTGTCAAAAAATACTTAATCCCATGTCATTGTTACCAGTGACAGATTTGTGTTGACAATGATGCAGGCTATGAGCAGCTGCAGCTTCCTTCTAATATACATGATCAGACACTGGCAAGTTAATTTACATCTTTTAAGTAATATGTAAAATTTATCATAATATAAGGTCTAGGACTTGCTATTCTTATTCTCTCACAGAAATGTTTATTATATAAATAAACCTATGTGCATGAACCAGAGGGAAATCCTTAAGTATGCTTTGCAATGGCTACATTTTGGGCTTTCAGAATAATACCCTGACAATCCTATGGAGGAATTGATTGAACTTTTAAAAATGTTTGTGTTAGCAAGGGGTACAGTCTGATCTGCTGAATTTGCTCACTTTGTAGAGGAAGTTCCTTTCCTAGAGTACCTTACGTCTGGCATAAGAAGCATTAAGTGTGCTTGGTCCAAATAGTTTGGGTTTCTGAAATCCAGATCTGCCATGAATGAGAAGCTACACTTCTGTTTTTTCACCTAAACCCTGAAAGGCTTTCCCTGATGATGTGCTTGGATGTCCTTGCCTTTGTGGTACATTCCTGATCTTTTTGAGTCTTCTCCTTTTCCATATCTGCTCTGAGGGGGTTGGTTTAGGTGATGTGTCTTGAATGACAGAGCTGTGGAAAATGATCAGAAGATGCAGAATAACTGGTGAGAGAGTCCAGCTGGTGAGACAAGGAATCGGACATTGGGAAGTTTAGGTGCTCCTGAGCACTGGTAGGGGAACTCTGCCCTGCTGCAATGTGAGAAGACTTGCATCCTCTGTTATCTAAATATCAGTCTGCCTGTGCCCCTTTTACTTTTTCTCCCTGGAAAAGTCCTCCTAATCAGCCCTCCCTTATTTTTCCGTAAGCTAATTCCCTCCTTAAACCCTTTTGCATTCCCTTTCTCTGCTTCCTTTCCCCCAAAATTCTGATCAGCTGTAGTATTTCTTGACTCTGCTTGCAGATAGCTCTTCTCCTATTTTCGATTTTCATTTTAAATGAAAATTCTCTGAGGCAGTGACCTCCTTCAATTTGTGTCCATAAAGCACTCTGGGGACCTATTCTTGAATAACATTAAACACAACAATGATAAATCTGACTGCTAATGATATAAGCAAAGGAGCAGGTTTGCTTTACTGCTGGAAGGCAGACCACAGAGAGTTCACTCTTTTGCTATTGGTATTGCTGCCACAATCCCATTTTCTCTTGCAAAACACAGAACTAAAGATCAAAATTACATATTGAGTCTGGACTCCATTTTATATCAGGAAAGCTAAACCCTTTAGGGGAAAGTTGTGTCAGGGAAATTGCCCCAGCAAAGAGAAATAATAGAGTAATAGAATAATGATGTCAATGTACTAAGCAGATTTGTGAAGGAATTAAACAGAATGTGCTGATTTTTTGTTCAGATATGTGTCTCTCTGTCTTGCTCCTGCAAATTAGGCAGAGCTGTGCTTTAACAACTGAGGGCAGATTTGGGAAACTCAATTATACAGAATTCAAACTATTATGCAGTTTTTTCATCAGTTTCATACAGCATTTCTTATTGCTAAGGTGGGATAACTTGCCAATGCAGCAGAGAAATTAGTACTGTTATAGAGTATTATTGAGCATAAAGTTCTGGAAATGTAGAGAGATTATTAGTCCCCAAATAATATCAAATCGATCTGCCAACATATAAGCCCATTTCTTCTGAACTAAAAGGCTAGGCCTTCTGATCACAATCTTCTTTAATGTATTTAGAGACCCAAGAGAAGCTCTTCAGTAGTCCACCATGTTCCCTATGAATTAGCATAAATAGTTTGCTAGAAACTTCTAACATTAAAGTCAGTTATTTACTGTCACATAGTCATGTATTTGTCATAAAAATCAGGGTCAAAAAAGGGTCAAAAATAATAAGTAAAAGAAAGAAAGCTAAGAACTTGTTTAAAATATGCTTTGTTTTTGTTTTTTGTTTTTTTTTCTTCAGCATTAGTAAGAATACCCCAAACAACTGCTTATTTATTTTAAATGAAATAGATGAGATCTGATTTGTCATACCATGGAAATGAAACTCTTAGAGCTACATTCCACATCCTTGAATAATAATGGTGTCAGATCAACTTGGAAAAAACAAAATGAGATCTTCTCTATTGTACAGATATATGACAAAATGTCGGTCTGATTTTTTTAAATTTTGTGTGCTTTGAAGTATGTGCTTTCACTGAATATTATTTCCCCTATTTTTCTTCTCTTATTTTCCCTCTTTGCACAGTTCATCAGTGATAATTGTCATTGAAAACAAGTTAGAAGAAAGCATTCTATGCTGTGAACAAGGGACATTTTACAAGTAGCTGTTGAACCTTAGCACTTCTGGTTTGTGCAGCAAATTGAGAGTTAGATTACATTTCTTTCACATAAAAAAGGTAGTTTTGTTGCTTTCATTGTTGCAGGTTATTGTAGGAGGGATATTAACCTCCCACCACACCTCCATTTCTTATTTTCTTAAGCTTTCCAGGCCTGATTCACTGCTGTATGACTTCAGTTTTAAGAGCTGTTACAATGGGTATGCACAGGAAGGAGTGCAGCTGGAGTAGCACCATAGAGACTCAGACCTATTATCTTGGCAAGTGACTAATCCCACGCTCCACAGCACAGCCTTTAAAACATCAAACTTCTTATCCAGGAAATAACTTTCTGCTCAGCAGAAGCGCTTCTCACCTGTGCCTCTATGCTCTTTGCATTTTCTGAGACATCTATACTGAGGCTTACTTAAATAAAACAGGTCCCAGAAGTACATAAATTCCAGAGGTAAAAAGTTTACCCCTAGGAAAAGTTGGCCATTTCACAGATCCCAAGTGGAATGGAGATGGGGAATCATCAGTGATCTGTGACTGAGACCAAAAAGGAGCTGACCAAACTAAGGTGGAGAGGGGCTATTTGTGTTTGCAGATGGAATGAGACAATGTTCCTGCTGAAATTCAGTAGAGAGAGGCAAAGTCCTGCCCCTGTGAAGGCAGACACTGGCTGCTGGGAGCAGCTCTGCTGTGGAGACCTCAGGGGTCCTGGTGAGCAGCAAGCTGAGTGTGAGCCAGCCCTGGCAGCGAGGGTGCTAAGAGCTCCTGGGATACAGGAAATTAATCAGAATCCGTGGATTGAAATGATCATCCACCTCTACTCAGCACTTGTCAGACCACACTGCACCCAGATTTGGCCTCCCAGGACAAGTTATCCCTGATCTTCAGCACATTCAGCAGAAAATTGTCAATATGGCAATGGGGATGAAGTCCTGGGAGAAGAGACTGAGGGACTTGGGCTTCTTCAGACCCCAGAAGAGACATCTTCAGGGGACTGGACAGCAGCCTGCCTGTACTTGCAAGGAAGAGAAGACAGAGGCAGGCTCTTCACAGTGGTGCCTCACAGAAGAATGATAGACAATGGGATTAAGGTAAAAAAATAGAAATTCCGGCTGGGTAAAAGTAAAAACTTTTTGCTCTGTGAGGATAGTGGAGCAGGGAGAAAGACTCCTGAGGATATTGCACAGTCTCCTTCTCTGGAGATTTTCAAGCTCAAACTGAAAAAGTTCTAAGCAGCCTAAGCTGACCTTGCAGCCGATCCAGCTTTGACTAGGAGGTGTGACTAGAGACTTCCTGAAGTCTCTCCATCCCTAAAGGACATGTTCTTGATCTTACAGAAGCAACAGTGGTGAAGAGTAAAGAAGTGCCTTATTGTTAACTTCTAAATCTGTTGAGATACCAGATCTTGTATGAGAGTAAAATAATATCCTATTTGAACACAAAAGTATTTTTCAATTTCCCCCTCCCCTATAGAGTATTAAGCTGTTCAGTGATTTTTTTGTGCCTATAGCAGTATTTAGTCCATCTGGCAATTCACAGCACTGAAGCCTGAAATAGTTAAGTATCACCAGTATCACAGGACAGAATGTATGGGTCAGTATCCTATTTCTGATTCATCACTCTATTGAATTATTGCCATTTTATAGTGCTTTAGGAAAGAATGTCAAAGCTGCTAAATTCTATCAAGCAAGAAAATCTGTTTCTCTTTTATAAGTTTATGTATGAGTTTATGATTTTCTCTGTCTAGATGGATTTTTTACTTGCTTGCACACTTACAAGGGGTGGAAACAAAAATCCCCATGACTCCAAACATACTGATAAAGGTATTCCAAACTATATTGGGAAAAGACATCTTATTTCCTAAGCAAAAAATAACCATACTTTAGGACAAGAATCAGTGCCACAAATGGCTTTCTTTTTATGTTTGTATGATCAAATAGTTTCCATTTTTAACAGAACTAAATTTTGTAAAACCAGCTAGAGTCCTTCTTACATTTATATGAAAAAAAGGTTGTAGTTTAATTGAGTAGTCAGCTGTAAAAATACTGTTAGGACTTCAGATTGAATTTATTTATTTCCCCTGTCCTTTCCCAAATGAGAGTCCTTTTCTATTCCCATAGTTAAATAAATAGAGAATGAGGAGAGGGAAAGAGCACACTTCTGCATTCACTGTGGTGGTTTGGGTACAGCCCTGGGGCTGCCTGAGGCCCTCCCCATGCCACCTGCATTAGAGTTCACCTTTGTATAAACTGGGTGGTCATGGAGATTGGGGGGCAACCAGTGTCAGTGCCACTAACTTTTAAAAGCTTTGCTCCCCATGAATTTGTTGTTCAGGAGAGGGATAGGAAGTGCTGGGTTGTAACTCTTTGTAATTCCTACTGATTTCTACCAGCTCTTGGACAGTCAGTGGAAGGGAACAGTGATTAGTTTTAGGGAAACCAATACTGCTGCTCCTGACACTCAGAAATATCCTAGCTATGCTTTCTATTGATTTTAAAGGGAATTTAAGATCTTTTTTTTTTGAGGAATAAGTTAGGTCCTTACTTCTTCCCTACATCTACCTCCAAGGCTAGTTCAGCACTTTTGGAAACTCTGGATCTCACTAATGTTACTTCTATTTAAAAAACCCAATGCTTTATGACATTCTGGAGTCTTATTTAGAAAATTTTACTGATCAGATTTTCTAATTGTTATCTCAAAATGTTACTGAAAGAGAATCAGGAATTTTCAGCTTTGGTATTATATCTTTAAGCCTTTCCTGAAACATCCACCCAAAGGAGTATTAGAAGTTGTTTGCTTAGTAGAGAAAAGCTTCAATAAAAGATCAAAAAAAAATCATGGTGAAATAATTAATATGTCTTCAAGGGGACACTTAAGACAGGCCTTTTCCTGGATAAAGGGACAATAAAGAACAGTTAGGAGCATAGAGCCCTTGATGTGTATTTATTCTATTGAGCTGTGGACTTTTAACAGAAAAACTGACTTGGCCTGAGAGAAATGCTAGGAGCCATTGAGCATCCCAGGTCAAACAGCAGTCTCTGTGCCTTTTAGTATGTGAAGCATAAATGTATATTGGAAAAAGAAAAAAACAACAAAAAACTGGCTCCAAAAATTACTAGAGTAGATTTACTTATAGGGCATCATGCTTTTAGAGAGATCACAAACACTGAAATTGAGAAGGGCAAGTTCAGACTTTGAAACTGTGCTCAAGAGGCATTCTCCAAAGACCTTAAGGTTAATGGCAGATAACCTCAATATGTTCTTCCAGTGAGATGTTGGGGAATAAAAGCTACAAAAATTGCTATGATTAACGAAAAAAAAAAAAAGGACATTTCCTTGATTTCTACAGAATAGTTCTTTGAACACTTGAGCCCAGGTCTGGAAACAATTTTGTAGCCTTGCCCAAAGAGCAAACTGAGGCAAAGTGTGGAGACTGCCAGACAGGGAGACCTGCAAAAGAAAAGGAAGCCAAAGCAAGTCACATGAAAAACAAATTAAAATATCCTCTCAGCTAAGAGAGCATTTTTGTCATACATATGAGTGTTGCATTTTGCTGTTTATAAAGTAAAAGTTAAAAGACTTCCTGTAAGTGTGATTTCAATCCAATAGTCAAATCTAAAGCACCAAAAATGCAAAGTGCAATATTTTTTCTCTTCATGCCCAATTAACCAATTAAATACTTGCTAATGGAGGTAGTAAAGTCACCATAAATTTAATCTCCTGCTTGATTCAATTTCTTTCAAAATATGTTCTAGGAATTGCATACAGATATTTTTGCTGTGGAAATTATCAGTGGCATTCAATGGTGTCTTTTACGTAGGTCAGCTGAACGACCATTTTTGCCTCCCTGATTCTAAATTATAAGAAACCAAGACCATAACATTTAGGAATTAGACACTTTAAAATTAATTCTATTTAGGATAGAAAATATTTCAAATTCCCCTTTTACTCTTGCACTTATGTGAATTTAGTTCTCGGAAGCAACTGTAATTGAAAAAATCATTCAAAAATGCTTATTTTTCTATGCAAATATGCCCTCTGCTTCCTAACACTGCTGAAGTAGTAGTAGGACTAAGAGGCTGTGGTTACTACCTGCTCAGCAATCTGTACCTTCAGGACTGAACTGACAGCTGGGATTGCAAGCAGAATTGGCTCCATGCTGCCTGACACGTGGAGCAACGTATATGGTATTATTTACCTTTAAATTAAAATTATGTTTGGAATATAGCTACCAAAGTGGGAAGGCAACTACAGGCTCCTATTTATTTCCAGCAATAAATGTAATGGCTACTTTTTAAAACAGCAGCAACCTATAAAAATTGAAATCAGAAAGTCAAATGAGGCTAGTATTCCATTCTATGAAATTGATCAAAGGTTTTATAGCTGTAATCAGTGGCCAAAACAGAAAGGCTGATAAAAGCTTAATTGCCATCTGAACACTTCAAATAGTTACTGTGGCCTTTCAGCAGAGAATTGGAGCAGCACAGAGATCTACCATAACTCTGATATTGTCATTTGGGTACTTCTTCATACCCAAATCCTTCTTCTTCGGGCTGTTAGCAGAGGAACAAGTACATTTTGTTAGGCAATTGTTCTACAGCATTTAACTGTGAACAGGATTATTTAATGCTAACAAGAATGGCAGGAGATGGACAGTAATGTGTTAAAAACAGATGCTAGGTAAGACTCAGAGCTAATTTTTTGATCCTAATCATCACTGACTTCAGAGAAACTATTCCCACCTTGTGATTAATGGTCAGAAGCTTTCTCTTTCTTCTTGACACTGGACACATTTTAGTTTCATGTTTCCAATAGAACTCCAAATATCTGCCTCAGGTGACTTCACAAGAGACAGCAAAATCTGAGTTTTTTCAGCTGAAATCCATACTGTGTGATGGGTTGTGTGCAATGGATTTCACATCTGATGGATGTAAAAGCTGCTCGCTCTAATTGCGTTACATGAAAGGGTTTTAACCTTTTTGTCTAAATGTACTTTAATATAACATTAGTCAATGCAGAGACAGTGAAGGATATTTTAGGGAATGTCATTAATTGATCCAAGACTGATTAGAAAAACAGCAGTCATCAATAAAACATAAAAAGAGTAAAACTTACAACAATTTCTGAGCTTATACTGTAATATAATGATTAGTAGCATTAAAGGAAAATTCAATAATATGCAATTAGAAATTTGAAATACTTTTAGCAGCTATGGTGAACACACATTGGGAAAATGTACTAGGTGCATACTGGGCTCTACCCCTCAAAGCCTTTAATCAAGGATAGATGTCGCTCCTGAAGTGTTTGGGGCTTAATAAAGATGCTTGTGACTCTGATCCTATGCCCTGTAAAACAAAGGAGATTGGAGAGGAGCATTATGCTGATCTCAGCTGTTCCTAAAATATCTTCAGCTCTTCCACATCTAAGTTACCTTCAGTATTATAAAATTAAAATATTATATGTTTCATGCAGCTATGGCAACATGGGTTTTTTTTGCAAAATTACTTAAGAGAGAAATGTCACATTCTATGCAGAAAGCTTAGGGAGGTCTTAGACATGGAAGAATATTTTCCATTCACATCCTCAGCTCTTTTTAGAAAGTTACATACTGATAAAATGGCAGAATATAAGTGATAGAGGAAGGGCTACCAGGATCATACCAAGTGCTTGTGATTTAACAGATAAAAGAAACTGTGTTGAAAACTAGCAAAACCACAATTGAGAGACTCAGATTAGAACCAAAACCAGATTCTTTTCTTCTCATGTGTCCCCACATCAACTGAGAAAACACAAACAGAATTTTTATGAATAGTGAACATTCCATGTCAGATGCCATCTAGACCCATGAACTCAAGGAACTCTAGGAACAAGCTAGAGAATGTATCAGCTTCTTTTGCAAGGGAAGTGTGAAAAGCTAGGTCTATTTAATTGTGTTGCAGAAAGAACATAAGGAAGCCTTTGTGCCAAAAAGTGTGCCCAGGTGTGGCTGTGAGAGACAAGGAGGAGCTGAGTAGGTCATCTTTCCTGCATCTAGACTGCAGGAAAGGAGTGTTTTAGGACATTCCCAATCACCCCTCTCTCCCCAGTCATCTCAGCTGAGCCCCTTTCAGCTGCTGGGGCTATCCCAGTTCCCTCCCCAAGGCTGGATGGGGCAGCGCTGCGTGCAAGACTCATCCTGGTACTCTGGGAACACGGAGATAAGAGACAGAGATACTGAAGTCTAATAGACAGCAGACTAGTAATTTAAGAGGAGATATGTACCCTAAGCACCTCTGAAGTTTAGGGTTACTTTGTAAACAAAATAGATACCAGGGAAGAGGAGGTGGGAATAGGTACGAGAGGCAGTTCTTTTCCCTGGCCAGGTTTTCACACCCTGCTTTCGTGGGGAGCCTCCACTCCTTTCTGAAGCCAGAAACAAAGGCAAAAAATAACCACACCATGGCTATTCTTTCCAGGAAAACACCAATACTGACCTATGCCAGAGAGTGATGTTTTTCTGCTTTCCAACAGCTTTGATTTCTGTTGTTGTATCACACTTCAAGTAATTGAGCATCAACATAAGTGGGGGACAAGACAGACAAGAATCCAAGGATAGGAACATTCATCACCTTTATAAAGGCTCTTCTCTTTTGCCCTTTCATTTCTAGGAATTCCTAATTCTACTGAGTAGTGAAGTCATGTACCTTAGAAAGTTAGTGGTTTCTTGGAATATTATTATTAGTATCACTTTCTCTCACTAACTTTTCAGTGTTCTGTAAGTAATGGTGTGAACCTTTTATTCTCCAAAGAAAACCAGCCCTTCACCTCTTCTTTTACTTTATAGATACCAATAACATTTTATTTCGTCTGGTCGGACTGATTAACACTTCTAATTAAATTCAGAGCAGTTGTTCCCAGTCTGAATTTACATTTGAACATTCCAACCTGTTTTGGATGCAAAAATAGAATTTATACACAAAAGGCTGTGGGGTTTTTTTTCCCACCTACAGAGGCTGATCTAATGAAAGATAAGACTATAAAACTTGTATTTTAATTTGCATGTGCTGTAAATTCACATTATAAAGTTTATCCTGCAACTGGAGTCCCTGCTTTCCTGGTTTCAACAAGGGAGATCATATTATTAGATCTCAAGCTTGAGACTACTTATCTGCTTTATTAGTAGACAAATAATCATTTTTCTGCACTGAAATTACAGCAATTGCCACAATGACAGCAAGTATTTGATAACATAAGCACAGCTTATGGCTGGGTAACTGCTGGGTTTTTGACATACAAATGGATTTCCTCAAAAAGATCTGAAGTTTCCAACATATTTTATGTTGCTGTTGCTGTCAATTCTACTTCAATTAGTACTACTCATAAAACATGCTCTTGTGAACTGGAGAAAAACTGTCATGAGGTTATATGTACATGTTATTTCTTTTTTATGCAGAAAAGTTTTGTGTTTTAAATGTCTTGGGTGAAAATAGATTAGATTTTAGGCCTAGAAATCATATGCTTGAAAAATGTTTTGCATATTTTCTCTAAATATCTAATATCTTACATCTTCAAAAGAAAGTCACTGAAATCACTAAAAATATTTATGTCATAAGGACTGATTATGGGAGTAGATACATTGCAATTTAGACACTGTAAACATGCAACAATTTGCCTATATCTCCCTGATTTTTTATTTTCCGTTTGAAAAGAGGTATTCAGACTTAGAGCACAGACCTTCTGTTTTTCTGGCAGCATTTTGTTCTGTACTGACAAGTCATTATTTTCCCTCACTCCCCCTTATTGATATGGCTGAGAGCAGCAACAAAGGCAAAGTAATTCTTAAAACAAACAGGAACATTTTGGGCACTTCAAAATAAAAGAGTTTTTGTTTTAAAGTAAGGCTGCAAATTTGACAAATAAAGTTTGTAAATCCGAGTCTTTAGGCAAGGTTTGTGAGAACTTTAAATGTATTAAAACAGAAGCACATTGTTGAAATCGTAAGGGCAGGAAATACATTTTCAGCTTCAACTTCTACACACAATAATTTTGAATTTAAAAATAAAAATAATTTTAAGTAAGCAAGGGCTGTATAACTAAGTGGTCTTTGGAATGAATTGATGGCCACTACTGCACACTTTATTGCAGTCTACATACTACAGGAGAGAGGCAACAAAGTTTTGCAAAAAAATATTAATTCTGACTGATAGACTTCAAACTCTATGTAGTTCATCCAAACTGTGTATTTTTCACAGTCCAAATTTTTAAATTAACCTGAATTTTAACAGCAATTTTCTGATTAAGATCCACTTCCCTCCAGCTTCTCTTAGAATCCACAAGCCCTTTTGGAATTCAGAGCTTGCAAACCTCTGATCTCTGACTACATTTGTCAGCAAGCTGGGGCCTCTTGTGTGTTCCTCATGAGTTACAATGCACAAGCTGGTGTTCTGGGGACTCCTTGTTGAAAAGAATGATGCTTAATAGGTGTTACTTTTTTGCATAGTCTGGAGTGCAAAGAAAACCCAAACCTCCCTATATCGTCCATGTAACCTCATGAGCACATAGGCTATAATGAAAAGCAAAGACATAATTTTTCCCTAATATTAATGCAAAAGTTTCTTTTTAATATTTTAAATGTCCTTGGGGTAATTTTCTCATTTAATAGAGTGTATGCTATAGATGAATCATTTTTTTACATTGTTAATTGCTGTTTTTTTTTAAATATTATCATGTGCCTCCCACTGGACAGATTTCTACATGTATAGTAACTTTTTCTAGTGCAAGGGCTTAAGACTGACATTAGCTGGGTTCCTGCCATTGTGACCCTTTCTAAATCAACAATATGTAGCAGCTAGAAATGCAAGAAAATGAGCAATCACAGTTTTGCAGTTTCTGTGAATAACATTTATCTTATTACAGGGTGTATAACCTCACTCATCTGCCCTGACACAATGTGTTGCTTTGTTTCTCCAGTTTGTTTCCTGGTGGATTGAATTAGTGCCATTTTCTGGATTGGATTATGACATTTATTAAAAAGGAAACAAATAATTTGCATTCTATGACTTCTTGGCTTTAGCTTACTTTGCCCCTTAAACTTCACTCATGGACGACAGCAAGATTTAAAGACAAACGTCCTCTTCCATCCTGGAGATTTGTTTTTAGTCTAAATAATTAATTGCAACACAGATTCTATTTCACAGCTACTGCCATCAGTCTTTTTTTTACTTTTCACATAACAAATGGTATTTTTGAGAAATGGTTTTCATAATGGATAGTCACTCTCAGATTTCTTCAGCCGAGCAGTATGAATTATGTATAAATAAATGGAGACTGAATATACTTTAAAAGGAGTCGGGACTTTCCACAGTAATGCTCCTCATCTCCATCTCCTCACCTGCATCTCCTAGGGAGGAGACCCTTTGCTTTTTCTTTCTCTCCCGGCATAAGACCAGCCAAACTTGCAATCTCCCTGAGGAAGGCAAAGCAACTGCTGCTCTCACCTGGAAAAAAGTGAGGGGTGATGGAGTCAGCAGGAGCCCTGCTGACAGCCTTGATAACAGCTCGGGAGGTTTGTGTAATAAACACAAGTGCTCTGCACAGCAGAAATGCACATGTGACAGAAGGCGCAAGATTTGCTAATGGTGTAATGAGCATAATTAACGCTGCAACACATTAATACACAATTTGAAATGCTTGCTGACTAGATAACAACAATGTTTTGGCATTGATTATCCTTGGAGGCAGATTATGGTTTTTTTTAAGGTAGTTAGGAAAACTGATGTTTGATAACTCTGTGACAGCTGACACTGTAACAGTGGAGTGATGTAAATTCAGGGTTAACAAGCACTCAATATTTTGAAAAAGATCTAATCTGCAATTACCACTTACAGGAGCACATGTACATCAGACAAGTTAAGGGTAACCACATGCCTTGAGATGTAACTGCAGGAGCTGTTCCCACAGGTGAGGTCTCTGTGATCTCTCTCTTGGTTTATTGTGTACAAGCCAGCGAAACTGAGTGTATTTTGTTTAAAAGCTTACTTGATTTTGGTGAGAAAAAGCATTTAATATGTATCAGGTTGTTCCTACAGTGAATACAGATAGCACTTCATTTCATAATTTCCATGTGACTGGTCAGTAAGGTGAGTGCCCAGGTGCTCTTTGTCCAGAGTGTCTTTAACAGCCGGTCACGGGCAGCCAACCATAGAATCATACAGGAAAAGACCTGTAAGACCATCAAGTCCAACCACTAACCCAGCACTGGTAGGTTCACCCCTGAACCATGTCCCTAAGCACAATAACATAGCCATGATTCTACATGGTTTTGACCATTTCAAAGGACAGTAATTCTACCATTTCCCTGGGCAGCCTGTTCCAATATCTGACAATCTTTTCAGTGAAGAATTTTTTCCTAATTAAACCACCCCTGGTACTACTTGGGGTGATTTCCTCTTGTCCTATCACTGGTTACCTGGAAGAAGAGACCAATCCCCATCTGTCTTCCTTCCAGGTAGTTTCCTAACAATTAGGTTGCCTGTTGGGCGGGATTTTCAGAATCTTCTGAGTTAATTTATTATTTCAGATGGACAGCCGAAACCTGAGACTGTTGAAACCACTTGTGCCCAGTCTCCAGAAAGTCTGAACCAGGTATGCACACGTCTAGGTCCATCTGCAAAAACTGAAGCTGATAGATCAATTTCTATGAAAGCCAATAAGCAGTTGCCATGCTGGAGGAAAAACACATTTCATCTTGATGAATTATGTGCCAAGAGACCAACATCTGAAAAACTATATTAGTACAGATGAAAATCACAGTTAACCAGAAACAACAATAAATTAAAGAAAAATGTATGCAAATAAATTTGAATGGGCTTGGCAGTACCTGCATTTTTTCCTGAATATATAAAACTAAAATATTGAACTTTCAGTTTCCATAGCAATGTGTCAGTAGTGCTTACAGAAAGTAAAAAAAAGACCATAATTTTCTCTCAGTAAAACAAATTCCCAAGGAAATAAGAACAGATGGAGGAAAACAGAAACATCTTGAAAGTATTCTTATTATTTAGGGATGGAAGAACTTCACAAGTTTTAGGGGACTGGTTTGAATAAACACCTTAACATCTGAAGTCTCATTTGTGTCTTATGCAAACCAACACAGCTTTCAAATGTCAGTATCAACACAGGTTTCCATCATCTGGTTTAGTCTTCTTAACAGTATCTCAGTCTGGATAATTTTTGGGCTCTCCCATTCAAGGGAGGGATAAGGAAGTAAAACAAGTCCACCAGATGGTCTCTGAGGCTTTTGGGGAGTTTGGCTACATGATGTGTGAGGAGAGATGGAACTCTGGGATTGTCTATCCTGGAGAAGGGAAGGCTGAGGGTGGCAGTGGGGGGATGTGGTACCTCATTGATGAGGGGGTCTGAGGAGAAGGAGCCAGGCTCTTCTCAGAGGTGCACAGTGGTCTCATGCTACAACAAGAAATTTTGATGGATATATGAGAAAATATCCAAATCATCCTTGAATGTGTGCCTGAGATTCTGTGGAACTGGGGGGTATTCAGGACTCAGGGTAGCCAGGCCCTTGATTTACGTTTGTACTGTGCAGGGTGTTGGATTGGATGTAGAGGTCCTTTCCAAACTAAGCTGCCCTGTAACACTCTGTACCTTTATTCCTGAGGTGGTTTAACAGACACTTCCATCTACATCGTTCTGTCACAAGGCTCAATGGAAAGACCCAGCAAAGGAAAGATGATCAAAGGACCCCTGCACAGCAGGGCCAGGATAATGGCCTGACTTAGATGAGCTGTTTGGCCTCTTTTCCTTCTCCCCCGACCCCATGCAAATCTTCCAGTGGGGAAGTTCTCCAGGTTCTTTCTCTTCTTCCTCTTTATAACCCTATCACCTCTTGTGGATAACACCTGTGGAAGCTAAGGCACCTAACATCATTTGACCGTGTTGCTGACCCAGCAAAGACCCCAGCTGATATAAGTTACCTCTGAAGATGTCATTGCAAAGCCTGAGACTGCTTCCTACCTTTCAAGTTCTCTTTTCAAGCATAAATCAGATGAGACTCAGGTCCTCAAGAAAGAGGCTTTTTCTTTGAAGTGCCAGTGCCTGGGTACACTCAGGGGCTGTGCAAATGATTAACACCATCAAGAAAGAGTGAATGCATTAATGAACTCAAATGATTAATCTCACTGCAGGTGTTGGATTGTCTGGCTGCTACAGACATTGTGACACTCAGTGTCTGAACACAACTAAAAGATCATCTTACAGGAGATGTGACAAAAAAGAAAGCAGAGGGCCTCTTACAGGCCATTTTCTGATTTTCCAATAGCATATTTACAGTGCAGCTACTTTGGTTGATAGGCACTGTAAAGACAAAATCTCTTTTTTTATTTCTGTGATCTATTACAAGGATGCTCATTCAACACTTGAAATCTACCATTTCAGCTCTACTATACAGCACTTAATAAAGTGATGAGGCTTAAATAAAAAAGAATGCTGGAAACCAGAAAAAAAATCCACATGTATTTCCATTGTCGTGAGCTAAAATTATGTATTATCCTTGTAAATGAGCAGGTTCAACATCATTGGAGTTTCTTTGCTATTGAAGTATGTATTCTGGCTTGGGAATGGTACAGGAATGACTGAGAGCCTTTCCCTAACCTGAGGGTAGTAGGAAGAGCCCTTGATCCAGCTGCACATGTGAGTATCACTCAACATGCTGCTGCAGTTTTCAATAAATATGTCAGGTGTCTTTGTAAGTCTTTGATTATTTTTTTCAGATGTATGTTTGCTACAAGTGCAGGTGTACTGAAGAAGCGTCTCTTTATGTAAATATTTGACTATATTTTCTAGCAATGCCAGTTGTTTCAGAAAGAGTTTCTGCCTCTGCCTGTGGGGAATCCAGGTGTCATTATAATATGAATATCACCAAATTACTCTCTTCAATGAGCATCATGAAACTCTGGCTTTTACGTGTGTGATCAGATAAAATAGTGATTATCTAAGTTTGCTTATGAATGTGGAATTTCTTCATATCTAAAAGTGAAGCTATGCAGAACTGGTTATGAACCTCAGAAAATTTTTATAGTATTAACTTGTTCCTCTCTTGGAAAGAGGAGCTGGTCCCTGAGGCTCTAAAGCAAGACAACACTTACAGAGGTGCTTTGCAAAAGGAGAGCCAGCACTTGTACTAAAGGAAGATAATCCAGTCACAACCCTTCTGTGAAATGCAGCCTTTAATAGAGACAGGGTATCTGCAAAATATTTATAATACATTGAACTTAGAAAATGAAATGAACCCTCCAGAACAAAATTACTGAATCTAAACAAGCCGACATGTGACAGCCAAAATAAACTCTCAAGTGCAGAACAGATAAAGTTCCCTTGGTAAGATGAGCTTTCTGAATAATCTTTTGATTCTTAAGAGGCCTCATTGGTTTCAGTGAGGTGACTCCTGGAGTGCCCACAGTAAAGGTGTTGGAATCTGGCCCTCTCCAAGAGAAGTTTGGGAAGTGTTCAAACTGATAGGAGAAAATCTTTTACAGGACACAATGAAAATTTAAAATAGGTGAAAACCAAGCAATACGACTCCCTGAGGAGCTCCAGCAGCAGTTGTGGGGGTAAATACCAGAGACGTAACATGAACAGCAACAAGCACTGATAAGTGTCTGAGAATTAACACCAGTACCTCAGGCTAGATGTGTGATTGGAAGATGTGATTGGAAGAGGACTTGCATTCTGTGAGTAAAAAGTTATACAGGGAAGGAAGAAGATGAAACTTAAAGGTGAAAACCACAAGAGAAGCAAGAATGACAGAGAGAGAGAAGCAAGGGTAAAATATGTTAATATGGAGAGAACAACTGAACAATGGCAGAATTCTCTTTTCCTTTGTAGTCTACATCTTATCTGAACATGTGTTTTGTGTTATTAACTCTTCTGGAAGGCAGCATTGTCTCTAGCCCTGTGCACCAAAAAAGTTTCAGATCAGAACCATCAATGGCAAAGAACAGACATCTCAGGGGTCATTCATGTAGGGTTGTCCAAACAAACTAAAAGAGAGCAGGCTTTAACTGCTCTCTTTAACACTTTTTAACACCAACTGGGGTAGACCAGGAGTCTGGGCCCAGAGCTAGAATTCTTCTTGCTAGGCACAGGGCAGCTGTATCTGCATCTTGACTGTGTGTGGTGCAGCAAGCAGTGCCCTCAGTCTCAGCAGTTTGCCTGCTTTCTTCATTGTAACTTTAATAATATTATCTTTTTCTAAACCAAAAAAGCCCAGGAAGAGATCAATTATGTATTTATTTCAATAACAAAATTGCAATCCAGATAATAATTGTATTTTGTCTAATTTGCAGTGGCATATTAAACAGTGACAGTGATCATTAGGAAGAAAATAATCCACTTGATGCTGAATTCAAAACAAAAATTTAGTTACTACTGTCTGCACCTGCGTCTCAAATTTTATTCACACTCAGTTGAAAATGTTCAATCATTATGATGTTTATAAAGGACGAAATGTTCTTGAATGATTTCTCTAATATGTTCACTTACAAAAGGCATATTCAATGCCAACACAAATTACACACTTCCTGAAAGATGGAAAGCACCCCTCTGGGCTCCAGGCACTGGGGCAAGCACTTGCCTTCAAGTTTATGGCTTGGCAACATCAAAAAGATTTTCCTGTAAAGTGATGAACTTTAAATTTGGACCTGGTACAAGGTACACCTCTTGCTTTGCTTATTCAGCAGATCTTACAGTTTTAATTCTAATGTCTTTCATCTTGGAAGACTGACCAAGGAGGTGATGCTGGAAATGGGTTGCACACCTGCAGCCTGGTCTCTGGAGGACTGTGTGGACCTTGTCAGCAGCTTGTCACATCAGGCTGAAGGTAGCAGGAGCCCCAGCACATCCATGTGGAGGAAGCAGAGATCAAGGGATCAACTCCATGGGAATAATGTAAATCATGTGGCTGTGGCACTGATCAGCTCCATGGGAATAATGTAAATCACGTGGCTGTGACATTGATGCACAATAGGTAAACTCTAAGCTGAATGTGTGTCATGACATCTGGAAACAGTTATTGCACACGGAATCCAGCACAACCCTGTACTACTCTAGCTGTCAATGGGAAGGGCTTTATTGATCATTAAATGTAAAACAGTGCCTAGGAGTCATTAGCATAGGAGGAAAGAAAGGCTGCCTGGGAGTGGCTGAGCTCCTTAACCAGTCCTTAGTGTGGGCACTCTTCAACCAGCTGATTGCTCAGGAGAGAAAGCATGAAGGTCTCCCACAGCTGGGGGTGAAAGAGGGCAGAGCTGTGCTGTTCCCTGACTCATGTGGGTAAAAGGGTTAAAATCTGAATTCTTATACAGCCCAAAGGACAATTCACAAAACTTCTAAGTACCTTGATGTAATCACATTTTTTAGCTTCTTTACACCTATTTTTTCACATATGTTTTTGTTCAAGTTCACCAAGTCAGGTGTAAAGAAAAGGGACTGGTGATGAGTAGACTGTATTTAAGCCTCGCAAGAACCAGACTTCAACACTTCATGCTTCTGTGGCTACCCAACAGCTCTGTCCCAGTCTCCTCCTTTGCTCTCCTCCCTCCCTTCCCAGGTATGGCCCTAACAACCTGGGCAAATATGGGAGTTTTTGATCTTGGGCACATGGGAAGGAAGAGGAACATGGCCCTCTGTTCCCAGAACAGAGGGAGAGGTTCGTTGCAGCAAGGATCAGGATCAGTTGTTTTAATTTGTACCTTTGGCACAGGACTCTGTGCCAAGCAGGAAACATTGAAGACTTATTTCTTTTTGAGTGGTGCAGGCAGGCAGGAATTTGACTTTAAACCAGGATTCTTCAGTTGACAAACCTCCAAAACTTGTTTTTGCATCCCCCTTTGCTGCACTGGTGGAGTGGGCTGCCAAGCGGGTGCTGTGCCCTGGAGCTGAGGCACTCACAGTCCTCAGCATGGAAGATTCCTCAGCTCTGTCATTTTGCTTGTACACACAGAGGACATGGGAGTTCTGAGTAAAAAGGTGTTGAAGTTTGGCTGTCTTTGCCTTTAAAATTCTTCAAACTGTTTATTTGTTTCAAAACCTTGTGCTTCTCAAACAGGAGCTGTGCCAAACTTTTCCCACTTATTAGCCTTGCCTAACCATTTTGAATTCTCTGTAGATTGTATCTATTGCTGTGAATTACATTCCTCAATTATTAATTTCTGCCATCAATCACACTTTATCTTTTCCACAGCCGAAGAAGTATCTTGTCACTTCTTGTATGGAATAGTACACCAATTAAATTTGATATACTGTTATAAATTACATTCAGTTAAATTTAATGCGCAGGGTATAATTTTCACTTCTCAAAGCTTTAGGAATAAAATCAGATACATTTTCATTGGTAAATGATATGTTAAGCAGAACCTCCACAACATTAGGTGTAAAAGAATGCAGACATCATGATTCCTCTGACTGGTTTGTGACAGCCAAGATACTGAAGCGTGGAGATAGTGTTGGGTAATTTTCATGATAATTTAAAATTATTGCACATTATATTCTCACTTTCACTCACCACAATGACTGAGCTGGAATAAAGTACAACTTTCTTTTCACTGTAAAACACAAGCCTTTTTTTAGAATTTGACTTGGATTTATACTACTTTCCTTTATATCCTCCTCTTCTTCTCTGCTTCTACACCTAAATCTCCATTTTTATATTTTGCCTTCTTCCTGAGGTTTCCTACAGAGGGAACATGTAACCTTTTTAAAATCTCTATCTGGACACAGAGAGGAATAAGAATTTCCATTAATATCAGTCTCATGTTCAGTCTACCATTATGAATTCTGTCAGCTTCCCCAGCTACTCAGCCCTTGGATTTGAGGACAGAAATCAAAATGTGAATACAGAAGAAAGACAACAAATATACCACAATGACACAAACTGCTACATGATAATACAGAAATCTTTGTGAAAATGAATGGCTAAAATAGAATATTTTAGAACAAAAGGGAACTGCAATGAGAATCACAGAGCTGAGATGAGCATCTTGGCATATCTATAATTCTCTCCTTGTCAAGATATTGCTGAATGGTGCAAAACAGAAGCAGAACATGGGTGTTAACACCCTCATAGATTTCCATATGTACTGACCACTGCCTATAAGAGGATTTTTGCTTTGAAACAGGGGTGCAGATTACGATTCTGGAAAAAAATCCCCTGAGATTTCTTCCTTTATTTTAGATTACTTTCCTGAAGGCAAGAAAGCAGTTTGATGCCATCCTCAGAAACCACACATTAAAAAGAACACATAATTTCTCAGAACTGTGTGGGGTTTTTTAAAATTATCTCTGGGAATATTTATATTCAGTTGGTGTATCTTATGCATAAGCACAACTCTGATGGTACCTTGAGTCCCACGGGCCTGTGGTCAGACACACCAGAGACTTTTGGTTCCTTTGCTGCTTTCCCTGAGCCCGTTCCGATGTGGCTCTTGCTGAGTCTTCCCCAGGGAGCTAAGCCATGAGATCACTGCAGTGTCTAGGCCTGCATCCTTCTCGTAAAACAATTTAAGGTCTTTAGAATAAATGTGCTCTTTGGATGTGCCTTTTTAATGGTTATAGTTCAAAGTTTTGTTTTCTCTCATTATGGCATTTACCTAAGATCAGAAAAACCTTTTCAAATGATTATCCACAGAGTGGTGAAGAGGAAATCCCCTAAAGTCAAATGCAGAAAAGTTTCAGGTGGTAAAAGCACTCAGAAGTGGGAAAAAGGCACAATTTTATGTGGCAAAATGAGTTGCAGTAAAATCCTCCTTCCCCATTTCCTCCCATTCCAAACCACAATACTTCCAAAATCCTTAAGAGGGAAGAAAATCACCAGGCCCTGAAATAGCTGGCAGAAAATTCTGCCAGTTAATATGCTACTAGGGAAATAAACTATTAATATATGAGTGGTCACTGATACCATTTGTAGAGGTGCTTAGGATAAAGGCTTTCACCGAGGTAACACAAACAGAAACAGAAAAGATGCATGGAATGAAAGATGGTGCAACATGGCTACAAAATTACTGTGAAAAGGAGATAACGCTGTGACCCATTTAAAACTAAATCACCTAATGAAAAGAGGTGACAAAAAATGAGTTAACAAGCAGCAAGAGAGGATTTTAAGCAACACGCTACCAGATCTAGGTTAAACAACATATGGTGTCTGTCGGGCAGCTGCTTATTGAAGAGGGGTTATAGCAGGGTGATCAATCATATAGATCTGAAAAGAATTACTACAGTGAAAAAATACAAGTGGAATCAAAATGTGCATTGAAAAGCTTAAGTGTGCCTGATATAAATGAAATTATTTCAAAATAAATTTTAGATAGAGTTAAAATTGTTGTTATTTCCATCTAGCAGATGGTTTAGGATAAAAATAGCATAGTCACCTCCTGAACACAAAACCTAGTCAGATGAGATTGACACTATCTATATTTTAAAACTATAATCTTACAAAAGAAAAATGTAAGCCTTTTACAGTGCCTCATAAGCCCCAGTAACCTCTAAAGAAAACCAAAGCAAGCTTTGTACTCATACATAAACCCTCAAAATCCAGTAATATTATGTTTCCATGGTACAGGAGAGCAAAGAAACAAAAGTGTGTGCTGGGGGGTCTCTGTGCCTGAATTATATATAATTCAAGAGGAACACCTGGGAGCATCTATGAGCTCTTGGACAAGCATCAACATTCACTGTGTAAGTGACTAATGCTGATCCCAGAAGCAGGCAATACATGCAGTACATCTTGCTAACCTTTATTTCTTGGAAAGTGAGCTTGGTGAGGCATCAGATTTCAGTATGTACCTCATAACAGAGTCTGTTCTGCTGATTTCTGCTCCCAGTTTTGATTTAATTTGCAATATTATGTGGCTTTAAAAATTCAGGATTTAACTTAACTACTTAATCCAGATCGCTGGGTATTACTTATCAATGGATTTTTCACACTAAGAGTGAATCTGTTACTCCTAGTTGTTTGGCAATAATTTGTGTCAAGAAGAAAAGTCTACAGAGTTCCACAAACTTTTCCAAAAGTATTTTTTCTTTGCATACTGTTGCTTCAATTCACTGACTAACTCACTTCTTGAAAAATTGCTACATTGGAAGAAAAATTTTCCTTGTCTTCTGTGGACTAAAACGTACGTGAGTGGAACAGCTAGAGTCTGGAAGGCAATAAACCCTCATGCATCTCAGTTTCCAGGTTTATTTAACTGTGAACATTTTGTGAGAGGTCATAAAACCTCATTTGTAAAACCTCAGGAGCAAGTTCTTCTGTTTATACTCTGTGTATATGTGTGTGTGTGTATATATGCATGAATATATATTTTGTAGCCCTCTCAAATAACTTTGTTATGCGTTTTTCTGTTCATTTTAAGACAGTTTTAAGAGTTTAAGACAAGTATAAGAGTTGCAGATCAGGGGCATTTTCAATGTGAATACATAACTGATTGTAGAAAACCTGTATGTCTTTTTTCGCCTCAAAAGGTGACAAAAATTAAAATTTCTAGTACTTCAGATATAGACATATTTGTGGAAATCTCTTTCTGATATAATGGAGATTATATAACTGCAGAGAATCAGTGGCTACCTACATGTGGTCTAATTTGTAGCCATGAAGGCAGCTGAAACAGAGGTATCCTGAGTGTGGAATAACATCAGTTTGGGCTATTAAACTCTCTTAAATGCAATAAATTCATTAAATGTAGCCGGTTTAATTTGGAAACAAATAATTTAATTGCTTTGGTAAAGATTAAGACAGACGTGCCTCTGTGAGCTCATCAAAGGAATCAAAAAGAGATACTGAGCTGAGCCAAACAGTAAAGAGTGGATTCAGCCAGGGCTCTGAAGCTGTCACAGCAGCACAATCACCAGTAGGACCAGCAAGAGCAGGATGAGGACAGGATGCTAAATGGTACTAAATGGTGATGTTTCAGTAAGGGATCAGGTTTTTGTAGAAGGGAAACAGAGGTCACTGGAAGTCATTTTGAAAATATCAGACTAGAAGAAGTTCCTGGTAACTCTTCATGGGGCATCTGGATTACTTAAACCCTTGTGGGTTAAAACCCCAGTTCTTGGATTCTGTTTTGCTGGTGGAAATTGTCTTAAATGTAGTACTTATAAACACCTAGTGAGATTCATAGATTCTATTAATATTTTTTAAAAATTCTAGTACAAAAATGGGCATTGGACCTTCACTCATCTTGAGTTATATTAATTGTCTTTTTCATCCTTAAACCCATGAAAAATTTAAAGTCTAAGAAATTAGATTTTTAAGAATATTAAATCCTGGAGTTCACTTATCGATCTAACTGTAAAACAAAAAAAAATCTAGTCTAAGTAATTGCAAATTACCCCAAACACATAAACATATCTATTTATTTTAAACAACCCAGTGCAATTTTAGTCAGCTCATTTATTTATTATTTGTTACATTTATTTTTGTGCTTTTTTAAAAAATGTGTTATTTTGATTGAAATTTATTTCAGAATTGTAGAATTTACGTGGCCCAACTAGTGAAGATCAAGAATAAGCGTTTGACACCCACCACTTTCACTGCTTCCAGAGAAGATTAACATCAGCCTTGTGACTAAAGCTATCTGTAAGGGGAACCACAACTAATATGACCCATTAAAGAGAGACCCTAACAGAGAAAAGACACAAAACTTAATGGCACCTGGGTTTTATGACCAAAAAAAAAGACGTACCATGCTTGATAGAACACTTCCACTGGGCAGTTTGCTACAAAATCATTCCCAAGTTTTAATTCACCAAAATAATCAGTATTGATATCCATTATAACATCTGATTATTAAGACTTGTAGAACTGAGCCCTATAGTTTCTGGAAGCATGATGTCTTTTACCACTAATCCATTCTGTAACAAAACCCACCGATGATTTGGAATCTAATTTGATACTTCAAGGTCTTTTGAATAAGTTCTGTTCTATAGAATCAAAAAGGAAATGCTAATAATATAACAAAGTCCTTCTCTTTTTATATTTTTTCTTTTCTTTTCTGTCCTGAGGTACCTGCTTGTGAGGGCATAGATTAGTGTCAAGTTTGATGTTTTTGGTATATCTCAGGCTGCAGGTCAGGTCCACAGGCCTTTTTCTCTCTAAACATTCTTGCATTTTCAAGAGTTTCCTCTCAGACATGGATCAGTGAAATGTCAGAATTCCTCATGAGACAGAATTATTTTCAACTGCATTCGTCATTTTTTTGCAGGTATCTGAATGAGTGGATTGATTTCCCAGCTGTGCTGCCCCAGTTGTGCTGCACACCACTGAGGTGTGCAGTGTCACTAGAATATTTCAAATACTGAGATTTTCAGGTGTGGATTTATATGCCCATTTCCAATAATTTTTTTTTCTCATGTGTTCAACTGCCATCCATGTGAAACATCATGAGCTAAGGAAAGCTTTCTTGTTAGGAAAGCAGCAAACAGTAATGGAGCCAAAATTTCAGGAAAAGGTAACCTGAAAATGCAAAATACTTACAAAAGCAGCTTGTGTTCCAAAGTTTAAGATCCCTCACCACAGCCCAATTCACAGTGAGAAATGGCAGGTGCCACCTCTGAGGGGTTTTGTTGGAGCAGAATTTTGAAGGAAACTGGAAGAGAATCCATAAGCAGCAGTCACTGCATTCATGTTCTAAAGCTCACAGAATTATTCTTCAGTGTTGGCAACAAAATTCTGTCAATTAAAAGAAGCTACAGCTGAAAAGGTGTCATAAATCTTTCCTATTAAGGGTGCTGGAGACATGCTGAGGTGATGAGCTCAGGAAGATGCCTCCTGGGGTGTTATTTTTTAAAATGGAAATGTCTCACAGCCATTTCTATTTAATAAGCAAATGGAGGCAGCACCTCATTTATTCTCTTTCTGTTTGAATCTTTGTACTGGCTTTTGTATAATTAATTGAGAAAATATAGTAAAGTATAATTGAACCAGTATTCCTTTTCAAGGTAGACTTGTGCTTTTATTTCCTTCCAGAGGATTTTCTTTCCACTCCATATTCATGTGTTGCTTCTTTAAATCTCAGGAGGGGATGCACAAGTGCATGAATGGAAATACATAAGCATGAACAAATCAGAATTGCTCAGATCTGAGGCATCTCAAATTAAAATAATCCTTATTCAGCTGCCAGAATTTTGTTCCCTTAAGTATATTTCTGCTAACTAGAACTACCAGTAAAGTCTGAAAAGAGCTACTGTAATGGCTGCTTTCTGAATCCTGTGGGTTTTAGATGCAATGGGACATCTATTATTACTACAATATGGCATCAATTATTATTAACATTGTTCTGTGGTAAAAGAAACAGCAGGCTTGCTTTGGTTTTCAATGGCCAGATTAAGAACTTTTCACAGCAAAATCTTGGTGATTAGAAGGAAGACAAGAGCTCTGACATGCTTTTCAATTACTTCTTCAGTCTTTTCCAATGTGCATTGGTGATTCCATGAAGATAGCTTGGACAGTGATGTGATATTCCCAGTGCAGGGGCTGCTTAACCTGGAAAGGTGTGGAGAGTGTCTGCTGCAAAGCCACAGGAACAAGAAAATTTCTTGACTTGCCTTAGCACAGAACTTGCAAGCCTGTCTACCATTTGGTTCACCAGACTGGTGTCAAGGTGAAGCTTCAAAAAGCTTCAAAGGTGAAGCTTTTTTGCAAAAGCCAGTTTTCATGTCTGCAAAGTCCTCTTGGCTTTCTCCTCTTCCTAATCATTTGCTGTTCATAAATTTCTCCTTTAATTTCCTTCCTTCTTTTTTCCACATTTCAGATAGGCTGCCAGTTGGAAAGAAAAATATTGATACCTGGCTCCACCTATGGAAGACGTTGAGCTGGTTTGTGTTATCCCTGCCAGTTTTGCTCACAGCATGTGCTGCTGTTTAATGTTTCATGCTGTTTCAGACTCCTGATGATCCTTTCATTTACCTTTGAGCCCCATTGGCTTAGAAGTGACTAGTAAGCATGTGGTAGGACAGGTAGGTAGGCTTTTACAAGTGTCAACTTTGTCTCTCTCAGCAAGGCTGGCAGGGACCAGGCTGTCATCTCTTGACAGCTCTTGTTTGGACCAAGAGGTCACTGTCAGTTTGACAACCTGTCATCTTCAATCAGCTGTAAACTTAGTTTAAGGATGGGGCTAGAAGAAAACCTTGATTGAAAGACATAGAGCTTAAATCCCTGAATACCTCCATGACTGCAAGACAGATTCTCTGTCAATGGCTGGCTGAGTGCCTTTGTCTGTATCTTTTCATTATAGCAGATTTCTCTCAAAGGTGTTATTGGCTCACACAGAATATTTTTTTCTTTCTCTTTTTAGCTTTTGGGAGACACAAAAGTAAATTGGGGTCTATGCTGTCATATTAGGATTTTTTTAATAGTTGTGTATGATCACCAGTTCTATGAGGTGTTTATAAGGAACAACTGAAGCCAACTGAAGTTCTCCTGAAACCTTGCTTTCCAGAGTTTTAGAGGTGTAGGTAAATTTTGACAAGAAGACTTGTCTGTTGTGTTTGTTGCTCCTTTAGCTGTTGGTTACAGAGAAATCTTGGAAAAACTGATGTGGAAACATCTCTAAAGATTTAAAAGAAAACCAGCAAATACATCAGCTGAAGTAGCTGATGGTATGCCAAATTCAAACTATTCCTCTTACATCTTTAGGTACTGCCATTAAATGGCTTACAGCCTGACTGTTTGTCTTGAAACTACATTTGAACAAGAATTTAAGCTCTATTAATCTTCTGTTAACTCCTCGATGATTTTAGCAAAGTCCAAAATACTGTGATACTATAACTCTGGCTGTGACTTCAGTCTATTATTCACTTATCAGGAAGAAAAATCTGTCCAAATACTGTCCTTCATGCAAGAAAATAAGAGGTGACTGTGGCAAAGCCCATTTGAAGAGGCTCTTCTCCACATTAATATGAGTTATTTTTATTTAGAATGGCTTTTTAAATGAACATTTATGTGCACAAAAGAAGAAAAAAGAAAAGGGAAGCTATCAACTTGGTCATTGCAAGTCAATATCCTTCTGAGCACAGATTTCCACAATGTAGGAGGGTTAAATGTAGTCAGTCTATCTGAGGTCACAAGTAATATCTGAGATACATACTCAGGCATTCTTCAGGGAAACTAATTTCTGTAAGTAGTGCAATTCTAAGTATACATCACTGCCAAATTGTCCAGTAATATTCTGAAAGCATCCTGTGTTTTCTCTCAATTTTTTGTTTTATCTGACCTATACACGTCTCTGTCGATTATTTAAAAATTACTAGAGGAAAATCCTTAGTGCCAGCTCTACAGTGAGGCTCAAGGGTCCACTATGATTGCAGAAAATATTCTGGTGACTTCTTTGAATTTCAGAGTGACAATTAATTTAACAATATGATAGAAATCCAGCCTCTAATCAATTAGCTTGGGAAATGCTAGCCAGATAATTTCAATGGTTTTTCAGGACAGAAATTCCACTCTGACTGCATAGCCTGAGCTCAGAACACACGCTATAAACCTTCATTCAATGGCTTCTTTTTACAACATGTAAAATGTATTGCTCAAATTTTCTTTTTGGAAACATCTAAGTCTTTTGATAGTTTGAAATTTTAAAGCACATGTAAAGACTGGGTGGAAGGGTGAATGGAAGAAAAGTGCTGAACTGTGAAACCTACATCTGCATATGTGCATAAAGAAACAGCTTAATGTAGTGTCTCAAGTATAAATGTTTGTCTTTGTATGAATGTATGAATGTGCCCTTGGGGTCAAGGGCAACACCACCATGATCCACGTTCACATCCACTGAAGGCACGAATTACCCTCTTCTTCTACTGCCTTCTGATATCTCTTCCAGATTTCTAGTATTTTTCTACCATATTTCTGCATTTTTCTTTGTACTCTTTTATTTGCAGAAGTTCCTTATTACAGCTGGTTTGAAAGATAAAAAAAAAATCCTAGAGAAAACATTCTTCATTGGAATTTGATGATTTACCAAACTGTCATGTTTGATGCAGATCTATTCAGATAAATTCTGGTGGTGGTGGTGATGTTTTTGGCAGTTTCTCCCCCTGGCACCCTGATGGAAGTTGTAGGAGACGCCAGAAGTCCTGGCAAGACCCAAGGCAGGCACCACAACACCCCCAGACTTTTACAGGAGAAAAGTCCTCTTGATTGTTTTGGATCTGTGACCTCACAGCTCTTAAACATTTCAAACCTGAGCTTTTCAGTTATGAGCTGGAAGTTGGCCAACACCTAAAGAATCGTGAGTGACACGATTGGGGTGAGTGACAGCTTTTTCTATGTTGTTTTGCTCCTCATATGATACTTCTGTCAGGTTAGAAGTTAGATCTGAATATAATCTGGATACCTACCAAACTTCTCTAGCTCATTGCACCTAATATTCAAATTAAAAATTTGGCTTTTAATCTTAAACTTTTATTTTCTTTTTCTTTTCACTAGATGAATTAAGATTTCTTAAATGATATTTTGTTTAACTTAATATTGCAACTTATGTTCAGAAAAGCAAAGAAGAAGGCCATTAAAACCTGGATGAAGCAATGAATTCTTTAAGTAATCTATCCTCAGAACAAAGTCCAAAAGAGCCAAAGACAACAATGAAAGTCACCATGCCAAAACCAAACAACAAAAATGCTGGAGGCCAAGTGAGTATTGATTTCAAGTCACAAATTTTTAAAGGTTTATCACAACTTCATGTTTATTTGAAAAAATATTTAGATCTACAGCTGTTTATACCTGCATGACATTGCATTTCAAGTTCCCTGCAAAGAATGTTGTAGCTACTAAAAAAAGAGTCAAAAAGACAGTATAAACCAAATAAATATTACAATATGCTGTGGAAAACATTATCCTTTCAAAATTGCTAAATGAAAGAATTTCTATTTCTCCAATTCCGTTGACATATCACACATTTCATCTAAGACGAAAGAACACTTATCTTTGAAGAATAAAATAAACATTGCTAAATGAAAGCTTCCAAGAGTAAATTCCCCTGTGTTCCAGTAAGCTAGGATCTGAGTTTCATGGCTTGTTTCACAACAATCTGCTCAAAAATTACTAAAGATATTCTGTAATTTTTTAGACCAACGCATTCTCCTTGGCATAAAATGTAAAGCAGCAATGACAGTTTCTCCTGCAACAAAAGTAAAAAAGGTGAAAACAGAAGGAACTGGAAACTGAAGATAAACTGACAACCTCCTACCAGATTTCTTGGAATACCGAGTCCCACTGAGCTGGAAGAACAACTCTTAACATCATAGAGGAAACATTTGATGGATCTGATAATTTTTTCCTTAATTTCAATAAGAATTTGGTATGAGCAGTGTCGTTAGATAAGTTAAAAAGATTAGAATATAAAAGTTTTTGTCATCCTAAATAGAGAACGGCTTTGGATTGCCACCCAGGTTTTAACTTTGGCAATAGTTCCTTTTAGTTGAAAATTCATTTTCAGAGTTAGCCTTTCATGCCTGTCAGTTTTCTGTGTTGAGAGGAAAAATCAAGGCACTTTCCTCTTGCAGTTCTTAATGAGACAGCCTTGACATCTGGAAATTGGAGAAAACCTTTAATGTGAACCACTAATGACCAGGCAAGTGTTAGTGGAATAACCTGACTTCCTTTGCAAATGGCATCTTGGATTAATGAAGTAGCACCAACTGTTCATTCTCTTCAGTTTTTAAAGTGAAGTTCTTTCCCAGGATTTTATCTGAATGTAGAATAAGCACTACCCCTGTCTCTGCTTTGCAATATGATTCACAAATATGTGGCTGCTCTAAAAAGGAAGGTTTGAACAGAGAAGAGGCTGAGTCTTGGCTGTGATGAATAAGTCAACAATCTGAAAAAAAAATAAACACATGGACAGATGCAGGTCTGTCCTGTTTGGGAAGAACATAAGCGAGGAAAAAAAATCATTCTCTTCTATACATTTATATATTTATTTATATTTTTATATGTGTGTGTGTGTGTGTGTGTGTGTGTGTGTGTGTGTGTGTTTATTTAATTTTTTAAAAAATATTTTTACAAAGGTTCCTATCTGGAAAAGACACACAAGACACAGAGATACCCATGAATACTGAAAAATCCACTGCAAAAATTGCAATGTGAAAAAGCTGGAGGTACTAACTTCCAGACTGGAGTTTTGCAGGTGCCTGAGAATACATGTAAAGGAGATTAAAAGATATAGCTGTTTATCTCAGAAAAGCTTGTCTTAATATATAATAACTCCACAGTTAATTGTAAAGGAGGATTTTTATCTGTTTATTTTTTATACCACATCCACCACAGCTACCTTGTGATCTGTCATAGAGGAAAGTGCCCCAGAGTAGCAAGAGATATTTAATTACCTGAGGTCAACAACAGAGTTCTCCTGCAGTGTCTATCCAGGGGTTTTTAGGGCAAAACTTTTCTAATTTCAGAAAACTTGAGTGTGAAGCCAATATTAGCACAAACTAAAGTCACTAGCAAATGAAAGCAAATTTTCCAGTGCCTGAAACAGTAATTTTGTTATATCTAAGGCAACAGATATATGATATATATACGATATGATATATGTCTGATGACATAACTGAGTGAGCCAAAGTCTGGTCTGCTTCTGAGAATGGAAGGAGCATTGGTGGAAGGTCATTGATGAAGCACCATGCAGCAAATGAGCAGCCAGGTAAATCCAAGGACTAAAAAAATGTCCATGGCAAAATGTGTCTTGATGTCAGCAGGTCGTGAATGGTCTTTGATGGGCCTGAGAAGAGGTAAAATTCAGGTGAGCCTTCCTGAAGAGAAACGTGGCAAAGGTCGGGCTGCCTTTGTAAAGGGCTTTTTTTTTCATTTAATAAAGAGGTATTTTACCTGAATCTCAGCATCTATACAGCATCCTCCAAACTCAGCTTGAGGGGTGATCTGTGCACTCTCTTGCCTCATAATGCACCCCTTATGCTGATCCTTCCTGGGGACACTTCAGCCTCCTGTCACCTCTTTCCTGCTGCTCTTCATTTCTGGAGAGAAATGAAGGATTTATTGTACTGCTGCTTTACAGGATGGAGCTGGAGATCACAAGGCAGCACAATTTCTTTATAAGTCCAGTTATTCCCATGAACACTTGGAGCCATTTCATACCAATTCAGTATAATGTGGTAAATTAAACTGTGGAAGTGCTGTCAAACTTAATGGGAATCTAAACTCCACATTTTTGCACTGAAAGCATCCTTGACAATTTTCAGAAGGCAGGACAGAGCTAAGAGGCAATAGCAAAGTGAGGATTTTGTGTGAAATACAGGGACTTCTGTCCAACTCACAGATGTAGACAAGAAACTGTAAAAAAGGTAGAGATACTGAAAGAGATTATTAACGAGAGCTGAATCTCATTAGGATCCCCTGCAGGTTCAGAGATCATTTCTTGTTCTTGTCAGCCCTCAGATGCTTCTGCAGAGCTCAAAGGACACAACATGCAGGGTTTTGACAATTAGTTTCAGAAACGATAGCCCATCTTCTCAATTTCCAGTGCTTCCTTGCTTCAGTTATGCTGAAACATCAGCTTCTCTTATGTTACTTCAATTTGTGCATGCTTTCCTGAAGAAAGACTGGAATGAGACAGGTTTAATTTAGTTCAAAAATTTAGGGTGTGACTTTAAATTTGAACTAAATTTTTATACTTAAGAGGTTACATATAATTTTCCGGCAAACTTCTCCCCTAGTTTGTATGAAAGAAGATTATTTGAGCCATTTTAACCTTTTCAACTTCAGTTCTTTACTTGGAATAGCTGTTGGCATGAATGTGGAAAATGTGTGAATGTGTTCTCAAAAAGAAGGAAGGCCTGTGAGCTGCAAGGCAAATACAGGTGTTGATGAGACAGTGTGAGGAAAACACCAGGAGCAGAAAAGTGGTCAAATATAGGAATGTCAAACACAACCACAGACCTGTCCTTAAGTAGTAGGGGATGGCCTGGCTGTCAAGTTTAAAAGGAAATCACAAGATAAAGATGATTCCTTGGGAGACATTCACCTAATCTGTGGAATTTCAATCATTGTAATAAAGCCAACTGAATGAAATGCTTACTATGATAGATCCTAAAAATGAGGAGACACTTGAATTTTAAAAAATGGAGAGATGCTGGACAAACATGAAGAAGCTGACACTTTAACAATCAAAGTGCCCATCTCTTCTGAAGAGTTTGGACTAGGTTTTAGATAACTTTCCCTGGAAAATGTAAGGACTAAGGACCCTTTTTTGCATCTTGTATTAATTGATCGTCAATAAAATCGTTTAACACATATTTCCTGCATTTTCCTCATGATTTTAGGGTTCCTTTCTTAGTATGTAATTAAAATTATCATCTGTGTAACACTAGAATATGCAGAAATGAATAGTGAGATGTTTCAGAAAATTAGCACCTGAAAAAGCAAATTGGTTCTAACTCAAACCCTGTTAGGGACAAATTCTTTGCTACCTACTTAACAATATTTTTTAGTTAAATTCTTATTTTGTTTCAGAAAGTCTCAAACCTTTAAGTGTAAACATACTCCAAGAAAAATACTTCTGCCTGGAGATGATGGGGGTTTGATGCAAATCTATTAGAACCAAAATTGTGTGGTAAAAATGTATCTGTTTCAATAAAAAAAAAAAATTGGGAAAATCACCTCAGCTCAAGGACAGTTTAGTATGAAAGAAAGTATCTCAGTTTAGTATGAAAGAAAGGTGCATTTATCACTGTCACCCTCTTTCAGATTTTAAGCAAGACACTCTGAAATGTTTTGGGCTTGTATTTTTGTAGAATAAGAAATTCTGGAAAACTTACAGGTTTTTAAGAGCTTCATTTTTATTCAGCCTGCACTGAGATTTTATATATTATCAGGAATAAGAGGTCAGCTGTAGAGGTGGGAGTTATATTATATTTACACTTTAAACACACACACATACACACATACATATAGAAAGGAACTATGATGTATAGGAAGATAATAATAGTAATAATTCACATATATTATGTGTGTTGTGGGTGTATGTGTTTGTATAAGTATCTGTACACACACCAAAGAACAATTAAAAAATATCACCAGATTATTCACACTCATGATTTGTGAGCCTCGAAAGCCAGACCTGTGCACTCACTTGACAAATTTTAATCAAAGCACAATTGTTGCAATAATGTTCCTGTTACTTTAGGGACCAAGTGCTGTAAAAAAAATCCAGTCTGTGATTTATTGCAGTGTTTGAATATTCAGGATGTTTTGCTAAGGACAGAGCTCCCTGACAAATGAGCAGCACCACAACGCGCTGACAGCTACTGAAGTATTTGTCCATCTGCTGACCCAGGGCCACCCTCGTGTTTAGAAGGCTGGCAGCTCTTGACTGATTAAAATTATGCTGACTGCTTTGAATTGGACTTGCTCATTTCTACTCAAAATTGTACACATGGCTGGAAAGGTGACAAGTCACTGTTGTATCTTGAGTGATTAAGTCCCAGTCAAGGATAACAACAGTAATAACGGGCTGACAAGAGAATCTTCCACATAAATAAGAGTGGTAAAATCAACAGCCCTGTCAGCATACTTACTTAGTTTCCTGCATGGAAATTTCAGAGCCTAAGATGAGCAGAATGGAAATAAAAAGTCATCATGTTTACTGCCCTGTCCCACATTAAACATCTGCTCTCCAACGGCATCATTTGTCTGCTATTGGTTTTACATGATGGTGTAGCAATTACTTGGGCATTGCTCCTCTGAAAAATTGCTACCCAGCATCCTCAAGACCAAGAGCATAATTGGGATTTAGAAAAAGATAAGAAGCTTATATGAGTAGTAAGATACTGTCAAGTCATATACATAAACCACACGTAAGAAATATTTATCTGCATGTTTTCAGGCACAAATAAAATATCAGATTACAGCAGCCAGAAAATTACTTCTAGATTTGTACATTGCTGTTTTACATCCCTAAATTTGATGCTGACCCTGTCAGAGATAAATAGCATAACTGAAATTCTCTGTGCTTCAATGTGGCAATTTGTGTGCTTCTCTCATTGTTTTTTATAACCAGAAATGTGATAAATACCATTGATGTCTTAGTGCTGGATCTATAACATGTGAAAAGAAGAAGGGAGCACTGACACATCATGTGGGTCAAACCCAAGTATTTCCTTGGAGGCAGAAAAAAATCTGGCATTTTGAAGAATTCAAGGAGTTCAGTAGTCGGTTTATAAATATGTATAAATGTAAATTATTCCTTTTTACCAATGCCATCAGAAAAAGATAAATGGGGAGCGATTTTTGGGCCAGCAGGTTAAACAGCCTGCATGTGGAAGTACCTGCTTGTGGAATGCATTGCTGCTTTTCCACAGTCACAAAATGGCTCTCCAGTTGTTTGTTTCCTGATATTTGAGCTGTTCACATTACTTTACTCAGAACCCTGGAGTGAGAATTTGTGAGTTCTGATGAAATTTAACTCTGAATGTTGCCTCATATACAGGCAGGACCTAAATATGACAGCGACAGCAATGTGTTATAAAAATAATAATAAAATCTTATTATAGTTATCAAGAGATTCCAATTGATTTTGCAAGGATTTAAAAGCAGACACTAGAGATGGGAGTGTAAGACTCTTGGTCCTTCCTAACAGTGAAGCACAGATAGAGGAGACCATGCTGGGACTCCTTCACTGCTTCCAGACCAGTGTGAGGCTGCATTTCTGTGACACAATATTACTGACACCCAAACTTCATGGCATTACAAAAATCTCCTCTTGATATCTTTGTTCCTTGGCATCCCACTGAGCCTGTTCTGGGCTGATTGTGTGTTATTCCAATTAATGGTATTGGGACTCAAGGCCAATTTGTACCTGATGGAGGACAGTGTCAATGAATGTCAATGAATGGAAAAAATTCTTATTATAATGCCAGTGGCCACCCCTCACCAAAGTCCCCTCCATGGCTTGTTACAGAAATGATTCTGTATGTGGCTCTGGTATCACCAGGACTTAGCAGAGAGATATTTTTTTTTTTTTTGAGTCTTACTGCAAATGGACCATTATTGAGCTGTAGCTATAAACATCAATAGAATTTATACGTATATAAGATAATTTCCTCAAAATTTCTAAGTAATTTTCCATTGTTAGACAAATCAACAGAATAGTGGTTGGTAGCATTGACGTCATTTTTCATTAATCTCCACTGAATGGTTATGAAAGTAACATGCTGTTGGTCTTTTCCAAATGAGCTTTTATTGGATGCACTGTAGAACAACTCTCCATTTTCAGTTTGCTTCCAGTAGCATTGCACCACTCATTCTTGAGAAGAACAAGAGATTAAAACAGGAGGGAAAACAAAATAATGTGTCAGACAATGACAAAGAAGATAAAATACCTGCTTTGAGATCCTAAGGAACCTGATTGCATCAAAGTCACCTCCTTTATTAACATACTGAGCTTTCAGATGAAACACTGAGCAGATGATATAAGACCACAGCGTCAAAGTAGATTCTAAAACTTCATTTTGCTAGGGTTGGAGCTGGCAAGAAATCAGATGCTGAAATGAAGCTGGGGTAGGGATTTGTGATGAGTTAAAATTCCAACACCATGGGAGACAGTTTCTCTATATTTTCCATCCCAGTTGCACTTGCAAGATAAGGGAAATGCTTACAGCTGAATGACTGCATGTATAACATAAGCACCCTCAGATTTAAAATTATCTATCCACGGATAGAACTCATTTTAGCTTTGCACAACGGAACATTTCCCTCTCTAATATTCAGATGCAGAAGGAAGCCACACTTAGGCATGTGTGTTTAAATCATCAGTCGTTCTGCAAATAAGCAAAACGCAGAAGGAGCGAGTGAGATAAGCACCAGAAAAATCCACCGCAACTGTTAGTTTTCTCCCTTTTTTCACAAAATCTGGATTACTGGATTTGGCCAGCAGTGTGTTAGTTACATTTTTCCTAATTGGCAGCCAATAAAAATTTTTACTACACTTTTGAAGACAGGGGGAAAAAGAAAATATCTGATGTTTTTAATTTCTCAAGCACAGGTAATTGTTAACAAGTGTTCTCGGGGGCAAACAGCTTCGCCCTAACCACAAAACCCTTGTACTTCATTAGATTGTACAAATAAGTGGCTCACACTCTCCATTTGCTCTCTCTGGCAGCCAAGAATTGCAATGATCAGATTCACAGAACTGCAATGGCTTCAAATATAATACAATCAAGTTCAGATGTTTTCCACTATTAAGTTTTTATGTGATCTGTTTATTCTTTATTTCTTCTTTGCCCTTTAGCTACCTATAGTGTTTTGTGTGAAAAAATAGACTCATTATTCTTGTTTGGTTTTCTCTCAGTAATTGTTTGGCTATTTTATTTTCAACCCTTCTGCTAGCTCTCGATATTACTTATGCATAATCACTGCTAGAGTGCTATTATTGACTTTTTTTTTTAAACAATGTACCTAAACCTTTATGTCTGTTATTTTTCAATGTCTCCATTATATTTCAGTTGAAAAATGTTTTATGTGTCTGAGAGCCACTTATCACAGCAGAATTTGTATCTGACTATCCCTTTGAGCAGCTTCTTCTGAAGTGAATGCCTGGTTCAAGGGAACCAGTAGGAGTTTTGTACATCATGTTGTTGGGCTCAAAACTTAGCTCTACATCTTGTTTCTCTTAATTTTTTTTTTTTTTTTTTTTTTTTTTTTTTTTGTGTATTGTTCTATCTCTATCCAGAATAACATGGACTAAGAAGTTATGCTGGTCATTTTTCATTGAGGGAATGATGTGTTCCAAAGAAGAAGAAATTCAGTGAATATATTTTAAAATTCTAATCTGTTTTTTAAACTTTTTCCCAATAAATTTTCCTTTTCTTCCATGCACTCTGCCTCATTTAATCCAGCTACAGAAGCAAATTCATTGTTACTACTTGCTATTTGCATGAATTTTCTTTATGGGTTGAAATGTATTAATAATGGATGTGTGTATTTACTATAACAAATAACTTCATCAGTAACATCACAAGTTCTGGATATACTGCATTTTTACACAGGCATCAAAAACCAATATCAGACATTACTCATAAACTTTTTGCTTTTTAGATAATATTTGAATAAGGATCAGGGATGGCTGCACCTCGAATTCAACTTTGATTTCCATATGGATGTTCTCCTGAACAGGCTTCTCAAATGGATGGGATGAAAAGTTAATTGGATCTATTTTACCATTTTCCCAATAATTTCATTTCAAGGTCCTAGTAGAAAACCATCAAAAACTCCTCTCTTACTGCTGTTAAGCATTTTGCTTCTATTTACCCTGAGCATATTAAAAACTTAGGGGTACAATAATGACAAGAAGGAGATAGCCCAATATTACAAATATTTTAAAATACTTGGCTCTCAGAAAGATCTCCAGATTTCTGAGGACAGTCTATGTGTTTATTTTTATGTTCCTCTCTCAATTGGTTTATTCTTCCTTTCTAGCGGCACCCTGGAATGTTGTTCATAAAGCCACCAGCAGAGCTTTCTTTCATGGATGTGCTGGCAGCAGAAAAAAAATAAACTTTCAACTTTCTCTGCTGGGTTTCTCAAGAAGGGCACTAGTGACACAAAATTCATTTACATTTAAATATTTTCAATTTTACAGTTGAACTGGCATTAGACACTGGGGTTAGAAAGTATGAAGAGGGAAATACCCAGAATGAAGATAGGTGAGGATACTTCTGTGATGGTGATAATGAATATCTAACTTGGATGAAAAGCACCCTGCAGATGGAAAAAAACCCATAGTGCTACAGGAAACCCATAGTGCTGCAGGAAAACTCAGGAGTTGCAAATCCTTACAAAAATGATATTGGTGCTGCTATGGCCACTATAGTGTGAAAACAGATAAAAGTGAAACTTTAAAGCTTTAGGTTGTACAAGGGTCAAACTGTCCCTCCCACAGTGAGAAAGGCAGGACATGAAGCTGTGCCAGCCCTTGCTAGGAAACACTCCAGAGGTTCCATGAAATTCCCCTTTCTACAAGGGTGTGATTTTGAGGAGCTCTGGTGGATATACAGAGGTTTGTGGGGCGTGTAGTGGGTGTGAGTGAAACAAAGACATCAAGAAAGCAGAAAAGTCTTTCGAAGAGATGATCAGGTTGGAGTCCAAAGCAGACAGAAACACATAAGGGAACTTGGTTCTACCACTGAAAATCACTAATGTGGTAACAGACCCTTGCTGTTGCAGCGACTAGCTGGCTCTCAGGGGATTTACTGGTGACACTACTGCTTATCTCACAGATATAGGCTGTTTCCTGGTTACCAGTCTTCAAAAGTTATTGATGGGATGAATTCTAAAAAATTTTGTTGAGGTTTTTTTGGTTTTTTTTTTTGTTTGTTTGTTTTTGTTTTTGTTTTTTTTTCTGATAAACGAATACCTGTCCTCTCTCTACATCATAAGTAAAATTGCATTTTAATGACCTATCACCACAGGTTTGTGAGTGTTTGCAATCCCTGTATTTTTTCATGGATCAGAAAGAAATGCTATATAATCAATATCCAATTTTAGTAAGAGAAAAGAAATACCTGTCATGTATTCTGAAAGATGCAAAGTGCCAACAGGATCAAGAATGATGCTATCCTCCATAAGTACATATCTTTTATTTTATCTGAGTTTTAAGCATATTTCAAAGATAAAATTAAATTTTTCACTGTGTTACTTCACACATAAGAAAAACTCTGAATAAATGGCAGAAAAAGAACTTCAGAAATACAAAGGAAAGCAAAAATAACAAATTACATTGCTTATGATCTATTTTTATCTGGCAGGGGACCAGAGCACTGGATGCTTTATACAATACAGAACAAGTTGCTGCCTAGAGGAACATGTGTTTTAAGAAATTTCCAGGTGTTGATTTTCAGGTCCAACTCGTACAATATTTACCTTGAGATGAGCAGAGCAGTGAGAACAAAAGAGAGAACTAGGTGACCAGCAAATCCTGAGAGATTCTCTGTCCTGTTCAGTGTCTGCTCCTGCCACAGGAGTATCCAGGAGCCCACTTAGCTCTTTGGAATTCTCGACTGAGCCCCCAGTGGAGACCGAGACTGCACCACCTGCAAGGTGCCAACCTGTAGTGACCAGAACAGTGCTTGTTTCTGCAAGAAATCCCATCTGCTGTCCCATCCCACATCCTCAGCAGAGGCAGGCTTTGGGTAGCCCAGGGTTTCCCAAAGCAGGAAGAAAGCATGGATGGTATCCAGGAGGGTGGATACCACTGAGGAGGGTGCTCGGCACAGCTCTGTGCTGCCAAGGAACTCTGCACCTGCTCAAAAGCTGCTGTTCCCTCTTCCCCTGCCAAGACTGCCACTGTCTGCTGTCCTGGGAGGTGAAACCTGCCAAGATAAAAACAAGGTGGAAACTGGGAAACACTTTCTAGTTCATAGTAGGATTTAAAGTCTTTGCAGGCTCTGTATTATTGTGGTACTTCAACCTCAGCCTGCAGTGGAATAGCAATATATTTTGGTAGTTACTTAACAAATCCAAGAAACACTGCTATTCTATCCCCAGGAAAGCTTTGCAGCATTTTGTGCACCATCTTACAAGCACTGACTGATTACAACTTTGACATGCACGGGCCTAGGTCCAAATAACTGAAATTCCACAGGATCTGCAGGCTGTCATTTTCCAGAAGCCTGAGTCAGAAGCCAAAATGTCTGTATCTTCTTCCTCAAACTGGCTTCTACATTTAAAGCCTAAGGTAAAACCTCAGGATTATACTCCCTTTGAGTATCCAGTGATCTAGCACACACATAAGACCTTAAATAGAAGACATTTAAAATATATGATGACTGTGGTTAAGAGCAGAACTTCAGTAAAGAAATTTCAGTACTTTTTAAAGTTCTCTTAATTTATTTCATGTGAACAGGAAAAAGCGATTATACTCTCATAAAAAATATTAGATCAAATTGCTTCCTTGGCAAAGAAGTAGCCCTACATAGCCTTTTTCACTATAGTATTTTTAAAAATATAAGAAAAGTGCTTTATTCAACTAAGCTATCATCTTCTAAAAAACCTTAAAGTATCTAGAAGAAATATCTTCTATAACTTTATTAAGAAACTGTCTGATATTCAAAATAAATCAACTTCAGTGGATTTAACCACGAAAACAAAAGGTGCATTTATGTCAAACAGATTCCAAACATGAATGCCTGATTTGTTCAGGGTATTTTGTTAAATATCAATGGTTTGGAGACGGCACAATAAATTGGCACTGGTTTAGAATTGGTTGCTGTAACAACTGTTTTCCATTATAATTGATCATGTCTGGTATTTTAAAAGTTTAGGGATTTGCACAACAAGAAAGGTGTCCCCAGAATCTGCCTGAGGGCTGTGATAGCTGCACCAGCCAAGAATGAGGAGATGTCAGAATCAAACACATGTCCCTTCAGAATCAGCAATCCCATCTTCAAGGCATTAATGGACTGGGCTTTTGGGGCAGATCAGGGTTTTTTGGGGCAGAAAATGTCCAAGTATCTAACTTTTCTCCACTTTGAAAAGGTTTCACTTGTGGTAAGAACTTAGGAAGAGGTGAAGGACGGAGTGGGAAGGATCTTCTCTGAAATACTCTGAAATACTTCAATCTCCCAAGAGAAACCAAACCTGTGCTCCACAGCTGCCACTGCCTTACCTGGGAACTCAGACTCTCTCAAGAAGCTTTCAAAACCAGGGTGGTCCAAGATGGTGTAACAATGGTGTAACATTTCCAGGGCAGCTGGATTCGGTCCATCAGTCACTACCATAACAATCAAAAATAATCAATAAGAAATCCTCAGAGCATTGTCATGGGGACAAAGGTCCAAATAAATAAAAAAAAAGACCCCGTTTTGCAGACTGAGCAATTCTGGGTTTGTGGTATGAAGAATATCTGACATCTGTGAACTCCCATGACAATTTTCAACCTATGTCAGGGATATTTTCTTCCAAATGTTGTCTGCAGAATACAAGGTCACAATGATAATATTTATGGTTAGTACTGTGCATGAAAAAAGGAACAAACCAAACAAAAGGCTTCACAGTTCTCCAAGCAAGGAAGGTAGAAGCAGATATTTTATTTTTTTCAGATATATTTAAGCTGGAATATGTCCCTGCAGTATCATCTCCATAGGAACAGAGACAAAATAATGATAGAAAAATGTCCAAGAAATGGGCACGTGATCAGTTATGAAGAATATATGAGGGAAATATGAGATATGAGTTGTCATGGATAATGGAATATTGTGCCCCTATCTTAGAACTTTATGTTTTATGATTGAAAAGAATTTCTCTTAAATGGCAAAAAAAAAAAAAAAACCCAGCCCAAACCTAGCACTTTTCCTATTTTGTATTTCATCATGAAATGGCATTTTTAGGTCATCTAGTGGAGCTAGTAGGAAATATATGAGTATGCAGTTTGAGAAGAATTTAAGAAAATATGGAAAGGCAAAGCCTTCCAAGAATATTCAGAAGTAATATTGCTTATTGCTTTGCAGCAGATCTAAAAGCAGCTATTCAGGTCTCCTCCTCAGCACAGCACTGTACTAAAGCAATTACATCACCAAATGAGCTTTTCAATCAAAAGTGAAAGTTTTACTGAAGACAACAACAAAGAAAGTGGTGATTTTGTATCCTGTTTTTTTTTGTTGTTTTTTTTTTTCCAAAAAAGATTTGGAAAGTAGTTAATATACCATGGCAGTATTTTGAATCACCCATCTGGATGGATTTTGTTGTGTGGGTTTTCTCAGAACTAGTCATTTAACTCTCTGTCACAGCACTGCTGTGCATATGTCTTGTTGACAAGAAATTTCCATTACTCTTTTTAGAGAATAGCCAGGAATGACCCCAAAGTTTCACTTCTGTGTGATAGTATTTTTTGTATATCTCCTATTGAGCACAGAGACATAGAGTTCTTATTCTTTCATGTGGATTAATTTCCATTTATCAATCCCAAATATCATCTGATCTTCACCTAGCCATTGAGCACTGTGAAGTTTCTTCCTCTCTGCAGGAATTCAGCTTCAGAATTAGCTATCCTGAATAATTTCAAAAATTCTGCAAAACTGGTTCCCCACTGTTTACCTTTTTTTGTTATAATTGGTAAATATGCTGATAATGACAGGTCCCACTACGCAGCTTTTGAGTCTCTCAATAATATAAAATGTTCATTTACTAGCATACGTTGTTACAACAGGACAGAGTAAAAATTATTTTGGTTAATTGAAGGAAAACCTCTTCAGTAGTTTTTAATGGAAGCCCTTGTCAGCCTCTTTTATTAATCCCATATACACTGGAATGACAGGTCCACCCATCCAGTAAACTGCCATCTTCACAGAATACTTATAGTTTCACAAGCCATTCCTGTGACTTGTCCCAAATCTATCATTTCCTCCACATTTATTAATCCCATTTCTCATTACTGTTCCTTGCCTGTTTAGGCTGGTGCTAAAGTCAAAAGTACTGCTTGGTCTTTCCTAAGATGGCCTGACTAAACCTTTGAGTTGAGTCAGGTCATCTTGGGAAACATCTTTATTGTACCATGTTAACCATTTCTTTTATTCCCCTGATTCTGGATCCAGCAGCATGTAGATTATTTGCTTAATAGTTTGTCAAATCTCTGACTCTATAGATTTCACAGATCAGAATATTTTTTTTTAAAAAACAGGAGCTTTGCATTAATTTATTGATTTCTGAAATGCTTGCTGATGATAATTCTGGCTGACATTATCAATTTTCTATGATCCTGGTCTCTGCTCCTCTGCAACAGTGATAAATTCTCCACCTTCCTTTGTAATAAGTGAGGATCATAGCTTTTCATCTTCACTGTCTATTTGTCCTACTGACTCTGGCAGACTCCCTCTTTCTGATATGTTTAAAAAAGTTTTCATTTTTGGCATTTATATCTTCACCAAGTTGCTCCTGTCTTTTTCTTCTGGCTGCTTTGCTGTTCATTGGTATTTTATTTGGGTTTTTTTTTGGTGTTTTTTTTTTTTTTCAAGTGGATACCACTGCCACTTTTACAGATGTGACAAGGTTTTTTTTTTCACTTTATTCTTATGTTCAGATATTCCAGCTTTAAAGTGTGGGAATGGTCCTCTTAGGCCATAAATTTCTAGTACAATGTATTTTAATAGCGTTTAACCTCATTGTCTGCTCATGTTAAATTTCCTTTTAAAAAGCTTACTCATTTTAGGGTCGTATTTTTCCTTTCCAACACTTCATTCTACTGCAAGGGATATCCATTGTTTCCCTCTCAGTACCACTATTAAATCCATATATCTTCTGTCACTGACATTGGGTGGTTCTTCTATCGGTACATCCTCAGCCTCCAGCCCTGGGACCTCTTCAAAGCTGAGTTACTTGTCCTCCTGTGGGTCTGTGGACTGTTTGCCATAAAAGCAGGCATTAATGGGGTGACTGCATCTTGAAATTAAATTTAGTCAGGGTATATGAGGTAAGTGATATCTCCCAATGCTGTTCTCTGTTTTCTGCCCTGATTTGCCTCCTTCCAAAATGATTTTCAGCACAGCTCTCAGAACTCACTCCCACTGACAAGCCTGCAGGAGGAAGACAAACTGTTTAGAGACATTCATCTTGCAGAGTTCTCTACCCATCATCTCCACAAAGAGAGAAAAACTGCAGAGTGGAAGGCAGACGATACAAACATGCAGAGCCTTTACCTCTTTCCTGCCCACCAGAAAACACCTCCCTCCCACGCTTCCAAGTGCACATCACTCCTTCTACACTTACCTGATGCTCAAGAACAGCCACAAAAACTCTTACAGGAAAAGATACCCAGTTCCCACAGCTCAAACCAGTTCAGGACTGAAGAGGTTTATACAGTAAGGAATAAATAAACTGGCACCTCAGGACGATTCCTTGTCACACCCTATAACCCACTGATCCCCATCCTGGTGAGAAAGTCCACCACAAGATTCCAAACATCTGATTGAGGTCAGGTCAGGTCAGGTCAGGTCCTCACCTGCTGCACTCTGCAATTCCCTACCCATGGGAATCTGACAGGGTGGCTGCTCCATCCCACTGAGCAAAGGTAGAGAGGACAACAAGGCAGCTTTTGACTCTTGCCGTTTCCACACAAATGTCTTTGGTGTTATTAAAAATGTTCAGGCTTCTTTTATACTTATTTTGGTCTTTTCCTTCATTTTTAAAGCTTTGCAATTTCCTATTCACTCTTTGATCTGGCCATCTTCCTCTTTAACTTGTGGGTTTGGGGTCCATGCCTCCCAGAAGTTTTATGTATTTGATACCTCACAAACTGTTCGCACTGTGCTCTCATCTCACAAACTATGGTTAAGCAGGCCAAGAGTATGCCATGCAGGCAGCCCCAAAAAGGGCAAGTCAAGGATCTCTGGCTTTCAGTCCACAAAGGCAAAAGAGACAGTAAGCCATTACTCCACTTATCTTCTTGAGGGCAGGGGTGAATTGGTCCAGGTGAGCATAGGAAATGTGCCTTTTTTTTTAATTTTTATTTTTATTTTTCCAACTCTCTGGACTATTCTGATAGCTGTCTCGAGCAGTAAGGCTTTTTCTTTAGTGACTTACATGAACCCAGCGCTCTTCCCCTGAGGCTGAATAAGATTGTCCTGCAGATAAGTTATATTTGGTGTCTGGAAGTGAAGACCTTTAACCATAAATATAAAGAGATAATTTTTTTTAATTCTCTTTCACTCATTTTATCCATAATGTAGAAATTCAAGATGACAAGTGGCTGAGAATATCATAAAGGTTTTTTGACACAAAAACAATGAAATCAGTTTTTATTGTAGTCTTTGTGTTGGAGGAAGGTAAGAGATTACTGAAACAAAATGGTCAGTAGGCTGAAAATAATCTTAAAGTATATTTAAAGCTGATGCACACTAAATCTGGCACAGAGGAGCGTGTTCCAAACCTCCTCATTTTCCTGTGAGCACTGAAACAGAGAAAAGCCTCTGAACTTTCCTTTAAAGACTCCTAACTTCCTTAAGAGTCCAGAAGAAAAAGAAAAAGACTGAAAAGAATTGGCTGAAAGAGGATGGAAGAAACAGTTAACACCGAAAGAAAAATAAAGTTTTAAGCAAACCCAAGACACTCAGATATCGGCTTGTCAAACTAATTGCATTAGTAAACAAGGTAAGCTGTAGAAATGGGAAATAAACATTTTTTAAAATCAGATCTTCACTACTATAAAATAATCAGATTGATGAAATGGAAGGGGGACATTTATTGCTTTTCTTTACAAGATGTCGTGTGACATTCTCTGTCCTGCCAATTAGTATTGATCTACTTCTCTTGATGTTTCCATTCTAACAATGAAGTAATAGAAACTGAAGCATAATTTGCTGAAATAATTTTTTCATTAGACTGCTCCAGACCTAATCAATACCTTAAGAGAGTTGGCAGTTCATCAATTGCAATGATATCTAATGGTGTTGCCACATGGCTTTAGATTTTCATTTAATATTTTTATAAAAAATAAACTCGTCTGAAAAATGAAGCATGTTTTAGAGAAGATTTTGGTGTTCAAGTTGCTGCAAAGTTAAGTGACATATGGGTAGAGGTAAATGCTGGATGATAAATTCTTTAAAACAATGATGATATTTGCTCTGGCTTTGAATTGTTGTTTTTTTTTTTTTTAAGCAGAAGTGAGATGCATCTGCTTTCAGAGACAAGCTAAGTCACATTTATATCAAATCCAAGAAAATAGAGTAGGCAAGCTAGCATAATAACATTCTTTTTATTTTTTGACCTGTGCTTCTTCAGAAAATGTTTTCCATGGCTGTAGTTCCACAACATTTCAGAAAGTTAACTCATTAAATCCTTGGCTTGATCTTTCAAGCAAAAGATCAACATGGGGCCTATGAACAAATACAAATAGCCTTCCATTATCTAATTTCTTACTTTCTGTTTTCAGGGATTTCATTTCTATCTCCCCATTCCTTTAACATTTGTCTGCTTGTAGTCCTGCCGTATGTTTCACAGTCAGCATGTGAGCTCCTTGGGGACCAAAATCCTTCTTTGTGGTGAATCTCACTCAAAAGGGTCAGGGTCTAGGTCTGGAAGCACGAGTGTCATGGTGCAAAGCCACCAGACCTTCCAACACTCTTCCCTGCAGATTTTCTCAAGCACTTCAGGGGTGATTGGCACAGCTTTAGTTGAGATAACTCAGATAGGGCTGACCTGCTTTGTCCTGTGGGGAGGGCTCTACCTCTGGGGTGGCCAACAAAGCTTCCACTGCAGCCACGTGCTGACTGTGGGTACTGTGGGATCTGATTCCCAGGAGCAAATGGTGGTGTCTGGATTTCTATTTTGTGAATTGCTTCCTGACTGCTGCTGGCCTTATCACCTTAATCTAAAGTGACTGCAGAGGCATTCTAAACAGGCTTAATACGGGTAGACATAGGTCTATGCAGACACCTAGGACTGCAGGTCCTCACTCAGCTCAGTAAATGTCACCCTTAATGTCTTAATCTCTGCCTGCAAATGCAGACAACTCCCTTTCCTTAATTTTGAACCTGCAAGATTAATGACAGTCCAGTTGTTCTGCTCCACCATCCCAAATTAATGAGGTAGGAGCCAATACACAAAGGATCTCATGGGTCCTTCTCTGGATCTCTGGAAGGACCTGTTGGGGTGGTCCCAGAGGGGGCCACAAAGGTGCTCAGAGGGCTGAATCACCTCTGCTATGGAGACAGGCTGAGACATTTGGAGAGGCAAAGAAAGTATCTCATCCTTTTCCTCATCCTTGGTGGCAATGTTCCCTCCTGTGCCCAACAAAGGGTGGAGATTCTCCTTAGCTCTCCTTTTGCTGCTCATGTATTTTTAAAAAGTATTCTCTATTACCTTTTACAGCAGCGGGTGGAGATTCTCCTTAGCTCTCCTTTTGCTGCTCATGTATTTATAAAAAAATATTCTCTATTACCTTTTACAGCAGTGGCCTTGCAGAATTTGTGTATTTCACAATATTAGCCAACACAAATGCATAAATAAGTATATTTTTAAAGTAAATAAAGAGTCAGGCAGTCTTGAATATGAAAACACATAGCTGTAGATTTGAAGTGTGCTAGTCAAGGTTTCCCAAAAAGATCAAAACCAATGCAAAAGCAGCCTCAGTAATTGCTTTGGCACTGAGATACAAATGTATATCTAAAAGCATCTAAGAAAAATGAAGAAGCTTATAATTCTTTCTGAATGTAACCAAAGGACAATTACAGACCATACCACACCACTAATAACCTCACAAAAGCATGAGAAAATTTGAAAACAGAAAACCATTAGGGGAATCTTCTGAGTAAGAACCACCAAGTATACTGGAAAAACCTCTAAATATATGCTTCCACAGGAATCTGTGAAAATTAAAACAGAAATCTAGCTCTAGGGGAGTATCAGTAGCACAAAGGCGAGTGTTTCCATTTTATTCTGTATTTTCTTCTCAATAACAGAATTCCATCCTCTTCTTCTAATACTGCTCCTGTGTTCACTAGGTTTCATGACAGATAAGTAAACATTCTGATCAGTTCTGTCCAGACATTGCTTTTTCACCTCCAAAGTAAAACTATTACTTGTAACATTCAGTGCTAATAAAGAAATTAAAGTAACTGTTATTAAGTGAATTCAAGCAGCTCAAGAGTAGCCTTCCAGATCAATTGTTTTCTCTTTTGGGTATTCCATTGTACTTACATCAATGAAGCACCAGTATCCAAAGCACTGCCAAAAGTCGTAGGATTTATCTTCAATTTAAATTTATTATTACTTCAAATTTCCTATGACTCTTGAAATAGTTTATGGGAAGGTTTCAACAGGTAACCACACAACCCAAATGGCATTAAATGACTAAGGTCTTAAGTGGCCCTAATAGCAGTTAAAAAAAATAAAAAAATTAAGGTCAGAGTCTTCATTAAAAAGCAAAAAATAGAGGCTTCTTCACATCTTTAAATAAAGCAGCAGTCACTACTTGAATAGCAAAGCTTAAGACTTAATTTTGGATTTTGAAAAAATAAAAATCTAACTTTCTAGACTAATGTAACCCAAACAACACACCCACTTACTGGCAGCTTTCCTTCAGCTACAAGAAATTAGACCCTTTATGGGAAGGCTCCTAACTTTGAGTCAGACCAGCCACCAGAAATTAATGTTTCTGATTCTGTTAAATATATTAAGTTTGTAGCAAACTAGCTTTCAATCAGAGATGTTCAGGCAAAAGGCATCATTACAGAATGAATGGAAAGTGGAAATTAGTGCAATATTATTTAAGTCTGCACGTAATTGTAAGCAATGGATTCTAAATGTTCCTTTTGTTCCAAAGGGAATATGAACAAATAGTTCAACAAGTCATTTAAAAACATATACAAACCCCAAGATTGTCGGAACCTTTTGCTGAAGTAGATCTGATGTATGTTGTGAACGACTGGTTTCAGATGCTTATACAATCACCATCAAAGTTACTGGCAAAAATCAGGTTTTAATATCAATTTGTGTAAGTCCAACTTTAACAGAGTTTCATGACAAGGCTCACTCTGTTACTTACCACATAGAAAAATTGGATTAGAATCAGTTTAGAATTATTGACACAAGGGCCAGGGTTGCAGAAGGGTAAGGGTGCAAAGGATATAGAAAGGATTTGGCAACACTTAAGTTCAGTAACAATGGTACCATTCCACCCAGGCTGCAGTTCAGGTAAATGATTTTCCAAGGCTAAAGAGAATAGCTGCTTATCCTTTTTTTTTTCCTCACCTTGTCTGGGAAGAGGATGTTCCAGTTACCACCTTTATTGTGCAGGAGCTCCTGCTATGGTCAGGGATGCTTCACCACCACAGTGCAAGGACGCTTAATGAAAATGGACACAAAAAGGTGTCTCTGGATGCAACTTCTAGGAAAACTGGTTGAGAAAGAAAGAAGACAAAAAAGGAACCTGAGTGGAGAAGCAGTCAGCAAGTAAATAACCTTGCTGCAGGGTTGATTAAAAAGAAATTTCTTATTAAAAGACAGAAAATTCTTATTATGTAATCTAAAATTAATTACTATAATTTTACAATACTTACTAGACCTAAAAAGCTTTTACTGCATTAGTTCTAAGTAGTTTATTGCATTATATTTGTAATTTCATGATTCTGTTGAACTTCTTAATCTCTATGGAAACTATTAAAGCAAGCCAAGTGAAAGAAAACATTGACACTGGACCTTTGTACACTTGTCATGGCACAGTTTGTACCAAAGTGGTCATTCTGAAGACAAAAGAATAAGGACTCAGCTCATTCAAGACCCAAAGGAAATAATGAGTAATTTCAGTGTTAAACTAATACATAAAATCAGTAAATTATTTAACTACAGTGGTGGGAAGATGCCCATGAAAAGAAGTTCAGTAAAAAAAAGAATAACCAGAAATCTGACCATATGAAGAAAATAAAGATTAAAGACTGCTGCATCAGGACATCTATTTCTTTGACCATAAATCAAGAAATACAGTGTATTGCTCTGAAAAAACCTGGCATTTGCATAATACTGGGTATCTACATTAATCTCATTTTCAAATGCATGGAATAAAACGAAGCATGTTCTCGCAACTGGAAATGTCCAGGAAAAGAATGTTGCAGCCATAAACACAACCTGGCTTCCTTTTTTTATGATTTTTTTCTCCTTTTTTCACCTGCTTTTGGCTTTTTTCTCTTTTTTTTATGGGTTCTGTTTTTACTCTTCCAAAACACATTAAAGAGTACTCATTATGCCTCTGTATAAAATAGAAAGAATTCCTTAAACTGTAAATTCATTGCAAAATTCATTGTTTTCTTAACCAGTTTTCATCTCTCTTTGTTATAAGATTATTATAAGATATATTATTTTACTCTATCTTTATTAAAGTATAATACATATATAGTATATTACTTTTAAATGCTCAGTTTAGTTAGAAAAAATCTGGATGAATAACAAGGTTGTTACTCAAAGCCTGTCTTTTCATTTAATTATTGTATTACTGTAATTTTCTAGATGAGGCACAGACAGCATGCTAACAAATTGTTTTACTACTAAAAATATTAAGAAACACTCTCCCATTTTTCTAATGCCAAGAAACTGAAACTCTGGAGGCTCTCTTCACCATGTTAGCCAGTAGCCTGAGTGAGATACAGCTGCAGATGTAGACTCCAGGTAGTCTATTTAGATTGCTCCAGATGAAACTGAGATGTCTGTAAGTGAGTAAATGTTTAAAGCTCCCATTATAGCTGCTGGAGTCTAAAAGTTTCAGTCTCAAGCAAATGAATAGGTGCCTACTGTGAGCAGGATCCCACACACAAGTTATTTAGGAACAAGCTCCTTTTTTCCTTTCCAACTGAAATACAACCAGCACCCAGAATAAAGTCACATTTTAATATATTTTTGTCATTCATGTCCAGTAGTTTTATTCTTTGGTGAGACAGCACTTCAAGGAGCTATCTACATGACCATGCTCAAAGTGAAATGTGCAGACGTTCACAAACCTTCCTGCCTAGAGAAAAGTAAGAATAAAAGGGCAGCTTTGTCAGACACTCTGCTGGTCTCAAATTAAAGCTACGAGGTCTGGATTTGAGGCTGACTCTGGCACCTGCTCAGTGGTTTAAGAGACTTCCGTGTCTCAGCAAGGAAAATGCACTTGTGAATTACCACACAGCAACAGCAGCCTGGACTCTTTGTCTGGGCGTGCTTCTGAGACCCCTTACCACTGGGATTTGTAATAAATTCAGAAGTAGTCCCCAGCTAGTCACCCAGCTCCTGCTCTTTGGAAAGTCACTGCTTTTGCAGCCCTCCTGCTGTGGCCCAGCCAAATCCAGTGCCCTGGGTGGCTGTGTGGAACCTGTTTATGCAATGCTGTAGGAGATGTTTGCCAGAGCAGTGGTTTGCAATAAGCTGGGTAAGCAGGTTCCTGGGATTCAGTGCATTTATCACACTGCATTTTGTTCCCAGGGCAGCACACTACAGGGGTGGTTATGGAATCAATTTTGACAAAGGGGAGAAAGTTCAGGCTCAGGAACTCCAACATTTTAGAATTTCCCAAGAACATTAGGTTAGGCTGTTTTTTCCTTATGCTCCAAAACACGGATGTTTTGTGAAACAAATCTCAAAACAAATCTCAAATGAACAAACATTTGACTCATTTATTACATTTATGAACTCTGGTTAAGCAGAATTTGAAGCTCATAGCCTTTACATTAATATTTTTGCCAGGGCCCAGACACTTCTGTTCTTTTAGCAGACAGAATGAACATATAAAATAACAAAGGCTGAGACACCCTGGCTTGGTGGGGAACAGGTTCAAACTCTGCATAGCTCTGCCCATAGCTATTATGCACAGTAAGGCTCACAGTATTATCAGCTCCCCCCAACTCTGTCAGCTTTGCAAATTTTGGTAAATTACAGCACCTAAACAGAAATGAAATTTCTAAAGCAGCACAATCAATAATATTCTCAAAGAGAATTTCATGAGACTTTAAAAAACCCTAATTTAAAATGTTCTTTTTTAATCACGAATTTCGCAAAGGACATTCTGTAATACAGAATTTATTCATTCACTTAAAATGCCCAAGATCTGCCAAACTATGAATTAATAATGATAGCTAGTCTTTTATGTCAAATCAATCTTACCACTTTCTCTCCTGGGAGAAAGTTTGTGATATTTTGCTCTCTGCCTCAAGTGATTTCAGTGGACTTTAGGCACGCAAGTTCAGCAGTGCACATTTTGAGCCCTGCACTGCCTTTCTCAGCAAGGTGATAGTGGAGTCTGTGACATGTATTTGTTTGTGCTTGGGTGTGGGGATCTCTGGGTTGTTACTGTGTCCCTTGTGGGAATGATTCCAGTAGATCCAATGAATGCAGGATCAAGAAATTAAATGGAGGGGAAAGCATGTGACTTTGGGAAAAAGACAAATAAACTGTAGGTTTATAGGCTGCAAAATGGAGCAAGGAGACAACCAAGGAAAGTTGAGGTTAGTCCATCATCCAGGGCTGCATCACAAAGACTGACCTATCCAAAAGCAGAGAGAAAGAGGACCTGGTTTCATTAGCACAAACACAGAATAGAACTGCACAGAACAAGAGATACTTCTGTGTCTTCCCTTTTGATAAATGAATGGCAAAGGACCAAACAAGTAAAACAAATTGGGGACAGTAAATCCCACATTGTAATCCTACTCCCCATCTCCCTTCACCCAGAAATGATTGCTAGACTCTGTTTAAAGACAGGATTTGTGGCCAGAGTACTCACTTATTTGTTTATTTTTCCCCTTGCAGTTCATGCAGCATAAAGTGGGCATAGTTGAGGAAAGGCTGGGAAAGTCCCAAAGGTCTAGCTCATTCACAGGTTTCTGCCAAAGAATAGGGGTTTAGCAAAAGGAGGTATAGAGACAGCCCCTAGCCAGGACTGCCTACAGAGTTTTTCCTCAACACATTATTTAGAGGCAAAGTTTGAGACAGCAGCGAGCTGAGCTCAACCTGACACCCCTGTGTCCCTTATCAACACACCATACCTGCTTACAACCCCCTACAACCACATTTCCTCCACCACCACCCCAGAAACAGCCTGCGATCCTCCCCAAGCTGCTGCATCCCAGTGAGTGACCTGATGCTTCCCTTCCTGCCCTCACATCCCACTAAGAACTCATCCTGTGACCCCACCAGTGCAGCCATTAATCCCTGAGAGAACAGGAGGAGCAACCTTAAAACACAACACTGCAGCCAAGTAAAATGATTTGGGCTTTTTTTATAGCATATTCTAAAAGATCTGGAAGGACATGCTTTTTCTTATCTGCCTTCCAAATAACCTATTGCCTGTTCCTCATTAGTGCACATTAACACAAGCTGGGGAGACAACCTGGCATTACAAAGGATACTGAGGGATTATGAGCTTCTGTGGTTTGTAAAATGTAAATTTACATTTGAGGGCAGGCAGGGGACATCAGATATCTCTGTTTCCCCTGCAGGGATTTTTGGAAATTGCTCCATATCAGATCATGCAGTGGAAAATGCTTTCAGGCCTGGAGCATGAGGTAAGGAGTCAACTCAGCAACAGAGAACACAAAGGCAACAGACTTCTGAAAGACTGGACGGAGCCTGACTCACCACAAGAGGGTTTTTTAAATCACATTGGGTGTTTTATTGATGGCACTTTCATTTTCACAGTTGAAGTCAGTGGCCTGGTAAACATTTGATTTATTGTGAGTTTCACCACTGAAAAAGAGCTGCTCACCAGTCAGCTCTGGCAGGTTTAGCCAAAGTTCCAGCAAGGCTTCACTGCAATGTACCTTCAGGTACAGGTGCCTCAGATGTTGCCTCCAGTGTTGTTTTCTGAGCAGATAGGCAGAAATCCTCTAAGAGCCCTGATTGCAGGACAGAGATTTTTCCTGTCCTGGGATGAGACACTCCATTGAGTTTTCCCTCTCTCCAATAGTTTGTGGCAGGGCTGAGCAAATAGAATCTTGAATAGGTTATGTGAAGAGCTTCCCACGTCACTACAAGTAGGTTGGAGCAAGAGGTCCTGCCTTTACCTTCCTACATATGTATTATGAAAGATGAGTCTACCCAGCAACATGAAGGCATAACTCCAGCCCATCTGACCACTTTTGTTCTCAGTGCTCAGACACATAACAGCAATATATGAGTCTTAATACAAAGCTATTTTACTGTGGTCTAAGGTATTATATTTTTCTTTGCATTTGATAGGGGCTGAGCATGTACCAGTACTCAGTCACAGCTGATTTTGTGGGATCCCTAAGTAGCACTGGCAGTAAAAGCTCTGGAGTTAGGGTTGCACAACACACCTGAAGTGTGCTCAGGGCACAGACATCCCCAGTCCCAGGGGGTTGGTTCTTGATGCTCAGCCAGTAATGAATCCCATCACATCCTCATCACCACACCATGTGGTGAAGACACCAGCTGCTCTGCAGGGTCATTGTTCACCAGGTCAGGTGGGTAGCCTCAAGCTTTTGCTTTTGCTGCACAGGGATCTAAACCACACTGGTTGACACAAACACCTCATGCACACCTAATTCTTGTTACATACAGAACTTTTGTTTCTTTTCCATTTAGTGAAAAATGGCTGATGGCCATGGTGACAAATGAGCATCTTCCTCTGTCAGAACCAAATTCTGTGGGGAGTGACAGGTAGAGCTGAGCTTGCTTCCCAACAGGGAGCCTCTGAAAGTACTTTCTCTCTGCTTTCCTATGAGGCTATGCTGCTTTGAGGAAACATTTCTGAGGAAAGCTATGAGTGGTGAGAAAGCACAAGCTGTACTTTACAATGCTGAATAATTCACACATCAGTATATGGACAGAAAGCTGTAAATTTTCTCGCACTTAGATGAAAGATAAACAATCTTATTATAAGACATTAACTGATATAGGCTCACTTATCTCCTGGACTCCATGTTTGAACCTAGCCTGAAGAGATGGATACACAATTCCCATGTCAAGCTACAGCATTGCTACTGATCTAAAAGTATATCGAGAAGACATCCTTGTAATCTGAAGACATACATAACTTACTGTTGTACATCTATATCATACTGCTATTTCATACAGAATGTCAGATTTACACAACAGCATTTAATAAATACAGCTCTTGGCATTAGCTGGATTGTCATATATTTTGGAAGAATTTCAAGCCTTACTTAACTTAGTTTTAGAATTGCTGCAATACACAGAGGTACCATGGAGTTAGAATTCATCTAATCCCCTGAGGTAAAACAAATGTCAGAGGTAGCAGCCAGGTCCTTCTCCTCTGAAATGCCTCCACCAAATGTTACTGCCAGGAACCAATGCTGACCTATGCTGAGGCATTTTGACTTCTGCCTGATGTTGCAATGATATTCCCAGCTCTCTTGTTAAAAACCATGGGCTCAGCTCAGTTCCTGAGCTTGTTCCAGCCTCAAGAGCACTTCTGTCCTCTACTAGAACCTACTGTGGTCTCTGCTATGATTTACTAACTTCACATATCTGATTGCAAGGTTCATTAGAAATTTTTCAGAACTTAAGTGGAAGCCTTTGTAACAACAGAGAGAGTCTGGATATTACAGGGATTAAACCCTCAAAAACCAGACTGAGGGATTAACCTGAAAGTATCCAAATCCATGGATGAGTGTTGTGAGTCCCTCTCCCTAATGCTGTCTAGTGGATCAGCTCTATACAGGAGCAAAGGAAAACTATGGCCCATGAAGGAAATACAAAATATAAAAGGAGAATTTATACCTCTGCAATAGAAAAAGGTGAATAGATTTGGTCCTACATGGAATACTGTATAGGAACATAAGACTAGACAGGAATTCTTCCCCTGTCATGCCCAGTGTCCCAGGCACAATTTAATCTGCTAGTGATTTGACTCCTTCTGTCTCTTCAGCTGACAAATCTGACTTTGCCTGTTTCTCATATCATGATCTCCCTATTACCACACAGAGGCAATTAATAGCACAGAAGAGTGCTTGGAAAGAGGTAATACCACTTCCTTCTGTGCTGTTCCGGGGAGCTTTCCCCCTAGCCAGTGAGGACTCCTCCTGCAAAGCCCACGGACAATAATGCCACCATAGCTGACATACCCATTTTCCAGATACCTTTATTTTCTATCTGGCTGGAAGTTCCTGAGGAGGATCATCTCTGCAGATGTGTTTTTGATTGTAGCCCATCCTTATGTAACATTATACACTGCAGTCATTGCTAATATCAACCGCTATTTTACTACCAATTCTCAATTTGCAAAGCACAGTGACTGCAAATTACCCTTGATTTGTTTGTATTATTCACAGAAAACAAACCTCCCAAAACACAAGTCAACATGTCCATCTTATTTATCACTGCAGCCTATTTTTAATTCAGCATTCCTGAAAAACTGGATTTGCTTATTCCTGTCTTTGCACAGAATAATGTCCCGTTATCATAGTATTTATATGAGAAAATACCAACAGCTAAATTTGTAAAAACAAAGTTGAATAACTTTGAATTGATTTGAATACACTTTGATTAGCAACCATAAAAAGTTGCTTATAAAATAGAATGGCCTGGGACTGCAGCTTTCCATTTCCTGATATCACAGATGTCCTGTTATTATGCCTCAGTCAACAGATACGCCAACAGCAAGGCAGCTACCAGACTTTTTAAACTTCTCCAAAGTCTGTATTGCCAACTGACTGTGATATGAAGTCCCACAATTACTTCCATGAGCAAATGCAACAATTTGTAAGAGGTAGGAACCTGTTGGATATAAGCCAATACTCCTGTATTGGTAAAGTATTAACAACTTAATAACAGTATATCAGATGCCTTAGCATGAAGGAAAGGCCAAAAATAGCTGTTATTATCCTAGGTGCAAAGATAGAAATTATCTTTCTGTATCTTTTTACAAACCAGCAAAGACTGAGTCCAGTCTGAGGATCACCAATACACACTTCAGTCTGGAATTCAGCATTCAGGTATCATTGACCCAACTGAAACTCAAATTTGATCACTGTCAGTTTCAACAAGAGGACAAATGGCTGGAAGATGTGGCTGGAACCCCTACTTCTTTTCTGCCCTTCTCTTGCCATGAGACCTATGTTTACTACTGGTTGGCTGAAGGCTAAAATCTCTATAAAGTATCTGTTTTGCCTATTTCTGATGTCAGTTTTATAGAGCTCCCCTGTTTCTCTGTATAATCAGATGCTGTGTGTTTATTAACCACCAGCACAGATCACTCCAGGAAAGAGACACCACAATACTTACATGAAACAGGACTGCATAGATGAGGTTTAGGTTCTACCAGATGGCCAATATAAAAAAACCCATCACTTGGTGTTTGCCAGCAGTTCCAGCAGGATAATAGCCCCAAAACATGAGTGAAGTAGTGACTCCATGCACACATGCCTCTCCTGGTATTGTTGTGGTTCAAGAGTCACTGGGGTCTGCTGCAGTGTTCCAGAGCCTTAGGCTGGAGCAGCCTCCAGGTACCTACCAGCTCCAGAGGGCAGGATGTCCTGTTTGTTCAAAACCAAAAACCACTGAAGAGACATGAAAATACAGCCTGGCTCTTGTCTGTGCCATACCTTGCTTGTAATTAAATAGAGAATTCAGGTGTCCAGCTTGGTCAGTCCAGTTTTGCAATAAACAATACATTCACTTTAACCTGTAGCCCCCCGAAGTGAAATATTAAAATAAACACATAACATTAATTTCTTCCAAACTGTGCATTTACCTCATTTAATAGTTTCAGAGACACATTTCCATCTCCTTCCTCCAAAAGCCAATCTTGCTGCTAGAGATTGATTTTATTGTTATTTCCTAACACTCTGGGTAGTCAAACCTGAAGTGTTATTTCTGCTTGGCTCGATTTTTCTGTTCTGGAATTAATGCAATCTTTTCCAGAGGTAAACATCATGACTATTTAATAAAAAATACATTTATATTGAAGAGCAAAGCCAGACATTGTGACAACAAACCTGGTACCTCAGGACACAGTATAACAGATGAAATTATTTAAACAAAAGAATTTGTTGTGGGATCCTGCAGAGGATGTGGATAGGGGCTTGAAGATAATTTCACTCATTTCCCATAAGAGACAAATCTCAACTTAATAAAATTGTTCTTAAGAAAAAGAGAATAACAAATGAGGTTTTTACTGACAGACTGAGGAAATACTGCTTTTAAATTATTTTTGACACAGATTCAAAAGTAGCAGGCAAAAGAACATTTCCTTTGTTTATGAATACAAGCTTCACTTTATTGAGATTCTGGTGTTTTTAATAGATAGGTCAAAACAAGTTTAAATGATTCCCTGTGTTCTCATGGTGTATTGCTTTGCATTTGAAATTGGGCATGAAAATCAGCCCAAGGAGAATGGCAAGGCAAATGGTTTGCCTCTGACCCAGGGAGAATTTCATGGTCTGACAAGGGTGTGTGTGCTCATGCTCTGAGCCATGTGGGGCACATCCATCAATATCACCAGCACCCACTGCTTTCAACCACCATGATGAACTTTAATTGCTTTCAATTATGTTGGATTATGGTAGTAAAAATATTAGGAACAACTAGGATCAGCTAATATATCTTCTTAAAATCCATTAGGTGGTCCTAAGGCAGGGCATCAAGCAACAAGGAGAGAAAAATGAAAGTGGTACATAAGAATAGACAGAATAATTTGACAGAATGATGTGTTTACAAAACGTAATCATTGCAGATGTATTACAGGCAAAAATTGTTTTGTACAGCTAAATTATGGCAATTGTCAATGTGTCTAAATCTGAATGAACCTACACAAAAAAGACACTTTAAGTTACATGAAAACCACACTTCTGAAATATCCTTGTCTTTCTTCCCTTTCTTTTTTTCTTGTGTGAACTTGCTTACACAGACATGTAATTTCATAAATTGAAATTCATAAATGATCATAAAATGTCCATTTGGAAATATTCAGCATACAGTGAAGAAGCTCCATTCACTAACACTGAAATAGTAAATTAGATTACAAATATATTCATAGAATAATAATCACATTGCTATAATATAGAATTGAAAAGTCAGAATTCTCACATGAAATCAACCTGCAGATATAATTAAATTTAAATTAGTTGCATTTTCTCAAAGATTTTTTCTCTGGCCATAAACAAACATATGACCAGTGTGGATCCCTGAAATAGTTAGGCAATAAGCTACAGCTGATGCTGCTTTACATGCTTGATGTCAAAATCTGAATGATCAGAACCCAAACTCAGTTTCTGCCTAGCCTCTCAGTGCACTGAGAACTGTTTTCAGCACCAGCATTTCTCATGTGCCCTAACGTGTCCCAGCATGGATGCCAGCTGTGATGTAACTTCCATCTGAGCTCTCCTAGGACACAGGAAGGACCTGATTTCCACATGTGCCGCTTCAGAGTCCTGACAAGAGTTAAGGTCTCCTCAGAAGTAGACACCAATCTTGAATAAGGCTCTATGTGTTGTTAATCACTTGCTGTCAACCTTAGTTTAACATAGAGCAATTTTCTGCGATTGGTGAGCCTGCTGTCCCACACTGTCTTCTGCCTGAAGGCAATCAAATCTGTGTTTTCTATACGAGTCCCCTTATCACTAAGCTAAAAATTGTTTTGGGAAGGGGCCAGACTGAACCAGAGAGACAGGGATTTCTCAAATGGGGCTTGGGATAAAATATCAGTAAAGCCTGTGATTCTCCTGAGAGGAGGCTGTGGAGTTCCTTGAGAAGCAAAACAATCTGCCCTGCAGTTCTCGGCTCCCTTATTTTGCACCAAGCAGTGACTTGGGTGTGACAGGAGACAGGAAGGGAGAAGGTGCCATGGCAGTCATGCTGTGTCACCCTTGTGCTTACTCCCTCTCTTTCTGGTCAAATGAATATTTGATTAGCTGATATAAAGTCAAAGGATTTCAGATAGAGTCAGCTGCAGAAAACAGATGAGTTTTTTGTCTCCCCTCAACTGAAACACAAAACCCCCTGTCTGTGGTCAGTCCTACACTTATCCCGTGTGAAGAGCAAACCCAAAATACCCAATGCTTTTATTGATGTTTTAGGAGACCTATCCCCCATTAGAGGAGTCATTGTCTCTGCTGTGTTCGGAAGAACAAAGGGTCAGTGACAGAGGGAAGGCAGTGAGCAGCGTTACCTCATGCACGGATGAGAGGAGAGCTCAGGAGGCACTCACAGGAACATTTGTAAAGCCCAGAGGGCACTGAAGTGTCTGTGCTGTGGTATGAATTAAAGGTAACAAACTGTGATGTCTTTTGAAAATCTAGCTGTTTACTCAAGGCACTGTCCAGACCAACAGATTCACCCTCAAGAAAATGTAAGATAAAGATTTTTTGAATATTTCACAGCTGCAGAATATCCCAGACATTCCATGTTTTCTGGACACATTTGAAAGGTTCATTCCAAATTTATGAGTCAATCATCTTGATAACCACTGTATTAAAATAATTAAATATACTGGATAAAAAATGACACCTCAGAGGAACTGGAAAAGGAATAAAGTGGTTTCAGGTTCCTGGCCATATTTAAGCACAGCAGGTAGAAGTAGGATGAAGCACTGCTCCTTTGGGACATGGGGGCTTCCACTTCACTGGTTTATGATAATGGGGACTCAATAACTTGTAGAATTAATTTCAAAGCCATAGTAAAAGCTGAAAGGGAGAGTAAGGGAGCACAGACTGGGTACATTTGGGAATGCACATTGGGTACAATTTGGTGTACTACTAAATTTCACCTGTTATCACCTGGAGGGAAAAATATATACATTAATAAGTTTAATCAAAGAGTGGATAAACATCTTGGGCCCAATGGTAGACAACAGCCTGTGGTCAGCTGCCAGGTCTGTGCAGAAAGCAGCTTTGATTTCAGCAGCTCACCAAGATGACTTTTGTTAAGTGGCATCAGAAAAACATGGTTTTACAGACAAACTATCTTCATTGTTCCAGCTCCCCAGAGAAACATATACAGAGAGTGCATAATTCCCCTGCATGACCTCCTTAATGCAGGCTGGGAAATAGCTCTGGAAGAAAGGCACGCTTTGGACAGGCTACTGCATTATTCCTTTTAGGAATTATATCATCTAGTCAAAAAGAAATGTAGCCTCAGTGTTTCTGGAAATTGAAATTCTCTCAGTGGAGAATAGTTGTTTTCTATGGGGATTAAAACATTACTTAGCTGAGGATTTTTTACAGAAAAAAAATACTAATAGAACTCTATACTTGAGCAGAACCAAGGGGTGTTGAAAAGTCAAAGGAAGGCCAGGACTGAAGTATGCTGGCCAACTTCAGATACTAACACAGAAATAAAAAGTCAATGTTGAGTAAAACCCTGAAACATGTAAAAAATGGCATGAGCATCCATGGATGCCCTGAAGCATGTAAAAGATGGCATGAGGAAAGCTCATGAAAATTTCACCTTTCATCAAAGTTTGGAGCAGAAACAGCAATACAAAACAGGTACATTCCATCATTTCTGCCAGCTGACATTGATGGCTGCTACTCATGGTCGTAATAGTGCATCTGACAAATTTTGCTGTATACACCTGATATGATTCAGAATATACTTGTCACTGATACGATGCCTGAAATTGAGAACTCGTGAATATACAAGTTTCATTTATGATTAAAGATTCTTGCAACAAGACAGCTTAAGTAGCATCTATGTGAGGTTTTTTCTAAAGGTGTTTAGAAAGTAAACCAAAGAATCTCTACTAGTGACAACTTTTCAAAAGAAGACAACAAAAAAATATTTTATTTACTCAGTGTCTGGAACTGTGAACTAAAGGTTATGTCACTCCCCAATGTGGTAAGACAATTTTTTTCATTATATCAGGTAGACATCATCTGTAAATTGGGTCCTCCAGACTCACATTGATGTTCTAAGAAAAGTTAGGGTAATGGTTTTTGAAAGACAGGATTCATCATTCCTTTCATCCATGCTTTAAAAAACAAACAAACAAAAAAAAAAAAAAAACAAAAACAAAAACAAAAAAAAACAGTAGCAGTGCTGTATCCCAGAATTGGTTCATATGGTAAATCCTAATATTCTTCTTATAATTTGATACTTGATGTCTAAGACCCAGAAAAGGGCAAGATTTTAGATTCATGTCATATACCTACTTAGATGTATGGAGAGTTGGCTCTAAATTTTGGTAAAAACTCCTAAGTCTAGTAATTCAGCACTGGAGTGGTGGATTCTACTTCAGTGTCAAGTTCATTATCTCAAGACAGTTCTGATGACAACTGTATCCTTGATAGGATTTAATCAGTCTGCTCCTGTTAAATCCCTGGAACAGCATTACTTATACATATGGCACATGTTTAATCTCCTATGATTAAGTGACTCCCAAAAAAGCAAAGAGATATCTAAATGAAGAGGAGTTGAAGGATTATTCTTCTTCTAGAAGAAGACATGTCTCTCACATCTCCTTATTTTTTACATGGCAGTGCTGGTGGTGGTGTTTGGCTGTCTAAGATTTCTCTCTGGGTTACAGAATGGAGCAGTGGGCTCTGACTTAGCAGAAGGAGCCAGTTGAGTCATTTTGACACTGTCAGACTGTAGTCCTCAAGCCCTCAGCCTACTCTGCTCTGAAATATCTGCTCCCCAAAGAAAAGGGGAGAAGAAAAAAGAAACAAAAACAAGGCACCAAGCTTTTCAAAAGAAAACTTAAGAAGCAGAGTGAGATATTTTCCTTCCAGACAACACTGGATGTCTCATATGTTGTAGACAGAGATGGATCGGTGATTGTGAGTGGACAGACCAGGTTTTATTTCTTTTTGAAATCAGAAGGGACCTACAGCATATGAAAACCAAAGCAAACAGGAAAAGCACTCAGGCACTAAAAGGTATTAAGAGAAACTGCAGAAGTTGCCTTGACAGAGCAATATGGTTGTAAAAATACAAATACCGCATGGCTGGCTGCTATTTGATGCAACTTTTAAGCACTCTAAGGTTGCATCATGGATGCACAGACTGCAGATGGCTCACAAAGGACCTGCAGTGACACTGAACATGCAAGGACCACATCCAGGGGCTTTTTGCTGTTCTGTGAAAGAAGCAGTGTGTAAGGCTGTGGAAATGAACAGCTGAGGGGAAAAAGGGGGATTTAAATAGAGGATTTTTGTGCAAGACTAATCTATTTTAGAGGAAAGTTGCTTCTAGTTTAACCTGCAACTCACTGCTTAAGGGGGCAGGCAAGAAGGATAATTCAGAAGGTATTGAATTATTAAAAGAGAAGGGGATAAATAACCACTAATTCATCAAAAAATCAAGATACCAAGAATAAAAGTAATCAAGGCACTCAGGGATAAGAGGAGATAAATGTGCTAATTTCCTATACAACAAAGTTACTGACCTGTGTAATAATAGGAACTGAAATGTATTTTTGAGCATATATTCAGACTTCTGGGGAGGAACGAAACTTGCTGAGATCTGCAGGACTGAAATGCTGCTTCTTCTCCTATTACCTGTTTAGGAATGGATGAGTGGACAAAGAGGGAGGTAGAATATTATTTTATGTCAAAAATAATGTTGTCTGCTGGAATCACTTAGAGCTCAGAAGCAAACATTTAATGGCTCTTTACAAGCTGATATCCTGACAGGTAGGACAGAGTGCCACAGACCAAAGACTTGAGCACAAGATGGTGAAGCTCACACTATGAGCAAGAAAGCATGGAGGTTCCTGAGCCATGCAAAATAAGGGAATCAAAACAAAGGGAGGTGAGCCTGTGGAGTTGATAGTCATTAGTAATAGTTCACAGCAAAGAAGAGAAATCATCCAGTAGTCAGAAACAAGGTACTTACATGATAAGCTGCAAAACTGTTAATAGAAGAGAAAAAAAAAAAAAAAAAGAGGAAAAGAGGAACACAACACAATCAAGGATCCTCCCTTTGCACAGATCAGTTTGTTGGTGACTGGTTGTCCAGCACATCTCATTGGTGTCCAGCAGGAGTGTGTGAGCATGATCATGGTTGGGCTGATAATGGGTAGTTCCAGCTCACTGCAATGTGTAGAAACAATGGATGAGATGATGGCTGTGTACTCCCAAACTGCCTGGTCATGCCCTTCAGCCTCTGCAGCTGCTAAATGGTGACAGGAAAAGGTAACTCTGTGTCACATCCTCACTCATCATCATTTGCCTCCTCACACCTGAGCCAGCTTGTTTGCACCTTGACAGAATTTATGACAGGAACTGCTGAAAAGTCTTGAAGTTGCTGCTGTTCAGAACACAGCTGTTGCCTACTAAAAAAAAAAAAAAAAAAAAAAAAAAAAGTTTTGATATTAAAATGTGAACATGGGGAATAGTGCACCAAATCATCATGAATTCAGACTTTTTCTACTAGCCTGTTCAGAGTGAGCTCTGTGTGAGCTGCATAGCTTTATGTAGCTACAACTTCAAGTGCTTATGATTTGAGCACATCTGCTCTGCATCTGTGAGCTCTCTGCTTTACATGGGTTAAAAATGTGAGGACAGCTTTGATTACATAAATTGGAGGTAAAAAACCCAAATGGAAAAGCATAAATGAAAATAAAGTTGAAACAGTTAGAACCCCGTGGCTGGAAATGAAATCACTCCAGCTAAAAATTCAGACCTGAGTGTTAAAATGAAATAATGGAAATAATAATAATATTAAAAAATGCTTCACAAGCTTTGAAAGGAAAGAAAGAAAGAAAGAAAGAAAGAAAGAAAGAAAGAAAGAAAGAAAGAAAGAAAGAAAGAAAGAAAGAAAGAAAGAAAGAAAGAAAGAAAGAAATTGAGGAATATAAATTAGGCCATAAAACTATAAAAACTGGTAAAGGCACAAGAAAAACAACAGGGTAATAAAATTTTGAAAAAGAAGTAATATGATGTAAGCAAATTTGGAACAAAGGAATATGTAAAGAAGTGAGTTTTTTTAAAATAGTAAATGATGTCTATAGAATTGTCTGCAATATAGAGAAGATGTTTCTCTTTTGGACTTTGTAGGGCAGTCAGTGTGCTGGGGTGGCAGCACATTTGGTGATGACAATGGTGTATTTTCTCTTCTGACACTGAGTCAAAGAAACATTAAAAAGATGTTATTGAAATCGTGTATTTTTATATCTGTAGGTCTGGATAGGTTGCATCAGAGAGTTTAAAATGTTGTTTGAGCAGCTCTCTGTATTCTTAGAGCTAATTTTTAATACAAGTTAAAACTGTAAGCATGGTTCAGAAAATTGAAGGGAAGCCAGGGCTATAAGAAAATATGAAAAAAAGCAAAGTACAGAATGTGATGGGCCTAATGGGCCTTTCAGCTCTAAAGAATGCCAAAGCAAGGCAAGGAGGGGTAGTAAAATTATTTCTTATTGCCCAGGATGAAAATAGGTAGTGCTGGTTAACTTGATATATATTCTCTCAATGAAGTAATAAATTTGGTTGAAAAAGTAATAGAGCTGATATGAGCACAGAACCTTCTACAATTTCTGAACACATTTTCAATAGAAATTTAAGTATTACAAAATAAAAAAAATGCACATTAATTGTGTGCTTTTAAACCTTAATTGAAAACTCAGTTCATGGATATCTAAATGCAACTGGCCAATGCGCATGATACTATTTAGCATTTTTCTTAAAAACTTCCGGAGAAGATTGACCTGAGATGAAACTGTGAGCTGTGAAGATGATCCCCTGCAGCAAGTCTGGCATTAAAACCCAGGGAAGTGGAACACAGCCCATGTTCCCCATGGCTGAAGATGGCACGGAGGTCACAGCAGACAGAGACAGAAGAAGGGTTCATGCTATGACTGTTCCGTGGCGTTCCCAAGTATTTCCTCTCACTGGAAAAGACTAAACTGTTATAACTACAGGTGAATTTTACAAGGAGAATTGCACTAGTTGGACACCATGGATGTGAAAACAAGTAATTTCTTTCAAGGATTGTCTTAAAGGGCAGACAGTATGGAGAAGGAACAAGGGAAGGATGAAAAGATCGAAAATTGTTCTTCACACTGATATAATCAAAGAGCTCTGCTGGCTTAGATTTATGCAGAGAAGATTAAGGGGATGACTTCATGTAGGTTTGTAAGTACTGATATGAGAACAAAAATCTCATAATAGAGTGTCCTTCAGTACAGCAGTCTGAGACAGAATAATAAGTGTTGGGTGGAAGCTCAGGTTGGAAAGATCAGATGAGACAAAAAAGATGCATTAAAGACACTGGATCTGCCTTTTGCAGGGGTATGTTCATGATCCTCAGAAATGTTTAAATTAAATCTGTTTTACAGGGAACAGGACAGACAGGGCTGAGCCCACAGACCAGGGAGCTCCAGCCCTGCCTCTCACGAAGCTGAGCCATTGGGCAGCCAGTCTGTGTGCTCAGCTGGTCACCAAGGAGTGACCTAACTTTGGAGAGAACACCAGTGCAGATGGGAGGCAGGAGAGCTGCAGCTTTAGTCTCTGCTCCTGGGTCCTCGTTTTTGCCTTTCCCACAAGAAATTAATTTAGGACCACTCTATAATTTTATTTTTTTCCCTATTCACTCACTTTCTAAAGGAGTTGGTGAAAGTCTGGGTTAGGCTACAACATCAACCAATTAGGATTAAGCCTAACCCAGTTACAGCTAATCATGGTAAAAGAAGGGAAAAAAAAGTAGACAGACTGAACACAACTGACCTGTGAGGAAAAAAAAATATTCGAAAAACAATTCTAAAGAATAAAATACATCTTCAGTTAGTGTTAATTTTTCCCACACAGTCAGAATCCTTTCAAACCCTTCCTGGAGAGTGAAAGCGAATGGAAAGTTAAAAACATGAAGATATGTTTCCCTGATGCAGGAATGCCTCACATTAGCATTAATATAAATTACCCATATGCTTCACAGTCTGAACAGGCTCAGTGTTTAAATTGGCTCCACGGGAGCCATTAGGAGCAAAGCAAACTGCACAAGAGGCTCCTGGAATACCTAATGTCACAGGCTAGCAAGCCTTCCTTTATTTTCTTAGGACCCCCATGAAGGTAAATATGTACCTTGGAAGAGGAATCTAAACATTATTATCTACACACACTGGAGTCAAAGCTCATTTTTTTTAAGAATGGAGGATATGTAAAATCTACTGAAAATGGGAAATAGAAGATAAATTTAAAAGTTGCTATTTTAGCTGTGAGATATCTTTTTCAGATATGTCAGTTACTGTCCAAAACCTAAAATGACTGGGTTTTGGTTTTATTCAATTTTTTTTTCTTCTCTTCTAGGTCTTTGTTGTGTGGACTTTTTTAGTTAAAATATAATGGAGACTTATTCAAAAGCATGACAGCATTTAGAGGGAGATTTCCATGCTGCTGTAGACAAATTATCTCAAGCAGCAGGCTTGTAGATTGGTAAAATTCTCTTACATGTTTCTGTCTTAAAAACTTGTACTTGTTAAAATTCATGTATTCTGCTTATAAAATTAAATCAGTTTCTTCTCAATAGAAATCTGCTGTTTCATGCTTTTTTGGAACAGCTGTATGAAAAAAAAGTAAATAAGTGAAATGACATATTTTAATTTAATTTAGTTATTCAACCAAGAAATGTTCATTGCTTGACTGTTTTTGAATGAATACATTTTAATTGCAATATTCCCCAAGATATTAATAGAATCAGTGTGCTAGAGCAATAAGCTTCATAGACAGAACTACTAGCCTTTATATTACATAGTACTTTGGTTAATTTTTTTAATATTAATGAATGCAAATGAAAAATAAAAATTGCAAATTCCATCACCTACAGTGTCAGGAAACATATTTTGTCCAATAAGCTCTAGGCCAAATTGATTTGTGCTACAGGAAGATGTGAGCCAAGATCTGTAAACATCTAATGTTAGATCTCTTACTATTTTTTATTCCTATAAGGCAGCTGGAGTGTGAGCTCAGTGAAATCTTCTTGGCTTCACAAGCTCCTGTGTTGGCAACAGAAGATTGAATTTCATCTTGTTATTTTAATTTAAGTCAAAGCCACAAGTATCACTTAATGTTGGTTTTAGAAAAATTCATCCATTGATTCCCCCTTCTCAACTCCTATCCTTGCTGGAGTCATAAGGCTTGGTTTTCCCCTTATGAAATAAGAATTCTGGCTCTTACTGATGCTGAGCAGGTAGAGATGTTCAGTAAGAGCCCTGTGAATGCTACTGAACATCCTGAGCACAGGGACAGATCGGTATATATCTTAATTTTAAAATTACTCCTTCATCTCAGCCTTTTTATACCCTTGAATATTTCTGTAGAACTTAGCATAAAACCTGTCTTGCATAAAGATAGTCTCATGTGTATTTGCAGGATTGGGGCCATAGAGAATAACTCAAATCACAACATTATTTTCAATTACACTCTACTATATGATAAGCCCTCACTAGTCATGATTAATTTTCGATGAAGTAAAACATTAGTTCAAGTAAAAAGCTCAACTACCATTGCTGCACTGGAGTTGTTTTTCAATTAAGGAAATATTTGATCCACCAAAGTGAATGCTAAATATTATATAGATATCATAAACACACAGTACTACACTGAAAAATAGTAGCAGAAAATGAAAGTTCCCTTTCAACTCCAAGGGTGCAAAAGATATATTAGCAGTTTAGAAAGCTCTTATTTGAAATTGACTACAAATTTCCTTCAAATGTAACTTAGGTTGCTTTATTTTCTGTTGTGAAAATTCAAATATATGTTGCAGGTGAGGACAGTGTATGTGAACCCATCTAAAAAAAAAACAGGTTCATTCCTCTGATAAAATTCTTTCCCCCTGTCCAATCACCACCCCCAAAAGTACAAGCAAAATAAAACAGGCATGACAAGTTCCAGCACTGCTTTCCATACCCAAATCTGTTCCTGTGTGAGGAAGAGGCATTTTCAGATAAGACAGGTCTAGCTCTGCAAGCCATGCTGCTGCAAATCCCACTGTAGAGATGCACTTAAAATACATTCTTTAGACTAAATGCTTCTATTACCCTGAATTTCTCTAGTGAACTCTCTTCATTGAGGGCAAAACTGTCAGACCTGTAGAAAACTGTCTCCAGTTGGAAATGCATCCTCCATTTAGGAAGACCAAGGCAGTTAAAAGCAACCTTGCAGTATGCCTGGCAATTCAACACATGTTGCTTCATATTTCCTCTCAGCTTGCTGAGAATCTGCCTTTTTTTAACTGATCAAGCTACTACCAGAATCAAAATCTTCGTCCAGATTCTTCAATACAAAGATATAAAAAGGACAGGTTTGAAACCTACCAAGTTTAAGCCTTAGAAACTCACAGATTAATATAGGCTGGAAGGGGTTTCTGGACACTAATTAGTTCAACCTCCTGCTCAGAGCAAGGCCATATTCAAAGGTGGATCACCTTGTCCAGATAAGTTTTGAATGTCTCTAATGACAAAGATTTAATCTGGCAATTACAGTCTATGGAAACAAAGTTTTAGAGAAAAATATTATCTTTTATTAGACTGATATATATAGCTGAAATAAACAGAAAAGCTTTCAAACTCTTCAGAACTGTGTGGATAAACTGGTATTTTGGGTTAATCCAGCACTGTTAAATATCATTAGCAACACAAACTGAACTGAACATGAACATTAGCTCATGAACTTTCAAACTGTTGTCTTGAGATGAAAATTAGCATTTCCAGGATCAAAGCAAGGTTTTGGATCATGTCCATACCTTGCCAACCTTGCAATAGCACTAGAAGGAGAGTCATGAAAGGCTTTGGAAATCAACATTTTTGATGATAGACAGGTCTGGAGTTCCAGTACTGAAGGACTGCTGTCTCTTGTTCCCCAGTGGTTTCCCTCTGGTAGCAAAAGACAGTAACTTTTCTGAACCTCTCCTGGGTGCTGTCCTGTGTCAGTAAAGACCATCCCCTCAGCTGCCACCACATGGAGGGCTGTGCCTGAAGGGAAACTCTGTGAAACTCACTGAATGATGCTCCATTGCATGTGAGATTCCTGTGTACATTCAGATTCCACATTCACTGCAGCACTCTGAATTGCCTTGATCATTAGCATTCAAGTGGTTATTCCCTAATTTTGCCACTTTAACGCACAATTCTGCAGAATTACTGCAATACCATTATGAGGTATGCTAAGAACCTATGGAATTTAGACTGCAGTAAGTAGTGCAGGGCCCTGCAGCATGGGATCACACTGCTGGAACTCCACTGAAGTTTGTGGTCTTACCAACAGCTCTTACTGAGAGTGCAAAAATGCTAAACTGCAATAATAAGTATCCCTCAAATGCTGTGATTTCTAAACTGTGTGTTTACTTTTCTGTAAGGGAAAGTTGCTGATTTACAGAAGAGGGATTTGGACAATTTAATCCCTCAAAATTAAACCTTCTCCAAAGTACATATTCTTATATATCTAAGGCAGTTTAATCGAGAACGAAACAGTAAGAAGGTGTTTCTTAGAATGTGAATATTACTCAGTTAGGGAGTCAGACTGATACAAGCTGGGGACACTCATTCTGGCTTAAAAGCTGCTCTGCAGAGGCCATGGAATGGCTGGTGTGTAATTCTCTGATCACCCAATGTTGCAGAGCTGTAATGTGAGATCCTGTGCTAAAAGGAACATGACCAGCCCAGAGCATCATCATGTTTAACTTCTAGCAGTGAAGGATAATTAAACTGTCTTTTTCTCATGCTTTGTTTTAACTTTTTGATTTATCTATCAGACTGTGTGTGCAGGGGCTAGCTGGATCAGGGCTCCAAGCTGTGGACTACAGAGAGATTTTGTATCCATGTGTATTTCCATGTGCCCAGACAAGAGCTTAGTCTCAGACATGGCCTGTAAAAGACGGCTTCAACTGATGCAGTGTCAATGTCTGTGGTCTTTCAAGCAGCCCTGGGATCTTCTTTCAGTCAATGGGCAGAATTTGTTCTTCAGATATCAATTATCTTAAAATAGACACCTGTATTTGGTCAGATAAATTTCCTTTCATTTGGAAGAAATTGGATTTTAGGATGACACAGGCATAAACGTCTACGTCATGGATATCTTAAGATAAGTGAATTCCCCTAAACATTCATGTTGTTATACACCTGTTAATACAAATGACACCCAGTTTGGATCCTAATTTAACACTGTATCAGGACTGCAAACCAGTGGTATCATCCCAGTGTAGAATAATTATAAGAGAAAATTCAGGCTGATTCAGGCTTACCCCTTACCTGAGGTGAGATGCCTAGAAAGTCATGAAGAGAAGAACTGACACATGCCTTTAATGACAAATTTTGGGCCATATTTCAGTAAGAAAAAAACTACTTTAATTCTGTCCCAATGGATGAAATACCTGTGAAGATTGAACACAATGGATTATTTTCTTCATGTTTAATAATTTTTATTCAAGCTATCAGTGTTAAAAATGTTCTCTAATACTACTTTTTGTCAGAAACATAAAGTTCCAGAAGGAACTCATATTAGATGCTTGAATCTGGAACTTCCAGGTAAGTCCCCTGATCCTGAAGTTCTCCCTAACATGTCACAAATCTTTCTTGTTCAATCACAAGAAGCTTTGAAACACTTGGATAACAATAAAAATAACCTGAAACCTGAGTGTTTCTGTTAAAATTAGGTATTTTTTGCTGCCTTGTACGGTTTAAATTTCTTGTATTTAGTGTTATTATACTTTATGCATTACACAACTACCAAGACTGATCTCACAAACAGCTGGAATTTTGTAATGCTCATCCTAGAATCAGGCAGATTTATTCAAATGAAGATATTACTGCAAAACAGAGGATTTCAGATAATAACTTTTCTCAGATCCTGCACAGAGATAGAATTTTCTAATCCATTTAAATGATACTGGTCTGGTTTCAGGCATGGTCCATATGGCACTTGTTACTGTAAATACTGCTTTGATCTTTCTTTCCCCTTTACAATTCCAGTCTTATGCTTTGGTATTTAAATATTTTTCACCTACCTTCTCTACTTGTTATCAGTCCCATGGGCAAACATTTCCAGCAGTAATGATTGTAAGCAAGCATTTTGTGTACTTCTGTCAAGGTTTATTATAAATTACAAAACTGCTTTTCCAAGGGAACCCCCCAATATAATTTTCTCTTGCAGTACAAGTCTGCACTTTCTGATGACTGTTTCTAAACCCTAGGGAAGCCCATGGCTACACCAAGCTCAGGAGAGGGCAATGGCCCTTGAGTGTGCATTTCCCACCAAACACTGGCTCAGTGTGCACCACAGCTGCAGTGATGATGATGATCAATAAAGTAATGTATGTGTTTTAATGTAATGTAATCCACTGCACTAGATAGTATACTCACAGAAAAACAAAAAACAACAACAACAACAACAAAAAAGGCAGATCATGCTCCAGTGAGTTTATAACCTTACAGTAAATCAAAAGATTGCAAATAGATATTGACAGATAGGAAAATCTTTAATGAGTACCTCCAGTGCACCAACAGCCTAACAGATCCTTTTTTTTTTTTTCCTTATTATGAAATTCAGGTGAAAATCATAGAAAATCAAGATGGAATATCAGCCTGCAGAGTTCACCTAGTCTATCCCCTGCCAAAGGTAAAAACTTCCATATTTATGCCATTCCTACCTTTACCCAGACACATGCACTATGTTGCATTTGCTACAGCTGAGCAGCCAATCACAGAGTTTTATTAACTTTATTACTGCACACTTTCTCCTGATGTCTAATATGAACTTTACATGCCAGAATTCATCATAGAGACGAGAAAGAGATTTTTCCATTATTCTTTACAGCAACTTTTTGCAAATCCTATAATGGCTTGAGTTGGAAGGGACCTTAAAGATCACCTCATTTCAGGCCCCCTGCCATGGGCAGGGACAGTTTCCACCAGAGCAGGTTGCTCAAAACCCCATGCAGCTTGGTCATGAACACTCCATGGGCTGGAGGATCCACACCTTCTCCGGGCAGCCTGTACAAGTGCCTCATCACCCTCAGAGTAAAGAACTTCTTCCTAATATCTAATCTAAACCTGCCCTCTGTCAGTTTAAAGCCATTCCCTCTTGTCCTGTCACCTTGTGCCCTTGTCAGCAATCTCTCTCTACCTTCCTTATAGGCCCTTTTAGGCCCTGGAAGGTTCTCTTAGGTGCCCCCAGAGCATCTCTTCTTGAGGCTGAATACCCCCATAGCAGAGGTGCTCCAGCCTTTTGAGCACCTTCATGGCCTCCTCTGAACTCCCACCAAGAGGTCCATGTCCTTCTTTCCTCGGGGGCCCCAGAGAGGGATGCAGTATTCTAGGAGGGGTAAGTTTATTAAAAGAGTCATACAGGATCATACAGCTAGTGCACCGGTTGTCACACTCACAAAGATGTAAAGTACTTCCACACATTTGTTTTAATTTGGGAACAGATTACTTTCAGAAGTCATTCTCAGAAGGAAAGGTAAGACCCCAAAGGAACCCCAAGCCTTTGGAATTATATAATTGAGTAAAACTGCCATCACCTCCCTTGCTGTGTTAGTGTGACAGGGGTAAGCTGTCTTACCAGAGCACATTAAGTGATCTTTTAAATCTGGACAAAATACGAGATATGTCTCTGTCACGCATTATGATCAGGAAAGCAAACTGCCTGGAGTTATCTTAAAATATCCCTGTGAACCTTCATCAATCTTATTTTGGAGGGATTATATCATTTTTCAAGTTTTCTGAGCTTTGGTTTGAATATCAGTTAGGTCTAGAATCTCATCTATTTTCTCTGTAAGAAAATTATTGTGACCAATGGCAAATTCTGCACTAAAGACACTCAAAAAAGTATTTTGGGTTTATTAGAAATGACTGAGTCCATGGCAGGCACAAATGTTAGAGTGTTAAAAGACACAAAAATGATGTGAATTTTAAGAATATCCCCAGCACACCCAGCCACACCTAAAAACTGCTTTCTTGCAACAGTGAACAGATCAGGAATAACAGTGCTTAAAACAGAATCAGGAATCTAGAGAAATGAATAAAAAGTATTCCATCAATTTATGTGAACTTCTTATCAGTGTTCAGGGTATTAGAGCTGCAAACCACTCAACAGAGTTTTAACCAGCCCCTTGTTCATGGACAGAAATCTACAGCTGGAAAGACCTTTCTCCTTTATTCCTGCTTGAGGGCTGTGAGTGCTGGGTGCTGCCCCAGCCCAGCCTGTGGGGTTTGAGCTGTGCAGCTGCTGCCTGCACTCGTCTCTTCCCATTTCACCATTGCTCAGCACATCTATTTGGAGCAGAACTAAAGTGTTTGCTCTTGAAGTGAACCCAGAGGAATGCAGAGGGAATGAAAGGGCCAGCAGGAATCCACTCTGAGCAGTGACTGTGCAGTGCTTGAGGCTGATTTCTCTTACTTTCTCTCATAACTTATATAATGAATTTATTTGGTTTTAACTTCCCAAAGAGTTGGGGGTGAGGCAGTGTGATCTGTGGGTGTTCACTTGTGACGGAAGGAGTTGTATAGAAAACTTTTTTCATATGTAATTCCTTCACTTCAGAACATTGATTTCCATTAATCATCCAATTCTCCTCCTCTCAGCTTCTTTCACTAGGGTTTTCCTTCCAGTCTCCCAGTTTACCAGACTAATCCATGGCTAAATCCTAGAATGTATTTTTCCATCTTTTCTCCTTTTCCCCATTTCAATCCTCTGTCCTTTGAATGATGGGTTCAAAGGAAATACTGTAATCCAAAGAAGTTATTTAAACTTTTTGGAGGATCTGTCTTCTTGTTTACACACCTCATTGCAATTTCTGTCTGCCTTCTGGGCTGCCTGTGCCACCACATACCACTGATTCCTTGGATCCTTCAGAAGAGTTTGTTTATTTAGGCTATTTTGTTGCAGCTGAATTAATTTATCAAAGACAAATGCTAACTCATAGATTAACGTTTGCTAAGAATTTCCTGTCCCTGACTGATAAAATGATTAAGGAAAAGAAAAGATGTTTCATGATGCTACAGAAAATGCAAATGTTAATTTTAGCAGATCTAAGATCTAAAGCTGAAATAACATTTTAGATGGCCAAATTGAATGAACTGAAAAATGCACCATCCGGAGAACATTCCATCTGACTCCCAATTGACATCTTAACTAAATAATTTTAGTAAACAAATAAGAGACAGAATTGAAAAGAAACAGATTGAAAGGGAATGAAAATATCTGTATGAAAGCTGAACCCCATACTTTTATGAGTTACAGCTGATATCAGAGAAATCCATAATTACTAAGCAAATCTCTCATACTCATCAAATGACTGGAAGATCTGACAAAACAATTCTTGATATTCCCCAAGTAACTTCCACGTTGCCATAGAAGGGGGATATTTTCCATGCTTGGGCTATCATGCAGATATTTCATTGCTACTCTGATTTTTCTGATCCTCTGATGAACTAACAACTTCGCAAACACTGTGATTCCAAAATCCTTCATAGTTAAAGAAACAAAAAGAAGGTCCACTTTGACATCCCAGTGAAACTTTCTGTGAGTGCAATGAATTCTTGAAAAAACCTCTCTGACTGTCCTCATTTCCCGATGCCAGCACCATGACAATGTGCAAGCCATGGATTTCTGTGGCTCCTTATATCAGGGTCAGACACTGCATACAGTGGGATTGATCATGCAGTCTGTGCTCATGAAATGATTTTATTTAATTTTCCACTAGCTGAAGCAATTTTCTGTAACTTCAAGCTTTGTTTCATTATTTGAAAAATTAGGTTCTATTGACTACAGGCTGGCAGATAACCTGTTGACATTTTTAACTGTCTTTTTTGTGAAACTGGAGACATCTTTCTCCAGTTTCACAAAAACTGAGATTCTTTACTATTTCAGTTTTCCTCAGAAGGGAAAAGGGACCTTTCTCTCTGTCCCTAAAGTGCTCATCTCTGCCCTGACAATTCTTATTCCCTTTACAAATATATATATATGTAAAAGACAATGCTTGATGAAGGGAGTGGATAATTCTGTTAGCCTGGGATGATGGTGGTGTTATGTACCTGGTTTTCACCTGGGATAATGCACACCATTTAGGGAGTTCTCTTTCCTGAAATTAATGGGTGTAATTGAGTTACTTCATATTAATTTATTTCTAGTTCACTTGTGAACAATTTAGAGCAAAAGCAAGCTCTGTATTCTGGGGTTTGTCCTAAGATCCCAAAGGCCCGATTTGCTGGTACTGAAATGGAAAAGTTTCTCTCTGTCTTCCACAGTCATGCCTACAGCAACACAGCCCAGTGGAAGCTCCCCTAAAAGCTTTTGTCAAGCAGGGTATTTTTCATCTGAGGAAAATTCCAGCCAGACCTCCTGGGAGCAGAGAGCAGCCCTGTCCGTCCATGGGCAAAGCCAGAGTCAGGGAGTGCACCTCCCACAGCGCAGGTGCCTGCCGCACAGCTGGATCACACAGCTGGATCACACAGCTGTCACAGCTGCATCCTTCCACCTGGAGCTGCTCCCTGCTGTGCTGAGCCCCATTCCTGTGGGAATTGCAGCAAGGCTGGCTGATGGAGCACTGGAGCTAAACGATGTAGAGCTCCAGAGGGAGAGTGAGAGAGCACAGAAGGAATGAAGAACAATTCTTCAATAGGAAGGGCTTGGCTGCTCCCTTCAACATCAACCCAGGTGCAATATATTCTGCTCTCAACTGCTTTAGTAGCCCAGTACATCAAACTTATCAACCTTTGCTTTTACTGGAGATCTTTGGTAGAATTATTCTCTTTAATTATATTTTTTATGCTTGACCACTGGGAAGGATGAGAAGAACAAGTTCACTGTCTCCCACTGCCTTCCTCAATGAAGCCAATGAACACTTTTTCTATTTTTATGGTTTAAAAATTACTTAATAAATCTTTATAGTCTGAGGAACAGTAAAAGCCCTAGCTCTCTTTTAGGCAGGAAAAAAAACCACATATATAAATAAATGAGGATAAATTATTGAGTTTAATACATCTCACTTCTCACTAAATAATGTTAGCACACTATTCAAAGAAAGATTGGAATAAAAATGAATGGAGACCCATCATAATATTACATACTTTTTTTTCTGATATATTTAATCATCTTTATGCCTTCCACAGGATGAAATAAAAAGTGCTTTCAGGGGAGAATCTTGGTGACAGCAGTACAGGTAAATGGTAGGACAAAACCATGTTTCTACCCTGAGTTTTTGGCAAACAGATTTAGTGCAAACACATACTTCTTTCAATTTATCCTATGCATAGCAAAGAGATTTTTAAAATGAGATATTAAGGTGACAATGTACAAAGAAAGTGGCAATTTTTTTCTAGTGACTTCTGCAAGGTTGACTGCAATATGCTTTGCTAGAAGATCATAGTTATGAATCAAATATTCATAAAAAATTTACAACAATTTATATTTGGATTTAGTGAACATCCCTCCATTTTAGGTGCAAAGACGAAATCATTATACTTTCCAATGTAATACCTGCTGAAATAACCATGGTTTCTGAGATTATTAATATATGTGGTCTCATTTTGATATTTATTAACTAATTTTAAAATATTTTAAAAGTACTTAATGTTTTTGGGAGGCTTTTTCCAATAGATTTTGGTAAACAAGATAAAGTAAAAACTGCCTTTTTGCTTTTTCAGGCAATTTCGACTTCAATGAGAATCAGAAAAATTATACAAGATAAAGTAAAAACTGCCTTTTTGCTTTTTCAGGCAATTTCAACTTCAATGAGAATCAGAAAAATGCCACAGTTAATTTCCACACACTCCTTCACTGATGATACCATTCCTCCTTGTTCCTGAGAGAGCATGTGCATTTTCACATCCACATCCAATTGCACACAGGCTGTGTTTTGGATTTGGGTTTGGTTTTTTTCTTCTGTGGAAAGGAAAGGAGGCAGGGAATTCTCCTCTGCTCATCCCTTGCCAGACTACTACTGGTGAAAACCCCTGGGCAAGGAGAGGAAGGTGATTGTCAGATCCCTGGCTGAAAGGCTTCTGTTTGAGAGCAAAAATTGGCTGAGCCAGGGGACTAAAGGCAAGAAAAGCAAATCTAAGTCACATATGGGGAGGTCAAAGGAGAAGACCTCTGGAAGTCACTTCTTGCATTAGGATCCCTGCATTAAAAAATCCATTAAAAGTCTTTGAGGCAGGGAACAGAACTCAACATAGCACCTTATCCTCCAGATGACAGCCAAAAAAAGGTTACTGGGCTGACAGAAAAGTATTTACCTAAAAGAAACCTCTGGCAGGGAATCAGGGTACCAGGTACCTCAAAACCTCAAAGTAAATCTAATAAAATTTATATTCTATTTACACTATACCATCCTTTAGAGGGAAACAGATTTAGACAAATATTCCTGATATAAAATCAACAATACTACTGCGGTCTGCAGGAAAATGTTTCCACAATGTTCAGAAGGAAATCATTGAAATAAAACTTCTTTATGCAACCAAAACAAATATGCTTGAACATTTCAAAGAAGAATCTTATATTCTGGACTTGAGGTTTGATTTATTTGCCTAAATTTTGGCAACAAAGGCTTGAACATAGTGCTTGTGTAGTACCTGCAGGTTAAGCAGGATTTGCTCTGGCATTGGCACTGGCACTAAATATCCAGAGTTAGACAGCTGAACTGAGCCCTTTGTCTTGTCCTAACTGAAGATGAAAACAACAACTGAAAAGTCTCAAAATATCTTAGAAAATCAACATTGAAAATTTTAACTCAGCAGTGGAAAATAAGGACTTTTCATTGGTAAGGAGACTGATTTTTTTGCTGTAGTCAGCTGAGTTCCAAAATGTTGAAAGATATAGATTAATCACGACCATATTCTTTGATTAAGATATTATAACAGTAAGGACCAGGCTAAATACATAGTTTTACAGCAGGAAAATCTCTCTTATTGTCAAACATTCTATAGAGATATTGCATGAATACATCCACATCTACTTGTCTTGTCTGCCATGATTTTCTTCTGAAGAAATAAACTGTCCAGATTATTTTAAATAAATCTTTCTTCTTAGTGACTCCAAGCTTAAAACCTCTTTTTCAGTAAATGCAGCTATCAAGGAATACAGATTGCAGGGGACATTAAAATGTCAAAAATTAAACACTGCAAGAACAAGAATTTGAATGGAAATGGCTCATAAAGGGTGCTGCTCTCTATCTTCAAAATATTTTCCAATTATTTACCAATAAATTCAGAGGAGTTACTGTTTTATCCTTCATTTTTAAAGCGAATGCACGAGATTCATAGAAAGGATTATGGTTTTACCCAAAGAAACACCAGAGTTCCAGGAATAATTTATTTGTGCTTATTTATAACTATTACCAATTCTGAGATTCTTTCTTTTTCATAACTCACAGATTCACATTGATGAGTGAAGGATCACTCTACAACATTGGTTATATTTACTCACATTAGAAATGCATTGCTTTCTTTGCTGGTCAATATTCATTCTTCTGAAACTTCTGATTTTATTATTTGATGAATTCTCCAAGCACCTTAATGTTTTCCAACCCAGGAGTATTGAAAACTCATAAAACAAGTGTTTGCCTGACCTTATGTTATCAGGATTAAATACTGAAGATACTTGAATACCATTCTATTATCTTCAAGGCATTGAAATCATAAAGTCAAGTACAGCCTGCTGACATTTTCACTGGTTTTTTATTCAGTGTCTTCCCTGTGCCTTTTGAAATATGACAGAGTGGGACAAACTCAACTGAAACTCACTATCTGCTTCTTGAGCCATCCATAGTAATACACTTGACTTGTCATGACTATTCTAAAATATTTCTCTTTACTCCTTTCAATGGTAGATATAGATCTTCCCATGCTGGTCACCAATGAGAAGCACTTGAAATATGCTACTTTAAGGAAGTATGTCAAGATTATTGGAATAAACCTGCAATAACAAGATATAGTTGGAAATAAAAGGAATATGGCAACAAAAATGACAATCTGACTCTTGCTTTTAATAGTGAATGTAAAATATGGGTAAGGGTTCTTCATTTCAGTAGCAATCAATTCATCAATACATAGACAGGAGTCATTAGCATTTGCAAACAAACATTGCCTCTTTCCCAGGAGCTGAGATCCTCAAGTGCAATGAATGATGCTTTTCATATTCCAAATCAATATACTATTTATATTTGTTTTGTATTTACTTCCAAAATCAGTTAGGACTTCAATACCATTAATATTATTACAAGGGTGTATGCTCAGTCACACAATCTGATACTCTGCTCTTAAAATAGTTTCTCTAAGTGTCAAGGCTAAAAGAGAAGGTAGCAATCCAATATAGATTTTATCAGTAATGGAATGGTCACAATACTGTCTAGAAGAAGTCACAGCACAGGCCATTTTATTTTTCTTATACATATGGACTACTAAATATTCTTAGCAATTATTTGATAGTTATTGGAAAGCCTGAATTAGAAATATCTTCTGTTGCAACCAGCAAGCATTAGGGGATGATCTCCAATATCAGACAAGTCAGTGCACACCCCTGTTCCCTTCTGGGAATTACAAAATTAATTACAACAGCTGACTTTCCCACTCTTCTGTCTCTTCAGTGCTATCCTTGTGTCTTTCAAAATATGTGTCTCAAATTCAACAAAAATTCAGTGGAACTTAGGTTTTGCAAATTGTCCTGGTTTAGGGCAAATTTGGGAGAAAACCTCTAAAGGGGTTCTTCTAGAAAGCAGATTTAAGCTGCTCCTCCCCTAACTGGTTTGGGAAAAATATTTCCTTGGAGAAAAGTGGAAAAAACCTGTTTATTTGACAGGCAAAGCATTCACCAGCACAAAAAATGAACTATTAAACAACAAAACTTCTGGCTGCTCTGAAGAGATGGCAAATTTAGAAAGTCCTCTTTGTGGTTTGTAGCTTGGCTCCCTCAGTCTGTTATCAGTCTCCCTGGTACTGGAATGTAGCTGGAATTTGTCTTGGGCCTGGCGGGCCACAGGTGCAAGCTCCTGGTGTTTTTTGGTTTTTTGGGTTCTTTAGTTCAGAGCAGATTTGAATAGTTTTAGGAAAAAGGAAAAAAAAAACCCAAAAAACTACAGTCTGGGTAATTTCACTGCCTTAGCTAGCAAAAAACTAATTTAAAGCAAAGGAGAGCTTTCTCTTGCTGTTCATTCCGCAGACAACACACTCCAGGGGCAGGAATGTGGAGGAGTGAGTGCAGTTTCTGAAAACAAACTCCACACTCCTTCTCTCCCCCCATTTCACTCTCAGAACCAGTCTTAAAGGTGCAAAACTTATTTCTGGGCTAAACAGAAGAATGGGGATACAATTCAGCATCATAAAGTCACCCTAGGGCACAAATAGTCTCCACTACTGATCTCCAGCATTACACTAAGGAGTAATCATTGCTGCTTTGTTATTCAGCCATGAACTCAGCCTAGAGAGCAAAAGCTTCCACCTTCACCCTCCAAAGAAGAAAAAGAGACATAGTCTGGGTCTGCCAGCATGCAGCAGTATTCTGGGTGCTCCACTGCTGTTTTTGGATCAGGAAACTGCCCAGGCACGCCCTTCAGCTCTTCTGAGATGATGCAGGGTCCCTGGCACTGCTTTGCCTCCTGTCCAGGAGGGGACACGTGGTGTGTCTGTGCCCACCTTGGGGAGCAGGAATTGGGCAGCAGCAGAGGCCCCTAAGACAGCCCAGCAGAATGCACCAGGGTGCTATCAGCAGAAAACCAACATGGGCATCATTACTGGCAAGTTTGTCACTATGTGGAGCACTCAAAGGGCTTTTCTCTCCTGTCACCTATTTCAGTATGAATCCTGTTGAACACTGTCAATTTAGACTAATATTAACCTGGAACAAATGTCTATATCAAGCCTCTTTATGTACACTGAGAGACAGGGCTTTGTTGCTGTAATTACACTTTATAAAATATGTGAGTTGCATAAATCTCATAATCATTTCCTCTGCCTATAATGGCTGTAATCTGCAGTTCAAGAAGATTCCTAATTAATATTAATTCCCACCCTGTGCACAGTGTGTTTTGGCAAGCAATTAGGTCTGAAGGGATGGCCAAACACACTGATCTTCAAATTTTGAACAATTTAATTACAGGCTTATTTTCTGCATGGAGCTGCCTAAGACGAGAGTTTAGTAGAGAGCATCAGCATGGTCCTGCTCCAGAGGCTGGCTCTGGAGCCAGAGCAGAGAGAGCTCTGCAGGAGGGGAGCAGAGCAGGCTGATGAGGCCTTTTTTCCCAAAATCACTGGATTCCAGTGGAAGCCAAACTATCAGCTCATGTGAATGGTTACCTGGAGGCTGCTCAGTCAGACTGCTGAGTTTGCTGCAAATGCCTTCCTGAGAGAAGCTGACTGACAACTGCAAACAGAAAGTAAAAAGGAAGAATGCATTAAATTTTAAAGGGGCTCAAAAACAAAGAAGCTGCCTTTGTCGTGGATTTGCAGAATAATTTTGCATGACTGCTCATGAGAAACTACCCTCTTTACTCCTTAAGAAATTAAGTCCTTTCCTAGATATTTCTAATATTTTTCTTAGCATTTTTTACTCATTAAGCTAATGCTGAGGTCACTTGTAAGCACAAGTTACTTTTCTAACATGGAGGAAACATCCTCTGCTCCAACCTATCACTAATTAGCATAATCTGATGCCAGATAATGGGATCTTCACTGGTTAGAGAAGTTCTGAGCCCTCCACCCATTATCTTTAACACATTCTAATGAAATCGTGAAAATTAACACCAGTAAAATCATGTTACACATCTCATTCAAATTTTCAGAGGTGAAAGAGGATCCAAATTGCTTCTGCCCAGTCAGAGGTGCCAAAAAAGTGCTCCAAGTACCAGAACAGGATTGCTAATTTTTCAGTTACAAAAGTGTTAAAGAGTGTTAATATAGGCAAATAGTTAAATGTGTAATGAATAGTAACAAATGCTTTATAAATGATCAAATGTGTTTGCACAGGTGCTTCAGAAAGGCCTTACTTGTAAACTTTTTACTTTTAAGCTGAGACTAATTGTGGTGGATTTTAGCCAAGATTTGCACCTGCTGGAATTGTTTAATATAAACAACATGAATCAGAACATCTGACTGGGATCACAATAATTAAAAATCAAGAGAGGAAAAAAGAATAAAGTAATATTCCTATGACACATTGGTATTTGCTCACAGGATACTACCTGCACGGTCAAGCATGCCCACAGACTTTGATGGCAAAGTCAGAGTTACCTGAATCTTATACATCTATCAGAAGTAGAACACAAAAAAGGCACTTTTAATATTGTGCTAAACTGACTTCCATTTCCTACAGCTGCAGTAACTCAAATGAATGAGGACTGGTAGCAGTTACCAGAGGTTTCTGACTGATTATGGTCTTCCTACTGCTAAACAATTATTTCAAGAGTTATATCTTTCAAATCTCCTGAACTTTCTGAGAACTTGAAATCAACATTTGCTTCACATGACAGAAAAATAGCAGGCTACAGTATTGCTGCCCGTCCTGCTGTGCATCCTTTTTGAGTTAAACTGTTCTCATTTGGAAAAGCCTATGCTCACCACATTCAGTTGATAATTTGTTCCTAAAGGTACACTGCAATTTTTTACATAATACCTTTGATGATTTTCATTAGCCTAGATAACATAGAGCATAAACTACCATACACTGAAGATGTTGAAAAAAACATGAGATCAGAAAACACACAGCACATGAGTCCATACTCCCCAGATGTTTTGTGAAATGAAGAAGGCATGAAAAAGTGGTGTAATCCCTCCTTCATCTCCTGTCTCTCTCCATTCCTCTCTCCATTTCTTCCTTGCTTTAGCTTTCTTACTGGCAAACATAAGAATGAGTTACAGGAATTAAGAGTTAATTTTATTACACCTTTTCTGCTTCATAAGATGCTTCTAATGAGTCATTTTCACTTAAAAACTTTGCTGAATGTCAGCTATTTATTGATATTTACTGATTTTCCATTTCTAAATATAAGGCCCCATTCATCAAAACAGAGAAGGAGATGCATAATTTTAATTAAACAGTGGAATTCAAATCCAAAGCAGACAGTAAAATGTCAAAGGCATCTCTTTGGCTTGTGTTCTCCAGTGCATTGCACAAAGTGTACTGAGAGATAATGCAAAAGCAGGGAGGGTAATGCATTCTAGAAGTCACTGCTCCCAACTTATTCCAAATTTTGGTCTTCTTTATTGGCTATACAATTGTTATAGAGGCTGGAAATAGTCTCGAGTCATAAAACAAGAGCAATTACAGACAAAGACTACTGAAAAGTAAGATTACACAGACAAAGTATCAGCATTCTTGGCAATATTTTAAGTGCATGTTTGAAAATTGCTACCATTTAATATCAAGCTGGAACAAATTAATATGTTAAGGAAAAGAGTAATATTGTTGATAAGGCTTTTATTAGTCCTTTCTAGCAAGGTGACATCAATGATATGTTGACTTGACAGATACAGATACAGTGTACAGATACAGTCAAGGCTCACTTGACAGTAGTGAAAAGTCTTTTTGATTGAATAGTCCTTTTTTGGAAGGACACTTTTCCCTCAAAATTAAATAAGTGAAGAAGTGCTGGATCTCCTCTGATAGCATTACTAGAAATCATGTATCTCTTTTCTGTACATGATGAAATTACAGACACTGAGTGCATAGAAACATCAATTATACACAACCAACATGAAAATGAAAAATCAGGAAAAGATTAACAGCTTTAAAATGAAGGATGAATACATAAGGAAAGACTTTCAGTTGTAACATTCAATTAAGCTTTCTGATATGGCAGAAACGGTATCTGACATTATGCAAAAAGAATGGGAAGCCAATTGTAAGTTTTATATTAGTACAGCAGAGACTGTTCTTTATTGAAACCGGGAAAGAAAAGTGGAAGAGAAATACCACATGGGATGCTGTTACAGAAAATAAAGTCAGGATAGGTTAAACCTTCTGAATACATTAAGGCCAGAAAAGTAAACAAAGAAAAAAGGAAATATATGAGGAAAGATAAAGCAGTACAAGATTGTCCAAAAAAAGATAAAAGAGGCTCTGTTGATATACACCGACAGCAGAAACAGCAGCACTGAAGGAAGGCATGAGAACATTATATCAAATTGTTTAAAAATACAGGTAAAGTGCAATGAGGAGCAATGTCTGAAAAAAATAAATCTCACCTTACTTTAAAGACAGACAGAACACCTCCCAAACACTGCATAAAAAAACCCACCTCATTTTTCCAACGGAAGAAGATAAAACTTGATGCCTGTTTTGTAGTAGCCAAATCTTCATGAGACTAAAGTAGTTGCTGAAAAATGAAGAAAGTTAAATTAACACATGCAATTCAAATCACTGCAGCACAGATATGAGGAAATTAAATGGACAGCATGATATTTGGAGATATCCCTATGGTTCAATGGGAAGCAGAAATAACACAATCTGCTCCTGTTTCCATGGAAAGTCTTCAGTGCAGTCAACTCTGCTGTTCTGAAGTTGCCACTCAAACCAGACACAGGAAACATGGCAAACATTTTCTCTAATTGATCCTGTGCAGACAAGACCTCACTTCTGCCAGGCAACACAGAATAAAGCACAAGATGGGAGATGCCTCTTCTCCTGTACTACACGGGATTTGATTTAATGATGGATTATCATGGCAAGTAGTACCCCGCTTTGAAATCTCTTGGGTGGTGATTCTGTGAAAGTATTAAGCAGAAGTGTGCCATGCAGTAGATGCAGCTGGGAGGGGATGAACTTTGGTGACAAGGCTGTACCTTCTTCTCCCCCACCCTCCCTCACCACTCTCGTTCCCCCATTGGAATGGTTTCTGTTGCTGGATCATTCCTGTGGAAATGGTTATTTCAGTACAAATGCAGACAGAGGAGATGGAAGGGTTTGCAGCCAAAATCTATCTCGTCGTGAAAGGGCTGTCTTACACTTATGCCAAACAGGCCAGACAATTAATAAATTAGAGATAGGCAATGCCACAGATGATAAATTACCCACACAGAATTCTCTCTACTTAAAAGCTGAAGTTTTTACAAACTTGCATAACCCCATCCAAAATGCAAAACAAATGCCTTCTTTATATAAGATAAAATTGACTAATTATTTCCATACATGTTACTGTGCAGAATAATTTCATAATTAAAAAAAAACCAGTGAAATCAAGTGTTAGAGTCCTCAAATACAGTGCAGAGTCCTAGAAAAATAATGCACTCATCCTGTGCAAATGGCACAGCTACCAGAGCAGGTGTCTGTGAAGGCTATTTAAAGTATTGACTTCATAAATTAGAAATGAAGAAGCCTTTAAAATGAGTACAGATAATGGAAACATTACAAACTGAATTAAGGAAAAGAGGGGACAGAGATATATTTTTCATGATTCTCCAATAACAGGAAGAATCAAACCAAAACCTCTGCAGGAGCCCCAGGTTTGGCCCCAAAGGGCTGAACCCATGGCACTCTGCAGCACAGTCATGGTTGGTGGGATTACGAGAGCAAAAAAGGCTTACAGAAACCAGCCAGACAGGATATGGCTGACCCACATGATTTGACTTCTGCTTTATGGTCTTACCAGCACAGTGACAATGTTTACTGGGAGCATGAAAAAGGGTTACAAACATATGGCAGAAGAAAAATTGCATGAGAGAGCTGAACCAATAACCTTCTTCATTGTATTTTAGCTCAAGCACAATAGCTACTTCAAGTGTTTAGAAACACTTTAAGTGAATTAGAATTTTACCCTGACTTCTTTGAGGAATTTACAGGTTAATATCCATTTAACACTACCGAATTTCATAGTCTTTCCCTTGGTAACAACATTCAAGTTTTGAATGCCCTCAGCTCCCCTCCAAAGTAACTTCTGTTTTCTTTATATTTAGTTCCTTTCTTTTAAAATGCAGGACAGTCTACTTATTCCTCAACTCTTAACCCATTTTTCTATCACATTGTTTGTACTGCAGGTTATCTCTTCAACTACTCACAGAGATTTCAGCTAACTCATTCTATTTGTTGATGGCATCTTGAGCAGATTTATAACACAAATTTTGTCTCAGAAAGAATATATACGGACAATGTTTTGACAGCAGTCAGTTTATTGTGCAGTTGATAAGACTGTAAAATTTTATCAATAGATGTAAAGCTTAGTTTGAGAGATTAGAGAACACTTCCAGATGTTTAGTAAATCAGGATGTTCTATAAACCTCTTTGTTTATCTGAGACACATTTTCAAAGTCACAAGGGGGAAATAAAGAACCCGGTTCCCACTGAAAACCAAACATCACCCCCTTTATTAAGAAAGCTGAGATATTTCCTCTACACATGACACTGTTCTGTGGATGGAGGAATTATTTTATAAAAAATGCACAGAAGAACATTTCATAACATGGTTAAAATTGCGATGTCTTAAGATTATAAAATGCAATGAGAGAGGTTTTTAGGGGGCGTTATTTCCCACTAACCCATCTGATACACTAAAGAGGAAAATATTAACAAGCTTTCAGGCCCACAGATCTTAAACAGAGGAGGCAAAACACGTTTGGAAGTGCAAACCAGCAGAGACACCTTTGTGTCCTAAATCTACGTGTGTGCAAGCACAGTGTGCCATTGTGACAGCATTAGTAAAGTCAAATATTCTTAAACGACATAGGAGGAGAAGTCCATAGGTTTGGGTGTCAGCAGGAATCTTCCCACCAGCTTTACTGGCTAGGTTGATGTCACCTTTGGTAATTGTCTTTGAATTTGGCCCTGAGTTGAGGGCAGCACTGGCCAATTTCTCAGTGACAGATTTAGGATTTCCCAAGACTTAAACTCAGGTGCAGATCATGGCTCTCTCCTGGCAGTGAGATCTGGTAGCTCAAACTGAATTAAAGGTCAGTCTAACTTAAGAATCCAAGCGAAAACTGGTAAAAATTGGAGACAAAAACCAAGGAGAAGTAGTTCTGCTCCTGTGGAATCTTTTCAGCCTGCTGTGGCAGGAGGCTTGTAGTTAGATGCTGGATGAGAGAAGCAGAGCAGCAGCGAGTGTACAGATGGATGGGTATGTCACAATATCTACTGGATTACTTCAGGAAGGGTGGGCTTGTGTCAATTTCAGCCAAATCCAGTTTAATGTCTAGAAGTGCCTCATGCAGCCTCTAAACTGCACATTTTTTTAAATGAGAGCCTGTTAAGAGCTACCAGGCATAAGCTCAAATAAAGGCCAATGGTTATGGGCTAATAACTATAGGGATGCCAGATGTGAGAATGAATGCAAAAGTACAACGGGCTGGAAGGAAAAAAGAAAGTAAGGTGTCTATATATAATTTGCCAAGTTTGTATGAAAAAACCACTCCGCTTTTAATTCAAAAGCACAACTACACTTGATTTATTCACTGTTGTTCACCTTGCTCCTACCTTTGCCTCTCAGCAGACGAAGCAGATTTTCATGAGACTAGAATTCCTGTGTCTATGCCCACGCTCCATTCACATCTATATACATGAGCTGGAGTGGCATATGGCTCTTTAGGCAAACTGGGTATCAGTCACACATAAACCCCAAATGTTATTTCCCTGGCTTTGGGAGTTATACACTGAATTGTTTCAGCAGCACAGTACAACTTAAGTGCCAAAGAAACCACAACAAAGCATGCATATTTTACTCCCAGTTTATTTTTTTCTATGTCTTGGTTGGCATTTTATCATTAGAAATGCCAAATAATTGCTCAGACATTTGCTTGTATCATTCCTTTTGTTACCAGCAAAGTTTTGAAAAGCTTCAATTCTTCTTATCCGGAGCCCCAAATCATTAGCTGCAAGTTTATTTTCAGTTCCAGTTCACAAAACTTCAAGACACCTTTGCTCATGACTTTGCAATTATCTTAGTAATTTAACTGAATATCTTGAGGTTTTATGTCTCCCTTTTTTGACAGATCCTGAATCCCAAATGTTAATGTCATTTTGTAGCTTGTATTTACTAAATTTTAAACCCATATTGAATCAGTTAGATCACACATTCTTCCACCATAATCCCAGTCACGTCAAAGCTTAGACTTCAAATTTCTGCACCTTGCCCTCTCAGATTCTAGATACCATTATGAAACTCCCAAATATGAGGAACTGACCACAAATATTAGAAAGCTGCTTCAGAGATTATTCAGGCTTCATGTCAAAAACATATTATTTGCTTCCTTGAACTTTAAAGCCCTCAGCTTCCACTCATTTAATCTTCTTGGGGCTTTGCAAGCTTTTTTAGAGTCCTCCTTATCAGGTTCCTGTCTGCTAAGGAGGACTTGAGAGGACATCTGATTTCAATTTCATTTTGTTCCATATGCTACACTTTGTTAATGTGATTACTGCTTCCACATTTCAGTCTTTAATTAGAATTTGTTACCTGACAGAGCTTAGTTTCAACACCATGTTCTTTCTCTTTTGCATGCAGTCACAACATGTTCGCAAATTACACTTCAGGTGAAAAAATTTAAAAAACCAAACAACCAAACAAAAGAAAACCTTCAGAGTAAAATGCTTAAGGAATAGGATAATAGGATCATAATATCCAGAGGACTTTTCCTTCCTATTAGAAGGAAATATTCACTAAGCATATTCACTTCCAAGCTTTCCTAGTCCAATCCACGAAGCTATGCAAAGAGACGGAGAACAGTGGAGGCAGCGCTGGTTGCAGCACAAAGGTAACTGGAAACAGATTATCCCTTCTGACTCCCTAAAGCCCGGGATATTCGGTTACAACTTGTGGATCGTTACAAGTATTTTATTACGGTAAAAGTTTCACAGTGAAAGAGACGCTGCCTTGCGTGTAAGCGCCTTCACCACGCACCGGTTTGTAAAGAATACGACCCGGGCATCAGAAGTGAACGCGTCCCGGACTGCAACTCCTTGGGGACACCGCGTTTCGGGGCGCGGGTGGGGCAGGGGGCAGTGCCCAGCCTGGCGATGGGCACAGGAACGCGGCGGGTCGGTGTTTGCGGCAGGGTGACGGTGATGGAGCGGCGGCAGCTCCGGAGCGGGACGGTCCCGGCCGGCCAAGGGCGCCCCCCAGCGCGAGAGGCGGGCGCTGCAGGCAGCGACCACCCGGGCGGCGCGCGCGCTCCGGGAGCGCCGGGGGTTCCGCCGGGGCGGGCGCGGCGGCCGCACCTGCGGGCACTGAGCATGCGCGCGGCGCGGGGCACGCCGCGATTGGGAGCGCGGAGCCAGAGTGGGACGGAGCCGCCGGGAGCCGCTCCATGGGAGCCGCTCCATGGGAGTTGATGCCGACGCTGCTGCCGCCTCGGACCCCGCGCCCTGCGAGGATCCAGCTCCCGCCGGGGACTCCCGCCGGCCGCGCGGAGTCTTCTCCGGAGCCGCGGGCTGCCCGGAGCCGGGCATGACCGGGCGGGCGGCGGGGGCCAGCCGTG